>NC_053393.1:256467549-257094803 GCF_905171765.1 Bufo bufo
GCCAGCCAGGCACAGTTTTGGAGGATGACGAGGTGAAGGATGAGGAAGAGGAGATGGAGGAGGAGGAACCATGTTCACAGCAGGGTGGCACTCAGACCAGCTCATGGCCATCACTAGTGCATGACTGGGGGGAAACAGAGGACACAGATGATACACCTCCCACAGAGGACAGCTTTTCATTGCCTCTAGGCAGCCTGGCACACATGAACGATTTCTTGCTGCAGTGTCTCCGCAACGACCGCCGAGTTGCCCACATTCTGACTTGTGCTCATTACTGGGTGGCCACGGTGCTGGATCCCCGTTACAAGGACAACGTACCGTCCTTAATTCCCTCACTGGAGCGTGATCCTAAGATGCGCGAGTACAAGCGCACGTTGGTAGACGTGCTGCTGGTGGCATTCCCACCTGACAGTGGGGGCACAGTGGAAGCACAAGGCGAAGGCAGAGGAGGAGGAAGAGGTTGCCAACGCAGCTGGGGCACTGCCAGCACCTCAGAAGGCAGGGTTAGCATGGCCGAAATGTGGAAAAGCTTTGTCAGCACGCCACAACAACCAGCACCACCAGCTGATATGGAACATCTTAGCAGGAGGTAGCATTTCACCAACATGGTGGAGCAGTATGTGTGCACACGCCTACACGTACTGAATGACGGGTCTGCCCCCTTCAACTTCTGGGTCTCCAAGTTGTCCCACATTTACGCCTCAATAATTTGGCCCACAATTGCGCTTAACTAATTTGTCCCACATTTGCGTTTCAATAATTTGTCCCACATTTGCGCTTTACTAATTTGTCCCACGTTTGCGCTTTACTAATTTGTCCCACGTTTGCACTTTACTAATTTGTCCCACATTTGCGCTTCTGTAATTTGTCCCACATTTGCGCCTCAATAACATTTCCCATATTTCCACTCGATCCCCAAAAAATTTAATACTTGTATCTCCCTTGGATGTGGTCTCTCTTTCTCATGCTCCCTTTCCGGCGTGGAACCCTGATTCGCCGATAACCATGATCAACATGGTAGGCTCAGAAAAGAACATTGAAAGTTGATAGATAAGATATCCAAATGGATGGTGGACGTCACAGGGAAGTGCGATCAGGCAGAAGTTATCTAGAGTCAACAAAGCCGCAGCAGGGCCTTTCCTGGCTAACGTTTCCAAATCTAAAATACCACAGTGACATACCCTATAATTTTTTATTAATCATTCCAAAAATAGGGCATCTTAAGAGTCATGTATTGTTATTACTAATCACTACCTCCCCGAGTCGGGAGTGGGTAATTGCCGCGCGCCCCCTAATTTCCTCGAAATTCTTCAGTTTTAATAGCTTCTCCCACATTTCCACTCGATCACAATTACATTTCATCCATTGATCTCCCTTAGATGTGGTCTCTCTTTCTCAAGCTCCCTCTCCGGGGTCGAACCCTGATTCGCCGATAACCGTGATCACCATGGTAGGCGCAGAAAAGAACATCGAAAGTTGAGCAGATATACAATTGGATCGTGAACAGCACGGGGACATGCGACATGGTGGGCAGTATGTTTGCACACTCCTACACGAACTGACTGATGGTTCTGCCCCCTGCAACTTCTGGGTCTCCAAATTGGGCACATGGCCTGAGCTTGCCCTTTACGCCTTGGAGGTGCTGGCCTGCCCTGCAGCCAGTGTATTGTCTGAAAGTGTGTTTAGCATGACTGGAGGGGGTTATCACAGGTTATATTTCCCAATGTTTTGGGGTGTACCCTAATTTAAAAAAATAAAAATAAATTTAAAACCAAAAAACTGTGTAGGTAACCTACTTCTCCTTCACCCCCGCTTCCACCTACACCGCCACATCCACCGCCTCCTCAACCTCCTACTCCATATGGACCTCGTCCACCTAGATCACGATTATTATTTTTTATTTTTACGTATTTTATGTTATTTAAAGTCATTTCCCTATCCACTTTTGTTTGCAGAGCACTTGCCATACTCTTAACCACATTTTGTTGCTATTTGCAGCCCTCTAGCCCTTTCCATTACATTTTTACAGCCATTTTAGTGCTCAAAAGTTCGGGTCCCCATTGACTTCAATGGGGTTCGGGGTGCTTAACTCGAACTTTTTCGTGAAGTTCGGCCAAACCCGTCAAACCCGAACATCCAGATGTCCGCTCAACTTTAATTCTCAGTGCACATCTACAGTTATATGTGTTGAAATAGTTTAGTGGTCTACCATATTTCAGTACAGAGGGAAAAATATATACGCACTTCACTGTTGCAGTTATTTGTGGTGAAAGCATTTAGTCCCTATTTCAGTACAAAAAGAAAATATATATGCATTTCACTGTTGGTTATTTGTGGTGAAAGAATTTAGTGGCCTATTTCAGTACAAAAAGAAAAATAAATAAGCATTTCACTGTTGTAGTTATTTGTGGTGAAAGAGTTTAGTGGCCTATTTCAGTACAGAAACAAAAAAATATATGCACTTCACTGTTGGTTATTTGTGGTGAAAGCATTTAGTGGCCTATTTCAGTACAAAAAGAAAAATAAATAAGCATTTCACTGTTGTAGTTATTTGCGGTGAAAGAGTTTAGTGGCCTATTTCAGTACAAAGAGAAAAATATATTCTCAGTACACATCTACAGTTATATGTGTTGAAATCGTTTAGTGGTCTACCGTTTTTCAGAAAAGAGATAAAAATATATACGCACTTCACTGTTGCAGTTATTTGTGGTGAAAGCATTTAGTTCCTATTTCAGTACAAAAATAAAATATATATGCATTTCAAGAAATAAAGAATATCGCAGCCGGTACTGCTACATGTGTCTGTATGATCACATAAATCACTGTTTCGCACTAACTCAATTGTTTCAAGGTGGTGCTCTGCTTGTTATGTAGTCCATATGATAGTATATAAAAGTAGAAAAAAGTACCACGGCACTCACCATCAATCTTGAATTGCAGTTTATTTCATGGTAACAAAAAGGTGGTGGACATAGAACAGTGCACAGGTGTATGAATCGGCAACAGCTGTTTCACGCTAACCCGTGCTTTGTCAAGCCTCCTGTGACATGGAGGGGAGAGGGATTTAAATACCTCCTTCCCATATACGTCACTTCTATGCGTGTGCATGAATATATAAAAACATATACAAACTTTAAAACCATTCAAATGAAGACATCGAAATCATTTTTATCATTTAACCCTAAAGGTCCCATAGCTTGCGTTCTAATTATCTATGCGGCTTCTCGCTGGAGGAGGATGCGTTTCCTGTCCCCCCTTCTTATTGGGGTCTGGACTTTCTCTATCCCTGCACACCTTAAAGTCTCACTCCTCCCTCCATGGTCAGCATGTATGTGCTCAATTAGTCTCGTTGCCCCATTTTTGTTAATTACGGTATTGATTTTTTATGTTCCCTGAAGCGTATGTATAGGCATCAATATACCACGTATTGTGTTTTGCAATGTATTAAGTGTTTGACAACATGTCCCACACTTCCTATCTGTAGATATCTCTGTTTGTGCACATAATCGCACATAGAGCAGTGTCCACATGCAAAATTCCCTTTAGGGGCACTCCTGCCCAGCCAGTTATCCACTGGACGGGGAAGGTTGCTCCTAACGATGTGGAGAGTCTGTATACTAAGACTCCACCCCCAGCTCCTGTGGAATTCATCTGCAACATTCTACATAAAGTGGGAAGAAGTGAACAACATATTGAGTTTGTGACAGAATCCCTGTCATTTATTCTGACTCACAATGCGTTTACCTTTAATCAGGAATGGTTTAAACAGCTATCAGGAACAGCTATGGGGACACCTGTCTCATGTACTTTCGCAAATTTATTTTTAGCGATGTTTGAAGAAAGATACAGTACAGACCAAAAGTTTGGACACACCTTCTCATTCAAAGAGTTTTCTTTATTTTCATGACTATGAAAATTGTAGATTTACACTGAAGGCATCAAAACTATGAATTAACACATGTGGAGATATATACATAACAAACAAGTGTGAAACAACTGAAAATATGTCATATTCTAGGTTCTTCAAAGTAGCCACCTTTTGCTTTGATTACTGCTTTGCACACTCTTGGCATCTTCTTGATGAGCTTCAAGAGGTAGTCCCCTGAAATGTTTTTTACTTCACAGGTGTGCCCTGTCAGGTTTAATAAGTGGGATTTCTTGCCTTATAAATGGGGTTGGGACCATCAGTGGCGTTGAGCAGAAGTCAGGTGGATACACAGCTGATAGTCCTACTGAATAGACTGTTAGAATTTGTATTATGGCAAGAAAAAAGCAGCTAAGTAAAGAAAAACGAGTGGCTATCATTACTTTAAGAAATGAAGGTCAGTCAGTCAGCCGAAAAATTGGGAAAACTTTGAAAGTAAGGGCTATTTGACCATGAAGGAGAGTGATGGGGTGCTGCGCCAGATGACCTGGCCTCCACAATCACCGGACCTGAACCCAATCGAGATGGTTTGGGGTGAGCTGCACCGCAGAGTGAAGGCAAAAGGGACAACAAGTGCTAAGCATCTCTGGGAACTCCTTCAAGACTGTTGGAAGACCATTTCAGGGGACTACCTCTTGAAGCTCATCAAGAGAATGCCAAGAGTGTGCAAAGCAGTAACCAAAGCAAAAGGTGGCTACTTTGAAGAACCTAGAATATGACATATTTTCAGTTGTTTCACACTTGTTTGTTATGTATATAATTCCACATGTGTCAATTCATAGTTTTGATGCCTTCATAGTCATGAAAATAAAGAAAACTCTTTGAATGAGAAGATGTGTCCAAACTTTTGGTCTGTACTGTATATTTACACTGTTCAGAATCTATTTATACGGTACATCAAAGTCTTTTTAAGGTACATAGACGATATATTTATTGTCTGGACAGGGGAGAAGAATATGTTTAATGCATTCGTGGATTATTTAAACAACACCAATTATATGAATATGCGGTTCGCCAGCACTTTAAGTGAAGATGAGCTGGACTTTCTTGATGTGAAAGTTACAGTGAGAGATGGGCAACTATGTCCCACTATTTTTAGGAAATCAACATCCACAAATGCATTGTTACATTACATGAGTTACCATCCGCCACACATTAAAACTTCTATCCCATATGGTCAATTTATGCGACTGGACAGAATTATTAAAGATGACATAGAATTTAGAGAGCAGTGTGTTGACTTGAAAAAGCGTTTTCTCAAAAGAGGTTACCCTGAGCAAATTGTTGATAAGGCATACATTAAAATTATGCAAAAAAGACAGGTGCTAGGGAAAAACATATGCATAAAAAAGAAAAAGTGGAGACAATATAATAAAGGTGAAGCGGGTAGAGCCGTGTTCACATTCGACTATTCCCCAATGGCTCCCACAATTAAAAAAGTAATTCTAAATAATTGGCAGATGTTACAAAGGGATGCGACTTTGTCAGCCAGAGTGGAGAGTCATCCCATTATTACTTTCCGCAGGAGTAGGACTGTAGGGGATGCCATCGTTAGGAGCAACCTTCCCGGTCCAGTGGATAACTGGCTGGGCAGGAGTGCCCCTAAAGGGAATTTCGCATGTGGACACTGCTATATGTGAGATTATGTGCATAAACAGAGATATCTACAGATAGGAAGTGTGGGACATGTTGTCAAACAATTCATACATTGCAAAACACAATACGTGGTATATGTGATTTTTTTGCCCATGTGGGAGATATTACATCGGAAAAACGCATAGATGCCTATACATACGCTTCAGGGAACATAAAAAATCAATAATTAACAAAAATGGGACAACTAGGCTAATTGAGCACATACATGCTGAACATGGAGGGAGGAGTGGGACTTTAAGGTGTGCAGGGATAGAGAAAGTTCAGACCCCAATAAGGGGGGGGACAGGAAACACATCCTCCTCCAGCGAGAAGCCGCATGGATAATTAGAACGCAAGCTATGGGACCTTTAGGGTTAAATGATAAAAATTATTTGGCTATCTTCATTTGAATGGTTTTAAAGTTTGTATATGTTTTTATATATTTGTTGAGGGAAGATTGGATTTAAATATATATGTATATATGCCCTTACATATATGCATGTATATTGGCCCTTTTGCATGGGCCGGTCCAGGTGGTATGGGTGTATACATGGAGATGTATGTATGCCCCCTTGTCAGCATACATCTCTATGTATAATATATCCATATGCAGGTGGGCTTATTACTGCCCATTTATGATATTGTGTATATGGACATGCAAGTAGATGTGCCCCAAACATCTATATGGATGTATATACCTAAGTGCCCCCAGGTTGGGTAGTATGTATATGTGTACATATATATATATATATATATATATATATATATATTGATCAGCCTGGTTCGTTTATGACGTGGGAGTGTGTGATGTTATGTAGCAGCTGGGGGCTTACAGCTTGTGCAGGAAGTCCTTTGTTTCAGCTCTAGCATTCCGTCACACGACCCCACGATGATGTCATCACCCTCCTGTTGAAGAAGGAGGAGGGGGGCTGCTTTTGAGCTATAAAACCCAAAGCAGGACAGTGGTGCAGGCTCTTGGAATCTGGACTACAATCAGAGACATATGGGATGGGAACAGCTCCCTGAAGGAGGAGAGGCCACATGCGGCCACATGCCCCTGGAAATGGCTGAGTACCAACCATCCCCTAACCCCTGGCTGCTGACTTCATGTCTCAGCATTAATCCTTAATGAGCCTGTACCCTGGAAGCAGCCCAGTCACCCCCTGTATAACCCTTGGTTACCCTTAACCTCTCCTGCCCTGAGTCCCCCTATAATCCTAATATCCCTTGTGTTCCCCCAGGATTGTAGATCCCTCATATCCCCTGTTCCGTAATAACCCCTGGTTATTCCCCGTAGGGATAGTATATTGTCAGGATTGGGTGGGCTGCTGGTAAAGTGTATGCATGTGTATTATTACAATTGTAGTTAGATGTTGGGGAGGACTTGGGATTGTGTTAGTGTAGTTAGTACCTTAATAGTGTATTGTTATAGCATGTGTACTTATATTGTTGTGTGCTGCTATAAATATATATATATATATCTATTCCATTGATATAGATATATATAATTATAAGCAAATACACTGCTCAAAAAAATAAAGGGAACACTTAAACAACACAATGTAACTCCAAGTCAATCACACTTCTGTGAAATCAAACTGTCCACTTAGGAAGCAACACTGAGTGACAATCAATTTCACATGCTGTTGTGCAAATGGGATAGACAACAGGTGGAAATTATAGGCAATTAGCAAGACACCCCCAATAAAGGAGTGGTTCTGCAGGTGGTGACCTGACCACTTCTCAGTTACTATGCTTCCTGGCTGATGTTTTGGTCACTTTAGAGTGCTTTCACTCTAGTGGTAGCATGAGACGGAGTCTACAACCCACACAAGTGGCTCAGGTAGTGCAGCTTATCCAGGATGGCACATCAATGCGAGCTGTGACAAGAAGGTTTGCTGTGTCTGTCAGCGTAGTGTCCAGAGCATGGAGGCGCTACCAGGAGACAGGCCAGTACATCAGGAGACGTGGAGGAGGCCGTAGGAGGGCAACAACCCAGCAGCAGGACCGCTACCTCTGCCTTTGTGCAAGGAGGAACAGGAGGAGCACTGCCAGAGCCCTGCAAAATGACCTCCAGCAGGCCACAAATGTGCATGTGTCTGCTCAAACGGTCAGAAACAGACTCCATGAGGGTGATATGAGGGCCCGACGTCCACAGGTGGGGGTTGTGCTTACAGCCCAACACCGTGCAGGACGTTTGGCATTTGCCAGAAAACACCAAGATTGGCAAATTCGCCACTGGCGCCCTGTGCTCTTCACAGATGAAAGCAGGTTCCCACTGAGCACATGTGACAGACGTGACAGTCTGGAGACGCCGTGGAGAACGTTCTGCTGCCTGCAACATCCTCCAGCATGACCGGTTTGGCATTGGGTCAGTAATGGTGTGGGGTGGCATTTCTTTGGAGGGCCGCACAGCCCTCCATGTGCTCACCAGAGGTAGCCTGACTGCCATTAGACCCCACCGAGATCCTCAGACCCCTTGTGAGACCATATGCTGGTGCAGTTGGCCCTGGGTTCCTCCTAATGCAAGACAATGCTAGACCTCATGTGGCTGGAGTGTGTCAGCAGTTCCTGCAAGACGAAGGCATTGATGCTATGGACTAGCCCGCCCGTTCCCCAGACCTGAATCCAATTGAGCACATCTGGGACATCACGTCTCGCTCTATCCACCAACGTCACGTTGCACCACAGACTGTCCAGGAGTTGGCAGATGCTTTAGTCCAGGTCTGGGAGGAGATCCCTCAGGAGACCGTCCGCCACCTCATCAGGAGCATGCACAGGCGTTGTAGGGAGGTCATACAGGCACGTGGAGGCCACACACACTACTGAGCCTCATTTTGACTTGTTTTAAGGACATTACATCAAAGTTGGATCAGCCTGTAGTGTGTTTTTCCACTTTAATTTTGAGGGTGACTCCAAATCCAGACCTCCATGGGTTAAAAAATTTGATTTCCATTTTTTTTTTTTGTGTGAATTTGTTGTCAGCACATTCAACTATGTAAAGAACAAAGTATTTCAGAAGAATATTTAATTAATTCAGTTCTAGGATGTGTTATTTTTGTGTTCCCTTTATTTTTTTGAGCAGTGTATTAGACTGTGACATATAGTGTGTGAATAATCCCTGCAGAGCATTAACCTCTGCATTGCCCTGTCCCTGCAGAGTCCTGACCATTACCCCCTTCAATGCTCTGTTCCCCTGCTCTGCAAGTCTGCAGAGCATTAACCTCCCAGAACCCTGTGTCCCTTGGCCTGCAGGTATTGTCTCCTGCAGTGCCACAATTGTGTTTAACCCCTTGTATCCGGTAGGGACAGTATATAGCCAGGCGGGTAGGTTATTGATATTTGTGTGTATAAATGTATTATTGTAATGTATAGATAGTATGTGGGGTGGAATTTGGGATTGTGCTGTGTAGTGTAGTTAGGTTTGTATTGTGTTTATTGTAGTACTGTTTCTATACTGCAGTGTGTACGTCTATATGTATGTATATTCATATCCATTGATCCATGAATATATATAGATATAGCGTATTGCTAGACTTGTATAATTGTATTGTGTAATAAATATTCCTTATTGTTCATAATACAGTGTATGGTGTTTTTAGTAGTCGCCGCCGTAGTATAGTGATAGTAAGTCGCACATAGTGTAGTTCAGTGTAGTGTATATGCAATCAGAGGTAGTTAGTAAAGGTATAAATGGTCGGAGTCATCAATATACAGCTCCTCCCATTTATGAATATTAATTATTGATATTTGCATAAATATTGGTGATTAATATTCCCCTTTAACATTGGTGTTTTTAGTAGTCGCCGCCGTAGTATAGTGATAGTAAGTCGCACGTAGTGTAGTTCAGTGTAGTGTATAGGCAATCAGAGGTAATCAGTAGTGTTTTATGTTTATTTAGGTATAAATAGGCGGAGTCATCACTAGACGACTCACGCCTATTTATGAATATTAATTATTGAGATTTGCATAAATATCAATAATTAATATCCCCCATAACATTGGCGAGCCAGGCCCACTGCTAGGAATTTGTTTTCTGTGTTTGTTTTTAGTGAAAAAAATTGTTTACGCTGTGAACTAGTCAGGCGGGAGGGACGCGTTCAGTGGATTCTGAGCGTCCATTGCCTGATAGTTCGTACAGGTAAAGCGTTTTGTTCAATCAGAACCAAACACAGAGCAATCTCTACAGCAGAGAATTTAAATCTTTCTGATTTGTGTATAAACGATTTTCTGATTGCCTTGCACGCCCACTGAACACTGGAGAGAAGTCGTTGCATACGTCACTGAAGAGAGGACCATCACCGTTGGAGCTGAACAGAGAAGTCCGGCTGAGCGGGAGAAGACGTTCCTGATACTACAGGACCTCCTCCACGCAGCACACAAGGGACAACAAAGGACAGCACCAAGGAAGATGACCTCTCATCAAAACGTGAGTATGGACTTCTCCACACTACACCAGCTAGCTAAACACAGCACATTTAACCCCATCCTCCCCACCACTTACAAGTCAGCAGAAATGCTGTGGTCCGATTTGTTAGCACAGGCTTGTAGTTACGACAAGCTATGTGTTAATAAACGGACGGTGTTGAATAAGTCCACCAAACGGCTTCGGATGCTAGCCAAACTCGTTCATACGTTTGAGGCTAGCATCTGTAAGCCAAAGGAAGTGGCGCTGGTGTCTCGGTCAACGGAGACAATTCCTCCGAACATTCACTGCCAATGCTGTGCCAGTAATTCGGACCAGGTTTCAGCATTGCGGGCACAGCTGGCGGAGAATGTGCAGTCTACCGTTGACCGAGATGCGCAGGTGGCTAGGATAGAGTCACAGTTAGTAGAGCTGCAGAGGCAGAAGGAGGAAATTGAGGCTAAGTTGACTCAGTCTTATACTGAGGTCAAGGCCTTCAAGGAGCGGACTGCCTCTACTGACGTGACGGTAGCCAAATTGAAGGCTGAGGTTGCTGTAAGGTCTCAGCTAATGTCTGGCATGCAACAGGTTATCATCAAGTTGGTGCCGGCCCTTTCTTTTTCCGTAAAGTCAGGGTCGGAATCTCCCAAAACTTTGCCCTGTGCAGGGCAAAACAGGGGGAGAGTAGTCTGTGACCGGTCTAATCATCAGACTAAGCCTGTCCAGACTAACAGAGATTTTTCCCTGACTTTGGGAAAAAGAACTGTGGTGAAGAGTGCGTCCCTGAGGATGGTACAATTCAGGAGAAGGGAGCACGGCTGCAGTGTAGATGGACCTGGGCCATGCAGAGCAAACATCAGATGTTTTGCTTGTGGTGGCCTAGGTCACATAGCGAGACACTGCAAAACAGATAGGAACATAACACACAGGACAGGAAACCAAGTCACGTGTTTCAGGTGTGGGAACAAAGGACACATTGCAAGGAATTGCCCTTGTGCAAGTAATTGCAATGTGTCCAACAGTATCAGCCAGGTAACAATTTGTGCAGTGGGGTCTAGTCAGCTTGGCCATAACGGGGTTACCTCTCGGCAGCATCACCAGTTGCTGAGGGGTCAGAGTGGCCAAGCTAGGCTAGGCAACATTTGACACCCCTGTACTATTTGTTACACCGTTTGTTCCCTGTGCATGTCCATGTTGTGTGTTTTTGTTATCTGTTTGTAAGTTTTTCTTGATGTTGATGGTGGTGGTCCTTGTCTGCGGGTGTGTTCCACCATGCTGATTTTTGTAGTTTACATTCCTTGCTGTAAGTCCAGTCGCTGCTGTTTTTGTTTCATTCTGTGTCCCCTTGGAGTGGAACAGTGTTATACTGTGGATCGAGAACGTATAGGTTCGCGAGCAGATAATTTCACACGGGAAATCCTGCACAAAGGATGATGTGATTTTATTCTGGGCAACCAGGGTCTCAGATCGATACAGATAACACTGTTGTGCTCCAGGTTTTTGGTAGGGCTGTTTTGCGCTGGGGACTGGGGTGGACAGACAACATTGGTGTAATGTTGTGCTGCGCACTTAATTCTAGTACGGGCAGGTAGCACAGCTCTGATAGGGATTGGACGCAGAGTGTTTGGCAGCAGAGTGTGGACTGTGTTCTTGTGTTGTGGGGTCCTGGGGAGCCAGGGCATGACTATGCCATTGGTTCTGCGGGCCCCCACAAGACGGGATCACAGGGGGAAATCAGCCTGGGTACACATGGGTGGACGGGGATACGGTGCCATCAATAACAAGATGGTGCTTTGTCCACAGCACTTCAGTTATCCTAACCTAGTAGGGCGGCCATCCTTATCTGTTGGTGCAGAGGGATGTGTAGCAGAGGACACGATCCTCTGAAGGTAGGGTGTTCAGACACCAGTGTTAGGATAATGAGGGGTCCTGTGAGATAAAGGGCAGCCCAATACCTTTCTCTATTCATGGGTCAAAGGTATTGGTGCTGGGATTTTTGACATTTAATTGCACGGTGAGGGGAGAAATCCCCCAGGAGCGCCTGGTATTTTCTTCTGCCATAGGTGTGTTTATATGGATCAGAGGAAAAACCCAGATGACGCCACAGAGACTAGCTATCCCCCCCTGACACTCTTGTGAGGCTCCAGAGGATCTCACTGGATTTTGGCAACCAAGCGACCTTTGTTCAGAGGTGTTCTAGAGATGGAGGACTGTGCCACAATCCAGCAGGAGCATTATCTCAGGCTCTGGAGAAAGACTTGGAGACGTTCGGGTGGAAGAGCTTATTATCACTTGTTTCACCCAGTGAAACTTCTTCTGGTTCTGGTCATCGTCATATCGGAGGGTCAAGGGACTTATTGACCAAATACACCAGAACCAGACAGAACTTTACCGAACTAACCGGAGGAGGAGGCTCAGGACATAACTCAAACATTGTCCTGTAGCCAAAAATTTCATGGACACACTTTGTTTCCTTTGAGGGTTCAGGACTTATAACTTGTGCTATCCTGAAACCCCATAGCCCTATGTACATATTTATTTTGTTTGTTGTTGAACCCATGGACACTCTAGGTACAAATGTGTGACAGCCTATACTCAGGGAAACTCGCCCAACACACTGCGGTGAGTTATAACTTGGCCGTACACATTTGCATCCTATAGTCGTTTCCCATTAACACGGGGGTCTGTGACCTACCTGTGTCTTTGGAGGTGTAGAAAGATAGGCCAGGTTGCATGAGTCTCTATGGGTACACACATTTAATGGAATTTGGTGGTGTTGGGAGGGATGTGACCTGTTTTTGTGTGAATGGGGAAGAGTAGATTCCCTAGGGACAGGCCCCCCTCCTTTACCAGGTTCACTTGCCACTTTAACCCCAAGAACGGTGACGTTTGTAAGGGTTGGACTGAATGTCAGTGAGTGCGGTGTTCTTCCCGCAGTTAGAATTTAGGTACCATGACATCACTTCTTACCAGAAATTCTGACCTGCCTTGTAAAGACCTATGTATCCGTCCATGGGAGAACCTCCCCAACAACTGATTCTTCAATCAAGATGGAAGAAGCAGTGTCGGAAGAAAAGTCGTGCCGTTACTAACAGGAAGCCATTCCACGGTTGACCGTACTACCTGGAGATCGTGAGGGTGGAGCTATCCCAGAGTCTGACTAAAGAAATACTAAGATGGGGACGGCAGCGGGTACCTTAAGATCGACACTGACAGCGAAAACGAAAGGAGGCCAGTCCACGGTTGCTACGTGGATCGAACTATAGACTGTGAGGGTGAAGCCATTCCAGAGTCATTGGGAGAGGCTGATACCTGAAGATTAACACTGACAGACCACAGACCAAGAAAGTTCCAGAGAAGAAGACGGTGTATTCTGTGGATGGAGACGCCTGGTTACATTGAAGGGCAGGTCGGAGGTGTTAGTGCGCTATGGGTGATGACTAGGTAACTAAGGGCCATATTACTTCAGTCCTTCCTGAACTGTTACCAAGAGGGGGGTTGAGGGGGCAAATATATCCCAACACTTCCCCAAAGTTTATTGTCGAATTGCGACAACAGGGGGATTGTTGAGGGAAGTTTGGATTTAAATATATATGTATATATGCCCTTACATATATGCATGTATATTGGCCCTTTTGCATGGGCCGGTCCAGGTGGTATGGGTGTATACATGGAGATGTATGTATGCCCCCTTGTCAGCATACATCTCTATGTATAATATATCCATATGCAGGTGGGCTTATTACTGCCCATTTATGATATTGTGTATATGGACATGCATGTAGATGTGCCCCAAACATCTATATGGATGTATATACCTAAGTGCCCCCAGGTTGGGTAGTATGTATATGTGTACATATATATATATATATATATATATATATATATATATGTATTGATCAGCCTGGTTCGTTTATGACGTGGGAGTGTGTGATGTTATGTAGCAGCTGGGGGCTAACAGCTTGTGCAGGAAGTCCTTTGTTTCAGCTCTAGCATTCCGTCACACGACCCCACGATGATGTCATCACCCTCCTGTTGAAGAAGGAGGAGGGGGGCTGCTTTTGAGATATAAAACCCAAAGCAGGGCAGAGGTGCAGGCTCTTGGAATCTGGACTACAATCAGAGACATATGGGATGGGAACAGATCCCTGAAGGAGGAGAGGCCACATGCGGCCACATGCCCCTGGAAATGGCTGAGTACCAACCATCCCCTAACCCCTGGCTGCTGACTTCATGTCTCAGCATTAATCCTTGATGAGCCTGTACCCTGGAAGCAGCCCAGTCACCCCCTGTATAACCCTTGGTTACCCTTAACCTCTCCTGCCCTGAGTCCCCCTATAATCCTAATATCCCTTGTGTTCCCCCAGGATTGTAGATCCCTCATATCCCCTGTTCCGTAATAACCCCTGGTTATTCCCCGTAGGGATAGTATATTGTCAGGATTGGGTGGGCTGCTGGTAAAGTGTATGCATGTGTATTATTACAATTGTAGTTAGTTAGATGTTGGGGAGGACTTGGGATTGTGTTAGTGTAGTTAGTACCGTAATAGTGTATTGTTATAGCGTGTGTACTTATATTGTTGTGTGCTGCTATAAATATATATATCTATTCCATTGATATAGATATATATAATTATAAGCAAATATTAGACTGTGACATATAGTGTGTGAATAATCCCTGCAGAGCATTAACCTCTGCATTGCACTGTCCCTGCAGTGTCCTGACCATTAACCCCTTCAATGCTCCGTTCCCCTGCTCTACAAGTCTGCAGAGCATTAACCTCCCAGAACCCTGTGTCCCTTGGCCTGCAGGTATTATCTCCTGCAGTGCCACAATTGTGTTTAACCCCTTGTATCCGGTAGGGACAGTATATAGCCAGGCGGTTAGGTTATTGATATTTGTGTGTATAAATGTATTATAGTAATGTATAGATAGTATGTGGGGTGGAATTTGGGATTGTGCTGTGTAGTGTAGTTAGGTTTGTATTGTGTTTATTGTAGTACTGTTTCTATACTGCAGTGTGTACGTCTATATGTATGTATATTCATATCAATTGATCCATGAATATATATAGATATAGCGTATTGCTAGACTTGTATAATTGTATTGTGTAATAAATATTCCTTATTGTTCATAATGCAGTGTATGGTGTTTTTAGTAGTCGCCGCCGTAGTATAGTGATAGTAAGTCGCACGTAGTGTAGTTCAGTGTAGTGTATATGCAATCAGAGGTAGTTAGTAAAGGTATAAATGGGCGGAGTCATCAATAGACAGCTCCTCCCATTTATGAATATTAATTATTGATATTTGCATAAATATTGGTGATTAATATTCCCCTTTAACATTGGTGTTTTTAGTAGTCGCCGCCGTAGTATAGTGATAGTAAGTCGCACTTAGTGTAGTTCAGTGTAGTGTATAGGCAATCAGAGGTAATCAGTAGTGTTTTATGTTTATTTAGGTATAAATAGGCGGAGTCATCACTAGACGACTCACGCCTATTTATGAATATTAGTTATTGAGATTTGCATAAATATCAATAATTAATATCCCCCCATAACAATATTCATGCACACGCATAGTAGTGACGTATATGGGAAGGAGGTATTTAAATCCCCCTCCCCTCCATGTCACAGGAGGCTTGACAAAGCGCGGAACAGCTGTTGCCGATTCACACACCTGTGCACTGTTCTATGTCCACCACCTTTTTGTTACCATGAAATAAACTGCAATTCAAGATTGATGGTGAGTGCCGCGGTACTTTTTTCTACTTTTATATACTATATATGCATTTCACTGTTGCAGCTATTTTTGGTGAAAGCGTTTTGTGGCATATTTCAGTACAAAAATAATATTATATATTCTTAGTTCCTTTCTGCAGTTATATGTGTTTAAAGCGTTTAGTGGCCTATTTCAGTAGAAAAAGAAAAATATATAAGCACTTCACTGCTGCAGTTATTTGTGGTGAAAGTGTTTAGGGGCCTATTTCATTGAAAAAATAAAAATATAATCTCCGTTGACTTCTGCAGTTATACAGTGGATACAAAAACTCTACACACCCCTGTTAAAATGTCAGGTTTCTGTGCTGTAAAAAAAATGAGACAAAGATAAATCATTTCAGAACTTTTTCCACCTTTAGGCCTCCTGCACACAAACGTATTTTTTTGCGGTCCGCAAAAACGGGTCCCGTTTTTCCGTGATCCGTGACCGTTTTTTTGTCCGTGGGTCTTCCTTGATTTTTGGAGGATCCACGGACATGAAAAAAAAGTCGTTTTGGTGTCCGCCTGGCCGTGCGGAGCCAAACGGATCCGTCCTGAATTACAATGCAAGTCAATGGGGACGGATCCGTTTGACGTTGACACAATATGGTGCAATTTCAAACGGATCCGTCCCCATTGACTTTCACTGTAAAGTCTGGAGTCCCTTTTATACCATCGGATCGGAGTTTTCTCCAATCCGATGGTATATTTGAACTTGAAGCGTCCCCATCACCATGGGAACGCCTCTATGTTAGAATATACTGTCGGATATGAGTTAGATCGTGAAACCTCATTTCCGACAGTATATTCTAACACAGAGGCGTTCCCATGGTGATGGGGACGCTTCTAGTTAGAATACACTACAAACTGTGTACATGACTGCCCCCTGCTGCCTAGCAGCATCCGATCTCTTACAGGGGGCCGTGATCAGCACAATTAACCCCTCAGGTGCCGCACCTGAAGGGGTTAATTGTACTATCATATCCCCCTGTAAGAGATCAGGGCTGCCAGGCAGCAGGGGGCAGACCCCCCCCCTCCCCAGTTTGAATATCATTGGTGGCCAGTGCGGCCCCCCCCCTTCCTCCCTCTATTGTAATAATTCGTTGGTGGCACAGTGTGCGCCCCCCCCTTCCTCCCTCTATTGTAATAAATCGTTGGTGGCACAGTGTGCGCCCCCCATTGGCCCCCCCTCCCTCTATAGCATTAACAACATTGGTGGCCAGTGTGCGGCCTCCAATCTCCCCCCCCCCCCGATCATTGGTGGCAGCGGGTTACTAGCAATAGTACAATAGTAAAAGATTCATACTTACCTGGGAGCTGCGATGTCTGCTTCCGGCCGGGAGCTCCTCCTACTGGTAAGTGACGGTTCAGGCACAGACCTGTCACTTACAGTAGGTGGAGCTCCCGGCCGGACACGAACATCGCAGCAGCAGGTAAGTATGAATCTTCTACTATTGTACTATTGCTAAGTAACCATGGCAACCAGGACTGTAGTAGCGTCCTGGTTGCCATGGTTACCGATCGGAGCCCCAGCGATTAAACTGGGACTCCGATCGGAACTCCGCTGCCACCAATGAAGAGGGGGGGGAGATGGGAGGCCGCACACTGGCCACCAATGTTGTTAATGCTATAGAGGGAGGGGGGCCAATGGGGGGCGCACACTGTGCCACCAACGAATTATTACAATAGAGGGAGGGAGGGGGGGGCGCACACTGTGCCACCAACGAATTATTACAATAGAGGGGGGGGGCCGCACTGGCCACCAATGATATTCAAACTGGGGAGGGGGGGAGGGTCTGCCCCCTGCTGCCTGGCAGCCCTGATCTCTTACAGGGGGCCGTGATCAGCACAATTAACCCCTTCAGGTGCCGCACCTGAAGGGGTTAATTGTGCTGATCACGGCCCCCTGTAAGAGATCGGGTGCTGCCAGGCAGCAGGGGGCAGTCTTGTACACAGTTTGTAGTGTATTCTAACTAGAAGCGTCCCCATCACCATGGGAACGCTTCTGTGTTAGAATATACTGTCGGTTCTGAGTTTCACGAAGTGAAAACTCAGCTTTGAAAAAGCTTTTATGCAGACGGATCTTCGGATCCGTCTGTATAAAAACTAACCTACGGCCACGGATCACGGACAAGGATGCCAATCTTGTGTGCATCCGTGTTCTTTCACGGACCCATTGACTTGAATGGGTCCGTGAACCGTTGGCCGTGAAAAAAATAGGACAGGTCATATTTTTTTCACGGCCAGGAAACACGGATCTCGGATGCGGCTGCAAAACGGTGCATTTTCCGATTTTTCCACGGACCCATTGAAAGTCAATGGGTCCGCGAAAAAATACGCAAAAAGGCACAACGGCCACGGGTGCACACAACGGTCGTGTGCAGGAGGCCTTAATGTGACCTATAAACTGTACAACTCAATTGAAAAACAAACTGAAATCTTTTAGGTAGAGGGGAAAAAAAATATAAAAATAAAATAATATGGTTGCATAAGTGTGCACACCCTTAAACTAATACTTTGTTGAAGCACCTTTTGATTTTATTACAGCACTGAGTCTTTTTGGGTATGAGTCTATCAGCATGGCACATGTTGACTTGGCAAGATTTCCCCCCTCTTCTTTGCAAAAACACTCCAAATCTGTCAGATTGCGAGGGCATCTCCTGTGCACAGCCTTCTTCAGTTCACCCCACAGATTTTCAATCAGATTCAGGTCTGGGCTCTGGCTGGGCCATTCCAAAACTTTAATCTTCTTCTGGTGAAGCCATTCCTTTGTTGATTTGGATGTATGCTTTGGGTCATTGTCATGCTAAAAGATAAAGTTCATCTTCATGTTCAGCTTTCTAGCAGAAGCCTGAAGGTTTTGTGCCAATATTGACTGGTATTTGGAACGTTTCATAATTCCCACTATCTTAACTAAGGCTCCAGTTCCAGCTGAAGAAAAACAGCCCGAAAGCATGATGCTGCCACCACCATGGTTCACTGTAGGTATGGTGTTCTATGGTATCTTTTGGAATAATAGCCATAAAGTTAAACTTTGGTTTCATCAGACCATAACACCTTTTCCCACATGCTTTTCGGAGACTTCAGATGTGTTTTTGTAAAATGTAGCCTGGCTTGGATGTTTTTCTTCATAAGAAAAGGCTTTCGTCTTGCCACTCTACCCCATAGCCCAGACATCTGAAGAATATGGGAGATTGTTGTCACATGTACCACACAGCCAGTACTTGCCAGATATTTCTGCAGCTCCTTTAATGTTGCTGTAGGCCTCTTGGTAGCCTCGCAGACCAATTTTCTTCTTGTCTTTTCATCAATTTTGGAGGGATATCTAGTTCTTGGAAATGTCACTGTTGTGCCATATTATCTCCACTTGATGATGTTCACTGTGTTCCATGGTATATCTAATGCCTTGGAAATTATTTTGTACCCTTCTCCTGACTGATACCTTTTAACAATAAGATCCCTCTGATGCTTTGGAAGCTCTCTGTGGACCATGGCTTTTGCTGTGGGATACGACTAAGAAAATTTCAGGAAAGACCAACTAGAGCAGCTGAACTTTATTTGGGGTTAATCAGAGGCACTTTAAATGATGGCAGGTGTATGCTGACTCCTAATTAACATGATTTTGAATGTGATTGCTTAATTCTGAACACCGCTACATCCCCAGTTTTAGTTTTTTTGTTTTCTTATATATAAATATGTTCTCAGTTCACCTTTGCAGTTATATGTGTTGAAAGTGTTTAGTGGCCTATTTCAGTAGAAAAAGAAAAATATATAAACACTACACTGTTGCAGTTATTTGTGGTGAAAGCGTTTAGTGGCTTATTTCAATACAAAAAGAAAATATATATGCATTTCACTGTTGCAGTTAATTGTGTCGAAATCGTTTAGTGGCCTATTTCAGTACAAAAAGAAAAATGTATTCGCACTTCACTGTTGCAGTTATTTGTGCTGAAATTGTTTAGTGGCCTATTTTATTACAAAAATAAAAATATATTCATCGTTTTTAGGGGGTGTTTTAATTTGCTTTTAATTTATTTAGTTCAGCTAAAAGTATATCAGACAGAGAAGTGCAAGACCAGGCAGTGGCAGAGGCCTAACTGTTTCTGGCTCATGCAGAGGTCCCAAAAAAGTAAGGGGGCGTGGCAGAAGGAGTCGCAGCGAGACGCATGAGCTCCCGGTGTCATCTAGCAGTTGTGTCTTGACCAGCAACCCAGAGGTTCTTGATTGGTTAACTCGGTCATACACTTCATCCCAAGTGACATCAGACACCCCCAGCCAACAGTCGGTGGGTTCATCAGACACAACCAGTAGATTGCAAGGCCCGGGAGCAGGCCCTTTACCCTCACCTGTCCTCATCCTGCCTCTGTCCTTGGCTGATCCCTCAGCCACAGAAGTATTGTATGCTGTGGGCTCAGCTCCACTATTCAGCGAGGATGAGCTGCTAGAGGACAGTCAGCAGCTACTGCCCAGCCAAGATCTGGAGGAGACATCCACCGCTTCCTCCGCTAGGCGGACAGGTAGTGATGAGTGGAGTGGCGTTGGAAGTGGTGTTGTGAGCAGTCATCAGTGACGTGCAGACACTTCTCGATGATGAAGCCGATCGCATTTGGGAGCTGGGTGCAGAAAGGGCTTTATCATCATCAGGAGAAGAGGATGACAGCTTGCCCGTGAGGCAGCGGCTGAGCCAGGAAGGTGGTAGCATGGCTCGGAGTCAGCAAGGTGGCAGCAGTGGGAGGTGGGGAGCCAAACGTGCCTGGGGTAGACCACCTGCTTCACAGCAGCCTACCTTCCTGGGAAGTATTGGTGCAGGGGTTCACGGAGGCAGCGGCGGTAGCAGTCAGTCACTGCGGACTGTTTGGGGGAAAATCACCTACTCTGCGGTGTGGTAGTTTTTTGTTAAGCCGCCGGAGGAAGTTAACATGGCCATATGTAGAATATGTGGGCAGAAGGTGAAGCGTGGCCAGGGTGCCAATGTTTGGGGGAAACACTCCGTCAGCAATCGATCACCGAAGCGATTGCCAAGAGACAGCAGCATGCGTGCACTCATCCAATGTGCTTCTGGCAAAGTTGCTGGTGCTGCAGTCCCTCCCTTTCCAAGTGATGGACTCTGCACCTTTCAGAAAACTGATGGCTTGTGCCGAGCCAAGGTGGAGAGTCCCAAGCCACCATTTCTTTGCAAAAAAGGCAGTAACAGCCCTGCAAAAATTTACGGCCCACTGAGTGAATGTGGTTCCTGCACAGCCACACCAACAACTTGGCCAGGTCACGCCGCTTCCACCTCCACGTTGTCATGCCATTGGTCCTGAGACAATGTCTGCCTCCTCATCCTCCACCATGTCCTCAGCCTCCACTGCAGGGACAAGTCACAGTGCCCCTCCAGCATGACACATGTGCAGGGAACGGCGGTGTCACACTGTTTTTGACCTCGTTTGCCTTGGCAAATGGAGTCACACAGGGGAGGAACTGCTCCGGATCCTGGCTTTCTAGTAACATAGTAAAATAGTACATAAGGCCTAAAAAAGACATTTGTCCATCAAGTTCGGCCTGTCATCCTGCAAGTTGATCCAGAGGAAGGCAAAAAAAAACTGTGAGGTAGAAGCCAATTTTCCCCACTTTGGGGGAATAAAAAATTCCTTACCGACTCCAATCAGGCAATCAGAATAACTCCCTGGAACAACGACCCCTCTCTAGTAGCTATAGCCTGTAATACATCCAAGTCCCTCTTGAATTCCTTTATTGTACTCACCATCACCACCTCCTCAGGCAGAGAGTTCCATAATCTCACTGCTCTTATCGTAAAGAATCCTTTTCTATGTTTGTGTACAAACCTTCTTTCCTCCAGACGCAGAGGATGTCCCCTGGTCACAGTCCTGGGGATAAATAGATGATGGGAGAGATCTCTGTACTGACCCCTGATATATTTTATACATAGTAATTAGATATCCCCTCAGTCGTCTTTTTTCTAAAGTGAATAACCCTAATTTTGATAATCTTTCAGGGTACTGTAGTTGACCCATTCCAGTTATTACTTTAGTTGCCCTCCTCTGGACCTTCTCCAGCTCTGCTATGTCTGCCTTGTTTACAGGAGCCCAGAACTGTACACAGTACTCCATATGTGGTCTGACTAGCGATTTGTAAAGTGGTAGGACTATTTTCTTATCACGAGCATCTATGCCCCTTCTGATGCAACCCATTATCTTATTGGCCTTGGCAGCAGCTGCCTGACACTGGTTTTTGCAGCTTAATTTCCTGTTTATTAAAATTCCTAGACCCTTTTCCATGTCAGTGTTACCGAGTGTTTTACCATTTAGTATGTACGGGTGACTTGCATTATTCCTTCCCATGTGCATAACTTTACATTTGTCAGTGTTAAACCTCATCTGCCACTTATCTGTCCAAGCCTCCAGTCTATCCAGATCCCTCTGTAGTAGTATATTGTCCTCTTCAGTGTTAATTACTTTACACAGTTTAGTGTCATCTGCGAAAATTGATACTTTACTATGCAAGTCTTCTACAATATCATTAATAAATATATTGAAGAGAATAGGGCCCAATACTGACCCCTGAAGTCAGGGCTGGGACAAGGTCCACCACCAACAGAGGCTGAGCTGCCCAAGTGCGGTCCCACCCCCCCTCCCCCCGGGGTGTTCCTTTTAATTTTACCCCATCCAGAACCCCATCAGACGGAAAAGAATATTATCTTTATTTAAGAACTATCTTACTTCACTTCAGGGCAGACTCTCACGCTCTATCCCTGCTGGGGCCTGGGCTGGGTCGTGACACAGTGCTGTGCTGCTGCCTTCTGCTGCCCGTGATGCTCCTGGTCTCCAGAAGGCGCACATGTGACCTGACTGCGTACAGCGCGTCAGGTCAAAGTGCGCGCTGTACTCAGCCAGTCAGGCAAGCGTCGTCGACGACCACAGATTTACACTGTAAATCACCTTTTTTTGTAAATGATTGTCTTATCACAGTCATGGCCGACATATCCTAGCCATATGCCAATGTCAAAGGAAGCAGCACTGAGAATAAACTGGGCAGTGCACTGAGAAGTAATACACAGTCAGAGCATACAGTTACTGTAATAATGGCATCCATTCCCAGCATTATATTTAGAGCCATGACTTTCTCAGATTACAGAGTGGGCAATGCTGCCCAGCTGATGGTGCCAGGTTATAACATGCCAATGCCAGCCTGATGACAGTCATCACTTTCTCAGATTACAGAGTGGGCAATGCTGGCATTGGCATGTTATAACCTGGCACCATCAGCTGGGCAGCATTGCCCACTCTGTAATCTGAGAAAGTTATGACTATCATCAGGCTGGCATTGGCATGTTATAACCTGGCACCATCAGCTGGGCAGCATTGCCCACTCTGTAATCTGAGAAAGTGATGGCTCTTATAATGCTGGGAATGGATGCCATCATTACAGTAACTGAGTGTAGTATGAGTGGCCGCAAATAACGGTAATATAATATACACTGTAACACTACAGCTCCGCTCACCTCTACACCCTGGATATGCCAGTTGCCAGAGCAGGTGCCCGCTCCCGGTGTGCTGTTGCCTGCTGCTGCCCGGCCCGCGCTGCTCCTGGTCTCCAGAGGGCGCCGCGCACATGTGACCTGACTGCGTACAGCGCGTCAGGTCAAAGTGCGCGCGCTGTACGCAGCCAGTAAGCGTCGACTGAGCACAGTGAGCAGACAGCAGAGACCAGAGCAGCGGAGCGGCCGAGCCAGGAGGGCGGAGCAGGGAGGGAGCACGTAAGTCAGTGCAGTGCTCACTACTCCCTCCGTCCTCCAGGCAGCGCGGCCGGCAGCCCGGCATTCGCGGCAGCAGTAGCGACGGCCGTCCAGAGGCTGGGGAGCTGGCCTGCGCCCTGAGGCTGGAGCCTCCCCAGCTTCTGTGTTGGCCCGGCCCTGCTTGAAGTACCCCACTAGTGACAGTGACCCAATCTGAGTGTGTACCGTTAATAACCACCCTCTGTTTTCTATCATTGAGCCAGTTACTTACCCACATACAGATGTTTTCTTCCAGTCCGAGCATTCTCATTTTATATACTAACCTTTTATGTGGTACAGTGTCAAATGCTTTGGAGAAGTCCAGATATACAACATCCATTGATTCGCCGCTGTCAAGTCTAGAACTTACCTCCTCATAGAAACTAATTAAATTAGCTTGGCATGACCGATCCCTCACGAAGCCATGCTGATATGGCATTATTTGTTTATTTCCGTTGAGATGCTCTAAGATAGCATCTCTCAGAAAACCTTCAAACAGTTTACCCACAACAAATGTTAAACTTACCGGCCTATAGTTTCCAGGCTCTGTTTTTGGACTCTTTTTGAATATTGGCACCACATTTGCCATGCACCAATCCTGTGGGACATTCCCTGTCAGTATAGAGTCCGCAAATATCAGAAATAAGGGTCTGGCTATGACATTACTTAATTCCCTTAGGATACGGGGGTGTATGCCATCCGGTCCTGGCGATTTGTCTATTTTAATCTTTTTAAGTCGCTGATGTACTTCTTCCTGGGTCAGACAGGACACTTTTAATGGGGAATTAATTTTTACATTCTGCATGTCATCTGACACTTTATTTTCCTCAGTGAATACATTGGAAAAAAATAAATTTAACAGCTTTGCTTTCTCCTCGTCGATCTCTGCGACTCCCCCCTCAATACTCTTTCACCCATCTGAAAGACATCCTAAAATGGCCAGGAAAATTTGCATGCACTTCAGCCACTTGTACACAGCAAAGCATACCATCCTTGAGCTGCAGCGGCAGAACGGCATCCCCCAACATAGGCTGATATGCGATGTTTCCACCAGTTGGAATTCCACCCTTCATACTGTATGTTGGACCAACTATACGACCAGAGAAAGGCCATTAACAATTTATTTTTATTTTCTCACAACAGATCCTGTCTGTGTAGCAGCTGTAAGGCCTGTATGGTCCCATCAGAATTGGCCTATGATTTGGTAGACAAAAGCAGGAGTGAGTACAAAAACAGAAGAGGCTACTTTCACACTTGCGTTAGGTGCGGATCCGTCTGGTATCTGCACAGACGGATCCACACCTATAATGCAAACGCTTGCATCCGTTCAGAACGGATCCGTCTGCATAACAGCTTTTTCTGATCTGAGTTTTCACAATCGTGAAAACTCAGATCCGACAGTATATTCTAACACAGAGGCGTTCCCACGGTGATGGGGACGCTTCAAGTTACAATATACTAAGAACTGTGTACATAACTGCCCCCTGCTGCCTGGCAGCACCCGATCTCTTACAGGGGGCTGTGATCCGCACAATTAACCCCTCAGGTACCGCACCTGAGGGGTTAATTGTGCGGATCTCAGCCCCCTGATCGGGTGCTGCCAGGCAGCAGGGGCCAGGTCCCCCTCCCTCCCCAGTATTAAAGCATTGGTGGCCAGTTCGGCCACCCTCCCTCCCTCCCCAGTATTAAATTCATTGGTGGCCAGTGCGGCCCCCCCTCCCCAGTATTAAATTCATTGGTGGCCAGTGCGGCCCCCCGTCCCTCCCTCCCCAGTATTAAATTCATTGGTGGCCAGTGCGGCCCCCATCCCTCCCCAGTATTAAATTCATTGGTGGCCAGTGCGGCCCCCCTCCCTCCCTCCCCAGTATTAAATTCATTGGTGGCCAGTGCGGCCTCCCCTCCCCCCCTCCCCCCATCATTGGTGGCAGCGGAGAGTTCCGATCGGAGTCCCAGTTTAATCGCTGGGGCTCCGATCGGTTACCATGGCAGCCAGAACGCTACTGCAATGCGTCGCACAGACCTTTCACTTACCAGTAAGAGGAGCGACCGGCTGGCCACAGACAGCACAGGTAAGTATAATGCTTCTAAAATTGCTAAGTATCCATGGCAGCCAGGACTGCAGTAGCGTTCTGGCTGCCATGGTAACCGATCGGAGCCCCAGCGATTAAACTGGGACTCCGATCGGAACTCTCTGCTGCCACCAATGATGGGGGAGGAGGGGGAGAGGGGAGGCCGCACTGGCCACCAATGAATTTAATACTGGAGAGGGAGGGGGGGCCGCACTGGCCACCAATGAATTTAATACTGGGGAGGAAGGGGGGCCGCACTGGCCACCAATTAATTTAATACTGGGGAGGGAGGGGGGTCCGCACTGGCCACCAATGAATTTAATACTGGGGAGGGAGGGGGGCCGCACTGGCCACTAATGAATTTAATACTGGGGAGGGAGGGGGGCCGCATTGGCCACCAATGAATTTAATACTGGGGAGGGAGGGGGGGCCGCACTAGCCACCAATGAATTTAATACTGGGGAGGGAGGGGGATCTCTTACAGGGGGCTATGATACGCACAATTAACCCATCAGGTGCGGCACCTGAGGGGTTAATTGTGCGGATCACAGCCCCCTGTAAGAGATCGGGTGCTGCCAGGCAGCAGGGGGCAGTTATGTACACAGTTCTTAGTATATTCTAACTTGAAGCGTCCCCATCACTATGGGAACGCCTCTGTTTTAGAATATACTGTCGGATCTGAGTTTTCACATTCTAACTCAAATCCGATGGTATATTCTAACATAGAGGCGTTCCCATGGTGATGGGGGCGCTTCAAGTTAAAATATACCATCGGATTGGAGAAAACTCCGATCCGATGGTATATTAATAGGGACTCCTGACTTTACATTGAAAGTCAATGGGGGACGGATCCGTTTGCAATTGCACCATATTGTGTCAACGTCAAACGGATCCGTCCCCATTGACTTGCATTGTAAGTCAGGACGGATCCGTTTGACTCCGCACGGCCAGGCGGACACCAAAACGCTGCAAGCTGCGTTTTGGTGTCCGCCTCCAGAGCAGAATGAGGGCGGAAACGGAGCCAAACTGATGCATTCTGAACAGATCCTTATCCATTCAGAATGCATTGGGGATGAACGGATCCGTTCGGGGCCGCTTGTGAGAGCCCTCAAACGGATCTCACAAGCGGAACCACAAACGCAAGTGTGAAAGTAGCCAGACATGAAAATATTCCATTCATGTGTCATCTCTAGTTTTAGATCCTTTCCTGTTTTTTTTGGCATTAGCTATACTGATGGATTATTGAGCAAATGCTGACCGAGTGAAGGCATATGCTCCACAGACAGGATCCATTTTCTGTGGGTTATTGTTCTGACGGATCAGAGGAAGGGCAAATTAATCAGTGACGTCAACACAAACTTACTGCTGACACCCTCTCCACTCTGTCCGGGGAGCTCTACTTGTATACGCGTTTAATAGAACAGGTGCTGTAGACATCTATGTGGAATCAGCTGACGACGGTGTAAAAGAAGTGCGCTTCTTCTTGGCACAAACATCAACCTGTAAGGCTGAGTTCATACTTCACTTATTAGGGCAGTCATGGTGCCAAAACTGACCAAATAACTGAAGTGTGCAGTGATTCTAAGAGTGACGCCTGTCATCTGCATGTCATACGGACTGTAAGGGATCGCTGTATGGGGGGGGGTCATTCTCACAAGAATCTTCGTCCACCCAAACATTGCATTTATTGGGACATTTTTTTATACACAGAACAGTCCAGTTAATAATCACTAGGGTGGTGAGGTCCCCACATACATCAAAACAAAACAAATACCTGCCTGCTGGGCTCTCACTACACCTGTTAACGTGGCCCTGACTCAGCTACAGAACTCTGTTCACACACAGAACCCATATGCGGCTTTTTCTCAGCCCGTAGTTCCCCAGCCTCTTCGGCTGTAATCAGTCCCATACCTGTATGGGGAAGTGTGGCCCAACAGTCCTCCTGACTCTGGCTTTGTGACCCTTGAATCCCGGCGTTCCCCAAACTCCGAGCTGTCACAGTGCCCCGGGGTCTCTCAGCCTGGCGAGCTGAGACCACGCACAGAGCCTCTGCTCTGGGTCTCTGTATCTCACAGCGTATCTCTCCCCAGACTGACCTACTCTGAGGCGCTTTATGCCAGCGCTTTATGCCAGCCTGATTACAGCAGGCCTCACCTGCGATCACCTCAGGTAGAAAGGAAAACTCGTACTGGAAGGGTGTGGACTGGCAACTCCCTCTACCAAGCCTAGCCACCAGTGCAAGTAAAATCCAGCCCAGAAAATGTATACAAAAATGTCTCTGCAAACTATGCTTTGCTGAGACTACTGCCACCCTCTGGATTTTATCTGTCTCACCCATCTGAGGTACCTGAAGTGGGACAACACACCTTCCAGCACTGTTCACATTACCACAGGACTCACAGTATTATTTCACTACCAAAGCAGACTCCCTATGCGTGTTACTGCAATACAGTCTTTTACACCACTATAAAGGCTCTCTGCAGCCAGGAAATAGCCATTTTTTATGTAATTTGCCGCAAATAAATTCGGCGAACCGACAAATCGAATTTTTTTAAAATTCGCTCATCTCTACATATAATACACTTCTCTGGCTGAAGGAACAGAAAAGGACAGAGGCAGGTTGAGGACAGGTGAGGGCACAGGGCCTGCTCCCGGGCCATGGCAACTAAGGGTTGTGTCTGACGAACCCACTGATTCTTGGCTGGAGGTGTCTGATGTCACTTGGGACGAAGTGGATGACCGAGGCAACCATTCAAGAACTGCTGGGTTACTGGTCAAGACACGACCGCTAGATGACACTGGGAGCTCAGGCCTCTTGCTGCAAATCCTGCTGCCACGCCCCCTTAATCTTCTGCAACTTCTGCCTGCGCCAGAAACATTTAGGCCTCTGCCACTTCCTTGTGCAGGGCCTGGCACTTCTCTGTCTGACATACTGTTAGATCAAATAAATAAATAGGAATGAAAACACCCCAAAAAAGTCTGTAATTTTCTCATATATAAAAATAAGCCCTTTTTTATCCATTAATACACGCCAAAAAGGGCTTTAGAAGATATAACTGCACCACTGAACTGCAAATAGGCGCCTTATTTTTTTTCACTCATACACTCCACAAAAGGCTTTAACCCCTTAGGGACCGGGCTCATTTTCACCCTAAGGACCAGGCCATTTTTTGCAAATCTGACCAGTGTCCCTTTATGTGGTGATAACTTTAAAACACTTTGACTTATCCAGGCCATTCTGAGACAGTTTTTTCGTCACATATTGTACTTCATGATACTGGTAAAAGGGTGTCAAAAAAATTCATTTTTATTTATAAAAAAAAGCCAAATTTACCAAAATTTGGACAAATTTGCAAATTTCCAAGTTTCAATTTCTCTACTTCTATAATACATAGTAATACCTACAAAAATAGTTATTACTTTACATTCCCCATATGTCTACTTCATGTTTGGATCATTTTGGGAATAACATTTTATTTTTTGGGGATGTTACAAGGCTTAGAAGTTTAGAAGCAAAGCTTTCAAAAACCCACTTTTTAGGGACCAGTTCAGGTCTGAAGACACTTTGTGAGGCTTACATAATAGAAACCACCAAAAAATGACCCCATTCTAGAAACTACACCCCTTAAGATATTCAAGGTTATCATAACTGATTTTACTAACTTTGTTAACCCTTTAGGTGTTCCGCAAGAATGAATGGAAAATAGAGATAACATTTCAAAATTTAACTTTTCTGGCAGATTTTTCATTTTAATAATTATTTTCCAGTTGCAAAGCAAGGGTTAACAGCCAAACAAAACTCACTATCTATGGCCCTGATTCTGTAGTTTACAGAAACACCCCATATGTGGTCGTAAACTGCTGCACAGGCACACGGCAGGGCACAGAAGGAAAGGAATGCCATACATTTTTTTGAAGGCAGATTTTGCTGGACTGTTTTTTTGACACCCTGTTCCATTTGAAGCTCCCCTGATGCACCCCTAGAGTAGAAACTCCAAAAAAGTGACCCCATTTTAGAAACTACACCCTTCAAGGTATTCAAAACTGATTTACAAACTTTTTTATTTTTGGGGTGATATTCTTAGGTAGGGGCTCATTTTTTGCGGGATGAGGTGACGGTTAGATTGGTACTATTTTGGTGGGCATACGCCTTTTTGATCACTTGCTGCTGTACTTTTAGTGATGTAAGGTGACAAAAAATTGTTTATTTAGCACAGTTTTTATTTTTTATTTTCTCGGTGTTCAGGGGTTAGGTCATGCAATGTTTTATTTATTTTTTCCCTATATTTTACCTTTTTTTTTTTTTTACTTTATATGGGGGAAATTTTTTTACTTGAAACTTTTAATTTTTGTTGGGGAAAACCTAATTTTTTAAACTTTTTTTTTCACTTTATTTTTTGTTCCACTTTGGAACTTCAACTTTTGGGGGTCTGATCCCCTTTACAATGCATTCCAATACTTCTGTATTGGAATGCATTGGCTGTATGAGTAATACAGTTTGTATTACTCATACAGCTTCCTGACTGTGAGATCCAGGGGTTGGATCTCACAGGCTCTTCACCGGAAGGTAGCGCCGATGTCTAAGGCTGGGTTCACACTTGAGCGTTTTACAGCGCGTTCAAACGCGCTGTAAAACGCTCAACACATGAAAACCAATGCTTCCCTATGGCCCTGGTTCTCACTTGAGCGTTTTACAGCGCTGAAAAACGCGCTGTAAAACGCCCTACGCTCAAACAAGTACTTGAGCTTCTTTGGGGCGTTTTGACGCGCGTTTGTGGCCATAGGACATTGCAGTCAATCACACAAACGCGCGTCAAACGCGCGTTTACTATTGCCAAAAACGCTCGTCAAAAACGCGCGTCAAAAACGCGCGTCAAAAACGCGCATATCAAAGACGCTCAGGTCTGAACCCAGCCTAAGGCTCAGTTCAGACCTGAGCGTTTTACAGCGCGTTCCTACGCGCTGTAAAACGCTCAACAAGGAGAAACCAATGCTTCCCTATGGGAATGGTTCTCACCTGGGCGTTTTAGGCTCAATTCACACCTGAGCGTTTTACAGCGCGTTCCTACGCGCTGTAAAACGCTCAACAAGGAGAAACCAATGCTTCCCTATGGGAATGGTTCTCACCTGGGCGTTTTACAGCGCGTACGATCGCGCTGTAAAACGCCCGACGCTCACACAAGTACAGGAGCGTTTTTTTGGGCGCTTGTCGCGCGTTCCCGTACTATAGACTTTCGGGAACGCGCGACACTGTGTGTACGCTTGTCTCTGTATGCGCGTTTGTAAACGCCCGTACAATCGCGCATACAGAGCGCTCCTTTGAGAACGCTCAGGTGTGAATTGAGCCTGACAGCAGTTCTTGAGCTGTAAAACGCCCGACGCTCAAACAAGTACAGGAGCGTTTTTTTGGGCGCTTGTCGCGCGTTCCCGTACATAGACTTTCGGGAACGCGCGACACTGTGTGTACGCTTGTCTCTGTATGCGCGATTGTAAACGCCCGTACAATCGCGCATACAGAGCGCTCCTTTCAGAACGCTCAGGTCTGAACTGAGCCTAAGGCTGGGTTCACAATTGAGCGTTTTACAGCGCGTTCAAACGCGCTGTAAAACGCTCAACACATGAAAACCAATGCTTCCCTATGGCCCTGGTTCTCACTTGAGCGTTTTACAGCGCGTTTGAACGCGCTGAAAAACGCCCTACGCTCAAACAAGTTCTTGAGCTTCTTTGGGGCGTTTTGACGCGCGTTTGTGGCCATAGGACACTGCAGTCAATCACACAAACGCGCGTCAAACGCGCGTTTACTATTGCAAAAAACGCGCATAAAAACACGCGACAAAAACGCGCGTTAAACGCGCATATCAAATACGCTCAAGTCTGAACCCAGCCTAAGAAAGGCATTGCGCTGCCTTCCATGCCATAGGGTCCCCATTACAGCAGCACAGGGACCCGGTGGCACCGCTGATCCCCCCCAGGAACTACCTGTAAAAGGGCTATAGAACATATAACTGCACTGCTGAACGGCAAATATATATATATTTTTTTACCACTAATACACGCCAAAAAGGGCTGTAATTTTCTCACTTCACACAACAGCAAATACTTTTTTTTGTGCCACTAACACAAGCAAAAAGGGCTTTAGAACAGATAACTGCACTGCTGAATGGCAAATATATATTTTTTGGCACTAATACACACCAAAAAGGGCTTTAGAACATATAACTGCACCGCTGAACGGTAAATAGGCCCTTACTTTTTCCCCTTTTATACACTCCACAAAAGGCTTTAGAACGTATAACTGCACCGCTGAAGGCAAATAATATATATTTTTGTGCCACTAATACATGCCAAAAAGGTTGTAACTTTCTCACTTCACCACACAACGGTTAATACGCCCCTTTTCCCCACTAATACAAACCAAAAAATGTTTTAGAACATATAACTGCACCGCACAAGGGCAAATAAGATGTAGAACTATTTCCTTGTAATAAACCCTGTTAATGACTGTATCAAACAGCACTTGCACCCCAATAACAAGAACGGTTTGCTGGAATTACAGAGCTGTATAACGGCAATTTGGATCCACAGTCAGTGCAGCAAGGTGTAATAGGATTGTTACTACTGAACCTTGTTCTGCTTCAATACTGTGGAATGATTTCTCCCTATCCTTTCCCTGAACTTTTTTACAGCAAAATAAAAGTTTTAAAGTCTTTTTTACCACTGTCCCTAGCACCTGCTGATGTCTCTCCCTGCACTAAGTACACTGGAAAATGGCTGAATCCAAGATGGCAGAGGCTATTTATAGGGCTATGACAGTACAGGGCTGGCTGGCTGCTGATTGGCTGCATGCATAGCATTTTGAGTTGATCCCTCATTCCCAGAGTTCCTTTCTCCATGTCCTAACACAAGCAGCAGCCATTTGAGGAAAAAAAGCGATTCGTTACCACTAAGCGTGAGGAAATTCGGATTCGGTGCAAATCAAATTTTTCCTGAAATTCGGATTGAATGCCACTTCACCAACTTTTATTCGCTCATCTCTAGTTATAGCCACAATTATATAAAGCAGGTATATGATATAAAATCATTAAGTCTAAATGGTTTTACTGTCTGTAACCTTTGCGCTTCTTGCGCTTCTTTGAGCAATAGTAAATTGCCAATATCTCCTCCCCTCGGAGAGGCTCTCACATGCTCAATACCAGCACATGTTTCGCAATCGAGGTATTATCCTGCTTATTGATGTTTAATAGATGTTCCCCGATGCGTCTTCTGAACTCCCTTTTTGTCTTCCCCACATATTGCTTGTAGCAAATGTACATAGCCACGTACACCACTCCTATCGTCTTACAATTAATAAATGATCTAATATTGTAATTCTGTGGTTGTACTTGTGACTATGTTGCCTTTTTTGATGGCCATACAGTTGCCACATTTGTGGGTACCCTGTGGTTTATTTGATAGGCAAGTAGGTTTTACGGGAGTACTGTACAAACTATGCACCAGTTTGTCCTTTAGATTACTCCCCCTCCTGTATGTAATGAGGGGGTGATCCCTTATACTAGGTGTCCTATCATGGGGTCCAATTTAAGGATCTCCCAATGATCTTGTAGTATTTTCCGCACTTTCCTGTGTTCCAGATCATATGTTCCTATGCTCAGTATATTGGTGTCTGTAATGTCACATTTTTAAGAAGCTCTTCCCTATTACTCCCAGCGGCATGTTGATCTGCCTTTCTGAGATGGGACTCTGGATACCCTCTCTGAATGAATCTTCTCTGGAGATCATTGGGAACCCGTCTGAAATCCACCCATTTAGAGCAATTCTGTTGGGCCCTCAAATATTGTCCCTTTAGTATCCCTTGTCTGTCAGGATGCGCACTCTCCTATCTAAGCAAGGTGTTCATTGCTGTGGGTTTCCGATAAATTTTAGTTATTATTCTCCTGTATCCACCAATACTAATGGATAGATCGAGGAATGTCAAGGAGGTTTCATTGATTTCACTGGTAAAAAATAACCCAAGTTCATTCTTATTGAGTCGTGAGACAAACTCTTTAAATGCAGTGCTCGTGCCATTCCATAATATGAAGACATCAATGTACCTCAGTCACAAAACAATCGACTGTTCCATTTCTGCACTGAAGACAACCTCTTTTTCCCACCAGCCCAGGTAGAGATTGGCAAACGTAGGGGCACATAGACTCCCCATTGCCACTCCCCTGAGCTGGCGGTATATCTTGCGATTAAAAGTAAAGATGTTGTGACTTAATACAAATTCAAGTAGTTCCATCAATAAATCATTATGTGCAGATAAATGCGATCCTCTCTCTGCAAGGAATGTTTTTACCGCTTCACAGCCCTTCTTATGTGGTATTGAGCTGTAAAGCGCCTCCACATCGAGGCTTGCTAGGAGGGTACCCTTATCGCAATAGATATCATTCAGGCGTCTCAAGACATCCATTGAGTCCCTGACGTATGATGAAGGGCCTGTCACAAAAGGCTTCAGAATTTCATCAACGTACATACAAATTTTTTTGTAAGGCTGCCTGACACTATGGGCCTGCCCTTAAAAGGAGATACCCCCTTATGAACCTTTGGTAGGCTATAAAAGGCTGCCAATATCGGGTACCCAGGTAACAAAAAGGTGTCGTTGCATTGCGTCTTGCAAAATCTTAGCGAGTTTGCATTTAAATCTCTGTCGGATTATCATCCAGCCTTTTATAGCACATCTTATCATCTAGTATTTGCATACACATTCACACATAGCTTGTCTAGTCTAGGACCACCACATTCCCTCCCTTATCAGAGGGTTTTATCATGATGGTGGAAGGGAACGTTTAAAAAGGTTAATGATCTGAAGCTGTCAGTATCTGTCGTGTATGTTATATGTCCTTACTTTTTCTCAATTGATAGTCCGCTACTTGTCGTGTTGTATCTAAAAAACCTTCTCTATTGCCCCTCTCGCTTCCTTCACTTCCCCGGGCCCTATTCTGGTACCGAACTCTACCTCTTCCTCTACCTCTTGTGAAAGAATTGGTGTTGGTCTGAATATCTGGTTCAGTGTCGTAATCAGATGACGACTGATCTGTCTCACTCTCAGTGTGACTCCTATTATTCGCCTTAGTGAAATCAAAAATCCCTCCTTCTTTGAAGTCTTTGGTATTCCTTACAAACTGGAAATGTTTTATTTTCTTAAGAAAGCCGGTGAATCTCTCCACTACCTGTTGTAGTGCTATCTCCTTTTTATCAAAATCTGCCCCAGAGGAAAATTTCTTTGCCACTTCAATACATTCCTGAAGTTCTGACGTATTTCTACTTAATATTAACCTTTCTGCTTCTAAACGTAATTTCATGAGTCGTAGGGACGATTCTATTGATTCCTTTTCCCACTTTTTCATAAATGATTCTGAACGTACTCTCACATGTGGTAACATAGGATTTCTCAAACCACGAGGTACTATCTTATTCTTTAGATATGTCTCTAATGTCTGCACTTCCTACCAGGAACGTACTGGATTTTTGTATACCCTGGTGAGATTTTTAAACACTGATGTGATACTCAATATCTTAGGCTGTGGAGGTAATTCTTTATCTAAGAATACTTATTTTGGATTTCCGAGCCAGTTATCAGAATTAAAGTCCCCTGACAAAAAGCCTGCCATATTTTAGATGCTTGGAAAATAAATAACGATTTACTAGAACAAATTAATTATATTCAACCTATGCATTACTATATAATAATCGTGATCGTAAATCACATAAAGGGCAACTGTCAGCAGATTTGTACCTATGAAACTGGCTGCCTGTTACATGTGTGCTTGGCAGCTGAAGGCATCTATGTTGGTCCATGTTCATATGTGCCCGCATTGATGAGAAATATGAAGTTTAATTCAACTGCTGTGCCTTCTGCACTTTGATTCACAGGGCCAGGCAGTGATAACTTTTTCATTGCTGGGCCCTGTCAATGAAAGAGCAGAGGGAGTGGAGATCATTGATCCAGGGAGTTTTTCTGATTGCCACTATACATCCTATTTGCTGTTTGTTATTACTATGAGGCTTCTTAAATCATCAAGGCTGCAAATTTCTAGTTATAATTAGTGATAACTGAGAATCTGACATCCTTCCCAGTTCTCAGACTTTTGCTTGTATTTTCACACATTGCTTGGGTTTACCAGCTGTTGTGAACAGTCAAGTCTTTTTTTACATATTTATGAAGATGTTGAAATACATGTTTAGATATTATGATTTCTGTATGCTTATAGAGGTATTCCAGACACAAACATTTATCATTTAATAATCGGTGATAAATGTTAGATTGTTAGGAAACCCATCATTAAGACTGCAATTCATCTCTAGATTGGAGGATTCTGGTCCCCCTTCCCCCAGCCTCACAAATGCAGCAAGGAAAATATTAAATGAAGCAGCAGTTTAGCGTGTGCACACAGGCTTGCAAGTATAGCAAATTATGGCTTTATATGTGGATCTGTAATATGGTGCTCATAGACTACAATGTGTCTCAAATTAACTATAATGTGCTTTATAGCATGTCATTAGGCTTGAGCGAATCGACCTTCAGATCGTAGATCAAATACTTCAAAGACTTTGATTTTAATGGTGTATCTGTGCATTAAAATGTATTGACTCCTAATAAAAAAAAATTAAATATATTTATTCATTTTAGCAATAGTATAGTGGAATCTGTGTGTACAATATACAAAAATGAACATATTTTTTCCATATTTGCTCTCTTTCAAATATGATTTTTATTAGCGTTTTTTTATTTTTGCTTTCTTAATTATTTTTTTTAGAAAATCTAGGTATATAGGTATTTGTTTTAGCTACATTTAGTATAGTATTTTTTTCTGTGTAAAATAAGCACTGATTTTTTTTCATTTCTAAAAAAAATTTAAAAATAAATAAACACACAGCCAAATGCTTAAAATGTCAAAATTTCCTCAAGATGAATACCTTAGGAGGACAACATAGAAAGTAACTTTGAAGGGGCTTTTAATGTTTTAGAGCTGTCCAACATCTGTACTGTCAGTACGGTGCCATAGAACCAGAAATAAAAAAAATATGCCACCAAAATGTGCTATAGACTTTTGAAGTCTTGCGGCAGGCCCAGCCACTGGATAAATTGCACAGATAGTTTCCATTTTCACAGTACAAACGTAAGGTAATAGTTTTAGAAATCTTTTGTCTTGAAACCTTTTGTAACAGTTAGGAAAAAATTGATAATAAAGAAAAATAAAATACTTGAATAATAATTAATCATTTTTAGTTTCCTTACATGTTTTTTTTTTTTATATTATATCTGTCATCTAATGGCACAGGTCTAAGATGTTCCGTGAAAAATCATATCAAATACATATAGGTTGGCTCAGAAATTAATTATTTGCAGTTAGATAGGCCCATTGCTACAAGTGAAAAACTGGCCTGGTAAAGACGGGGGGGGGGGGAGGGTTTAATTACTCTGGTAAGGAATCGGTTAAACTATAGATCGATCTCTACAACATGTTGCCTGTGTCACAATCTCTTCCTGCGATATGTGTCACCACTGACAGGATGCCATACATTCAGGTCTGATAGCTGTGCTCACTGACTCTACTATGTTATCTGATCACACCTCATTCATACACTAAACAGGCGTTAGCTCTTTCTGAACTTTTTAAAACTATTTTAGGGCCTCTCACTTGATGCTTTTTGCCTGAGCAACCAAGCTTACTAAAGGAGTTGTGCCACTAAAAATATTCTACAGTTTTTAAACCCTCACCTGGCTCTGAATTATTTTGTAATTGCATGTAATTAAAAATTTTGCATAGCCTCTGAGCTATTCAATAAAATGTATCTGTATAGCACCACCTGCAGTTAGATTTGTTCTTATTTCTTTGACCTACTCTTTGAGAAGGCCGCACATGCTCAATTTCATCCTTCAGCTGCATCCTGAACTGTGATTGGGAGAGCATGGATGCACCCCCTTAACTACAGAAGAAAAGACACTCCCCTTGTGCTTGTGAGAAAGAAGATGGCTTCGGCAGCATGTCGCAATATCAAAAAGATTCTTTAATCGTACCTCCAGACACAAATGGCAACGTTTCGACTGTACACCAGTCTTTGTCAAGCCTAATGACATACATTCTGGTAGGTATATATATACCCCACACATAAAATACACACCCCATTACATCATCAGTACACATCACTGGGCAATAGAATACACATGTTCATACTACAACTCACAATTAATGACATGTATGCCGGGTCCATGTTGTTCGTCTCGGCGTTCCCTTGTCTGTAATGCGCAGCCGCATCTCGATGTATTTGCATACCGGAAGTATCATGTGTCGCCATGGCTCCCGGCGGTGCCCGTGTCTCTAGCCAATGTACTGCAAGAAGCACTCACTGACATCACAGCCTGCGCGTCCATCCCGTGACACTCATTCTAGTGCGCGCCTCAGTGCGTCGATAGTATTAGTCACATGGGGTACGCGACACTGACGCGTACGCGACGCAATACGGATTGCACATGTTTACTTTATAGTAAATAGCAGTGACCGGAGCGTCATTGTTGCCATGGCGCCGATGTATGCGCAGTGTCATCATTGGCCGCGTACCCCATGTGACTAATACTATCGACGCACTGAGGCGCGCACTAGAATGAGTGTCACGGGATGGACGCGCAGGCTGTGACGTCAGTGAGTGCTTCTTGCAGTACATTGGCTAGAGACACGGGCACCGCCGGGAGCCATGGCGACACATGATACTTCCGGTATGCAAATACATTGAGATGCGGCTGCGCATTACAGACAAGGGAACGCCGAGACGAACAACATGGACCCGGCATACATGTCATTAATTGTGAGTTGTAGTATGAACATGTGTATTCTATTGCCCAGTGATGTGTACTGATGATGTAATGGGGTGTGTATTTTATGTGTGGGGTATATATATGCCTACCAGAATGTATGTCATTAGGCTTGACAAAGACTGGTGTACAGTCGAAACGTTGCCATTTGTGTCTGGAGGTACGATTAAAGAATCTTTTTGATATTGCGACATGCTGCCGAAGCCATCTTCTTTCTCACATGTATACTATATGGCCTGATGGATCAAGGGCCTACGGTTAGGCTGCTGCATTGATACAGACGCATTATCCTGAGACCGCATAGTGCTGCTTCTACACTACTATTTGCTTCTATATCTGATCCGAGAGGCGTGCACTAGGGAATCGGACGCAGTGGTGATTCACATCATGGAGGGTCCCCCAGGTCCAAGTAAGAATATGGATACCTCGCCAAGACACATGTATGTATATACTGATGAGGACATACAGCGACTTATCAATGTAGATGGATGCGATGTGGCCTTTTTAAGTTCCCCCTCTGTTGATATCCTGAAACGCAAAGCGGAGCAAGATCTCAAAAGATTAAATACCATGGAACTTCATTTAATTACGTTAAGAGAATATTATAAGCAACAAAGGATACCAAGGGGACTTAGATCTAACCTTCGCCCCAATTTATTCCCTACTAATGGTTATTTTTGTAAAGCCTTTGAAGCAATCAACAATCAATATTCTTTTGAATTAATGCTATTAAACATAGACTTTTTGCAGAAAGAGGTTGACAACCTGAAGAAAACTACAGCCGAGTTGGATATCCAGATCCGGGACCTTGTAAGTGCTGAGGATTTTACAGCTTACAAAGAAAAGATCACTCAACATATATCACGACATAAGCTGGAGGTGGAACACATCAAGAGAGATAAGTGGCATAGAGACTTAGATGATTACCAGTCTGGTAAAATATATAACTGGCAGTCATCTCAACCACAAAGGTTCAATAGGCGTAGACGCGGTAAACGCTTTGATCAAGGCAAATTTGGCTTTAGCACTGGTGAATCAGATTCCGCTGATGAATCAGGTGCGTCCAATTTTTTAGGCCCAAGCAGAAAAAGAGGGGAGGGCGATATAGAAGGGGCGGCAGGAAACACCACCGATCCAACAAGAACCCTTCCCCCAATACCGATAGAGGCCTCCACCCATACTCAGGGGAGAGTAACGAGACGCGGACAGCGGAAATGATGAACTTGGTAGTGAACATCTCCTCCTTTCAGCTTGACAAAGCACAGACCAGTGTGCTAAGCCGTGGCTTGACATTCTGCCCTACTACCATACGGGACTGGTTCGAGTTTGAGCTCGACCTACAAAAGTTTTTTAGACGCCTGAGATTAAAAGCTTTCTTTTCAGCTAGAACCACTGATGTATCTGTCAGTCAGCCTGTGGTATCCACTGATACCTTGATGTGTAAAAACTTCGAATTACGTAATAAAAGTCATTTTGTTCCACCGCAAAACAACCATGTGGTTGAAACTTATATCAGTTTTGTCAGAAAACGTATCGATCAATTGAGGGTGGAGGGAACCCACCAGTTCAAACACAACCTGTCTCAAGATGAAAGACGGGCTGTTCTTGAACTGGAACATAACAAACAATTGACGATCAAGCCAGCTGACAAGGGGGGTGCCGTGGTCGTGATGGACACATGTAAATACGTTCATGAGATCAAAAGACAGGTAGGAGATGATAATGTCTATGAGATGTTGAGTAAGGATCCAAGGTGGGATATAGCAGATATCATAGGGGTGTTATTGGATGAGGCTCTCAGCCAAGGAATCATTGATGATGAACTAAACAGCTTTTTGCGCGTGAGCCATCCGATCACCCCTGTGATATATATATTACCAAAGATCCACAAGAGTTTTGTGGATCCCCCTGGCCGACCCATCGTGTTGGGCAGGGGCTCCATCTTTAATCCTGTGTCCATCTTTTTTGACAAAGTATTGCGTGTCCACGCGACCGCGGCCCCCTCCTATGTCAGGGACACTGGCCATTTCTTGACCAAACTGAATTCACTTGACTTGCCGGCGGAATTTTTACTTGTGAGTTTTGATGTTGTATCCCTGTATACATCTATTGATCACTCCTATGGCTTAAATGTCGTCGATGTGGCCCTGGCCAGCACAGGGCTCTCTCCCGGGGCGCGCCGGCTGATCCTCGCCCTCCTGGAGGTTGTCCTGAGGAGAAATTATTTTCTCTTCGGGGACACCTTCTACCAGCAAAAGCGGGGTGTGGCGATGGGGTCCAATGTGGCCCCCACCTACGCAAACATCTTCATGGCGGAGGTCGAGGATCGGCTGGTGTATCGCTCCATATTCTTTGAGAGAGTTCTGTGCTGGTGGCGCTACATCGACGACATTTTCCTGATTTGGACGGGCACTGTGCCTGAGTTGGATGAGTTTCATGTGCACCTGAATTCTGGGGTCCGGGACCTGCAGTTCACCGTGATGCATTTTGCCCGTGAGCTGCAGTTCCTTGACGTCCGAATTCAGGTGCACAATGGAAGGATCTGTACTGATCTCTTCCAAAAACCTACAGACAGGAATACTTTGTTAATGTATGACAGCAGTCACCCTCAGAACATGGTAAGCTCCCTCCCGTGGAGTCAGCTACTTAGGGTACGTCGTATCGTATCTGACGACACTCTTTTTGGTCTTAGGGTAGATGAGATGTGCAACAAGTTTAGCAAGAGAGGTTATCCCACTAAATTGATCAACCGTACCAAGCATAGGATTACATCTATGGAACGTAGTTCCACTCTGGTGAGGAAACCCCAAAAACAGGGGACCCCCCGCATTCCATTTGTATCCATCTTTGGGAGTGATAGCGGCAATATTGCCAACATCCTACGACAGGAATGGCAGATCCTGCAGAAAGGATTACCTGCAGTCACTGAATTTTCAGTTCCCCCAATGATGGCATACAAACGGAGCCCTAACCTACGAGATAGATTGGTGAAGGCGGATATAGGGGGGAAGGATATCGAAAGGCAGAAAAGACTAGCACCACTGAAGAATGGTAATTTCCCTTGCCTTTCCTGTTGCAACTGCGGTGGCAATCATGAAAGGTGACGGTTTTACACATCCTTACAGCGGCAAACGGTTTAAGATCAAAGGTCACTATACATGTAAATCCACAGATGTGGTTTACATGATACAGTGCCCGTGCAGTTTGATCTACGTGGGGGAGACCACGATGGAATTGAGGGAAAGAATTAACAAACACAAAAGCACAATAAGAACAGGTGCTCTCGACAAACCGGTTGCAAAACACTTCATTGATTGCAAACATTCCATCAATCAATTGAGATTTCGAGTTATCGATAGCATAGGATACTTGAGAAGGGGTGGGGACAGGAAGGGGATCCTGAGGAAAAAGGAACTTAAATGGATCCATACCCTTAGGTCTCTTCAACCTTTTGGCTTGAATCTAGAGTTTAATGTCGCATCTATCGATTGATAGTTGTTGCTGTTGTGTCCTATCAATATAGTGACATTATGTTTTTAAATTTATATGTGACGCATCCCCGGGGGATCGATTCCCGATCCATATGTCAAAGTGCCATGGTGATGATCCATATGTGATGTATATTTGGGATACACGATCCAGATGATGGTTATGCGTGATTATTGTGTACCACACTTATTATGATATGTATTTTTCCATGTCTGTCATGTATGTAAATATGTGCAATCCGGAGTGATATCCCTATATATACAGGTGATCATCGGTGTGGGCAGGGGTTCTATAGTGTATAGACCTGTTCACTTTTTGATACGGATTGCACATGTTTACTTTATAGTAAATAGCAGTGACCGGAGCATCATTGTTGCCATGGTGCCGATGTATGCGCAGTGTCATCATTGGCCGCGTACCCCATGTGACTAATACTATCGACGCACTGAGGCGCGCACTAGAATGAGTGTCACGGGATGGACGCGCAGGCTGTGACGTCAGTGAGTGCTTCTTGCAGTACATTGGCTAGAGACACGGGCACCGCCGGGAGCCATGGCGACACATGATACTTCCGGTATGCAAATACATCGAGATGCGGCTGCGCATTACAGACAAGGGAACGCCGAGACGAACAACATGGACCCGGCATACATGTCATTAATTGTGAGTTGTAGTATGAACATGTGTATTCTATTGCCCAGTGATGTGTACTGATGATGTAATGGGGTGTGTATTTTATGTGTGGGGTATATATATGCCTACCAGAATGTATGTCATTAGGCTTGACAAAGACTGGTGTACAGTCGAAACATTGCCATTTGTGTCTGGAGGTACGATTAAAGAATCTTTTTGATATTGCGACATGCTGCCGAAGCCATCTTCTTTCTCACATGTATACTATATGGCCTGATGGATCAAGGGCCTACGGTTAGGCTGCTGCATTGATACAGACGCATTTTCCTGAGACCGCATAGTGCTGCTTCTACACTACTATTTACTCCCCTTGTGCTGTCAGCAGAGCAATGAATGGGGATATATCTGAATCTATGTGAGGTACAGGGTTGATTCTATCTTTTTTATAAAGAGATTGCCGTGTACTATATGATGCCTTATTCTCATTTTTTTTACATTAAAAGCGTGGCTGACGAGAGAAAGGGCACTCATAAGGTAAATCAGTAAAAATGTACCCCTCAGGGGGATATATTTATTAAGCTCATCTTAACTCCAGTGAGTGCTATGAGTAGAGCGATGAGTCGTTGGTGCAGCCACTGCTATCTGGGTCTCTAGGGTTTAATTCAGCTTACCACTGGAGTGAAGCAATGTAGTAGAACAAAGCTGGCTTTTTCAGATGCTGCTTGTTGCTAGCTCCTGCTCTGCTCTGCCTCAGCATTAAGAGGAATTCCATCCACAACCAGCACCTCGCCATACAGACTTGAAAAAGGGATCCTAATCACCCTGAAACACTTTGTCCATGCAAGAACTTGCCAATAAAAAGTTACACTATCTATTGTATATTTTTCTAGTCGTGACTTTGCACCTGAGAGCTATCATCCAACAGTGCGACCTAAGAAGTCCACAGTTTGTTCTTCTACTGCATTTTTTATATTAGTCATGGGACAATCCCTTAGTAGTTTCTGTGTTGCTGGGATTTATGGGGATTGCTGTTTGATTACACTAAGGCCTCTTTCACACGGGCGTCATATTTTTGGCCCGGATAAGAGGCGGGTGCGTTGCGGGAAAATGCGCGATTTTTCCGCACGAGTGCAAAACATTGTAATGCGTTTTGCACTCGCGTGAGAAAAATCGCGCATGTTTGGTACCCAAACCCGAACTTCTTCACAGAAGTTCGGGCTTGGGATCGGTGTTCTGTAGATTGTATTATTTTCCCTTATAACATGGTTATAAGGGAAAATAATAGCATTCTGAATAAAGAATGCATAGTACAATAGGGGTGGAGGGGTTAAAAAAAATTAAAAAAAATTTAACTCACCTTAATCCACTTGTTGGCACAGCCGGCATCTCTTCTGTCTTCATCTGTGCTGTGAGCAATAGGACCTTTGATGATGTCACTACGCTCATCACATGATCCATCACCATGGTTTGTAGAGAAGAATATGCCTGAGTGGTGCTCTTTGCCCACCATACAGTCACATTGAGGTGCCTTGATGGTAATGTCTCATAAATAAATAGATCAGATTAATATGATACCAATTAAGTTTGGATGGTTGGATTGGCTCACCCTCTATTAGCATGGAATGGGTGCTCCCCCTAAAAAAGATATCCCCAATCTTTCAAAGAGGTTTAGTTGTCTGAATAAATGGATAAGAGGGGCACACCAACAACTAGAATCACATTGGACACCAGCCAGTACGTAAGTATAACTATTTATTAGTAACACAATAAAATAGGGTGAGGGTCCTCAAAAATCAATCACATTAAAACATGCACATTTAATAAGCATAAAACCATTGGATGGTAATATCGTTAGATACAACAATATCACTGATGGATAGTATAATGTTAGCTGGATCGTAGCAAGTTTGTATATATGTGCGGTCTTATTTGGAAACAATTCAGGTGCGCAAGTCTGATGCGCAATGTCTCTCTTAATATTAAGGGTTCAGGCTAAGCCGATACTTGCAAATGTATATAGAGTCTTTGTAGTACTTTATCTTCACAGCATCATACAAGGAGTCTGCTGCTAGACTGTACTGTGTATGGACACACTACTCACTGTTCCGATGTGGTAGAGCGGCCGATCCCTCGTGCTTAGCGTGGCGTCCCACGTGGTACAGCACCGGTGATCTGAGTTCCGATCCGCTTGATTATACAGGTGAGTAGATCCCCAAGACAAGGCAAACAATAGGTTTAGACGCCGGGGTCAAGTAGTAGTCAGGACCCAATACGTTGTTCTGCGTTACTGTGTGTCTTTTAATCCCGACACAGCAGGTCCTATGTTTCTTCTTGTCCGCTGTGTAGAAGCGCTTCTGAAAATTCAAAGGTGGTGCGCAGATGGTAGCCTGCGGTTTCTTTCTTTACTCGAGACTTGTGTACACCAGACGCGTTTCGGAGTTGGCAGTGACTCCTTCCTCAGGAAGCACGAGGGATCGGCCGCTCTACCGCATCGGAACAGTGAGTAGTGTGTCCATACACAGTACAGTCTAGCAGCAGACTACTTGTATGATGCTGTGAAGATAAAGTACTACAAAGACTCTATATACATTTGCAAGTATCGGCTTAGCCTGAACCCTTAATATTAAGAGAGACATTGCGCATCAGACTTGCGCACCTGAATTGTTTCCAAATAAGACCGCACATATATACAAACTTCTACGATCCAGCTAACATTATACTATCCATCAGTGATATTGTTGTATCTAACGATATTACCATCCAATGGTTTTATGCTTATTAAATGTGCATGTTTTAATGTGATTGATTTTTGAGGACCCTCACCCTATTTTGATGTGTTACTAATAAATAGTTATACTTGCGTACTGGCTGGTGTCCAATGTGATTCTAGTTGTTGGTGTGCCCCTCTTATCCATTTATTCAGACAACATGATACCAATTAAAATGTATATTTTAGGTTTTCAGTGACAGCTATTTGGAATGTTATGGCTTTCTTAATATCTACCTCAGTCATAGTGTATAAACTGGTTGTACTCACATTGCCTGCAGACTTCAAACTAAGGGCTCAAGCATGCTAACGTATCCTTTGAATGGGTCTGCAAACTGCAAGATTTTGATCCATGCCTCCGTACCGCACAAAAATGGAACATGTTCTATTTTTTTGTGGTGCGGACTAAATCTTGCAGATCATGGACCTATTCAAGTCAATGGCGGGCACAGAGTGGTGATGTCACCACGTGACCTCAATGGAAGCGGGTGGTGACGTCATCACGCTCAGCGCAGGTCCTTTGGCGGGTCTTTTCCACTTGAGAGGAGCGGACTGCCTCTGCGCAAGCAAGTGGATGAGGCGAGTGTATTTTTTGCCATTCTTTGTAAGACAACTCTAGCCGCCATTTTAGGAAAAATTATTCATTACCATGAAGCGCAAAAAAAGTTTTGCAGGTAATCGAAATTTTCCTAAACTTTGGATCAAATTCCACTTCGGATGCATCAATACACTCAACACTATCAGGAAGCTAACAGATTTGCACTGTCACCTTAACGATTCCCCTTTTACATTTCATTGGCTTTAACACATACAGTATATAAACCGGAAGGGTCATATTCCCACTTGTAACCATGAGTAAAAGTGAGCTATATGCCCAGAATGCATAGGTTATGTATTATATGCTTTGCTGTTTGGATTGTTTTTACTAGATGAAATAAAGACTATATTTATATGGAAATTATATGCTGGAATATATCGCCTTCTTCCATCTCAATGATTCAATGTTATAAATTTGTAATTACTTTTTTTTTTGTATGTAATATATGTGCATGTAAACAATGGGAATATATAGTGTAAATGACTAAACTCAGCTGTTCCCATAAATACTAAGCAAACATTCACGGTACAATAGATGCCAGGCAATGTATTTAAAGGAAATTAGTTTTACATCCTTTTGTGTGTCTACGTTTCTTCCTTTAATAGGAAATCCTTATTTCACATGAGACAATTTTACTCAATTTAAACATATCAGGTTAGGCATTTATTTTTATATAGTTCATCATACTTGTTTTTGAAAAAGTTTACAGCTACTTTGGGCGAACACTTACCATGTAAGTTACCATGTCTAGCTAATGAATATGGATAACTATCATGAAAAAACTAGAAAACTCTCTTCTTCCTTTTTTATTTTTTTTGCATATATTTATTTCCATTTTTCTTTTGTTATGGTACACAATAGGGAATGTTAGCATTGGTGCAAGTAGCGTCCGTTTTTATTTCATCATTTGAATTTTTTTTAAAAAAATTTGTGTTTATTTTTTAATATTTTCTATCCAAAGAAACCACAGTTCCAAGTGAAAACAGCCACGATTATTCTCAGGCAGAGTTGAACTGTGATAGCGGGGTCCAAAATAGGCAGTGCCCAGTCTAATAGTATTGATGCCTCAATTCACTGCACAGCACAGCTTTGTGCAAAGGACAACAGACAAAACAGAAGCAGTTTGCTGTGACCCAACCTTCTCCTGCTAGCTTGCAGGAGCATTTAACACACATAGTACATTTACAATGGCATGGGTTTAAAGCATCACTGTACGTGATGTGGTCATTATGGGGTTAATAAACAATTTTGAATTAATAAATGCCCCTATTTCTCTCGCTTTACACTGTTTGATAAGCTTATTATTTAACTCAGACAATCCTTTTAAAGTGGTTTTCCCTTAACAAATCTATGCGTATACATTCTTCTGTATGTAGTGTAATGCCTGTAGGTAAGGACAAACATGGACAGTGAGCACTGACCTAGAACCCAGTCTGCTTTCCCTACCTACTTGCAATTCAAGCCCTAGGTAGCAACTAGCAACACAGCAACTGGTCAGAACCTAATGGAGCGCCGAGTCATGACCTATTAGTCAGAAAAGCTAGCACACAGTAATAGAGCAGCTGAGCAATCATCCCACTGCTAATTTCCTCCAGCACACACCTGCTGTGGATGTAATGACCCGGAGTGCCATTACCACTTCTTTTGGCACCTTGCTATCATTTTCTATGTGCTAATGCATAACATCTAATGTATTTTATGTCATTGCGTAATAATGTGCATACTTATTCCTGAAACTGTTATGTTCAAGTGTAATAACCTGGTCTACCAGCAGATAGTGGCCACATTGGCAGTATTAGTTTCTATGGAGAGGAACCTTCTGCTTCTTTCCAGCCCTCTGTAGCTAGAGGGAGGTGTTCTGTGTTTGGAGGAGGTTAGGGGCAGTTTAGCCTTCCCCTCCTTGGGGACAGGATGTGTCTAGTCTACCCTCCTTAGGGAGAGGTTGAATGCTGGCCTTGCCTGCGATATCTACATGGTTGCTTGCAATGCCTTCACCCAAGCTGAGCCGAAGCTTGAGGTACTCTAAATCCAGGACAAGAAGTTCCTAGGACTATAAGTAAGAGACAGACTACAGACTACAGCTAACTTAAGTTCCAGCAGAAGAGGCAGAGTTTCCTATATATACAGCCAAGCATAGCAGAGCTGAGAGAGCTACCGCATAGCAGAGCTGAGATTGTTGCAGAGAAGTATTTGCCTGCCAAAGTTAAGCCAATACCTGCTGATGACCAATATATTGTTTGGAAGCTGTTTGGATTACCAATTTATGCCAAGTAAAAGCAACTGTTCAATGTTATTACAAAGTCTGGACTCCATTTATTCTACTCGCTCACCATCCAACTTCACCTACCCCTTTTGCACTGCTTCGGACCACATCACGTCTGGAATCCAAAGATATCCAGGTAGGAACACCGTGACATGTGTACATAACATCTACAGAGACTGTAGGCCACCCTGCACCACTCTGGAAATCCTACCTCTGGGTACCAACATTACCATCTACAAAGGGAGCCTTGTGCTTCCGCTGCTTAACCGCAGATGGCGTCACGTTTACTTGCTCTATAAGAGGTACATATTTCGTAGAAACCTCCTAAGGGGCAAGGGATACCCCAGGTGTGGCCCTTAGTGGGACATTGCATGGGGAGAAAGAGCATTACACCCTGTTTCTAAGGACACTGTCTTGTCACCATAGTACATGCCTTATTAGTGTGTCTGTCCTTGCACTGTCGCGCTAAAGGCAGAGATTGAGCTGCTGGAGTATGGACAGGTGACTTTGTGATACTCGCAGTAAGATAGCTTCCACTCCAGGGCTATAACTCTCAAGGCTCTCACTATGCCACCGCTCTCTGTCTACCTCAACCAGACAAGTCTTGTTCAAGGCTAATTATAGCCTCCTCCAAGCTTGTCCCCAACATTGCTTCCCATACTGGGGTGACTATTCCCAAAGACTCAGAGCTAAACAATTGGACTGATAACACATTCCAGCCGTTGCTACTAAGACAGTAGACTACACAGTGTACTTTCTATATAGCACTGCTATATCAGTCTTTTATCCACTGTTGGCCACTTGCTATTTTAACATCTGCTGTGTGACTCCACACTTCAGGTCCCACTTGTCAAAGTAGCTGTACTGCTTCCCATTCTCAGTTCCACACAGAACTGCATCATGATTTCTGATTCATCACCATATCCACAGTGTATCCCAACAGAGGGACAAGCCTGCTTCTCTAAAGGGCTGTTCACGTCTCATTTTTGCTGTACATCAAGTGGATACATATTTTTTACGTATACACTTTCAGATGTGCATATGTTTCAACACGTTTGTGTCTGTTTTTTTTTTTTTCTTTTACAAAAGACATGTTTTTGTGAAACCTTTCTTTTATTAATTAAAGATTTGAAGTGTATCAAAGGAAGTAGGAAGTATCTGGATAAAAATGGATACGTTTAAGAATGGTAGCTGATTTGAAAGATGCTTGAAAAGTGCCATGTTACTTCTAAGAAGCAGATTTGACTGTGGATTCCATAGAAGGCAATGGGCAGCAGAAAAACCTGACTCAAATACTTACACTCTCAACAAATTAGAACTTTGCCACCAAGACTGACCTGTTTACAGCTACTGATTCTGCTACTTATCTGCTATTGATTGTGTGTGCGTTTTTTACAGATTGTAACTGGACTGCATGCATTTTTCATGCACTTAAATAAAAACTAATAGTAATCTACATTGGTGAAAAATGCATTGCATCCAGACACCTTCCAATTTTCACACAAGCCCCATTCACTTCTACAGGTGAAACTCGAAAAAATTAGAATATCGTGCAAAGTTAATTTATTACAGTAATGAAACTTAGGCCTCATGCACACGACCGTATTTTTTTGCGGTCCGCAAAACGGGGTTCCGTTTTCCCGTGATCCGTGACCGTTTTTTCGTCCGTGGGTCTTCCTTGATTTTTGGAGGATCCACGGACATGAAAAAAAAGTCGTTTTGGTGTCCGCCTGGCCGTGCGGAGCCAAACGGATCCGTCCTGAATTACAATGCAAGTCAATGGGGACGGATCCGTTTGACGTTGACACAATATGGTGCCATTTCAAACGGATCCGTCCCCATTGACTTTCAATGTAAAGTCAGGAGTTAATATACCATAGGATCGGAGTTTTCTACAATCCGATGGTATATTTTAACTTGAAGCGTCCCCATCACCATGGGAACGCCTCTATGTTAGAATATACTGTCGGATATGAGTTAGATCGTGAAACCTCATTTCCGACAGTATATTCTAACACAGAGGCGTTCCCATGGTGATGGGGACGCTTCTAGTTAGAATATACTACAAACTGTGTACATGACTGCCCCCTGCTGCCTAGCAGCATCCGATCTCTTACAGGGGGCCGTGATCAGCACAATTAACCCCTCAGGTGCCGCCCCCCCCCTTCCATTGTAATAATTCGTTGGTGGCACAGTGTTCCCCCCCCCCGCCCCCCCCTTCCTCCCTCTATTGTAATAATTCGTTGGTGGCACAATGTGCGCCCCCCCCTTCCTCCCTCTATTGTAATAATTCGTTGGTGGCAGAGTGTGCGCACCCCATTGGCCCCCCCCTCCCTCTATAGCATTAACAACATTGGTGGCCAGTGTGCGGCCTCCCATCTCCCCCCCCCCCCCCGATCATTGGTGGCAGGGGGTTACTAGCAATAGTACAATAGTAAAAGATTCATACTTACCTGGGAGCTGCGATGTTCGTGTCCGGCCGGGAGCTCCTCCTACTGGGAAGTGACAGTTCATTTAGCAATGCGCCGCACAGACCTGTCACTTACCAGAAGGTGGAGCTCCCGGCCGGACACGAACATCGCAGCAGCAGGTAAGTATGAATCTTCTACTATTGTACTATTGCTAAGTAACCATGGCAACCAGGACTGTAGTAGCGTCCTGGTTGCCATGGTTACCGATCGGAGCCCCAGCGATTAAACTGGGACTCCGATCGGAACTCCGCTGCCACCAATGATGGGGGGGGGGGAGATGGGAGGCCGCACACTGGCCACCAATGTTGTTAATGCTATAGAGGGAGGGGGGGGGCGATGGGGGGCGCACACTGTGCCACCAACGAATTATTACAATAGAGGGAGGGAGGGGGGGGCGCACACTGTGCCACCAACGAATTATTACAATAGAGGGAGGGGGGGGCCGCACTGGCCACCAACCTATTATTACAATAGAGGGGGGGGGCCGCACTGGCCACCAATGATATTCAAACTGGGGAGGGGGGGGAGTGTCTGCCCCCTGCTGCCTGGCAGCCCTGATCTCTTACAGGGGGCCGTGATCAGCACAATTAACCCCTTCAGGTGCCGCACCTGAAGGGGTTAATTGTGCTGATCACGGCCCCCTGTAAGAGATCGGGTGCTGCCAGGCAGCAGGGGGCAGTCTTGTACACAGTTTGTAGTGTATTCTAACTAGAAGCGTCCCCATCACCATGGGAACGCTTCTGTGTTAGAATATACTGTCGGTTCTGAGTTTTCACGAAGTGAAAACTCAGCTTGGAAAAAGCTTTTATGCAGACGGATCTTCGGATCCGTCTGTCTAAAAACTAACCTACGGCCACGGATCACGGACAAAGATGCCAATCTTGTGTGCATCCGTGTTCTTTCACGGACCCATTGACTTGAATGGGTCCGTGAACCGTTGGCCGTGAAAAAAATAGGACAGGTCATATTTTTTTCACGGCCAGGAAACACGGATCACGGATGCGGCTGCAAAACGGTGCATTTTCCGATTTTTCCACGGACCCATTGAAAGTCAATGGGTCCGCGAAAAAAAACGGAAAACGGCACAACGGCCACGGGTGCACACAACGGTCGTGTGCATGAGGCCTTAAAAGGTGAAACTAACATATTAGATAGACTCATTACATGCAAAGCAAGATATTTCAAGCTTTTATTTGGTATAATTTGGATAATTATGGCTTGCAGCTTATGGTTCCTCACAATTTTGAGGTACCCTTTGCTCAGGGGTTATGGATTAATTAGCTTACTAAAGTGTCACACTTTGAGCCTAGAATATTGAACCTTTTCACAATATTAAAATTTTAAGCTGCATTAATGCAATTCCTTTTAATTTGCATTACTGAAATAAATGGACTTTTGCACGATATTCAAATTTTTCGAGTTTCACCTGTATGTAGCTAGGGCTGCGTGAAAAACAGACAATATAGAACACGCTGTGATTAATGCAGAGATAATGCATGAAAAAAATTGGTTAGGATTCAGTCCAGATGCTATGCGTTCACTTCATGCATCGCATCCAGATGGAAAACTCACTCGTGTGAAAGAGCGGTTACTGTACTTCCTCTAACACAGTTCTTTTATAACCATCCTGTTCCGCTGTGGCAGCAAAATCTAGTGGCCAAAGCAAATAGTGCAGTTCAAACAATAGCAACAAGCAGTATGGGATACAAAACCATTTATACAGAGTACAATAAACACATGGCATGCATATACATTTATATCACCTATACACAGCAAAAAATCTAAAAGAACTGTCTCTTAGGGCTCATGCACACGAACATATTTTCTTTCTGCTTCCGTTCCGTTTTTTGGGGGGGACCATATGCGGAACCATTCACTTTGATGGGTCCGCAAAAACAACGGAAGGTACTCGGTGTACAATCCATTTCCTATTATTGTCCGCAAATCACGGTCTGAGGCCCCATTCAAGTCAACGGGTCCACAAAAAAACACGGAACGCACACGGAAGACATCCATATGTCATCCGTATTTCATCCCTATTTTGCAGATCCATACTATAGAGATGCTATACCCAGCCCATATTGCTCATGTGTTTGGTGATTAATAAGTTACTGTTTCCGATCTGCAAAAAAAACGGCATACGGAAACCATACGGATATATTTTGTGGAATAACGGAACGGAAGAGGACTTAAATCAGAGGGAAAAAAACTCAGATACGGAACAACGGATCCGTGAAAAACGGACCACAACACAACAGTTGTGTGCATGAGGCCTTAAACTGAATAAAGAAAGGCTGAATTGTCAGAACATATGACTGTACACTTCTCCACACAGGAATGTGGTCCTGGGAGATGTTTTAAGAACCAGTAACCATGTCCTTGGTAGAATGTTAGAACATAACATTGGTCCTAGCTCCTGCACACAATTGTATGACTATGCTATACTACACTGGCAAGATTGTGGCTTAGTAGCCTTGCAGCGCTGGGGTCCAGGAGTTGAAACATGCAAGCACAGGATGTGCATGACATTTGTATGTTCTCCCTGTGTTTGCATATGTTTCTACAAATCTTGATTGTAAGAGCTAACAAGCACATTTATATGAGAAATATTTCTATGTAGTTTGTCAGTAAATAAATATGGAACTGGATGGGTTCCAGGAAAAAAATATTACTAGGGTCAAATTTTTCAAAGTTGGAACTACCACTAGAAGTTAAACAAATGTCAAGAATACAGCAGCATATATAGAATGATGAAGATTTTAGAGACATAGATAAGGCACCAGTGGGACTGCTTCATTTTATTACTAAAATAAATACAAAATAAATAATCCTCTGAGGAAATTTCCTGCATTTTGTGGCTGCCAAATATAGAGGGCAAAAGTTCCTGCTTTATATATACATTGTCAGACCTTCTGTTTTATAATTTATGAGCATAGAGATCTGGCAGAGTTTCCTTCTGACAAGGACAACTACTTCTAGGCAGCTATTCAATCATTTATGGGTGCTGATGGGTAACTTTCAGAAGTTATTCTTTGAAGGACTTACAAATCATTTACATACTCTTAAAGATCATATAAATGATTCAATTAAATGTTGAATATAAACCAGTTCTGTTGAACATTTTGTCTTATAGAACAGAAGGAACTAAGCAAAGTCTTCTGGGTGGTCTCACCCAATGATTGGCAGCTGTCTCTAGGTGAACGCACATATAGACACACTGAGTAAGAAAGTCTCCTGGGCTCATAATTAGGAATGAACGAACCCGAACTGTATAGTTCGGGTTCGTACCGAATTTTGGGGTGTTCGTGACACGGACCCGAACCCGAACATTTACGTAAAAGTCCCGGTTCGGGTTCGGTGTTCGGCGCTTTCTTGGCACTTTTTGAAAAGCTGCAAAGCAGCCAATCAACAAGCGTCATACTACTTGCCCCAAGAGGCCATCACAGCCATGCCTACTATTGGCATGGCTGTGATTGGCCAGTGCAGCATGTGACCCAGCCTCTATTTAAGCTGGAGTCACGTAGCGCCGCACGTCACTCTGCTCTGATCAGTGTAGGGATAGGATGCAGCTGCTGCTGTTAGGATCAGATTAGGCAGGGATTTACTCATCAAAAACACTTAATGAAGTGATCGATCTACAGCTGTGTATCATTCAACTTCTGCTAGTTAATTGCTCATTGTTTTTAGGCTGCCCAGAGCGTTTTTCTGTCACTTTTTCTGGGGTGATCGGTGGCCATTTTGTGTCTTGTGGTGCGCCAGCACAAGCTGCCACCAAGTCCATTTAACCATCAATAGTGTGTTGTTGTTTTTTTGCTATATCCTACATCAGGGGCTTGGCTGTGCTTGCTATTTTATTGAGGGGTGAAATACAATTGCCAAAATAGCAGTACCCTAAATCTGGTGTTTCAGCTGTGGCTAGCCAATTGTAATACTGTCTGCTGTCTGGCAAAAGATATATTTTTTTCTGGGGTGAAATTCAATTCCCAGAATAGCAATACCCTAAATCTGGTGTTCCAGCTGTGGCTGGTCAAGTTTTCTAGTGTCCGTCAAAGCACAGTTTTTGTTCTGAGTTGAAATTCAATTCCCAAAATAGCAATTCCCTAAATCAGTGGTTTCTGCTGTAGCAGGCCAAGTTTAAATCTATCCATGAAAGGGTATATTACATTGAAGGTGCAAATTCAAGTGCTGATAGGGTCATCCTCAATAACTTCACACGCTACCGTGCATCTCCAAGTGTAATTCTGTCCGTAAAGGGATACCTGTCATCCAGGGCCTAAATACTAGGCCTACAATTTATATTCAGCTAAATCTGTGGTTACTGCTGTGCCTGTAATAGATAGCCAGATAGTGTTAGGTGCCTGTAGAAAAAAGGCCTGAATTTGAATTCAATACATTGGGCCAAATAATTTTTTTCTTATTGTGGTGAACGGTAACAATGAGGAAAACATCTAGTAAGAGACGTGGACATGGTTGTGGGGGTGTTAGTGGACTCTCTGGTGCTGGGAGAGGACGTGGCCGTTCTGACACAGCCACACGTCCTAGTGTACCAACTACCTCAGGTCCCAGTAGACGCCAGAATTTACAGCGATATTTGGTGGGGCCCAATGCCGTTCTAAGGATGGTAAGGCCTGAGCAGGTACAGGCATTAGTCAATTGCGTGGCCGACAGTGGATCCAGCACGTTCACATTATCTCCCACCCAGTCTTCTGCAGAAAGCGCACAGATGGTGCCTGAAAACCAAGCCCATCAGTTTGTCACATCACCCCCATGCATATGAGGGAAACTGTCTGAGCCTCAACTTATGCAGCAGTCTCTTATGCTGTTTGAAGACTCTGCTGGCAGGGTTTCCCAAGGGCATCCACCTAGCCCTTCCCCAGCGGTGGAAGACATAGAATGCACTGACGCACAACCACTTATGTTTCCTGATGATGAGGACATAGGAATACCACCTCAGCACGTCTCTGATGATGATGAAACACAGGTGCCAACTGCTGCGTCTTTCTGCAGTGTGCAGACTGAACAGGAGGTCAGGGAGGAAGACTGGGTGGAAGACGATGCAGGGGACGATGAGGTCCTAGACCCCACATGGAATGAAGGTCGTGCCACTGACTTTCAAAGTTCGGGGGAAGAGGCAGTGGTGAGACCGAGCCAACAGCGTAGCAAAAGAGGGAGCAGTGGGCAAAAGCAGAACACCCGCCGCCAAGAGAGTTCGCCTGCTACTGGCCACCGCCACCTGGGACCGAGCACCCCAAAGGCAGCTTCAAGGAGTTCCCTGGCGTGGCAGTTCTTCAAACAATGTGCTGACGACAAGACCCGAGTGGTTTGCACGCTGTGCCATCAGAGCCTAAAGCGAGGCATTAACGTTCTGAACCTTAGCACAACCTGCATGACCAGGCATCTGCATGCAAAGCATGAACTGCAGTGGAGTAAACACCTTAAAAACAAGGAACTCACTCAGGCTCCCCCTGCTACCTCTTCTGCTGCTGCCTCGGCCTCTTTCTCCGCCTCTGGAGGAACGTTGGCACCTGCCGCCCAGCAAACAGAGGATGTACCATCAACACCACCACCTTCGTCACCAAGCATCTCCACCATGTCACACGGCAGCGTTCAGCTCTCCATCTCACAAACATTTGAGAGAAAGCGTAAATTCCCACCTAGCCACCCTCGATCCCTGGCCCTGAATGCCAGCATTTCTAAACTACTGGCCTATGAAATGCTGTCATTCAGGCTGGTGGACACAGACAGCTTCAAACAGCTCATGTCGCTTGCTGTCCCACAGTATGTTGTTCCCAGCCGCCACTACTTCTCCAAGAGAGCCGTGCCTTCCCTGCACAACCAAGTATCCGATAAAATCAAGTGTGCACTGCGCAACGCCATCTGTGGCAAGGTCCACCTAACCACAGATACGTGGACCAGTAAGCACGGCCAGGGACGCTATATCTCCCTAACTGCACACTGGGTAAATGTAGTGGCAGCTTGGCCCCAGTCGGAGAGCTCTTTGGCGCACATCCTTCCGCCGCCAAGGATCGCAGAGCAACATTCTTTGCCTCCTGTAGCCTCCTCCTCCTACTCGGCTTCCTCCTCCTCTTCTTCCACCTGCTCATCAAGTCAGCCACACCTTCACCACCAACTTCAGCACAGCCCGGGGTAAACGTCAGCAGGCCATTCTGAAACTCATATGTTTGGGGGACAGGCCCCACACCGCGCAGGAGTTGTGGCGGGGTATTGAACAACAGATTGACGAGTGGTTGCTGCCGGTGAGCCTCAAGTCCGGCCTGGTGGTGTGCGATAATGGGCGAAATCTCGTCGCAGCTCTGGGACTAGCCGGTTTGACGCACATCCCTTGCCAGGCGCATGTGCTGAATTTGGTGGTGCAGAAGTTCATTCACAACTACCCTGACATGTCAGAGCTGCTGCATAAAGTGCGGGACGTCTGTGCGCGCTTCCAGCGTTCACATCCTGCCGCTGCTCGACTGTCTGCGCTACAGCGTAACTTCGGCCTTCCCGTTCACCGCCTCATATGCGACGTGCCCACCAGGTGGAACTCCACCTTGCACATGCTGGACAGACTGTGCGAGCAGAAGCAAGGCCATAGTGGAGTTTCAGCTGCAGCACGGACGGGTCAGTCGCACTGCGGAACAGCACCACTTCACCTCCAATGACTGGGCCTCCATGCGAGACCTGTGTGCCCTGTTGCGCTGTTTCGATTACTCCACCAACATGGCCAGTGGCGATGATGCCGTTATCAGCTTTACAATACCACTTCTATGTCTCCTTGAGAAAACACTTAGGGCGATGATGGAAGAGGAGGTGGCCCAGGAGGAGGAGGAGGAAGAGGGGTCATTTTTAGCACTTTCAGGCCAGTCTCTTAGAAGTGACTCAGAGGGAGGTTTTTTGCAACAGCAGAGGCCAGGTACAAATGTGGCCAGACAGGGCCCACTACTGGAGGACGAGGAGGACGAGGATGAGGAGGAGGTGGAGGAGGAGGATGAAGCATGTTCACAGCGGGGTGGCACCCAACGCAGCTCGGGCCCATCACTGGTGCGTGGCTGTCGGGAAACGCAGGACGATGACGATACGCCTCCCACAGAGGACAGCTTGTCCTTACCTCTGGGCAGCCTGGCACACCTGAGCGACTACATGCTGCAGTGCCTGCGCAACGACAGCAGAGTTGCCCACATTTTAACGTGTGCGGACTACTGGGTTGCCACCCTGCTGGATCCCCGGTACAAAGACAATGTGCCCCCTTTACTTCCTGCACTGGAGCGTGATAGGAAGATGCTCGAGTACAAGCGCACGTTGGTAGACGCGCTACTGAGAGCATTCCCAAATGTCACAGGGGAACAAGTGGAAGCCCAAGGCGAAGGCAGAGGAGGAGCAAGAGGTCGCCAACGCAGCTGTGTCACGGCCAGCTCCTCTGAGGGCAGGGTTAGCATGGCAGAGATGTGGAAAAGTTTTGTCACCACGCCACAGCTAACTGCACCACCACCTGATACGGAACGTGTTAGCAGGAGGCAGCATTTCACTAACATGGTGGAACAGTACGTGTGCACACCCCTCCACGTACTGACTGATGGTTCGGCCCCATTCTACTTCTGGGTCTCCAAATTGTCCACGTGGCCAGAGCTAGCCTTTTATGCCTTGGAGGTGCTGACCTGCCCGGCGGCCAGCGCATTGTCTGAACGTGTATTCAGCACGGCAGGGGGCGTCATTACAGACAAACGCAGCCGCCTGTCCACAGCCAATGTGTACAAGCTGACGTTCATAAAAATTAACCAGGCATGGATCCCACAGGACCTGTCCATCCCTTGTGCAGATTAGACATTTATAACTACCTCCCCTTAACCATATATTATTGTACTCCAGGGCACTTCATTCAATCCTCTTTTTTTTATTTTACCATTATATTGCGGGGCAACCCAAAGTTGAATGAACCTCTCCTCCGTCTGGGTGTCGGGGCCTAAATATCTGACAGTGGCCTGTTCCAGTGTTTGTGACATGAAGCCTGATTCTCTGCAATGGGACCTCTCTCCTCTGTCTGGGTGTCGGGGCCTAAATATCTGACAGTGGCCTGTTCCAGTGGTGGGTGACATGAAGCCTGATTCTCTGCTATGGGACCTCTCTCCTCTGTCTGGGTGCCGGGGCCTAAATATCTGACAGTGGCCTGTTCCAGTGGTGGGTGACATGAAGCCTGATTCTCTGCAATGGGACCTCTCTCCTCTGTCTGGGTGTCGGGGCCTAAATATCTGACAGTGGCCTGTTACAGTTGTGGGTGATATGAAGCCTGATTCTCTGCTATGGGACCTCTCTCCTCTGTCTGGGTGTCGGGGCCTAAATATCTGACAGTGGTCTGTTCCAGTGGTGGGTGACATGAAGCCTGATTCTCTGCTATGGGACCTCTCTCCAACTGATATTGGTTAATTTAAATTTTTTTATTTTTTATTTTTATTCATTTTCCTATCCACATTTGTTTGCATGGGATTTACCTACATTTTTCTGCCTTTTGCAGCCCTCTATCCCTTTCCTGGGCTATTTTACAGCCTTTTTAGTGCCAAAAAGTTCGGGTCCCCGTTGACTTCAATGGGGTTCGGGGCGAAGTTCGGGTCGAGTTCGGATCCCAAACCCGAACATTTTCGGGACGTTCGGCCGAACTTCTCGAACCCGAACATCCAGGTGTTCGCTCAACTCTACTCATAATCCCACAGTAAACCAAGATATACATCAATAATTTTAAGATCTGTGAATGTGGATCCATTGTGCCAACCATCTTGGAGTGGCAGGCTCCTGACCCATGGGGATCAGGGACACCAGAGCGGAGTACTGGGGAAATCAGGTTAAGGGCTCTTTTACACACCCTTATGGTCATTGTGCCCATGCTGCTAACCACTATTTGCATGGGCACTGGCCGTATGCATCCCATATTGCTGTGCAACATGTCCTGTCTTTTGCAGTGCGGAATTATGGATCAGAAAGCTCATGGAAGCGCTTCTGAGTGTTTCCATGGGCTTCTGATCCCTGCCTCTGCTCTGCAAAAGACATGTCCTATCTTATGCCATACCGTATTTTGTGGATCACTGACCCATTCAAGTTTGCAGTCCACAATACAACGGAGCCTATACGGTGGTGTGAATGGGCCCTAACTCAGGAACAGACTGAGGTCAAAGTCCAGGAAGGCAACTGTCAGTATACCGACAGGTACAGTAAATGGATTATAGCTCAGATAGCAAGGTAAAGCAGACTAGAAGGACATGTATTGATCAGGGAAAGAGTGAGAGAGAGGCCTCTTTCACACGACCGTTTTTTTTTTTCCGTTTACGGGCCATTTTTTGCGTTCCATATACGGTCCGTATGCGGAACCATTCATTTCAATGGTTCCACAAAAAAAACGAATGTACTCCATATGCATTCCGTTTCCATATTTCCGTTCCGTTGAAAGATAGAACATGTCCTATTATTGCCCGCAAATCACGTTCCGTGGCTCCATTCAAGTCAATGGGTCCGCAAAAAAAAATGGAACACATACGGAAATCCATCCGTATGTCTTCCGTATCCGTTCCGTTTTTGCGGAACCATCTATTGAAAATGTTATGCCCATCCCCATTTTTTCTATGTAATTACTGTATACTGTATATGCCATACGGAAAAACAGAACGGAAAAATGGAATAGAAACGGAAACAAAAAACAGAATGAATCTGTGAAAAACAGACCGCATAACACTGAAAAAGCCATACAGTCATGTAAAAGAGACCAGACAAGAAAGTATTTATACGGGAGCTGATGAACTAGTTAGTAAGCAGCTGGACAGAAACACAGAGCAAGGAGAGGAATGGTGTAACCCCTGCAGTGCTGAAAATGAGGTGAGATACACTGAACTAAGCTCCAGTTTGCACATACCAGACAAGCAAACACATAGCAAGTGGAGCTGTGGACACAGGTCACCAGCGTAACAAATAAATTACAAATTACCCTCTCTCTCTTCTATCTCTGTTCTATAAAATATTTATTTAAAGAGGGCCTGTCAACATGAAAATGCAGTGCAATCTGCAGGTAGAGCAGGAGGAGCTGAGCAGATTGAGATATAGTTTCATGAGAAATGAGTCAGCAACATTTGTAATTTAGGCCCCTTTCACACAGGCTAGTTTTCCGCGCGGGTGTAATGCGTAAGGTGAACGCATTGCACCCGCACTGAATCCGGACCCATTCATTTCTATGGGGCTGTGCACATGAGCGGCGATTTTCACGCATCACTTGTGCGTTGCGTTAAAATCGCAGCATGCTCTATTTTGTGCGTTTTTCACGCAACGCAGGCCCCATAGAAGTGGATGGGGCTGTGTGAAAATAGCAAGCATCCGCAAGCAAGTGCGGATGCGGTGCGATTTTTACGCACGGTTGCTAGGAGACGATCGGGTTGGGGACCCGATCATTATTATTTTCCCTTATAACATGGTTATAAGGGAAAATAATAGCATTCTTAATACAGAATGCATAGTACAATAGGGCTGGAGGGGTTAAAAAATGTAAATAAATAATTTAACTCACCTTATCCACTTGTTCGCGCAGCCCGAGTTCTCTTCTGTCTTCATCTTTGCTGTGCAGTAGGAATAGGACCTGTGATGATGTCACTGCACTCATCACATGGTCCATCACATGATCCATCACCATGGTGATGGGTCATGTGATGGACCATGTGATGAGCGCAGTGACGTCACCACAGGTCCTTTTCCTCACAGATGAAGACAGAAGAGAAGCCGGGCTGCGCGAACAAGTGGACGAGGTGAGTTAAATTATTTTTAATTTTTTTTAACCCCTCCAGCCCTATTGTACTATGCATTCTGTATTAAGAATGCTATTATTCTACCTTATAACTATGTTATAAGGGAAAATAATACAATCTACACAACACCAATCCCAAACCCGAACTTCTGTGAAGAAGTTCGGGTTCGGGTACCAAACATGCCAATTTTTCTCACGCGCGTGAAAAACGCATTAAAATGTTTTGCACTCACGTGGAAAAATCGCACATTTTCCTGCGACACACCCGCATCTTATCTGGGCCAAAAACATGACGCCTGTGTGAAAGAGGCCTTATTCATTTAAACCTGTGCTTATTCTGGTCCTACTCAGAGATTCACAGCTTTTCTGTATGATTTCGTATACAGAGATAGTTGTCAATCACTGAAAGGACCATAACCCCAAATATTGTAATGACACAGCTTTTAAACTGTGTAAGCATAAGTCTGCCCTTATGTTTTTGTTTTTTTAAGGGGTTTTCTTTGATTTTTTTTAATGATGACCGACACCAGGTACCCCCGCTGAGCAGCTTTTCGAGAAGGCAGCGGCGCTCATGTTCTCTCTGCTTTAACTCGACCTAGGGAATGTGTCACGTGGCCTAGGCACAGCTCAGCCCCATAGAAGTGAATGGGGCTGAGCTGCGATACCAAGCAGAGCCGCTATACAATGTACCGCGTTGTGCTTGGTAAGCTTCGAGAAGGCAACGGAACTCACAGGGGTGGCGTTGCCTTCTCAAACAGCTGATTGTTGGGGATCCGACCCCCACCAATCAGAGACTCATGACCTATCCAGAGGAGAGATCATCAGTAAAAAAAATCTTGGACAATCCTTTTAATGTTTAGATTCAACAAAACATTTTAAGACAGTAAATAAGATAAAGGAGCAATAAGAACTTACATCAAAACAGAATATATATATAATAAACATTAATCCCTTAACACTACAAGATGAACTATTATGTCACAACAGCAGGGTTGTTCCCACTCCGAAATATAGTAGTATGTCATGGTAATGGTACGGGTTCGAGAGTTGTCTGTTGCGAGTTTTTTTTCCTCTCAGGCTATGAGCTGAGCGCTGCGATTGGCCAGCACTCCAGCCTGGGAGAAGGAGACGCCGGCAGGTTCCACTGGGTGGAGCCTAACATATGAAGATACCGGAGCCTATACCGGGCGAACGGAGCGGCGCCCAGGGATAATAGTAAGTGCAGGGGGATCCCTGGGCTCCTCTCTCCATGTCTGTATAGTTAGTTTAGATTTTTTATTCTAGTGAAAGGTCCTGTTTAACTAAACACTGTAATGCAGGAGGATTACACTACTTAGTCCAAGTAATCAAAAGATTAAAAAAAAACTTTTCACATTTCTCATATGCTGTTAAAATATATTATATTATCATCTCATTATTTAATCCACACAGTTAAAGGAGTGAAAAGAAAAATTAATTCCAGAACTATTATGTAGCCCAAATTGGTATAAAAAAAAAAATAGCTCTCTGGCAAGAAATCATCTGTCACACAGAAAAATAAGAAAGTTATGGGTATCAGAGTATGCCTACACAACAAATTCTTTAAAAAAAAAAGTTATATTTTTTTAAAATAGTAAAGCATAACAAAAAACAAAAATTTGGTATCTCCATAATTGTATTGACCCACAGAATAGAGTTAAAATGTCATTATCACCACACAGTGAACACCACAAAAGCGAAACCCTAATGTTGTTTTGTGACACCGTCATCCCAAAAAGATATATATTTTTTTAATTATACAGTTTACCTAGTGCCATTAAATATCCAACTTTCCCCACATAAAATAAGCTCTCATGTGGCTATGTCAATGAAAAAGCAAAAAAGCTTTGAAATGGCTTTTGAAATGTGGAGCTTAAAAAACAAAACAAAAATTGCAGAAAACAGATTAAGGCCTTATGCACACGACCGTTGTGTGTTTTGCGGTCCGCAAATTGCAGATCTGCAAAACACAGATGGCATCCTTGTGCGTTCTGCAATTTGCGGAAAGGCAAGCACAGCCATTGATATAACTGCCTATTCTTGTCCGCAAAACGGACAAAAATAGGACAGGTTATATTTTTTTGCGGACCACGGCACGTAGCAACAGATGCGGTCAGCACACGGAGTGCTGTCCGCATCTTTTGCGGCCCCATTGAAGTGAATTTGTCCGCATCCAAGCTGCAAAAACTGCGGCTCGGATGCGGACCGAAACAGCGGTCATGTGCATGAGACCTAAGAGTAAGAACAATTTGTCGTGAGTTAAGTGCATAAATCAAAGCAAATGTAAATGGGAATAGTTACAGGCAGCATATATAAGTATAGTAAAATATTAATAAACAGAGGAGCTAAATTAGTATAGAAGATAAAGGGTCCTTTTACAAAACAGATAAATTGTCTGTTGCAAGTGCCAATCGGCAATATAGCAAGTTAATTGGTACTTGTTTATAGCATTTATTTTATTTTAAATTTATGAGTTTGATTTCATAGATACAATTGTTTGGTTTCCCGCTCTATTACAAGTGACATTACAGATGACTGTTCCCACAAGTGGATGTGCTGACACAAACAATGATTTTTATGTCAGCATAAAAGAGGACAAACGAGCATTTTATTGTACGTCATTCAATTGCTAGGTATGTTTACACTGGGCAATGGTTGCAAATTTTCATTCATACAATCACTCAGGCAATTATCAACTTTAATAAAAGGCACTTAACCCCTTCTACCTAGGGCCAGTTTTTGCCCTCCTACCCAGGCCATTTTTTGCAAATCTGACGTGTCACTTTATGTAATAATAACTTTGGAACACTATTACTTATCCAAATGATTCTGAGAATGTTTTCTCATGACACATTGTACTTCATCACAGTCATAAATTTGAATCAACATATTTCACCCTTATTTATAAAAATATCCTAAATTTACCAAAAATGTGGAAAGATTTGCAATTTTCTAAATTTTAATTTCTCTACTTTTAAAACAGAAATTGATACCTCATAACATATTTATTACTTAACATTCTCCATATGTCTACTTTATGTTGGCATAATTTTGTAAATGTCATTTTATTTTTTTAGACCATTAGAAGGTTTAGAATTTTAGAAGCAATTCTTAAACTATTTAAGAAAATATCCAAATCCCACTTTTTAAAGACCAGTTCAGTTGTGAAGTCACTTTGTGGGGCTTACATAGCAAAAACCACCCATAAATGACCCCATTTTAGAAAATACACCCTCAAGTTATTCAAGACTTTGTAAACTTTGTTAACCATTTAGTTCTTCCACAAGAATTAAAGGAAAATGGAGAATAAATTTCTAAATTTCCCTTTTTTGGCAGATTTTCCATTGTAATCATTTTTTTCCTGTAACACATCAAGGGTTAACAGTCAAACAAAACTCAATATTAGAGTTGAGCGGACACCTGGATGTTCGGGTTCGACGGGTTCGGACAAACTTCAGAAAAAAGTTCGAGTTCAGGACCCGAACTTGACCCCGAACTCCAACCCCATTGAAATCAATGGGGACCCGAACTTTTGAGCACTAAAATGGCTGTAAAAATGTCATGGAAAGGGCTAGAGGGCTGCAAATGGCATCAAAATGTGGTTAAGAGCATGGAAAGTGCTCTGCAAACAAATGTGGATAGGGAAATGACTTTAAATAACATAAAATACGTAAAAAATAAAAATTAAATCTTGATCTAGGAGGACGAGGTCCATATGGAGTAGGAGGTTGAGGAGGCGGTGTATGTGGCGGTGTAGGTGGAAACGGCGGTGGAGGAGGAGGAGGTAGCCTACACTGCTTTTTGGTTTAAAACTTTCGATGTTCTTTTCTGCACCTACCATGGTGATCACGGGTGGCAGGGATTCAGGGTTCCACGCCGGAGAGGGAGCGTGAGAAAGAGAGACCACATCCAAGGGAGCATTAATTTTTTCAAATTTAAAATTATGGGACAAATTATTAAAGCATAAAAGTGTGCCAACTTTTTAAAGTTTAAGCATTGAATGAAAGGATGTTGCGCATTAATTACTGAAGAATTTATTAAATTTTATTCCCTGTCAACTATGCAGAGCAGGGGTTTCTATCCAGCAAAATTTGAAAAATGTCACCTGACAATGTAATTGACGATTTTTTAAAATTTATGTTCCTGTCACCTATGTAGAGGTGCCCCAGTGACATCCACCATCCATTTGGATATCTTCTCTATCAACTTTCGATGTTCTCTTCTGAGCCTAGCATGTTGATCACGGTTATCGGCAAATCAGGGTTCCACGCCGGAGAGGCAGCGTGAGAAAAAGAGACTAAATTTAAGGGAGATAAATTTATTTAAAAAAAATTGGGATCGAGTGGAAATGTGGCAAAAGCTGTTAAATTGCAAATGTGGGACAAATTACAGAAGCCCAAATGTGGGCCAGAATAGTAAAGCGGAATTATGGGAAAAATTATTGAGGCGAAAATTTTGGACTAATTACAGAAGCCCAAATGTGGGCCAGAAGAGTAAAGCGGAATTATGGGAAAAATTATGGAGGCGAAAATTTTTGACAAATTACAGAAGCACAAATGTGGGCCAGAAGAGTAAAGCGGAATTATGTGAAAAATTATTGAGGCGAAAATTTTGGACTAATTACAGAAGCCCAAATATGTGCCAGAAGAGTAAAGTGGAATTATGGAAAAATTATTGAGGCGAAAATTTTGGACAAATTACAGAAGCCCAAATGTGGGCCAGAAGAGTAAAGCGGAATTATGGGAAAAATTATTGAGGCGAAAATTTTGGACAAATTATAGAAGCCCAAATGTGGGCCAAAAGAGTGAAGCGGAAATGTGGGAAAAGCTGTTAAAGCGCAAATGTGGTACAAATTACAGAAGCCCAAATGTGGGCCAAAAGAGTAAAGCGGAAATGTGGGAAAAGCTGTTAAAGCGCAAATGTGGTACAAGTTACAGAAGCCCAAATGTGGGCCAAAAGAGTAAAGCAGAAATGTGGGACAAAGTATTGAAGCACAAATGTTGGCCAAAAGAGTAAAGCGGAAATGTGGGACAACTTGTTAAAGTGTAAGCATTGAATCAAAGGAGGTGGCGCGCATCAATTAAAGAAGAATTTCTGAAATTTTATTCCCTTTCACCTATGCAGAGCAGGGGTTTATTCACGTCTAAAATTGTATAATGTCAACCCAAGAATGTAACAGAAAAATTAGTGAAATTTATTAACCTGTCTACTTGGTAGAGCAGGGGTCTATGACAGAAAAAAATTGTTTATTGTCACCCGAAAATGTTAAAGAAAAATTATTGAAATTTATTAAGCTGTCAACTAGATAGAGGAAGGGTATATTACACCCAAAAATTGGTGAATTTCACCCAAAAATGTAACAGACAATTTTTTTTTTTAACCTGTCTACTCGGTATATGTCACGGATGGTGTTGCATCACTAACAAGAACCGGCGGAGGCGAGGCTTTCAACGGTACAACAGGTTCAAAATACTTTTTAAGTAGAGATTTATGAAATACATTATGAATGTGGAACGACTCGGGCAGCTCCAACTTAAACAATACCGGAATAATCACCTCCGTGATCTTATACGGTCCAATAAAACGAAGAGCAAATTTGCTAGAAGCTACCTTGAGAGATAGATTCTTGGAGGACAAACATACTTTATCCCCAACCTGAAAGTTCACCCCCCTTGAACGTCTCCTATTGGCCTTGAGTTTTTGAGAACATTGAGCCTTTTCTAGGTTCGATTGAACCCGGGCCCAAACTGTGCACAGTTCGGAGGAGAGTTTATCCGCTTCAGGGTTAGAGGAGGAGACGGACGACCCAGAATGAAAACGGGGATGAAAACCATGGTTACAAAAGAAAGGGGAGACCCCAGCAGAAGAATTGACACGGTTATTCAAAGCAAATTCAGCCAACGGAAGGAATTTGACCCATAATTGCTGGTCATCAGCAACATACAACCTCAAGAATTTTTCCACAGACTGATTAAGGCATTCAGTCTGCCCATTACTCTCAGGATGGTAGGCGGAAGAAAAAGACAATTAAATTTTACATCTTTGACAGAAGGCCCTCCAGAATTTGGACACAAACTGCACACCCCTGTCAGAAACAATATTTTCCGGGATGCCATGTAAATGAACAATCTCTCTCACAAAAATAGACGCCAGGGTTTTTGCATTCGGAAGTTTAGACAGGGGAATGAAATGAACCATCTTGCTAAACCTATCGACCACTACCCAAACCACAGTCTTACCCTCCGCCGGCGGTATGTCAGTTATAAAGTAAAGGGTAAAAAGATTGTGCCCTGCACCCACACAACTAATTGCATGTAGATCGCTGAGTTAGATTCTCTCCTATTCTCTCCCTGAAATCACCAGTCCAGCAGCATCCTCTCCCTACACTTGTAACAGCAGAGTGACGTGCAGCGCTACGTGACTCAAGCTTATATAGAGCCTGGGTCACATGCTGCACTGGCCAATCACAGCCATGCCATTAGTAGGCATGGCTGTGATGGCTTCTAAGGTCAGACATTTAAACGCTTGTTGATTCGCTGCTCTGCAGCCTTTCAAAAAGCGCTGAGAAATCACCGAACACCGAACCCAAACCCGAACTTTTAGTGAAATGTTCGGATTCGGGTCCGGGGTCCAAAAAGTTCGGGTTCGCTCAACCCTACTCAATATCTATTACCCTGATTTTGCGGTTTACAGAAATTCCCCACATGTGGTGGTAAACTGATGTTAAAGCACATGGAAGGGCGCAGAACAAAAGGAGCGCAATATGGTTTTTTGAAGGCAGATTTTGCTGGACTGGTTTTGTAGACACCATGTCCCATTTGAAGTCCCTCTGATGAACCCCTACAGTAAAAATTCCCAAAAAGTTATCCCATTTTGGAAACTACGGGATAAGGTGACAGTTTTATTGGTATTATTTTGGGGTACATATGATTTTTGATTGCTCTATATTACGTTTTTTGTGAGGCAAGGTAACAAAAAAATGGTTGTTCTGGCAGAGTTTTCATTTTTTGTTTTTACAACGTTCATCTGAAAGGTTAGATCTTGTGCTATTTTATAGAGCAGGTTGTTACGGACGCGATAATATTAAATATGTCTACTTTCTTTGTTTGTTTCAGTTTTACATAATACATTTATTTTTTTTTATTATGTTTTTGTGTCTTCATTTTCTCAAAGTCATATATTTTTTTTTCTGCCGATCGTCTTGTGCAGGGGCTCGTTTTTTGCAGGAAGAGTTGACATTTTTATTGGTACCATTTTTGGGTACATATGATTTTTTGATTATTCCTTATTACACTTTATGGGGCAAGGTGACCAAAAAAATTGGTTGTTTTGCGGTTTTTATTTATTTATTTTCACAGCGTTCACCTGTGGGGGTAGGCATGTGATATTTGTATGGAGCAGGTCGTTATGGATGTGGCAATACCTAATATGTATACTTTTTTTTATTATTTATGTTTTATACAATAAAAGCATTTTTGAAACAAAAAAAAAAATGTTTTATTGTCTCCATAGTCTGAGAGCCATAGTTTTTTTTATTTTTTGTCCGATTGTCTTAGAAATTGTATCATTTTTTGTGGGATTACTATTTTGTGGGGCATGTGACTTTTTGATCGGTTGGTGTTACACTTTTTGTGACAAAAATAAGCTTTAAGGTGCCAAAAATTGTTTTTTGACACTGTTTTTATTAAATTATTTACGGTGTTCACCTGAGGGATTAGGACATGTGATATTTTTATAGAGCTGGTTGTTACAGATTCGGCGATACCTAATATGTCAACTTTTAAAAATGTATTTCACTTCAACAGAATAATAGCATTTTTTTAAACAAAAAAATGATGTTTTTGTGTCTCCATATCCTGAGAGCTATAGTTTCTTTTTTTTTTTGGGCGATTGTCTTATGTAGGGGCTCATTTTTTGCAGGATGAGGTGACGATTTGATTGGTACCATTTTGGAGTGCATACGCCTTTTTGATCGCTTAGTGTTTCACTTTTTTTTTCTTTTTTTTCTATCTTTTATTATAAAATCAGGGGAAAGGGGTGTTCTTTTTACTTGAAACTTTATTTTTTATTATTAAAAACACTTTTGTGGGTCTGATCCGCTCTGCTATGCACATCTGTATTGTAATGCATTGCCTGTTAGTTTATTACATGACCCAGACCAACTTCGGCACCTCTGAACTGAACTCACTGCATCATAGTGATTTATGATTCAGTGAAGTCCTATCTGATCGCAGGTCTATAGTATTGTACTCACAACACCATGAACATTTCACTATAAAAGTGTGATGACTGACACACTTAAATTCATACCTACCAGTTGTGTGTTGAAGAAGTAGATTCTGGTGGTCTAACATCAAGACTAGTCCCCACTCTACTACTGGTAGATTTATATTTTCTGCATTGTAGAACAGGTAGAGAGACTTAAAGAGTAACTACACTGTAGCAAAAGTTTTGATTGGTGGGGTGAGAATATTTTATCCAATAAAACAAAGGATTGAATCTCTAATGACTACTATCAGCATAGTCTAAACACCAAACCTATATCCACACCTGAAATCAACCCAAATACACCATAGAATAGAACATAGTATAGTATATTATGGATAATACACATCCATCAGAATTATAGCATCAAATTTTTATTAAACATATGTTACAGACATGATTGGCATACACAAATAAATAAAAAAAAGGTTAAAAACACCAACACAGTGGTGGTGACCACACGGCAGGGTAAAAGCAATAAAGTGCAAGTGGAAAAAGTGTTTTTAGGGAGGTACTATAAAGTGCAGAATCAAGAGTACATAAAAAAGTAATATACACACAGCCTAATGGTATTGCTATAAATAGTACAGATCAAATAACATGTAAAAAATAAGCGATGCAGTTTAATACAAAGTATATAAGCAGATATCTATATGATACCAACCAAATAATTGTGTCCAGCCTCAGGTCATACCACCACCACGCCCCGACGTGCGTTTCGCCGTCAGCTTTCTCAAGGGGTAGCTTTCTCTTACCCCTTGAGAAAGTTGACGTTGAAACGCGCGTCTGTCGGGGTGTGGTGGTGGTCTGACCTGAGGCTGGACACAATTATTTGATTGGTACTATATAGATATCTTTATTATTGAACCACATATACTTCTATTGGTGTTCTACTATTAGCAAAGTGCTGGGAGCCAGGGGAAGTGTTGCAAACGTTTCGGAAGATATAATAGACTAGCATCTCAGGGAACTTAGTAATGAAAAAATCAAGCTAAAGAGTAGTCTAATTTTGTTCAAATGTCCCTCTAATTTGCTTAGCAATGGATCAAATTGGATTACTAGGCAAGCTATTGTAAGCAGATGTATCACCCAACTGTTACAATATTTCATTAGTTCTCTCTATCCATAATACCCTTTATTGACAGGTCAGTTATTAAGTCGGTGCCCTTGCCGCAAGGGCTAGATGATCTAAGCTAAAAAAAAATAATATAGAGCTATGTTATAACTCCCCTGTCCCTATGACATTATTAACCTCTTAACTACCAAGCCTTATTTTTTTTATTTTTTTTGCTATTCAGGCCTTTATGAATTTTTTGCTTGTGGATCACCACATTCTTAGATCCATGACTTTAGTTTTCTGCTGATATATTTTTTGCAGAATGAGCACTGTTTTGGGTTTTACTTTTATCAAATCTTTATAAGGTAACAGAAAAAGAAAATTCTGCCACTGATTTTACATTTAAAATGTTGTGCCATTCAGTGTGTTGCATAACTAACATGGTTCCTTTAGTCTTTGGTTCAGAATGATTATGTTGATACCAAATATGTAGATTTTCACGTGCTTCTACTTATGCACAATAACAGCATGTCTCATGGAAAAACAAATAGTTAATGCTTCGTATTCAAAGAGCTATAACCTTTATTATTTTTTGTCAATGTAGCAATATGAGGGCTGGTTTTTGAAAGACAAGGACTCAAGGACTTTTCATTGGTACCATTTTGGTGTAGATGGAACTTATTAAATTAATATTTATGGTGGATAAGAATGGGAAAATCAATTTTATAAAAAAAATTCTGATGTTCAATGTGCTGTTTGTTAGAAGTTCCTTCAACTGAAAATCGGATCGATTAATTTGAATGGGGTTGTTTTACCAAAAAGCACATGGATTTCAAATGTGAATGTGCCCTTTTAGATGTTGCTCACCTTTATAACATTTTTACACCGTGACCGGAGTGATCTCCACCAATAGGTTTTGGCTCCATTGCCCAGTCAGTTCTGAAGGTCGCGGATCTCCCTGCCTCAATATCCGGTTTGACATGGGGCATGTGACCACTGCAGTCAATCACCAACCACAGTGGTGACTTATTATCTGTGCGGCATGCCGGCACATGAACCAGTGATGTTCTCCATGTTACCTATAAATTGAAAAACAAATGTCACTTGTGATAGTGATATATGAAAAGTTTTGATTGGTGAGGTCATAGGTCAAGTAACATAGTAACATAGTGTATAGGGCTGAATAAAGACATCTGTCCATCTAGTTCAACCAATTATCCTGCAAGATGATCCAGAGGAAGGCAAAAAAAAAAAAACTGTGAGTTATATTTATACTGCATATAGTTATTAGATCTCCCATTAGTCATCTTTGTTTCTAAAATGAATAACCATAACTTTGATAATCTTTCAGGGTACTGTAGTTCTCCCATTCCAGTTATTACTTTAGCACCCGATGACGCATGTTCAGCTCATTTGTAGTCAGGGAGAGCTGCGCTTAGAAAGGGACAGTTAGTATAGGGAGTGTGATCGCAATTTATCTAGTTGAAAAATGTTTCAAAGATCCAAAAGTCCTTTTATGGACTATTGTGTGTGGTGGCAGGCTGGCAGCAATATAATATAGCCATCAATTTTTTTCCCCCATAATTTTCAATACTTTTTCTATAGAGGGTGTCTGCAGTGACCTGTGACATCTGTCCAATACCTTCTCTGTGTCAGAGCCAGAGATAGGAAAAATATAAGTGAAAACTAGTATATTTTTTACATCATTTTCAATACTTTTTCTATAGAGGGTGTCTGCAGTGCCTTGTGACATCTATCCAATACCTTCTGTGTGTCAGAGCCAGAGATAAGAAAAATATAAGTGAAATCTATTTTCCTTTTTCCATACTTTTACGTACTTTTTCCATATACTGTGCTTGCTGTGAACTGTGACATCTGTGCCACATCTTGTGTGTCAAGCGTGCATATAACATTTAATATGAAGAAGGCGAGCAGTAAGGGATGGTTCACGCAGAGGCCGTGGCCCTGGGCGCATTGAAACTGTGCCTGCTGCCAGAGCACAAGAAAAACAATCATTCACGATACCTAGCTTCATGTCCCAGTTTGCAGGGCGTTGCACGACAAAACTCTTGAAGTCAGACCAGTGCGACCAGGTGGTCGGTTAGATTGCAGCAGATAATGCTTCCAGTCGGTTAAGCACCACACTGTCTTCCACCAAGTCCAGTCTCAGTAGCCAAGAGTCTGGACAACAGAATCCTCACCTTGATCCTCCTATCTCCCACCATGGAGAGTCTAGCCAAACAAGTGATCCCACACTCGTAAATTCCGAGGAGCTCTTTTCATCGCCATTACTTGATTTGGCCCTCTCACCAAGCACTTGTGGACACTGAGGCCTTCCACTGCCTGATGTTGGCGGCCGTCCCGCGGTACTCTGTCCCCAGCCGCCACTATTTTTCAAGGTGTGCCATGCCCGCCTTACACCAACATGTGTCCCGAAACATCACACGTGCCCTGACCAATGCAGTTACTGGGAAGGTCCACTTAATCACTGACACATGGACAAGTGCATTTGGCCAAGGACGCTACATTTCCTCCAACCCCCACTTCTCCTCCTCCACCTCCTCCACTTCCACCTCCGAATTATCCGCGTGCAGCACCAGTCAGCCATCAGCCGGTAGCTGGAAGCAATGTAGCACTGCAGTGGTGAAGCAGCAACAGGCCGTGTTGAAGCTGATATGCTTAGGGGACAAACAGCACACCACCGCAGAGCTGTTGCAGGAGATAAGAGACCAGACCGTAACTTGGTGGCGGCTTTGGAACTCGGCAAGCTAACACACATCCCATGCCTAGCACACGTCTTAAACTTAGTGGTTCAACTGTTTCTCAAAACCTACCCCAATTTGCCTGAGCTACTGATGAAGGTGTGCCGCATGTGTGCACATTTCCGCAAGGAATCGACAGCTTCAGCCGGTCTGTCAACGCTGCAGTAGCGCTTGAAATTGCCAGCTCACTGGCTGTTGTGTGACGTGAGCACGTGCTGGAACTCCACGTTCCACATGTTGGCTAGGCTTTGTGAGCATCAGAGGGCAGTAGTGGAATACCAGTTGCAACATGGTCGTCGCCTTTCCAGTCAGCTTCCGCTAATCAGAAGCGAGGAGAGGACATGGATGTCTGACCTCTGTGAGGTTTTAAGAAACTTTGAGGAATCAACACAGATGGTGAGCGACGATAACGCTATTATCAGCATAACCATCTGTTAGCCCAGCGGCCTGTGCCAGCACCGCTGCCCCTATCAGCAGGCACGGGCGCCGGGCTCCCTCTTTTCCCTCCTGCCGCCCCGCTGACAAACACGGGCAGCAACTAACTTAACTCTGCTACATATGTTCCATGCCAGAGTTTCCTTCCTGCTGGAGACTTGCATTATTGTTGAGGCTTGCATGGGTGTGTCTCTCTTCACCTAAAAGGCAACACACACACGCCCTCTGTCTCAGCAGCCTATGGCTGGATTGCAGCAGGTATTTAAAGGCACTTCCTACTACAGGAAGTTGCCTGAGCAACCTCAGTGTCTAGCCTGTTTAGTCCCTGTGCAAAGGTATTTATCTTGTCTGCCTTCCTGTGTTTCCCGAATCCTGCTATTGTACAACTGGACTTTGCTTTCTGCCGCCTGCCTCTGACCTCGGACTTCGTTTATGGACTTTGTCTGTTTGCCGCCTGCCCATGACCTTGGATCTTGTTTACTGACTTTGCTTGATTGCCGCCTGTCCTGATCTGTACCTCCAGGCCTCGTACGTCCCCTCGGTGCTTGCACCGAGCACTCTGACCCCCTGGTCAGCTTCCTATGACTTGGGGAATACTCTGGAGTGGCACCTGGCAGCTACCCTACGACCCAAGCCTATCCCCACCATCAGGGGCTCTAGTGAATACCAGGTAGCTGCTTAGTTACGCCCCTCCAGAGTATACCCAGTAGGTGACGCAGTGGGTCCACCATCCCACTTCTGTGTCTACTCAAACGCTCGCTCCTCACAATTAAGGAAGACGCTTTGTATGTGGAAGAGGTGGAAATGGTGGAAGAAGACATTACACAGGGTGATAGCCAGACCACCCTCCGTCCGTCTTCTCAGTGCGAATTGGACGATGAAGAGGAGGAGGAGCAGGAGACGGTTGCATCTGCTACAGAGGGTAGTACCCATGGAAGTTCAATTCCATCTGTTCAGCGTGGGTGGGCAGAAGAGGATGAGGAGATTGAGAGTGATCCTCCTGATGACGACAGCGAAGTCTTGCCTGTTGGTACTCTGGCACACGTGGCTGACTTGATGTTAGGCTGCCTTTCCCGCGACCCGTGCGTTATATGCATTTTAGACAACACGGATTACTGGGTGTTCACCCTTCTCGACCCCTGCTACAAAGAGAACTTCTCATCTCTCATTCCTCAGGTGGAGAGGACGAGCAAAACGGTGCAATACCAGAAGGTCCTTGTTGAAAAATTTCCATCTGACAACGCTGGTGGCAAAGTCTGTACTTCCTTGGGCAACCGAAAAGGGGAGACAAGGGGAACACACAGCAGTTCCAACAGCGGCAGAGCAACACTCTCCAAGGCCTGGGACAGTTTCATGACACCCCGCCAGCACCCTCAAACTGATGCGCGGACTAGTGTCACAAGGAGGGAAACGTTTTGGAAGATGGTGAAGGAGTACGTACCAGACCGTGTCAGCGTCCTCAGTGATCCCTCAATGTCTTACAACTCCTGGGTGTCCAAGCTGGACACATGGCACGAACTCTATGCCTTGGAGGTGCTGGCCTGCCCTGCCACCAGCGTTTTGTCTGAGCGGGTGTTTAGTGCTGCTGTCGGCATTATAACAGATAAGCGTATCCACCTGTGAACTGAAAATGCTGACCAGTTGACTCTTATAAAAATGAACAAGGCCTGGATTGCCCCAGACTTCTCGACTCCACCAGAGGAAAGCAAATGAACAAAGGCACTTTAAATGTGTTGTTTAATGTACTCAATACACTGTATTCCCATTCACCCCTTCCACCATAAAAAAGGGTATATGGTTAAATCTTCCTTTTCTCATCCTCCTCCTCCTCTTCCATCATATCAACATGCTTATTCGTCGCATATAATGCCCTCGCATATAATGTTTTACAGGGTCAGCTCACCTGCAGGCCCTCACATATAATTTTTTACAGGGTCAGCTCACCTGCAGGCCCTCACATATAATTTTTTACAGGGTCAGCTCACCTGCAGGTCCTCGCATATAATGTTTTTTACAGGGTCAGCTTACCAGCAGGCCCTCGCATATGTTTTACAGGGTCAGCTCACCTGCAGGCCCACACATATAATGTTTTACAGGGTCAGCTCACCTGCAGGCCCTAGCATATAATGTTTTACAGGGTCAGCTCACCGGCAGGTCCTCGCATATAATATTTTACATGGTTTGCTCACCTGCAGGCCCTCACCTACAATCTTTTACAGGGTCAGCTCACCTTCTGATGGATGAGGACAGCGAAGTCTTGCCTGTTGGTACTCTGGCACACATGGCTGACTTCATGTTAGGCTGCCTTTCTCACAACCCGCGCTTTATACGCATTTTAGACAACACGGATTACTGGTTGTTCACCCTTCTTGATCCCCGCTACAAAGAGAACTTCTCATCTCTAATTCCTCTGTTGGAGAGGACAAGCAAAACGGTGCTATGCCAGAAGGTCCTTGTTGAAAAATTGCTCCAAAGTTGATAGGGCAGACATCCAAATGGATCGTCGCCGTCACGGGGACGTGCGATCGCCTAGAAGTTATCTAGTCAACAAAGCGGCAGCAGGCCCTCACCTACAAGTCCAGTAGCCAATAGTCTGGTCAACACAATCCTCACCATGATGGCACACTGGGTGAACATTGTGTAGGCCGGGAGCGAGCACCAGACTTGCCCTCCAATAGATTCTCGTTAACGGAAAGTGTACTCATTCCAATAACATGGCCTCTTGTTATTTATCGTCACTACCTCCCCGAGTCGGGAGTGGGTAATTGCCACGCGCCTGCTTCCTTCCTTGGACGCTTGCGCTTTAATAACTTGACCCGCCCTCTTTGGATGGTTCACAATTAGGAAAAAAAAGGGGCAAGGCAGCAACAGCCAATCAGATTTCAGCCATTTCTCAGGCTCCCTATCTGGCATCGAACCCTGATTCCCCGTTACCCGTGATCATCATAGTAGGCGCAGAAAAGAACGACGAATGTTGATAGGGCAGACATCCGAATGGTTCGTCGCCGTCACGGGGACGTGCAATCGCCCAGAGGTTATCTAGAGTCACCAATGCGGCAGCAGGCCCTCGCCCCTAATGTTATAGATGGTCAGATCAGCAGGCTGTCACTGCCAGTTCTGCAAAAAGCTCTGGCAGACGTTCTTCTCTACCTCTTGTATGATGTTCTTTGTTTTGGTTTCACTTTTCTCATCTCCTTTCCTTCTGCCAGGTGTCACTTATTTAGACATAATCGTCTTCCTTTATATTCCCTCCCATACTGCCTTACTTTACGGTTTATACTACTTCCTGGATGAAGTGTTCACTGCTGGAGGCTGCGTCTGCTGTTTGCTCAGATAAGTCCTTTTACTTTATTGTGTTTGCTTGCTTGCTTGATTCTAGGTGACCCTGACTCCCTGACTCCCTCCGTATTAAGTGCAGGGAGCCGGTGGTCGTGTCCCCTCACTATTATAGGGTTTTCAGGTGTCACACAGGCTTAGGTACGTGGGCATGCAATCGTCTACCATCGAGGTTCCAGCAATCTGCAAATCTCATCCATGACACAGGCCCTTGCTCCAAATGATTTTTAGGGTCCCAGCAGGCCATCAATCATATTTTTTCAAGGGTGTGTATGATGCCCTCCTTTATGTCTAAGGCTACTTTCACACCTGCGTTCGGTGCGGATCCATCTTGTATCTGCACCAGGGGCGTAACTAGAAGTGCCTGGGCCCCACAGCAAATTTTTGTATGGCCCCCCCAGCCCCCCACCCAATTTTTTATATACTATTTTTACCCCCACCGGTCCTTTTTATTTTTGATAAAAATCTTTTTTATTTATATGCAAATTACCTCCCTAACGTGCCCAAAGGGCTGTCCCTCCGGCCGTTTGTGCCCAGCTGCGTCCATTATCGCCAAGCCGAGCGCCGTCCCGCTATTAATTATTCACTGCTGTTATCGTCTTTTTTTTTTTTTCTAAGTGTGCCGTAGTCTCGTGCATGTTACTCACGTGCGGGCCCGCGCGGTGTCCTGGCAGCAGCCTCAAGTAATGTAATCGCGCATGCGCCAGAAAGCAGAGAAAGTTGACGCATACGTGATTACACTACTTGAGGCTGCTGCCAGGACACCGCATGGGCCCGGACGTGAGTAACATCAGTGCATGCGCGAGACTACGGCGCACTTAGAAAAAAAAAAACGAGGACAGCAGTGAATAATTAACAGCGGGGCAGTGGTGGGCTTGGCGATAATGGGCGCGGCTGGGCACAAACGGCCGGAGGGACAACCTCTTGGGCACGTTGGGAAGGTAATTTGCATATAAATAAAATAGTTTAAACTTGACTGACATGCTGTCGGGCGCCGGGCCCCTTGTCAGCCCGGGCCCCGAAGCAGCCGCTTCCCCTGCTTCCCCGGTAGTTACGCCACTGATTTGCGCAGACGGAACCGCACCGATAATGCAAACACTTGTATCCATTCAGAACGGATCCGTTTTCATTATTCTTTAAAAAAAAGTCTTAGTCAAAACGAATCCGTCCTGACTTACAGTTGCAAGAAAAAGTATGTGAACCCTTTGGAATGATATGGATTTCTGCACAAATTGGTCATAAAATGTAATCTGATCTTCATCTAAGTCACAACAATAGACAATCACAGTCTGATTAAACTAATAACACACAAATAATTAAATGTTACCATGTTTTTATTGAACACAACATATAAACATTCACAGTGAAGATGGATAAAGTATGTGAACCCTTGGATTTAATTACTGGTTTAACCTTCTTTGGCAGCAATAACTTCAACCAAACGTTTCCTGTAGTTGCAGATCAGACGTGCACAACGGTCAGGAGTAATTCTTGACCATTCCTCTTTACAGAACTGTTTCAGTTCAGCAATATTCTTGGGATGTCTGGTGTGAATCGCTTTCTTGAGGTCATGCCACAGCATCTCAATCGGGTTGAGGTCAGGACTCTGACTGGGCCACTACAGAAGGCGTATTTTCTTCTGTTTAAACCATTCTGTTGTTGATTTACTTCTATGCTTTGGGTCGTTGTCCTGTTGCAACACCCATCTTCTGTTGAGCTTCAGCGGGTGGACAGATGGCCTTAATTTCTCCTGCAAAATGTCTTGATAAACTTGGGAATTAATTTTTCCTTCGATGACAGTAATCCGTCCAGGCCTTGACGCAGCAAAGCAGCCACAAACCATGATGCCCCCACCACCATACTTCACAGTTGGGATGAGATTTTGATGTTGGTGTGCTGCGCCTCTTTTTCTCCACACATAGTGTTGTGTGTTTCTTTCAAACAACTCAACTTTGGTTTCATCTGTCCACAGAATATTTTGCCAGTACTGCTGTGGAACATCCAGGTGCTCTTGTGCAAACTGTAAACATGCAGCAATGTTTTTTTTGAACAGCAGTGGCTTCCTCTGCGGTATCCTCCCATGAAATCCATTCTTGTTTAGTGTTTTACATATCGTAGATTCGCTAACAGGGATGTTAGCATATGCCAGAGACTTTTGTAAGTCTTTAGCTGACACTCTAGGATTCTTCTTCACCTCATTGAGCAGTCTGCGCTGTGCTCTTGCAGTCATCTTTACAGGACGGCCACTCCTAGGGAGAGTAGCAGCAGTGCTGAACTTTCTCCATTTATAGACAATTTGTGGACTGATGAACAGCAAGGCTTTTGGAGATACTTTTATAACCCTTTCCAGCTTTATGCAAGTCAACAATTCTTAATCGTAGGTCTTCTGAGAGCTCTTTTGTGCGAGGCATCATTCACATCAGGCAGTGCTTCTTGTGAAAAGCAAACCCAGAACTGGTTTGTGTTTTTTATAGGGCATGGCAGCTGTAACCAACACCTCCAATCTTATCTCATTGATTGGACTCCAGTTGGCTGACACCTCACTCCAATTAGCTCTTGGAGATGTCATTAGTCTAGAGGTTCACATACTTTTTCCACCTGCACTGTGAATGTTTACATGGTGTGTTCAATAAAAACATGGTAATATTTAATTCTTTGTGCGTTATTAGTTTAAGCAGACTGTGATTGTCTATTGTTGTGACTTAGATGAAGATCAGATCACATTTTATGACCAATTTGTGCAGAAATCCATATCACAGCGATTTTTAAGCCGCGATTAAAGAGTCTGTATCATACGAAAGAAAAGATAACAGCTCATCTCGCTAGAATAGAAGCGATCTTACGGAGTTCCGATTTATGACGTCAGCAAGCGATTACATTCTGCCGTTTGCATTTGATTGAATCGACACCGAGGTAAGCGCTCTTACATGTGGGACGCCACAGAGTTGCGCATCAAATAGTGAGTACTCCACTTATTATGCTATGAGACTGTTTGCTATGGATTTTGCCCAATAGGAATTATTAGCATAAGAACGGGACTTTATCCATTTTCCATTCAGCTAGGTTTGATCCAACTCAACAGGTATACCTACACCTTGCGGACTTGTTATATGAGATAGTTCATCTACCGCCTCATCCATCCCACTAATACGTGTATGCATGTTTTTATGTTTTAATAAATTGCACTATTTTACTTTATATTGGTCCTCTGCGTGAACCCTTATGTTCGAGTGCTGGTCCAATTAAATTCAACTTTACCCAATGGCCTCTTTTAGTTGGCTAAATTTAGCTTTTTTGAAGTTTGGTATTTTTGTTCCTCCTTGAAGAAACACTCTTATGAATGACAATTCGAAGTTTATTATTTTATGGTCACTACTTTCCAGGTGTCCCCCAACCTGCACATCTGTTGTTCGGTCAGGTCTATTAGTTTGTCCTAAGTCCAGTCACAGCGAAGGGGCAGGGAAGGGGGCATGGTTATCTTGACTTGAAGCAAGGAGGCCGCTGTCTTATTGACTTAAAGCATGACTAGAGAAGCGCGCCGGCAGAGGATAAAAAAACGTTTTGTGAGCTTTAGCCGCATCGGCCTTCAAGAAGAAAATTATCATCGGAAACGCGCTGCTGGCTACTGTCAGGTACTGCTGGCGGCTTGGGATGGTTTTTGGAGGTGACAGGTTCTCTTTAATCTAAAGTCACACACTTAATACAAACACACACTGGAAATCAAACACACAAAAACTCACAAACTCATGTTGTTTGCCTGTATAAGTGCTCCTCCAAAACAACTTCACACCAGACTGCTTTTTTCCTCTGGATTGAAAGGAATGAGCTACCCTCAAGGTTGGCTATTTAACTTCTCCTAATTAGATAGTCACACCCTAATTACTCATCTTTGCAACACACTGGAGAAGGAAGAGAAAAAAAATGAATCACAGTATACTCTCAGCTGTTATGCAATAAACCTGTCAGCAAAAGCAAGTCACAGTGTACAAACTTTACTACACTGCTCTGACTTGGTATAGAGTACAATAAAGTCAGGCACAGACACTCAGGAATTCACACAAATAATTTAGCTCTCACAGATACTCCCTCACGTAATCTAAACTCACACACTTAATACAAACACACACGAACTATAACACGCAAACTCTCACAAACTTGCGTTGTTTGCCTGCTTGTATAAGGGCTGTTCCCAAACAACTTCAAACCAGACAGATTTTTTTCCTCTAGATTAAAAAAAATTGTGATCAGATTCCCTCCAATTGATTTAAAAAAAAAAAAAACATTCAGCAAAATGCTGTGCCCCTTTGTTTCTGATCGCTTCGGATCTAATATAATAATATCCTGCTGGCAATGCATGTGAATGAGGTATTTTGCACCTTATTCACATCTTCTGGGAAAAAAATCTGTATGTAATAGTAATAGTGAACACAATGGTGATTTTTTTTGTAAATTCTTTATTTTAGGAGAATTTTCAAAATTAAGTATACAATGATACATAAAATCTTAATCACATACATGAGCGATTGAACAAGTCTATGTACGGTATCACATGGTTAAGCAAACGAAACAACTTTCGGCAGTTTATACAACAATAACCTTCCTTCTTACAAGACAGGGTTTACATATGCAAAACATTATCGAGTTGTAGATTCCAGTAATGCAGCTATGACTTGTGTAACAATCAAGTGTGAATAATAAGAGGACATCTTGAGATGTAAACTCATTCTTGCAAAAGGATTTTGGTTCAATATCCCTATTAGTATCATGTATCATAAAGACATGTAAAAGAAGTAAACAAGAACATGTAATAACAGAACAGACGAGAACATGGGTCTGCATTCGTTACCAGAAACCTCTTCCCTAATAAGCCATCTTAGGAGCTGTTGTTGACTGGGGAAATGTGTATATGTTATGATGGAACGGGGTAGTATTTATTGAAAAGTATGGGTATTAAAGGCACTGATATAGTTAAACGCAAAGGTAAGACTGAGTATTGCCAAGGGCGCCTATGCACCTAAAGAAAGGGATGCTAAGGTTGAATAAGCATAGAGGGGTGTTCAACATAGTCCTGTCTCCTACAGGTTTTTGGATGCAAATCTAGATCTGAATTTCTCTTCTATGGAAGTCCTACCAGGGTTGCCATATTGCCAAAATAGCACATTTACTCCCTCTATCCCAACCCATCATTTCTTCCATGAAACAAATTTGATGAACTCTGTCTACCCCTTCACCAATAGTTGGAGGTTCTGTAACCCGCCATTTGGTGGGTATGACATATTTTTCAGCTGTAATCAGATGCGTAATAAGGCAGTTAGCTTTAGGTTTGAGATCCTTCTGGGGTTTTCACAACAAAACAAGTTCTGGTGTGAGAGTAACAAAACTCTTACAAATTTTATTAATAGTGCCTTCAACCTTTGTCCAGTACGGCCTGATTTTATCACAGAACCACCAAATGTGAGACACAGTTCCTGATTCTTCCAGACATCTCCAGCACTTATCAGTAGGAGCCAGCCTGATGCTGAGCAGAAAATTCGGAGTTCTGTACCATCGTGAGATGATTTTAAATGAGTTTTCTTGTAGGCGAACACACCTAGAGAAGCCATGTGAGTGTCTAAGTATAAAGTTGGTCTCCTCATCTGACAAGGAAATCTGGAGTTCCTTCTCCCACAACCGAAGATAATATGGTCTGGTTGTAGATAGGCCAAGAACCAGTTGGGAGTATAAACGAGATAACATTTTGGGTGGAGGAGAAGGAAGCAAAGTACAGTTTTCCAATAATGTTGGGTCAGGGAGTTTTGCATAAAGTTTTTACAAGTGAGACTAATGTCTAAGTCTACTAGGTCTGATCTTATGTGTTTAGGAATGCGCAATAGGACATCATGTAGGAAATCCGATATATCCGTGGCCTTCCCTAATTCAGATATTCTAATATTAGAAAGACTGAGCCAAGATTTATGGAATACTCTGCTCCTCGGGTTAAGGAAATACGGGAGCACTGATAAGGGGGCTATAGGGGACAAAGTATTAGAAGAGAGATGTAGGTCATTGCAACGGGTGATGTCACTAAGTGGGCTTCTTTTACTAAGGGAAGGAGGTTTAACCCATAGATGGTGCAGGGATTCTTCTCCCATTAAAACCTTTTCTATATCAGCATATAAAGAATTGTTGTTGGTTCTGGCTAGGTCTATCCAGCTTTCTAATTGAATAGCATGCAGATATGATTTGATATCTGGCAATGAAAGGCCTCCCTTTGGAGTTTGCCTTATTATAAGAGAGTACGCCAGGCGTGGTCTTTTGTTCTGCCAGAGAAAAATGGTGAAAAGACTTAGAAAGTCTGATAGGTATTTATTGGAGAGTGGGACTGGGAGACATCTTAATGTGTACAGTATTTGAGGTAGTATATACGTGGTGAGCCAATTTTTTTTCTACCCATCCACGAGACGAAAGGAAGTTTTACTGAGTTTAGGAAGGATTTTATTTTGGAGAAAAAAGGGATATAGTTAAGCCTAAAAAAGTATTTTGGGTCTGCTGGCAGCATAAATCCCAAATGTATGATAGCTTCTGTTGGCCACTGGAATGAGGTTAGTGATTTAATCTCCGCCATGTGTTGTTTGTTAGCTGTGATGTTTAGTATCTCTGATTTGTCATAGTTGACCTTGAAATTAGAGATTTCTCCATATTCTGTTAAAATCTTCAATATTTCCGGGATTGCTTCTTTGGGATTAGTTATAAACAATAACAGGTCATCGGCAAAAGCTGCCAGTGAATGAGATCTCCCATTGACTTGTAGACCTTTAATCGAATTAGAGGATCTGATTTTACTCAGGAGCATTTCCAAGGTTAAAATAAATAAAGTCGGGGATAAAGGACAGCCCTGTCTCGTCCCGTTCAGAATATTGAAAGGGGGAGACAGAGTGCCATTAACTAAAACTCTTGCTGACGGGTTTCTATATAATGAGAAAATGGCAGTGATGAGCAATGGTGGGAAGCCAAAGTGTCTTAAAGTGCTTTCCATGAAGACCCAATTGACCCTATCGAAGGCCTTTTCTGCATCCGTTCCCATAAGTGTCAAAGGGATATTGTGCTTTTTTGCGTAGTAAATAGCGTGGAGGACTCTACTTACATTATGTTTACCCTCCCTGCCTTTAACAAAGCCAACTTGTTCCTCACTTATTAATCTGGGGAGAAGTTTCGCGATACGATGGCTTAAAAGTTTGGCCCAAAGCTTAACGTCCACATTAAGTAGCGAGATTAGTCTATAGCTGCTACATTTGGTAGGGTCCTTCCCTTCTTTGGGAATAATTGAAATATGGGCCATAAGTGATTGTGGGGGAAGTGAGCCCCTTTTAGTGGGAATTGCACATATTGGTGAAATGTGGGATGAGGGTTTCTTGAAATTTTCTGTATTAAATGATAGGGAGTCCATCTGGGCCTGGGCATTTCCCTGGGGGGATACTTGACAATATCTCTGTCACTTAATTTACAGTTACCGGCGAAAGCAATATATTTCTATCAGTTTCAGTCAGTTTCGGGACATGGACCGAATCTAGGAATGTTTCTATCTTCTCGACCATCTGGGAGGGATCATTCGGCTTTAAATTATAGAGTTTTGAGTAGAAGTCAGCAAATTCTTTAGCTATGGACGGGGTATTAGAGATGTTGAGCCCATTTTCAGTTTTTATGTTAGGGATGAAAGCTTTTTCTCTTTGTCCTTTTATCATTTGTGTGAGGAGTTTTGAGCCTCTGTTACCATGAAGGTAGTGTTTAAATTTGGCTGTTCTAAGGGCTTTAGCGGATTTAATATTTAGGAGTAGGGATGAGCGAACCCGAACTGTATAGTTCGGGTTCGTACCGAATTTTGGGGTGTCCGTGACACGGACCCCAACCCGAACATTTTCGTAAAAGTCCGGGTTCTGGTTCGGTGTTCGGCGCTTTCTTGGCGCTTTTTGAAAGGCTGCAAAGCAGCCAATCAACAAGCGTCATGCTACTTGCCCCAAGAGGCCATCACAGCCTTGCCTACTATTGGCATGGCTGTGATTGGCCAGTGCAGCATGTGACCCAGCCTCTATATAAGCTTGGGTCACGTAGCGCTGCACGTCACTCTGCTGATTGAAGCATAGGGAGAGGTTGCTGCTGCGACGTTAGGGCGAGATTAGGCAGATTAACTCCTCCAAAAGACTTAATTCAGTGATCGATCTCCAGCTGTGGATCATTGAAGTGCTGTTATTGAATTTCTCACTTTTTTTAGGCTGCCCAGAGCGTTTTTATATCACTTTTTTCTGGGGTGATCGGCAGCCATTTTGTGGCTTGTGGTGCGCCAGCACAAGCTATCACCAAGTGCATTTAACCATCAATAGTGTGGTTATTTTTTGCTATATACTATATCAGGTTCAGGCTGAGCCTGTGTCACCCAAGTGCATTTAACCATCAACAATGTGGTTATTTTTTGGCCATATAACTACATCAGGTGCAGGCTGAGCCTGTGTCACCCAAGTGCATTTAACCATCAACAGTGTGGTTATTTTTTGGCCATATACTACATCAGGTGCAGGATGAGCCTGTGTCACCCAAGTGCATTTAACCATCAACAGTGTGGTTATTTTTTGGCCATATACTACATCAGGTACAGGCTGAGCCTGTGTCACCCAAGTGCATTTAACCATCAACAGTGTGGTTATTTTTTGGCCATATACTACATCAGGTGCAGGCTGAGCCTGTGTCACCCAAGTGCATTTAACCATCAATAGTGTGGTTATTTTTTGGCCATATACTACATCAGGGGCAAGTTGAGCCTGTCACCCAGCGCCTAAAAAATAGGCCTGACATTTCTATTCCTCCAAATCAGTACAGTTTTAGCTGGTCAAGTTATATTTAGTGACCGTAAAAGCACAGTTTTTGTTCTGGGTTGAAAAACTATTCCCAAATTTGACATTCTCAAAATTAGTAGTTTCTGCTATATCAGGCCTACTTTAAATCTATCCCAAAAAGGATATCTTAGATTGAAGGTGCTGATAGTGTCATTCTGAAAAACTTAACACACACGCTACCATGCAGATACAAGTCTAATTCTGTGATTAAAGGTATATCTGTCACACAGCGCGTAAAAAATAGGCCTCACATTTATATTCAACCAAATCTGTACTGTTTTAGCTGGTCAAATTATTTGTAGTGACCGTAAAAGCACAGTTTTTGTTCTGGGTTGAAAAACTATTCCCAAATTTGACATTCTCAAAATTAGTAGTTTCTGCTATATCAGGCCTACTTTAAATCTATCCCAAAAAGGATATCTTAGATTGAAGGTGCTGATAGTGTCATTCTGAAAAACTTAACACTCACGCTACCGTGCAGATACAAGTCTAATTCTGTGATTAAAGGTATATCTGTCACACAGCGCGTAAAAAATAGGCCTCACATTTATATTCAACCAAATCTGTACTGTTTTAGCTGGTCAAATTATTTGTAGTGACCGTAAAAGCACAGTTTTTGTTCTGGGTTGAAAAACTATTCCCAAATTTGACATTCTCAAAATTAGTAGTTTCTGCTATATCAGGCCTACTTTAAATCTATCCCAAAAAGGATATCTTAGATTGAAGGTTCTGATAGTGTCATTCTGAAAAACTTAACACACACGCTACCGTGCAGATACAAGTCTAATTCTGTGATTAAAGGTATATCTGTCACACAGCGCGTAAAAAATTGGCCTCACATTTATATTCAACCAAATCTGTCATTACTTGTGTGCCTGTATTAGTGTAATACGGTACCTAAATAGATAGCTAGACAGTGTTAGGTGTCTGTAAAAAAAGGCCTGAATTTTAATTCAATACATTGGCCCTAATAATATTTTTCTTATTGTGGTGAACGGTAACAATGAGGAAAACAACTAGTAAGGGACGCGGACGTGGACATGGTCGTGGTGGTGTTAGTGGACCCTCTGGTGCTGGGAGAGGACGTGGGCGTTCTGCCACAGCCACACGTCCTAGTGTACCAACTACCTCAGGTCCCAGTAGCCGCCAGAATTTACAGGGATATTTGGTGGGGCCCAATGCCGTTCTAAGGATGGTAAGGCCTGAGCAGGTACAGGCATTAGTCAATTGGGTGGCCGACAGTGCATCCAGCACGTTCACATTATCTCCCACCCAGTCTTCTGCAGAAAGCGCACAGATGGCGCATGAAAACCAAGCCCATCAGTCTGTCACATCACACCCATGCATATCAGGGAAACTGTCTGAGCCTCAAGTTATGCAGCAGTCTCTTATGCTGTTTGAAGACTCTGCTGCCAGGGTTTCTCAAGGGCATCCACCTAGCCCTTCCCCAGGGGTGGAAGAGATAGAATGCACTAACGCACAACCACTTATGTTTCCTGATGATGAGGACATGGGAATACCACCTCAGCACGTCTCTGATGATGACGAAACACAGGTGCCAACTGCTGCGTCTTTCTGCAGTGTGCAGACTGAACAGGAGGTCAGGGATCAAGACTGGGTGGAAGACGATGCAGTGGACGATGAGGTCCTAAACCCCACAAGGCAGCTTCACTGAGTTCCCTGGCATGGCACTTCTTTAAACAATGTGCTGACGACAAGACCCGAGTGGTTTGCACGCTGTGCCATCAGAGCCTGAAGCGAGGCATTAACGTTCTGAACCTTAGCACAACCTGCATGACCAGGCACCTGCATGTAAAGCATGAACTGCAGTGGAGTAAACACCTTAAAAACAAAGAAGTCACTCAGGCTCCCCCTGCTACCTCTTCTGCTGCTGCCGCCTCGGCCTCTTCTGCTGCTGCCGCCGCCTCTGCCTCTTCCTCCGCCTCTGGAGGAACGTTGGCACCTGCCGCCCAGCAAACATGGGATGTACCACCAACACCACCACCTGCGTCACCAAGCATCTCAACCATGTCACACGGCAGCGTTCAGCTCTCCATCTCACAAACATTTGAGAGAAAGCGTAAATTCCCACCTAGCCACCCTCGATCCCTGGCCCTGAATGCCAGCATTTCTAAACTACTGGCCTATGAAATGCTGTCATTTAGGCTGGTGGACACAGACAGCTTCAAACAGCTCATGTCGCTTGCTGTCCCACAGTATGTTGTTCCCAGCCGGCACTACTTCTCCAAGAGAGCCGTGCCTTCCCTGCACAACCAAGTGTCCGATAAAATCAAGTGTGCACTGCGCAACGCCATCTGTGGCAAGGTCCACCTAACCACAGATACGTGGACCAGTAAGCACGGCCAGGGACGCTATATCTCCCTAACTGCACACTGGGTAAATGAAGTGGCGGCTGGGCCCCAGGCGGAGAGCTGTTTGGCGCACGTCCTTCCGCCGCCAAGGATCGCAGGGCAACATTCTTTGCCTCCTGTCTCCTCCTTCTCCTACTCAGCTTCCTCCTCTTCTTCCACCTGCTCATCCAGTCAGCCACACACCTTCACCACCAACTTCAGCACAGCCCGGGGTAAACGTCAGCAGGCCATTATGAAACTCATATGTTTGGGGGACAGGCCCCACACCGCACAGGAGTTGTGGCGGGGTATAGAACAACAGACCGACGAGTGGTTGCTGCCGGTGAGCATCAAGCCCGGCCTGGTGGTGTGCGATAATGGGCGAAATCTCGTTGCAGCTCTGGGACTAGCCGGTTTGACGCACATCCCTTGCCTGGCGCATGTGCTGAATTTGGTGGTGCAGAAGTTCATTCGCAACTACCCCGACATGTCAGAGCTGCTGCATAAAGTGCGGGCCGTCTGTTCGCGCTTCCGGCGTTCACACCCTGCCGCTGCTCGCCTGTCTGCGCTACAGCGTAACTTCGGCCTTCCCGCTCACCGCCTCATATGCGACGTGCCCACCAGGTGAAACTCCACCTTGCACATGCTGGACAGACTGTGCGAGCAGAAGCAGGTCATAGTGGAGTTTCAGCTGCAGCACGCACGGGTCAGCACGCACGGGACAGCACCACTTCACCACCAATGACTGGGCCTCCATGCGAGACCTGTGTGCCCTGTTGCGCTGTTTCGAGTACTCCACCAACATGGCCAGTGGCGATGACGCCGTTATCAGCGTTACAATACCACTTCTATGTCTCCTTGAGAAAACACTTAGGGCGATGATGGAAGAGGAGGTGGCCCAGGAGGAAGAGGAGGAAGAGGGGTCATTTTTAGCACTTTCAGGCCAGTCTCTTCGAAGTGACTCAGAGGGAGGTTTTTTGCAACAGCAGAGGCCAGGTACAAATGTGGCCAGACAGGGCCCACTACTAGAGGACGAGGAGGACGAGGATGAGGAGGAGGTGGAGGAGGATGAGGAGGATGAGGAGGATGAGGATGAAGCATGTTCACCCAAAGTTGAATGAACCTCTCCTCTGTCTGGGTGCCGGGGCCTAAATGTGTGACAGTGGCCTGTTCCAGTGGTGGGTGACGTGAAGCCTGATTCTCTGCTATGACATGAAGACTGATTCTGTGCTGACATGAAGCCAGATTCTCTGTTACGCGACCTCTCTCCTCTGCCTGGGTGCCTGGGCCTAAATATGTGACAGTGGCCTGTTCCAGTGGTGGGTGACGTGAAGCCTGATTCTCTGCTATGACATGAAGACTGATTCTCTGCTGACATGAAGCCTGAATCTCTGTTATGGGACCTCTCTCCTCTGTCTGGGTGCCAGGGGCTAAATGTGTGACAGTGGCCTGTTCCAGTGGTGGGTGAAGTGAAGCCTGATTCTCTGCTACGACATGAAGACTGATTCTCTGCTGACATGAAGCCTGAATCTCTGTTACGGGACCTCTCTCCTCTGTCTGGGTGCCGGGGCCTAAATGTGTGACAGTGGCCTGTTCCAGTGGTGGGTGACGTGAAGCCTGATTCTCTGCTATGACATGAAGACTGATTCTCTGCTGACATGAAGCCTGAATCTCTGTTATGGGACCTCTCTCCTCTGTCTGGGTGCCAGGGCCTAAATGTGTGACAGTGGCCTGTTCCAGTGGTGGGTGACGTGAAGCCTGATTCTCTGCTATGACATGAAGACTGATTCTCTGCTGACATGAAGCCTGAATCTCTGTTACGGGACCTCTCTCCTCTGTCTGGGTGCCGGGGCCTAAATGTGTGACAGTGGCCTGTTCCAGTGGTGGGTGACGTGAAGCCTGATTCTCTGCTATGACATGAAGACTGATTCTCTGCTGACATGAAGCCTGAATCTCTGTTACGGGACCTCTCTCCTCTGTCTGGGTGCCGGGGCCTAAATGTGTGACAGTGGCCTGTTCCAGTGGTGGGTGACGTGAAGCCTGATTCTCTGCTATGACATGAAGACTGATTCTCTGCTGACATGAAGCCTGAATCTCTGTTATGGGACCTCTCTCCTCTGCCTGGGTGCCTGGGCCTAAATATGTGACTGTGGCCTGTTCCAGTGGTGGGTGACGTGAGGCCTGATTCTCTGCTATGACATGAAGACTGATTCTCTGCTGACATGAAGCCTGAATCTCTGTTACGGGACCTCTCTCCTCTGTCTGGGTGCCGGGGCCTAAATGTGTGACAGTGGCCTGTTCCAGTGGTGGGTGACGTGAAGCCTGATTCTCTGCTATGACATGAAGACTGATTCTCTGCTGACAGGAAGCCTGAATCTCTGTTACGGGACCTCTCTCCTCTGTCTGGGTGCCGGGGCCTAAATGTGTGACAGTGGCCTGTTCCAGTGGTGGGTGACGTGAAGCCTGATTCTCTTCTATGACATGAAGACTGATTCTCTGCTGACATGAAGCCTGAATCTCTGTTATGGGACCTCTCTCCTCTGCCTGGGTGCCTGGGCCTAAATATGTGACAGTGGCCTGTTCCAGTGGTGGGTGACGTGAAGCCTGATTCTCTGCTATGACATGAAGACTGATTCTCTGCTGACATGAAGCCTGAATCTCTGTTACGGGACCTCTCTCCTCTGTCTGGGTGCCGGGGCCTAAATGTGTGACAGTGGCCTGTTCCAGTGGTGGGTGACGTGAAGCCTGATTCTCTGCTATGACATGAAGACTGATTCTCTGCTGACATGAAGCCTGAATCTCTGTTACGGGACCTCTCTCCTCTGCCTGGGTGCCGGGGCCTAAATATGTGACAGTGGCCTGTTCCAGTGGTGGGTGATGTGAAGCCTGATTCTCTGCTATGACATGAAGACTGATTCTCTGCTGACATGAAGCCTGAATCTCTGTTACGGGACCTCTCTCCACTGCCTGGGTGCCGGGGCCTAAATATGTGACAGTGGCCTGTTTCAGTGGTGGGTGACATGAAGCCTGATTCTCTGCTATGACATGAAGACTGATTCTCTGCTGACATGAAGCCTGAATCTCTGTTAAGTGACCTCTCTCCTCTGTCTGGGTGCCAGGGCCTAAATGTGTGACAGTGGCCTATTCCAGTGGTGGGTGACGTGAAGCCTGATTCTCTGCTATGACATGCAGACTGATTCTCTGCTGACATGAAGCCAGATTCTCTGTTACGGGACCTCTCTCCTCTGCCTGGTTGCCTGGGCCTAAATATCTGACATTGGACTGTTCCAGTGTTGGGTGACGTGAAGCCTGATTCTCTGCAATGACATGCAGACTGATTCTCTGCTGACATGAAGCCAGATTCTCTGTTACGGGACCTCTCTCCTCTGCCTGGGTTCCGGGGCCTAAATATATGACAATGGACTGTTACAGTGGTGGGTGACGTGAAGCCAGATTCTCTGCTATGGCATGAAGACTGATTCTCTGCTGACGTGAAGCCAGATTCTCTGCTATGGGACCTCTCTCCAATTGATATTGGTTTATTTTTATATATTTTATTTTTATTTTAATTAATTTCCCTATCCACATTTGTTTGCAGGGGATTTACCTACATGTTGCTGCCTTTTGCAGCCCTCTAGCTCTTTCCTGGGCTGTTCTACAGCCTTTTTAGTGCCGAAAAGTTCGGGTCCCCATTGACCTCAATGGGGTTCGGGTTCGGGACGAAGCTCGGGTCGGGTTCGGATCCCGAACATTTCCGGGAAGTTCGGCCGAACTTCTCGAACCCGAACATCCAGGTGTTCGCTCAACTATATTTAGGAGATCTCTCAGTTGGCTTCTAAGTTTAGTGATGTCCGTGTAGTTAGTATCTGTTGGGGAAAGTTTGTTGATATTTTCAAGAGACGAGATTTGGGCTATTATAGAGTCTATTTTTGCTGACCTTTGTTTACGCACCCAAGCTCCCAGAGCTATAAGTTCTCCTCTTATATAGGCTTTGTGTGATTCCCATATAATGGCCTCATTTATGTGTGGGGTGACGTTGAGCTCAAAGAAGGCTTTTAGTTTACCCTCCAGCCTAAGTCTATCTTGTTCGTTCTCCAATAAGGTCTCATTTAGTCTCCTGGACCACTCTTTAGGGGGAATACCCTTCAGTTGAATCTCTAAGGAGACCGGGGCATGGTCTGAAACCATGATTTGTCCAATAACAGCTTGTTTAACCCTCTCAACGACGTGATTGGAAACGAACAGGTAGTCCAGGCGTTGATAAGTTCTATGTACCGCTGAATGAAAGGTATAATCTCTAATACTGGGGTGAACTAATCTCCAGACGTCAGAGATTTGGTGAGACGCTAGTGCTCTTTTTAATTTACCAATTTGTTTGGTCGTGAATTTAGGGGAAGCTGATGTAGAGTCTAAAGGATGGTCTAATACTAAGTTTAAGTCCCCACCTAATAATAATAATCCTTCTCTAAAGTCATGCAAAGACTGTAGAAGCTTAGTAAGCCAGGGTATTTGTCTGGTGTTAGGAGTGTATATGTTAACAAGAGTGACTTTACTTTCATATAATGTTCCCTTCAAGAATATATAGCGTCCTTCAGGATCTATATAGTGGGCTTGTTTTTTGAAGGGGACATTAGATCCAATTCCTATTGAAACCCCTCTGGAAGCTGAGGAGTACGTGCTATGATACTATTTTTTATAATGCCTAGCGAACAGTACAGGGACATGGTTGTGTTTAAAAGGGGTTTCTTGCAGAAACAGAATATCTGTTTCTTCCTTTTTGAGTACATGGAAAACGTGGCTTCTCTTTTGGGGTACATTAAGACCCTTGACATTGAATGAGACTACCTTTAGTGAACCCATATTGTCATAAGCAAAGTTGATGACATGCGATTATTACCTGTCCCATCCAATAGAACAAAGCATATGAGCCAATTATAGAACTAATATACAATATAAACAACCAGAAAGTGAAACTGATGGCCCAAGAGACCAACATTACTACTTAGCACAAGTGTTTCACTATCAATAATATACCTTAACCACAAGGGTCAAGGGTGGTGACTAGGTAGTGTAAGGGGGGGGGTAGATACAGCTAAGAAGTAAGGTAGATAAGTAAGAGTAGAATAGGGTTAAAAATAGATAAAGGGAAAGAAAGAAAGAAAGAAAGAAAGAAAGAAAGAAAGAAAGAAAGAAAGAAAGAAAGAAAGAAAGAAAGAAAGAAAGAAAGAAAGGGGAGGGAGGAGAGACTGTGTGTTACACAAAGCCTGTGTGCATTCACACAGCGCGGTTTAAATGTGGGTGTGCTGGTTGAGGAGAACTGCACGCTCTCTCAACCTCGAACTTAAATCATTTCATTCTCCCCACACAGCACATCCTCGTACATTCCCAAGATGACGGGTCCAAAAATTATGAGCATATTCGCTCAGGGGTGTTACCAGGGTAAAGAACAAAGCCATGGGATAGCGCAGCATAGAAAGCAGATACTTTCCGCGCCTAGACGCTAGAGTTATATGTGTAGCGGAGAGGCAGGGTGAAGTGCAGTATCTCCGCTGGTAGACAGGAACAATCAGAATGAAATGCAGGTAGCGTGTATATATCCCATCCCTCCAAGAACTAGACGACACATAGCTTGGAGGTGAACTGCCTGGCTGCTAGCTTGCAGCCCTTTTTATTACCTGCTCCCATGAAGGAGAGGGACACACACATTATCATACATTAACCAATAACATTGTAGTTACAACCCACACATATTCCTCCCCTCTGTCTAGGAGATAATTGAATCAATCACTGTATCTCCCCAATTATCTCCTAAACTGAAAAGTTACTACACAATGGGACAATAGAAACCCACCCAGCATATTCCTCTCCTCTGTTTGGAGCTAATTGAGTCAATCACTGTATCTTCTCAACTATCTCCTAAGCTGGAAAGTTACTCTTATACATTTTTACAACTTTGTGAGTTTACAGGTTACATACATAAAACTTATATCAATTTAACCAGTATAACTTGAGGATAACATATCCAAAATTCACTTGAATAGGTTCTCAATGTGGCTGGATTTGCCACAATGCTCCCCCAGAACCAAGCCGGCATACACAGTCTGATCCAAACGGATCGGCTTGGGGAGGTCCAGAAGAGTACCCACCGATCATTGTTCAAGGTCAGTTTGTCTGGACATCCCGTCGGCGTTGCCATTCTGCTTCCCAGGGCGGTAGTGAATTGTCAAGTCAAACGGCTGCAGCGCCAAACTCCAGCGCAACAGCCGGGCATTGTCTCCAGACACCCAGTTTAGCCATACCAACGGGTTGTGATCGGTGAGTAGCGAGAACTGTTGTCCATAAATGTACGGCTGTAATTTCTTTAAGGCCCACACCACGGGCAGGCATTCCTTTTCGATGGCGGCGTAGCTTACCTCTCGGGGTAACAATTTCCTGCTTAAGTAAGCTACAGGATGTTCGCCGCCATCAGCTCCTACTTGGCTCAGTACTGCTCCCAATCCAAACATTGAAGCGTCTGTGTGGACAAGAAAACGTTTAGTTGGATCAGGAGTGGCCAAGACAGGAGCATTTATCAAAGAGTCTTTCAGTTTTTGGAATGCCTGTTCACACTCTGGGCTCCAGGTGACAATCTTAGGGAGATTTTTACGGGTAAGGTCAGTGAGGGGTTTTGCTACGGCGCTATAATTGGGTACAAATTTCCGGTAATACCCTGCGGTACCTAAGAAAGCTAATACCTGGGTCTTGGTGCGGGGGGTTGGCCATTTGGCGACAGCCTCAATTTTAGCGGGTTCTGGCTTCTGTTTCCCACTACCCACCCTGTGTCCCAGATACTGAACTTCTGCCATCCCTATATGGCACTTGCTGGGTTTTAGGGTCAGGTTGGCTTCCCTGATCCTATCTAGGATAAACCCGATATGGGTTAAATGTTCTTCCCAGGAGCTGCTGAATATAGCGATATCGTCTAAATATGCGCACGCAAACTCCTGGGATCCTTCTAATAGCCGATCTACCATCCTCTGAAAGGTAGCCGGGGCGGTCTTCATCCCAAATGGCATGACCTTAAACTGGTACAGGCCAAATGGGGTGACGAACGCCGACTTGGGGATGGCATCCTCGGCTAGGGGAATCTGCCAGTACCCCTTACACAAATCTATCGTCGTGAGGTACTGACCACGGGCCATCTTATCTAAGAGTTCGTCTATCCTGGGCATAGGATAGGCGTCTGATACAGTCTTGTCATTCAACTTCCGGTAGTCTACGCAGAAACGGGTCGTGCCGTCCCGTTTCGGCACTAGAACTACCGGGGAAGCCCAGGGGCTGTCGGAGTGTTCTATCACCCCAAGCTCTAACATTTCGTCAATCTCCTTACGCATGTGTTCCTTGACAGATTCAGGGATGCGGTAAGGGGGTTGACGCATGGGCAGCTGACCAGGGGTCTCCACTCGGTGAGTGGCTAGGGGGGTATACCCTGGTACATTAGAGAAGGTTTCGCTTTTCTCTCGTAAGAGATCTACAATCTGGTCCCTTTCCTGCGGGTTTAATCTTTCCCCCAATTGTACCTCTCCCAGGTCTTCGTTCCGGTTCTCCATTCCCAGGAGATCAGGGAGAGGTAAATTGTCCATATCTTCTGCAGCAGAGGCGCAAATAGCATTTACCTCCTCTGGGCGTTCATGATATGGTTTTAACATGTTAACATGGAGCATCCGACTAACTCCTGCTCCAGTACATGGACCGATCACATAGGTGGTGTCACAGACTTGTTCCACCACCTTGTATGGGCCCTGCCAGGAAGCCTGCAGTTTATCATTCTTAACAGGTTTAAGGATCAACACCTTTTCCCCCACTTGAAAACTGCGGTCCCTGGCACCTCTATCATACCATCGGCGCTGCCGGTTCTGGGCCGCCTGGAGGTTCGAGCGTACGGTCTCGGTTAGCTCCTCCAAGCGGTCCCGAAACTCCAGCACATATGGTACAACAGGGGTACCATCTATCGTGACTTCCCCCTCCCAATGTTCCCGGATTAAATCTAAGGGGCCCCTTACCCTCCTTCCGAACAATAACTCGAAAGGTGAGAACCCAGTGGACTCTTGAGGTACCTCCCTGTATGCGAACAACAGGTGGGGCAAAAACCGCTCCCAGTTCTTCTGGGTCTCCATGAACGTACGGAGCATTTGTTTCAATGTTCCGTTAAACCGTTCACAGAGGCCATTAGACTGGGGGTGGTAGGCCGAGTTTATAATCGGCTTTACCCCACATGTTTTCCACAACTGGCGGGTGACTTCAGCGGTGAACTGGGTGCCCCTATCAGAAATAATCTCTCGGGGGAAACCCATGCGAGAGAATATTTTAATAAGGGCCTCGGCTACGGTCTCGGCATGAATATTAGTCAATGCCACTGCCTCAGGGTAACGGGTGGCGTAATCTACTACCGTCAGGATTATCCGCTTCCCCGAGGGGCCGGGTTTAGCTAGGGGTTTAGCTAGCTACCCTACTGAAGGGTTCTTCAATTATAGGGAGGGAGTGTAACTTAGCCTTATATTTATCTCCTCGCTTCCCTACTCGTTGGCAGGTGTCACACATTTGGCAATACTGCCGAATGTCTTTGGAGATACCGGGCCAAAAGAAGTTCTGCGTTAGCCAGTGTTTAGTCCGACTAACGCCTAAGTGTCCTGACAGGGGGATGTCATGAGCAATGCGTAGTAACTCACGTCGGTATCTCTTAGGTACTACTAACTGTCGCATACACTGCGTGCAGAATTATTAGGCAAATGAGTATTTTGACCACATCATCCTCTTTATGCATGTTGTCTTACTCCAAGCTGTATAGGCTCGAAAGCCTACTACCAATTAAGCATATTAGGTGATGTGCATCTCTGTAATGAGAAGGGGTGTGGTCTAATGACATCAACACCCTATATTAGGTGTGCATAATTATTAGGCAACTTCCTTTCCTTTGGCAAAATGGGTCAAAAGAAGGACTTGACAGGCTCAGAAAAGTCAAAAATAGTGAGATATCTTGCAGAGGGATGCAGCACTCTTAAAATTGCAAAGCTTCTGAAGCGTGATCATCGAACAATCAAGCGTTTCATTCAAAATAGTCAACAGGGTCGCAAGAAGCGTGTGGAAAAAACAAGGCGCAAAATAACTGCCCATGAACTGAGAAAAGTCAAGCGTGCAGCTGCCAAGATGCCACTTGCCACCAGTTTGGCCATATTTCAGAGCTGCAACATCACTGGAGTGCCCAAAAGCACAAGGTGTGCAATACTCAGAGACATGGCCAAGGTAAGAAAGGCTGAAAGACGACCACCACTGAACAAGACACACAAGCTGAAACGTCAAGACTGGGCCAAGAAATATCTCAAGACTGATTTTTCTAAGGTTTTATGGACTGATGAAATGAGAGTGAGTCTTGATGGGCCAGATGGATGGGCCCATGGCTGGATTGGTAAAGGGCAGAGAGCTCCAGTCCGACTCAGACGCCAGCAAGGTGGAGGTGGAGTACTGGTTTGGGCTGGTATCATCAAAGATGAGCTTGTGGGGCCTTTTTGGGTTGAGGATGGAGTCAAGCTCAACTCCCAGTCCTACTGCCAGTTTCTGGAAGACACCTTCTTCAAGCAGTGGTACAGGAAGAAGTCTGCATCCTTCAAGAAAAACATGATTTTCATGCAGGACAATGCTCCATCACACGCGTCCAAGTACTCCACAGCGTGGCTGGCAAAAAAGGGTATAAAAGAAGAAAATCTAATGACATGGCCTCCTTGTTCACCTGATCTGAACCCCATTGAGAACCTGTGGTCCATCATCAAATGTGAGATTTACAAGGAGGGAAAACAGTACACCTCTCTGAACAGTGTCTGGGAGGCTGTGGTTGCTGCTGCACGCAATGTTGATGGTGAACAGATCAAAACACTGACAGAATCCATGGATGGCAGGCTTTTGAGTGTCCTTGCAAAGAAAGGTGGCTATATTGGTCACTGATTTGTTTTTGTTTTGTTTTTGAATGTCAGAAATGTATATTTGTGAATGTTGAGATGTTATATTGGTTTCACTGGTAAAAATAAATAATTGAAATGGGTATATATTTGTTTTTTGTTAAGTTGCCTAATAATTATGCACAGTAATAGTCACCTGCACACACAGATATCCCCCTAAAATAGCTAAAACTAAAAACAAACTAAAAACTACTTCCAAAAATATTCAGCTTTGATATTAATGAGTTTTTTGGGTTCATTGAGAACATGGTTGTTGTTCAATAATAAAATTAATCCTCAAAAATACAACATGCCTAATAATTCTGCACTCCCTGTAGATACGGGAACTGTACCGGCTACTGTCTTCTCTGCATATCTATACAGTAACCCCTTTTCCCACCCATATCTCTCCCCCTCTAACCCAGTTTGGCTTCCTGCTACTTTATCTTTATATACTTGCAAGGAAGGGTCATTAGCTACCTCACTACCAAACTCTAATAGGGGGCCCAAGGGATAACAGGGGTATTGTTCCTTACCTGAGCCTCAGAGTGATTTGCCGGTGGGTTGGTGCGGGCCTGCTGCCTGGTAACAACAGGTAAAGCTTCCTGGAGGTTCCGTTGTGGCCCAAATCGTTGCCCAAAATAATATCCGCTGGCAAATCTTGCATGAGCCCCACTTCCACATTTCCAGACCCCGCTCCCCAATTCAAATGTACCCGGGCAGTAGGATTCTTGTAGATATTACCCACGGCTACTCGAACAGCTACACATTCACCGGTGAGCTGGTGAGCAGGGATCAAGTGATTCCGGACCAAGGTGATGGTGGCGCCAGAGTCTCGTAATCCCTGGCGGCTCCTGCCATCTAAGTGGACGGCCTGGCAATGTCCTTGTCTGTTGTCAGAGGCTGCCTGTATCGGGTTGGCCTCGTGTAGAATGCCCAAGGGTTCCCCTGGAGGCATTGGCACCAATTGCTGCTGGGAAAACTCATTTTGGAAGCAGTGTACTGCCGCTGGGCGATGAATCTGCTGGCTAGGGTTTCCCCAGTTGGAACGGTTTTGGTTCCTGGGACAATCTTTCTGGATGTGCCCCTGCTGCTTGCAAATATGGCATCTGACCTGAGGGCGAGACTGGTATCTGGGTGCTTGTTGGTAGTTGCCCCCACTCGATCTGTAGGGTGCTGGACTGGATGCTGGAATGGGTGCTGGAACGGGTTAGTTGTAGGGGCCCCGGAAAGTGGTCGTTGCGCAACCTTCTTTGCCCGCCGGGCATCTTGGTACTCGTCTGCCATAGTAGCTGCCACATGTACTGTATTGGGTTTGCGATCCCGTAACCAGTTTTGTAATTCGTCAGACAGTCCTTGAAAAAATTGCTCCAGTAATAACAATTTTAACAGCTCTTCCAGCTGGGTTACCTGTGCTGCTTGTAACCATCCTTTAGCAGCACGGGTCAATCTATGTGCCCATTCCGTGTGGGTATCTCTCTCGGATTTCTTTAGCTCCCGAAAGCGCTGGCGGTATGCCTCAGGGGTAATGGCATACCGGGTCAATATGGCTTGTTTTACCTTTTGATAATCTGTGCTGTCCTCATCTGGCATAGTCCGGTATGCTTCCGCTGCCCTACCCGACAATTTGCCGGCCAATAGGGGTACCTTATCCGCAGGATCGATTTTATGCAGCTGGCATAATCTTTCGAAGTCCTGCAGGTACCCATCAATGTCCTCGGTTTCCACATAGGTTTTAAATGCATGGTGCAGTAATTTCTGTTTTTCTGATATTACCGGATATGCAGGAGGGTTTGCTCCCCCAGGTGAAGTGAGGTTTGGTCGGGTGGCGGCTAGATATTCATTAATATCAGCTGATGTCCTTTCCAGAAATTCCTGGGAATGTGGCAACGGAAAAAATGCCAGCCTTATCCTCATTTCGTTGGCCCATGCTGAGCTATATGTTTCCGTGGCTGCTGGTGTAACTGCTGCTTGATCGCCCTCCATGAGTTCTGCAATAATGACTCTTTTCGCTTTGTTACTGGCAATAATTCCTCTGGCTTCCAGTAATGCCTTTAGCGTTTCTCTTTTCAGCCTGGTATAATCCGTCCCCATTCGTCAACTGTTCGCATAAAATCCGCATACTCACGAACGATGACTTTGTACGGATGAGGTTCCTTTCCGTTCGTATCAAATAAAACAGCTGAACGGTCTTCTGCTGTGAGATTCGAATCCCGTCGCTTGCCACCAATTGTAGCGGAGAGGCAGGGTGAAGTGCAGTATCTCCGCTGGTAGACAGGAACAATCAGAATGAAATGCAGGTAGCGTGTATATATCCCATCCCTCCAAGAACTAGACGACACATAGCTTGGAGGTGAACTGCCTGGCTGCTAGCTTGCAGCCCTTTTTATTACCTGCTCCCATGAAGGAGAGGGACACACACATTATCATACATTAACCAATAACATTGTAGTTACAACCCACACATATTCCTCCCCTCTGTCTAGGAGATAATTGAATCAATCACTGTATCTCCCCAATTATCTCCTAAACTGAAAAGTTACTACACAATGGGACAATAGAAACCCACCCAGCATATTCCTCCCCTCTGTTTGGAGCTAATTGAATCAATCACTGTATCTTCTCAACTATCTCCTAAGCTGGAAAGTTACTCTTATACATTTTTACAACTTTGTGAGTTTACAGGTTACATACATAAAACTTATATCAATTTAACCAGTATAACTTGAGGATAACATACCCAAAATTCACTTGAATAGGTTCTCAATGTGGCTGGATTTGCCACAATATGGAATATGAAACCCATTACTCTGCAGGTATAGACTCAAAGCTTGCTCACCACATAGCAACCGCCACATGCCCCAATTTCCCAAACAGCTCCAATAATAGCTCATGCGAATTAATTAATTGCAACTACGAGAGCCGTCTGGAAAATTATAAGGCACATGTTCAGCCAGTGTAACTTTACATCTAATAGGGCTGAATAAAACAGGTGGAAGACAAGGATAACATGAATAACCTTCGGTCTAAGCATATAGAAGTGTTTGAGACTCAAACGTTGTGTCACTAAACGTAATCTAGTAAGACAAAAAACAACTGTAGGATTTACCAGACTCCCAATTCAGAGAGTAAGATTTAGAGTTTCCTCAGAGAGGAACTCCAATTTCAGGTGTCCTTTAATTCAGCTTGGCGCTTTTTCGCTATAGGTGACTTGAATTTTCTGACAATCTGCCAGTCTTCCCCAGATGGTATTGGAGGTATCTTCGTTCCACCTGCAAGTGGGAGCCATGAGGGAATGTCCAGAGGCTCCATTTTCAAGATGTTCCACACCTTGGTAAGGTCAGTCGGATGGCGAATTATAACTTGCTTGCCATTGATAGATGTGTACAGACCAAATGGATAGAGCCATCGTAGTGGATGTTTTTTTGCTCTCAGTAGATCTGTCAGTGGCTTTAGTGCTCTGCGTTTGGCCAGTGTGCTTGCCGCCAGATCTTGGAAAATCTGTATTTTGGTATTATCGAGAAGTATTTCTCATTTTTCTCTAGCGGCGCCCAATATGGCAGCTGTATTAATATAACTGAGCAGGCCACAGATAATGTCTCGCGGCGGGGCCCCTGGTTGAGGCTTTGGCCTTAGGGCACCCCAGAGGCTCTCTCTTGGCCTAGTATGGAGGAGAAGATCTGACTGACCGTGGTATGTATCGCCTCTGCTTGAATGTCCTCCGGCACACCTCTGATACGAATATTTTTCCTCCGACTTCTGTTTTCTTGATCTTCGAGGTGTAGGAAGGCTGTGTTTAGTTGTTCTTGCATTTCCTCAATGTTGGTTTGCAGGGCTCCGCTGTGTTTGGTTATCGCCGCTTGCGTCTCTTCCAGAGCTGCTACCCGGTGTCCTGTCAGTTTAATATCCGCTTTTATTGCGGACAGTTCCTTCATAACTGGTTCAAAGGAGAGGGCTAAGGACTCTTTGAGAAAAGTCCTGGTAATCGGCACCGAGTCTCGCTCGCAGTGCGCTTCTGACATAGCGCAGGAGCCTTCATCATCCGAGTCGTCTGTGTAGCTCTGTGCAGCGGCGGCAACCAGCGCCATTTTGGATCTGCATGCTGGCGAGGACATTTTCTTTTTTAGGTATTTATCCATGTCCGATTGTCCTCTGCTGTGTCTTGGAGTCCCCTGGGACTCTCTGATTTTGTCTTTTGTCGGTTTCCCCATAATTGAGCGTTAGGGAATGTGGTATCAAGCTCTTTTGTGCGCTGTGGTCAGGAGCACTCGAATCAAGCAGCCATTTCCTGACGCGGCTAGCTCCGCCCACAATGGTGATTTTAGAATTCACATACACATCCAGTATTACTGCAGATTTTGTATGGAACTGCAACATACTCTCTCCATCAAATAGCAATGAGACTAATCAGTGTGTTTATCCAATGGCAAATCCACACAGAAATTGGATTCAGTTGCTAAAATCCATGAGCCATATGAAATCTGTGCTGTGTAAACATGGCCTAAGACTTTAGGAATACAATGGGAAAGTATAAATAGGAATATTTTTATATGTGTGAACATATTCTAAGGCTACTTTCACATTAGCGTTTTTTCCGGATCCATCATGGACCTGCAAAAACGCTTCTGTTACAATAATACAACCGCATGCATCTGTCATGAACAGATCCGGTTGTATTATTGCAGTACGCAGCCCTGCAGGGTGAGGGAATGTGAGGTCACGGTTAATAGGCAAAAAGAGGGTTGCTCTTGGTACTCACAGTTTTTATATACCCTGGGCAGGCGTACAGCAGTGATGGAGAGGCTGGCACATGGATCCTCTGGGGCACTCTCTGTGTATAGGGACCAGGCCAGGTGGTAGGTGAGGTGCCCTGGGTGTTGCAGGTTTAATGTGCCGGTGGCAAGATCCCTTTAAGTTCGTGACGCCAGTGTCGGTAACGGTGGCACACAGATTTGTTGAAGTAATAATTTTGGAACACACGTTGCAGTGAACCAAAACTTCCTTTTACTGAACAGTTTAACTATTTACAGTCTTTAGGCAGTTCCATATGCAAAAGGTGGTGACATGCAGGCTTCATACATCAAATGGCAGGCAATGCTCTTGCAAGATAACCAGAGGGTTAAACACTTACAGATCAGGCTGCATTTTTCCTCAGGATCCTGTCTGTCTTTCTCCAAGGCCCGTATGCCCTATTGCTGGCTTTATCCTTGGGTAGGGAAAACTTCCTCTGGTATATGTCTCCTTGCTGTGATCATATCCTTCTGCCCTTCAGCTCTCTGTTTGGCTGGAATAAACTTGGCTCTGCACTGTCCTTTTATAGGAACTTGGTTTCTCAGGAGGCAGGCTCTTCTCCTGGTGGCAAACTAGAAGCCTGGGCTATCTAGCTGTATGTCAGAAGCTGCTTCTCAGCTCCTCTCTGGCTAAGGTGCAAACTTGGCTTCTGAACACTTTCTCCACACTATCTCTCTGGTCTGGACCTGGCTATTTATACTGGGGGGTTCCCTAGCTCCCTCTACTGTCTAGGAGGAGGAACTACACCCCTAACAGGCCTGGTACACAGGAGATAACATAAATAACATGACAATACTCATTAAAATGCAATATAAAATACAATGACCATGTTCCAGAGGAGGTGGAGAACAACGTGACCCAATTGACCCTTGAGTAGTGCCCACATTTACATAGTGGGACACTACATTATGTCTTCTATAGCCATGACTGATCCGTCATGAACACCATTGAAAGTCAGTGGGGGACGGATCCGTTTTCTATTGCGTAAGAGAAAACTGATCCATCCCCATTGACTTACATTGTGTGTCAGGACGGATCCGTCTTGCTCCAGACCACATGGGGGACAGAAAAACGCTGCTTGCAGCGTTTTTCTGTCCGTGATGGGGACACAACCAAACATAACGGAATGCATTTTGGTGCATTCCGTTTCGTTCAGTTCAGTTTTGTCCCCATTGACAATGAATGGGGACAAAACTAAAGCGTTTTCTTCCGCTATTGAGATCCTATGACAGATCTCAATTGCGGAATTGAAAACGCAGATGTGAAAGTAGCCTTAGACATAACTCAAAAATATGGAAATCTAATCTAATCTAATTCTGTACATCAAGAATGTAAAATACATAACAGAGTAATTTAGAAATAATAAATGTTTGTGTAAGCAGTAGTTTGTAATACTTAAATTGTAGGCAATTAGACTATTGGCCAACATTTGCCAATAGCGCACAATCATTTTAAATGAAATATCATCAGCAGAGTTATTTAGAAGTAAGCACAAATGTGAATCATTTCAGAACTACTTGTGATGAAAAAAAAAATCAATTCCCATAGATGTTGTTTATATGCAGTTAAATGAAAGGTCATTGTGAGCATGAGAAAACATGAAACAGTCCAACCAATGACACAATGGTATAGGTTTCTGCTTCCTGATCCTTCGTCCAAGATTTCTTAACTCATTCTTGTTTTACTAATACTTACTATATACTTGTATCACAAATGGTATCATTGTATGAGACAGAATAATTGGACAAGTGGTATAGTTTATTAGCTAAGTGTTATGGAAGGCTTCCTTAAAAAGACGTTTGCAGCTGTAAAAATAAATAAATAAATAAAGTTAAATTCCTTTAAATATACAATAGTCTTGAAATATGCAAATTCACCAAGAGGCAGAACACTTAATAACAAACAATCAGAAACATTGCCACATCAAAAAGTATTAATGGTTTGTTTTTTATGAAGGTTCTCTCTACGTTTATAATTTAATACAAGACATGCCCCAGGTTTAGATAGGAGAAAATTAGAAAAGAAATATTTTCTACTTCTGAAAACTTCCCTGGAGATTTAATTCCACTATGGCGTCATGCACACGACCGTTGTTGTGTTCCGTGTCCATTGTTCCGTTTTCCGTGATTTTCTGCGGACCCAGTGACTTTCAATGGGTCCGTTGAAAACTCGGAAAATGCACCGTTTGTCATCCGCGTCCGTGATCCGTGTTTCCAGTCCGTCAAAAAAATATGACCTGTCCTATTTTTTTCACGGACAACGGTTCGCGGACCCATTCAAGTCAATGGGTCTGTGAAAAAACAAGGAGGCACACGTGATCCGTGTCCGTTTTTTTCCTATCATTTGCAAGGCAAACTTGACTTAGATTTTTTTTTACTTTTCATGTCTGGTGATCCTCCAAAAATTAAGGAAGACACACGGAAACAAAAACGGAAACGGATCACGGAACAACGGAACCCCGTTTTGCGGACCGTGAAAAAATACTGTTGTGTGCATGAGGCCTAACTTTGGTGGTCTAAGAGAGCATTTACAGTCAACTCCTGTTAACCTTAGTGTGTCATCTTCTGACCAAAGAGCAAATGCAAATACAATCACCTCATCAAATTTATCCAAGTAAATGTGTCTCCTGCTATATTTATATATATATATATATATATATATACAGTACAGACCAAAAGTTTGGACACACCTTCTCATTCAAAGAGTTTTCTTTATTTTCATGACTATGAAAATTGTAGATTCACACTGAAGGCATCAAAACTATGAATTAACACATGTGGAATTATATACATAACAAACAAGTGTGAAACAACTGAAAATATGTCATATTCTAGGTTCTTCAAAGTAGCCACCTTTTGCTTTGATTACTGCTTTGCACACTCTTGGCATTCTCTTGATGAGCTTCAAGAAAAAAGCCATCGGATAAAGACCATACCCGGGTCATCGGTAAGCCAGATCGTGCACGCACCGCAGTAAATTGTGGGAAACTGGACATAAAAAGAGACTGTGATTCATGCCTACATTTAGTCAGATAGATAGGGATTCTGTGTGCAGCAGGTTTCAAGGATCGTGTTACAAAGCTACTCCAAAGTCTAGTCTGGAAGTATTAACAGGTACGCCCTGATGTCCTGGTACTTAAGGACACAGGGCGTACCTGTACGCCCTGTGTATTTCGATCACCGCCGCGCGGCGGGCGGTGATCGGAAGCCGGTGCCTGCTCAAATCATTGAGCAGGCACCTCAGCTAAATGCGCGGGGGGGTCCCGTGACCCCCCCCATGTCGGCGATTGCCGCAAACCACAGGTCAATTTAGACATGCGGTTTGCGGCTTTTCATGTTGCGGGCGGCGGTGCCATCGGGTCCCCATGGGGCTGTAGGGGGGACCCGATGGCATGGAAGGCAGCGTGATGCCTTCCTGAGGCATCACCGCTGCCTTCCTGTGACGTGCCTGTGAGATCCAGCCCCCTGGATCTCACAGGCCGGAAGCTGTATGAGTAATACACACAGTATTACTCATACAGCCAATGCATTCCAATACAGAAGTATTGGAATGCATTGTAAAGGATTATACCCCCAAAAGTTGAAGTCTCAAAGTAGGACAAAAAATAAAGTGAAAAAATAAAGTTTCCCCCCCCAAAATTAAAAGTTTCAAGTAAAAATAAACAAAAATGTCATTTTCCCCAAATAAAGTTTAAAAAAAATAGGTAAAAAATAGGCAAAAAAAAAATATAGACATATTAGGTATCGCCACGTGCGTATCAACCGGCTCTATAAACCTATCACATGACCTAACACCTCAGATGAACACCGTAAAAAAAAAAAAAAAAAAAATATGCAAAATAAACAATTTTTTGTCACCTTACATCTCAAAAAGTGTAATAGCAAGCGATCAAAAAGACATATGCACCCCAAAATAGTGCCAATAAAACCGTCATCTCATCCCACAAAAAATGAGACCCTACCTAAGATAATCGCCCAAAAACTGAAAAAACTATGGCTCTCAGAATATGGAGACACTAAAACATGATTTATTTTGTTTCAAAAATGAAATCATTGTGTAAAACTTACATAAATAAAATAAAGTATACATATTAGGTATCACCACGTCCGTAATAAGTTACTCTGTAAAAATATCACAAGACCTAACCCCTCAGATGAACACCGTAAAAAAATAAAAATTAAAACGGTGAAAAAAAAGCCTTTTTTTGTAATCTTACATCACAAAAAGTGTAATAGCAAGCGATCAAAAAGTCATATGCACCCCAAAATAGTGCCAATCAAACCGTCATCTCATCTCGCAAAAAATTAGACCATACCTAAGATAATCGCCCAAAAACTGAAAAAACTATGGCTCTCAGACTATGGAGACACTAAAACATGATTTTTTTTGTTTCAAAAATGAAATCATTGTGTAAAACTTATATAAATAAAAAAAAGTATACATATTAGGTATCGTCAAGTCCGGATCGACCGGCTCTATAAAAATATCATATGACCTAACCCCTCAAATGAACACCATAAAAAATAAAAACTGTGCTAAATAAACAATTTTTTGTCACCTTACATCACAAAAAGTGTAATAGCAAGCGATCAAAAAGTCATATGCACCCCAAAATAGTGCCAATCAAACCGTCATCTCATCCCTCAAAAATCATACTCTACCCAAGATAATCGCCCAAAAACTGAAAAAACTCAGACTATGGAAATACTAAAACATGATTTTTTTTTTGTTTCAAAATGGAAATCATTGTGTAAAACTTACATAAATAAAAAAATTGTATACATATTAGGTATCGCCGCGTCCGTGACAACCTGCTCTATAAAAATACCCCATGATCTAACCTGTCAGATGAATGTTGTAAATAACAAAAAAAAGGTACCAAAACAGTTATTTCTTGTTACCTTGCCTCACAATAAGTGGAATATAGAACAACCAAAAATCATATGTACCCTAAACTAGTACCAACAAAACTTCCACCCTATACCGTAGTTTCTAAAATGGGGTCACTTTATTGGAGTTTCTACTCTAGGGGTGCATCAGGGGGGCTTCAAATGGGACATGGTGTCAAAAAAAACAGTCCAGCAAAATCTGCCTTCCAAAAACCGTATGGCATTCCTTTCCTTCTGCGCCCTGCCGTGTGCCCGTAAAGCAGTTTTCGACCACATATGGGGTGTTTCTGTAAACTACTGAATCAGGGCCATAAATATTGAGTTTTGTTTGGCTGTTAACCCTTGCTTTGTAACTGGAAAAAAAATATTAAAATGAAAAATCTGCCAAAAAAGTGAAATTTTGAAATCTCAATTTTCCATTTTTGGGTGGTTTCTATTATGTAAGCCTCACAAAGTGACTTCAGACCTGAACTGGTCCTTAAAAAGTTGTTTTTTAAAAATTTTGGAGAAATTCCAAGATTTACTTCTAAGCCGTGTAACGTCCCCCAAAAATAAAATGTCATTCCCAAAATAAAGACTTCCCTCACTCTTGGTAGTGTGAATGGGGAGTCTGAGCAAGCAAATATGCATTCTCCCTACAATACCTGTTTCCTCCTGCCTGCCATGTTAGCGCTAGACTCCGGAAATTTTGATTTTGAGGTATTTGTTGACTGTGGTGCGGGGGTAAACCTTATTGATTTTCAGTTCGTACAAAATCTTGGTTTTAGAACTAGCATTTTAGATAAAGAGATACCAGTGTTTGCTATTGATTCCTCCCCTTTCTCACAAAAGAGTCTGACTCATATCGTTCACGACATTAAGTTAAGGGTGGGTGATTCACATGTTGAGTCCATTTCTTGTTTTGTTATGAAGAGCTTGTCTGCTCCGATGGTTCTGGGGTTTCCGTGGTTGATAAATCATAACCCTACTATTGAGTGGCATACAAGACAAATCAGTAGCTGGAGTGAATTTTGTTCGGACAACTGTCTTGGTGCTTCTATCTCAGGGGTGTCAACTCCGGTCCTACCTCAGTTTCTCTCTGATTCTGCAGACGTATTCTCGGAGGGTGGAGCTCAGGAGCAGCTCCCCCATCGAGAATATGATTGTCCGGTCAATCTCATCCCTGTAGCTAAACTGCCAAAATCTCGGCTACACAACCTTTCCCAACCTGAAAGAGAGGCTATGCGGAAGTATATTGCCGAGCGTTTGGCAAAGGGACATACAGTCCTGATCAAAAGTTTAAGACCACTTGAAAAATGGCAAAAAATCATATTTTACATTGTTGGATCTTAACAAGGTTCCAAGTAGAGCTTCAACATGCAACAAGAAGAAATGAGAGTGAGACCAAACATTTTTTTGAGCATTCAATTAATTGAAAATAACGATTAAACTGAAACAGGCTGTTTTTCAGCTGATCCAAATTTTAGGACCACATGCCTTTTAAAAGGCCAAATCTGTGCAAAGATGTGGATTCATTGTCATTTTCTGTCAAGTAGTCACACGTTGTGATGGCAAATGCAAAAAAACTCTCCCTTTTTGAACGTGGTCGGGATGTTGAACTGCATAAGCAGGGTCTCTCACAGCGCGCCATCGCTGCTGAGGTGGGACGCAGTAAGACAATCATTTGGAATTTCTTAAATGATCCTGAGGGTTATGGAACAAAAAAGTCAAGTGGAAGACCCCAAAAAATTTCATCAGCACTGAGCCGGAGGATCCAATTGGCTGTCCGTCAAGACGCTGGACGATCCTCTACCCAAATTAAGGCCCTTACTGGTGCTGACTGCAGCCCCATAACCATCAGACGGCATCTGAGACTGAAGGGCTTCAAAAACAAAAAAAACGTCTTCAAAGACCTCGTCTCCTTAAAAGCCAAAGAACTGCTCGTTTGGACTTTGCAAGAGAGCACCAAACATGGGATATTCAAAGGTGGAAGAAAGTTTTATTCTCTAATGAGAAAAAAATTAACCTTGATGGTCCTGATGTTTTCCAACGTTACTGGCATGACAAGCAAATCCCACCTGAGATTTTTTTCTACGCGCCACAGTAGAGGGGGCGCCATAATATTCCTTCAGTGGAACAATGGAGCTTCAGGAAGTGCAGGGGCGTCAAACGGCCGCTGGCTATGTCCAGATGTTGCAGAGAGCATTCCTCATGACTGAGGGCCCTCGTCTGTGTGGTAACGACTGGGTTTTTCAACAGGACAACGCTACAGTACACAATGCCTGCAGGACAAGGGACTTCTTCCAGGAGAATAACATCACTCTTTTGGCCCATCCTGCGTGTTCCCCTGATCTACATCCAATTGAGAACCTTTGGGGATGGATGGCAAGGGAAGTTTACAAAAATGGACAACAGTACCAGACGGTAGATGGCCTTCGTGCGGCCGTCTTCACCACTTGGAGAAATTTTCCCACTTACCTCATGGAAACGCTTGCATCAAGCATGCCGAACCGAATTTTGGAAGTGATAAACAATAACGGCGGAGCTACTCATTACTGAGTTTATGTTTGGAAGTTGGATTTCTGTTTTGGGGGGGTTTAGTTTTTTTTTGGAGGTGTGGTCCTAAACTTTTGATCAGCTGAAAAACAGCCTGTTTCAGAATTCATTGTTTTCATTAAATTGAATGCTCAAAAAATGTTTTGTCTCACTTCCATTTCTTCTTGTTGCATGTTGAAGCTCTACTTGTAACCTTGTTAAGATCCAGCCATGCTAAATATGATTTTTTGCCATTTTTCAAGTGGTCTTAAACTTTTGATCAGGACTGTATTAGGCCATCCAAGTCTCCTGTGGCCGCCGGCTTCTTTTTCATAAAAAAAAAGAAAGACGGATCACTTAGACCGTGTTTGGATTTCCGGGAATTGAATCTTATTTCGGTCCGTGATCCGTATCCCCTTCCTTTGATTTCTGATCTATTTGATCAAATTGTCGGAGCCAAGGTGTTCTCCAAGTTGGATTTAAGAGGAGCCTATAATTTGATCAGAATAAAGGAAGGAGATGAGTGGAAAACGGCCTTCAATACACCCGACGGTCATTTCGAGAATCTTGTCATGCCCTTTGGTTGAACTAATGCGCCAGCAGTCTTTCAGCGATTTGTCAATGATATTTTCCATCATTTAGTGGGAAGGTTTGTAGTTTTTTATCTTGATGACATACTAATTTACTCACCCGATTTGGAGACCGATCAGGATCACGTGAGACAGGTGTTGTCTATCCTTCGGGAGAATAAATTGTATGCAAAATTGGAAAAATGTGTATTTGCTGTCCAGGAGCTACCGTTTTTGGGATAACTGCTTTCTGACTCTGGTTTTCGTATGGACCCCGAAAAGGTCCGCGCGGTACTGGAATGGGACCGGCCTGAGAATCAGAAAGCTCTGATGCGGTTTTTGGGTTATACCAATTACTACACAAAATGAATCTTGAATTATTCCACTATTGTAAAACCTTTGACAGATATGACTAAAAAAGGCGCCGACTTCTCTGTCTGGTCGAATGAGGCATTACAAGCCTTTTCTGCTATTAAGAAATGTTTTGCGTCTGCTCCCATTCTGATGCAACCTGATGTATCTCAACTGTTCGTCGTGGAGGTTGATGCATCAGAAGTGGGGGTCGGAGCAGTTCTGTCGCAGGGTCCATCCTCTAGCAAATGGCATCCGTGTGCTTTTTTCTCCAAAAAACTCTCCGCTGCTGAAAGAAATTATTATGTAGGAGATAGAGAAATACTGCCCATTAAATTGGCCTTTGAAGAATGGCGTCAATGGTTGGAAGGGGCTACTCATCCTATTACGGTATATACTGACCACAAGAATTTGGCTTATCTGCAGTCTGCTAAGCGCCTGAATCCTAGACAGGCTAGGTGGTCACTGTTTTTTACTAGGTTCAATTTTGTGGTCACCTTGGGGTTAAAAACAACAAGGCAGATGCGTTGTCACAAAGTTTTCCTGGGGGTAGTGATTCGGAGGATCCCGCTCCGATTTTGGCTGATGGAGTGGTGGTTTCCACTCTGTACCCAGAGTTGGAGATGGAGGTGTTGGGGGCCCAGGAGGAGGCTCCTGATTCCTGTCCTCCAGAAAAGTTGTTTGTTCCTGCTGAACTGCGATACAAGGTTTTCAAGGAACATCATGATACGGTCTTTGCGGGACATCCTGGAAACAAATCCACCATAGATCTTATTTCCCGGAGATTCTGGTGGCCAGGGTTGTGCAAGGGTGTGGAGGGTTATGTGGAGGCTTGTGAGACCTGTGCACATGCGAAGGTGGCTCACACTCGGCCTTCAGGATCCCTTCTTCCGTTGTCCATCCCGTCTCGTCCTTGGACGCATTTGTCCATGGACTTCATTACTTATTTACCGAGTTCCTCTGGGAAAACTGTGAATTGGTGGTAGTGGACCGCTTCAGTAAGATGGCCCACTTTGTACCGTTACCTAGCTTGCCCAATGCCAAAACTCTCACTCAGGTTTTTATCGATAACATTGTAAAACTACATGGCATTCCCTCTGATGTGGTGTCTGATAGGGGGATGCAATTTGTTTCCAGGTTTTGGAGGGCGTTTTGCTCTCGTCTGGGAGTTCAACTGTCTTTCTCTTCAGCTTTTCATCCCCAGTCGAATGGTCAGACAGAGCGCACTAACCAAAACCTGGAGACCTATTTGAGGTGTTTTGTTGCCGAGAACCAGGATGACTGGTCCTCGTTCTTGTCTCTAGCCGAATTTGCCTTGAATAACCGTAGACAGGAGTCCACTGATAAGTCGCCATTTTTTGGCGCATATGGTTTTCACACACAGTTTGGTACTTTTTCTGGGACTGGAACTTCTGGAATGCCAGAAGAGGAGAGATTCTCTTCCACCTTGTCATCTATCTGGCGGAAGATCCAAGTTAATTAGGAAAAGATGGGTGATAGATATAAACGGATAGCGGACAGGAGACGTATGACTGGTCCGGACCTGTGTGTGGGTGATTCGGTGTAGTTGTCCACTAAAAGCATTAAGCTCAAGGTACCATCTTGGAAACTGGGTCCAAGATTTATTGGCCCTTACAAAATCTCTGCTGTGGTCAACCCAGTGGCTTTTCGTCTGGATCTTCCGCAGACCTGGAAGATCCCTAATGTGTTTCACAGGTCCTTACTGAAGAAATATGTGGAACCTGTGGAACCATCTCCATTGCCACCTCCCCCTGTCCAGGTGGATGGCAATTTAGAGTTTGAGATCTCTAGGATTCTCGACTCACGTGTTCTTCGGGGTTCCTTCCAGTACCTAGTGCACTGGAAGGGATACGGTCCTGAGGAAAGAATGTGGATTCCGGCTTCTGATATTAGTGCTAGCCGGCTGGTGAGGGCCTTTCACAGGGCACACCCGGATAAAGTTGGTCCGGGGTGTCCGGAGGTCACCCGTAGAAGGGAGGGTACTGTCACGCCTTGCCCTGTGAATGTGCGGAGATCTGCCAGGCTGGCTGCACATGTCTGATTCTTCTATTTGTTTTGGTTTGGGTTTGAGCTGGATCCACCTTCCCTCAGATGTACTGGGTTAATTATTAGCGAGGCTATTTATTCCTCCTTCTCCCAGTGGCCTGTGCGGGTTATAGTAATTTCCTGGGAGCTCTTGATGTGTGTTGGATCGTCTGCTCCAGCTTTGCTCAGATAAGTCCTCTCCTTCATTTCCCTTTGTGTGTTTTATCTAGGCCTCTAGGGAGACGCTTGCTTCTTCCTGGTTTGAAGAAGCAGTTAGCCTCTTCCCTTTTCCCTGCTGCTTAGAGTTTGCCCAGGGAGTTCCGGTTTAGGCACAAGGGCATGTGCATATCCACCCTAAGGGTATGCACATGGGCACAGCAGCTTAGGGAAAGCTTTTAGGGATCACTAGGAGGTGACCCTTTCTCCCTAGCTATTGTGCCTAGTCATTTGTTCAGTTTGTTTTCCTGTGTTTGGTTGTTTTCCTGCTTACCTACCTGTCGTGACAGCTAGAGGCAGCCAAGCTTGATTTAGTTCTGGCGCGTTCTGTCCCTAACCCACCCACAGCGTCAGTGGGATCACCAGATCCTGAAGCAGACATGGCCCTAGCTGGGAGGTACAACACCTCTGCTCTTTATTGCTGACGCACAACACCCTCCTCCTCTGATGTTGCCTCCTTCTCATCAGCACCTCGATCTATCTCCCAGGTCCTGTCCAACACACAATTGTCATTGGAGTCCTCTCCTTCTCTGCCACTTTTATCAGACTGTGAGATATCATAGTGGGCTCCTTGGCCCCCCTCCCCTGCAGTGACTATGGGTGCCACTATTACCACCTTTAACATAGCTATACATGGGGTGGGTATGCAGCCTACTGCTGAAACTCCTCCTCAGGGCAGTTAAAAATGCTGACTGCTCTCATAGGGAGACTCCCTTGACTATTTGCCATAGAGTGTACTGTAGTTTTTTTGCCACTTTGGAAAAAGGGAGATGCCCCACTAGGAAAACACAGTGAAGACTGAGAGAACTCCACTGAAAATCTTCTCTGGGACTGCAAGGAGGAGGCGCAAGAGGAATGCTTCGACATCTGACTCCACAGCATGGTGTCAAACTCAGAGGTCACCTCCACATCATCTTGCGGTAACTGAGAGAGTGAGTCATGCATTCCACAATCTCATCCTCTTTCTCCTCAATGTTAATGTTGCACCTTTTCAAAGCCAGCAGGGACAACTGCGGCCTAACACTATTACTTCTGGCTGAATAGCTGGCCCTGGGTCTTTCATTTGGAACTCTTCCGAATTCTTAACATTTTTGGGGCTAAATAAGTATGGGACGAAAGAAGGTGCAATATGATGTCCTTCCCTTTCCACAAACACACTGAAGACACTGCTACTGACAGTTGACTTTGGAAATAATGCAGTATCGACACCACAGATTTGGGCCTAATGTCTTTTGTGCGTTAAAATATGCAGATTCAGAAAAAAAAGCTTTCTCTAGTGTAAAATTTCTATGCGATTATTTCCCACCACCATACCAATGTTTGAAGTGCCCGGGGGAATGCACTGACACAGATTTCAGCCTAGTATTACATGTTATCACTCAGACTGGTATACACCGCTACTCTTTGTATGGTAAGACACACTAATGTGCTATTCTCCCAAACTTAAAAGAAAAATATTAACTGTCTGGAGTTTACTGGTAGTTTATGTTGTCAATGAGATTTCAAATGCTATGTAGTCTGGATGGTAAAACACATATTGTACAGTTTTCTGGTATCTGGTTTTGATGTTCTGCAGCAGCTGTGTTGTAAGGCAGTATCTGCAGCTACAATGCTCTGGGCACACCCAGCCCTTTACTACTTATTACTGCTTCTGTTCTATAGTACATGTAGAAAAAATTTCATTGACCCCTATACAGAAATAAAAAAGGAAAACAGGATAGTAAATATAAACTGAAGCAACTCTATAGCTAATATAAATGCAAGAGCAATATATCTAAAGTAAAAACCAGGAGTGACAAACATAAATGATACCATGTAAAGGCCCTTTTACACAGGCTAAATTTGAAAGCAAGTATTGCTTTCAAAGTCAGCAAGGAATCTTTCACGATAATTGCCTGCTCACAAGGGGAGGTAAAAGTTGCATTTTTGCAGCTATCATTTCCTCTGTATGGGGATGAGTGATCACTAAAGCAATCACTTGTTCTCATATAGGTTAATTTTTCTGGACAGCAGATACCTGTTTACATAGAATGATCAGCTGCCCAGAAAGGATTATTTTGGTGTCCGCATCAATGATGCTTTCACCCAATGAATGAATTATCGGCAGCATTTTACATGGGCGGGTTATCGGGAATAAACGTTCATATCAATGGGGCCTAACAAATGAGACAACAAAGACTAAAATATAAAGTTTCATTTAAGGCTTATGTGAGGGGCATTGTCTTTAACCCCTTCTACACTGGGCCAGTTTTCGCCCTCCTGCCCAAGCAATGTTTTGCACATCTGACATGTGTCACTTTATGTGGTAATAACTTTTGAACACTTTTACTTATCCAAGCCATTCTGAGAATGTTTTCTTGTGACACATTGTACTTCACGATATATTTTAGTGTATATACAGTACAGACCAAAAGTTTGGACACACCTTCTCATTCAAAGAGTTTTCTTTATTTTCATGACTATGAAGGCATCAAAACTATGAATTAACACATGTGGAATTATATACATAACAAACAAGTGTGAAACAACTGAAAATATTTCATATTCTAGGTTCTTCAAAGTAGCCACCTTTTGCTTTGATTACTGCTTTGCACACTCTTGGCATTCTCTTGATGAGCTTCAAGAGGTAGTCCCCTGAAATGGTTTTCACTTCACAGGTGTGCCCTGTCAGGTTTAATAAGTGGGATTTCTTGCCTTATAAATGGGGTTGGGACCATCAGTGGCTATGAGGAGAAGTCAGGTGGATACACAGCTGATAGTCCTACTGAATAGAATGTGAGAATTTGTATTATGGCAAGAAAAAAGCAGCTAAGTAAAGAAAAACGAGTGGCCATCATTACTTTAAGAAATTAAGGTCAGTCAGTCAGCCGAAAAATTGGGAAAACTTTGAAAGTAAGGGCTATTTGACAATGAAGGAGAGTGATGGGGTGCTGCGCCAGATGACCTGGCCTCCAAAGTCACCGGACCTGAACCCAATCGAGATAGTTTGGGGTGAGCTGAACAGCAGAGTGAAAGTGCTAAGCATCTCTGGGAACTCCTTCAAGACTGTTGGAAGAACATTTCAGGGGACTACCTCTTGAAGCTCATCAAGAGAAAGCCAAGAGTGTTCAAAGCAGTAATCAAAGCAAAAGGTGGCTACTTTGAAGAACCTAGAATATGACACATTTTCAGTTGTTTCACACTTGCTTGTTATGTATATAATTCCACATGTGTTAATTCATAGTTTTGATGCCTTCATAGTCATGAAACTAAAGAAAACTCTTTGAATGAGAAGGTGTGTCCAAACTTTTTATCTGTACTGTATATCGCCTTTATTTATAAAAAAAAATCCAAATTTAACAAAAATTTTGAAAAATTAGCAATTTTCACAATTTCAATTTCTCTGCTTTTAAAACAGAAAGTGATACCTCATAAAATATTTATTACTTAACATTCCCCATGTCTACTTCATGTCGGAATCATTTTGTAAATGTCATTTTATTTTTTTAGGACGTTAGAAGGCTTAGAATTTTAGAAGCAATTCCTAAAATTTTTAAGAAAATTGCCAAAATCCACTTTATAAGGACCAGTTCAGGTCTGAGGTCACTTTGTGGGGCCTACATAGTGGATACCCCCATAAATGACCCCATTGTAGAAACTACACCCCTCAAGGTATTCAAAACAGATTTTACAAACTTTGTTAACCCTTTAGGCGTTCCACAAGAATTAAAGGAAAATGGAGATCAAATTTTTAAATTTCACTTTTTTGGCAGATTTTCCATTTTAATCAATTTTTTTCTTTAACACATCGATGGTTAACAGCCAAACAAAACTTAATATTTATTACCCAGATTCTGCGGTTTACAGAAACACCCCACATGTGGTCATAAACTGCTGTATGGGCACACGGCAGGGCGCAGAAGCAAAGGAACTCCACATGGTTTTTAGATGCCATGTCCCATTTGAAGCCCCCTGATGCACCCTTACAGTAGAAACTCCCAAGAAGTGACCCCATTTTGGAAACTAGGGGATAAGGTGCCAGTTTTATTAGTACTATTTTTGGGTACATATGATTTTTTGATCATTCATTATAACACTTTATGGGGCAAGGTGACAAAAAAATTGGTTGTTTTAGCACAGTTTCTATTTATTTATTTTTGCAGCGTTCACCTGAGGGGTTCAGTCAAGTGACATTTTTATAGAGCAGATTGTTACGGACGTGGCGATACCTAATATGTATACTTTTTCTCATTTATTAAAGTTTTACACAATAATAGCATTTTTGAAACAAAAAAATTATGTTTTAATGTGTCCATGTTCTGAGAGCTATAGTTTTTTTATTTTTTGAGAGATTTTCTTATGTAGGGGCTCATTTTTTGCGGGATGAGGTGACGGTTTTATTGGTACTATTTTGTGGGACATACGCATTTTTGATCACTTGGTGTTGCACCTTTTGTGATGCAAGGGGACAAAATCTCATTATATGCGGATGACGGTTTGGTCATTTTAGGACAAACCAGTGATGCTATAGAATATGTGATGAGTGTTATTAAGGAATATGGGAGTTATTCCGGTATAGGAGTTAATTGGAATAAATCTATATTGTTACCATTGTAAGAAATTATTATATATAAATATATATTAAATATATACGGTACTATATACAATATACCTTCTTACAGGGTCTGATTCAAGGTTGGATGCAATAAATGAGACACAAGAGTGAACGTACTAAAATTGATATTACAGTATTATTATTGATGAGCATGGAGTTACAGTGGAACTAAAAGAAATAAATATTACATAGAGAGAGACTTATACACACATAACAAAACTTACAATTACTTCACCAATCCAAGATGACAAAACTTATACAACAGACAACTCTTTAAACCTTCCAGTACATATTTACCACACATGGCCTTTTTAGGTCTGTCCACCAGTCTCCTCTCCTGTCCCCTTCCAAGTTTCTCCCAGACACCTCCAGCTTCCCCCAGCTTCCCCAAAGCATGGATCTTTCATTCCTTAAAAACTCTCAACCCCCATCCATGCCAACGTCCCATATCGGTTATCTGAGAGTCTGTCGGCCTGCCCAGAAACTGAATCTTGATAAACCAGTTATTTTAGCATTTTATGACACTTCTCCACTATTGACAAATTTTGGGTGCCTTTTGTTCTCTGCCAATCAGCCTATACCGGAATAACTCCCATCCCCGCAAGACCTTTATCTGTGAGAATCAGAGTAAGACAAAAGGAGCTAGATACATACTAATGAGATATACAGACGTATAGTCACCTTACCCGTCTCTGATTCACACAAATAAATCACTCATAATCTATAAAATATAATGCATATATTATTTCCAAAATTTGTATTTCTTACACCATTAGACTCAAGTGTGGAGATAGCTAACTCAAAATTGCAATTATTGGATCCTCAGGCGAGTTTTAGGTATTTGGGGATAGTTGTCTCTTCAGATTATAGAAGGCTTGTTGATACCAATCTATAGCCATTATTGAGAAGGGTAAGGTTAAGGTCGGTTAATAAATGACAGTTAAATAAAGCAGATAAGATAGGCTTGATAAGGATGGTAATTATTCCACAATTAATGTATATTATCTCCAACTCTTCTGTGTATTTGGATAATGCAGTATTTAAAAATGTAGAAAATATGTTTAACAAATTAATATGGGCTGTAGGAAGAGGGAGAAAGAAGCTATCCTATTTGACTCTTCCATATGATAGAGGAGGATTGGAGGTTCCTAATGTTAAGACATATTTTCTGACATCTATTATTGCACGATTAATGAAATCTGAAATATTTTTTTGAGTTTTTTGGTGGAAAAGATTGTGGGACCTATGCCAAATATACAGTCAGGTCCATAAATATTGGGACATCGATACAATTCTAACATTTTTGGCTCTATACACCACCACAACGGATTTGAAATGAAACGAACAAGATGTGCTTTAATCGCAGGCTGTCAGCTTTAATTTGAGGGTATTTACATCCAAATCAGGTGAACGGTGTAGGAATTACAACAGTTTGCATATGTGCCTCCCACTTGTTAAGGGGCCAAAAGTAATAGGACAATTGGCTTCTCAGTAGGGATGAGCACGCCGCACGTCACTCTGCTCTGATCAGTGTAGGGAGAGGATGCAGCTGCTGTTAGGGCGAGATTAGGCAGGGCTTTACTCAGCAAAAACACTTAATGAAGTGATCGATCTACAGCTGTGAATCATTCAACTTCTGCTAGTTAATTGCTCACTGTTATTAGGCTGCCCAGAGCGTTTTTCTGTCACTTTTTTCTGGGGTGATCGGCGGCCATTTTGTGTCTTGTGGTGCGCCAGCACAAGCTGCCACCAAGTCCATTTAACCATCAATAGTGTGTTGTTGTTTTTTTGCTATATCCAAATCAAGGGCTTGGCTGTGCTTGCTATTTTATTGAGGGGTGAAATACAATTGCCAAAATAGCAGTACCCTAAATCTGGTGTTTCAGCTGTGGCTAGCCAATTGTAATACTGTCTGCTGTCTGGCAAAGGATAATTTTTTTTCTGGGGTGAAATTCAATTGCCAAAATAGCAATACCCTAAATCAGTGGATCTGCTGTTGCAGGCCAAGTGTAAATCTGTCCGTAAAAGGGTATATTATACTCAGCGTGCATCTCCAATTGTATTTTTGTTCCGTAAAAGGGTATATTAAACAAATTGTTAAATTACAATTGCTGAAAGCATAAGCCTTTAAATTTGCACGCACTATTGTGCATCTCACATAGTGTATTTCTGTCCGTAAAAGGGTATATTACATTGAAGGTGCAAATTCAAGTGCTGATAGGGTCATCCTCAATAACTTCACACGCTACCGTGCATCTCCAAGTCTAATTCTGTCCGTAAAAGGATACCTTTCATCCAGGGCCTAAATACTAGGCCTACAATTTATATTCCCCTAAATCTGTGGTTACTGCTGTGCCTGTATTAGTGTAATACGGTACCTAAATAGATAGCCAGATAGTGTTAGGTGCCTGTAAAAAAAGGCCTGAATTTGAATTCAATACATTGAGCCAAATATTTTTTTTCTTATTGTGGTGAACGGTAACAATGAGGAAAACATCTAGTAAGGGATGCGGGCACGTACATGGTCGTGGTGGTGTTAGTGGACCCTCTGGTGCTGGGAGAGGACGTGGCCGTTCTGCCACAGCCACACGTCCTAGTGAACCAACTACCTCAGGTCCCAGTAGCCGCCAGAATTTACTGCGATATTTGGTGGGGCCCAATGCCGTTCTAAGGATGGTAAGGCCTGAGCAGGTACAGACATTAATCAATTGTGTGGCCGACAGTGGATCCAGCACGTTCACATTATCTCCCACCCAGTCTTCTGCAGAAAGCACACAGATGGCGCCTGAAAACCACGCCCATCAGTCTGTCACATCACCCCCATGCATATCAGGGAAACTGTCTGAGCCTCAAGTTATGCAGCAGTCTCTTATGCTGTTTGAAGACTCTGCTGGCAGGGTTTCCCAAGGGCATCCACCTAGCCCTTCCCCAGCGGTGGAAGACATAGAATGCACTAACGCACAACCACTTATGTTTCCTGATGATGAGGACATGGAAATACCACCTCAGCACGTATATGATGATGACGAAACACAGGTGCCAACTGCTGCGTCTTTCTGCAGTGTGCAGACTGAACAGGAGGTCAGGGAGGAAGACTGGGTGGAAGACGATGCAGGGGACGATGAGGTCCTAGACCCCACATGGAATGTAGGTCGTGCCACTGACTTTCAGAGTTCAGAGGAAGAGGCAGTGGTGAGACTGAGCCAACAGCGTAGCAAAAGAGGGAGCAGTAGGCAAAAGCAGAACACCCGCCGCCAAGAGAGTTTGCTTGCTACTGACCGCCGCCACCTGGGACCGAGCACCCCAAAGGCAGCTTCAAGGAGTTCCCTGGCATGGCACTTCTTTAAACAATGTGCTGACGACAAGACCCAAGTGGTTTGCACACTGTGCCATCAGAGCCTGAAGCGAAGCATTAACGTTCTGAACCTTATCACAACCTGCATGACCAGGCATCTGCATGCAAATCATGAACTGCAGTGGAGTAAACACCTTGAAAACAAGGAACTCACTCAGGCTCCCCCTGCTACCTCTTCTGCTGCTGCCGCCTCGGCCTCTTCCTCCGCCTCTGGAGGAACGTTGGCACCTGCCGCCCAGCAAGCAAAGGATGTACCATCAACACCACCACCTCCATCACCAAGCATCTCCACCATGTCACACGGCAGCGTTCAGCTCTCCATCTCACAAACATTTGAGAGAAAGCGTAAATTCCCACCTAGCCACCCTCAATCCCTGGCCCTGAATGCCAGCATTTCTAAACTACTGGCCTATGAAATGCTGTCATTCAGGCTGGTGGACACAGACAGCTTCAAACAGCTCATGTCGCTTGCTGTCCCACAGTATGTTGTTCCCAGCCGCCACTACTTCTCCAAGACAGCCGTGCCTTCCCTGCACAACCAAGTATCCGATAAAATCAAGTGTGCACTGCGAAAGGCCATCTGTGGTAAGGTCCACCTTACCACAGATACGTGGACCAGTAAGCACGGCCAGGGACGCTATATTTCCCTAACTGCACACTGGGTAAATGTAGTGGCGGCTGGGCCCCAGGCGGAGAGCTCTTTGGCGCACGTCCTTCCGCCGCCAAAGATCGCAGGGCAACATTCTTTGCCTCCTGTAGCCTCCTCCTCCTACTCGGCTTCCTCCTCCTCTTCTTCCACCTGCTCATCCAGTCAGCCACACACCTTCACCACCAACTTCAGCACAGCCCGGGGTAAACGTCAGCAGGCCATTCTGAAACTCATATGTTTGGGGGACAGGCCCCACACCGCACAGGAGTTGTGGCGGGGTATTTAACAACAGACCGATGAGTGGTTGCTGCCGGTGAGCCTCAAGCCCGGCCTGGTGGTGTGTAATAATGGGCGAAATCTCGTCGCAGCTCTGGGACTAGCTGGTTTGACGCACATCCCTTGCCTGGCGCATGTGCTGAATTTGGTGGTGCAGAAGTTCATTCACAACTACCCCGACATGTCAGAGCTGCTGCATAAAGTGCTGGCCGTCTGTGCGCGCTTCCGGCGTTCACATCCTGCCGCTGCTCGCCTGTCTGCGCTACAGCGTAACTTCAGCCTTCCCGCTCACCGCCTCATATGCGACGTGCCCACCAGGTGGAACTCCACCAACATGGCCAGTGGTGATGACGCCGTTATCAGCGTTACAATACCACTTCTATGTCTCCTTGAGAAAACACTTAGGGCGATGATGGAAGAGGAGGTGGCCCAAAAGGAGGAGGAGGAAGAGGGGTAATTTTTAGCACTTTCAGGCCAGTCTCTTAGAAGTGACTCAGAGGGAGGTTTTTTGCAACAGCAGAGGCCAGGTACAAATGTGGCCAGACAGGGCCCACTACTAGAGGATGAGGAGGAGGTGAAGGAGGATGAGGATGAAGCATGTTCACAGCGGGATAGCACCCAACGCAGCTCGGGCCCATCACTGGTGCGTGGCTGTGGGGAAACGGAGGACGATGACGATACGCCTCCCACAGAGGACAGCTTGTCCTTACCTCTGGGCAGCCTGGCACACATGAACGACTACATGCTGCAGTGCCTGCGCAACGACAGCAGAGTTGCCCACATTTTAACGTGTGCTGACTACTGGGTGGCCACCCTGCTGGATCCCTGGCACAAAGACAATGTGCCCACCTTACTTCCTGCACTGGAGCGTGATAGGAAGATGCGCGAGTACAAGCGCACGTTGGTAGACGCGCTACTGAGAGCATTCCCAAATGTCACAGGGGAACAAGTGGAAGCCCAAGGCGAAGGCAGAGGAGGAGCAAGAGGTCGCCAACGCAGCTGTGTCACGGCCAGCTCCTCTGAGGGAAGGGTTAGCATGGCAGAGATGTGGACTAGTTTTGTCACCACGCCACAGCTAACTGCACCACCACCTGATACGGAACGTGTTAGCAGGAGGCAACATTTCACTAACCTGGTGGAACAGTACGTGTGCACACCCCTCCACGTACTGACTGATGATTCGGCCCCATTCAACTTCTGGGTCTCCAAATTGTCCACGTGGCCAGAGCTAGGCTTTTATGCCTTGGAGGTGCTGGCCTGCCCGGCGGCCAGCGTTTTGTCTGAACGTGTATTCAGCACGGCAGGGGGCGTCATTACAGACAAACGCAGCCGCCTGTCTACAGCCAATGTGGACAAGCTGACGTTCATAAAAATGAACCAGGCATGGATCCCACAGGACCTGTCCATCCCTTGTGCAGATTAGACATTAACTACCTCCCCTTAACCATATATTCTTGTACTCCAGGGCACATCTTCATTCAATCCTCTTTTTTTAATTTTACCATTATATTGCGGGGCAACCCAAAGTTGAATGAACCTCTCCTCTGTCTGGGTGCCGGGGCCTAAAAATATCTGACAGTGGCCTGTTCTAGTGGTGGGTGACATGAAGCCTGATTCTCTGCTATGACATGAAGCCTGATTCTCTGCTATGGGACCTCTCTCCTCTGTCTGGGTGCCGGGGCCTAAATATCTGAAAGTGGCCTCTTCCAGTGGTGGGCGACATGAAGCCTGATTCCCTGCTATGACATGAAGCCTGATTCTCTGCTATGGGACCTCTCTCCTCTGTCTGTGTGCCCGGGGCCTAAATATCTGACAGTGGCCTGTTCCAGTGGTGGGTGACATGAAGCCTGATTCTCTGCTATGACATGAAGCCTGATTCTCTGCTTTGGGACCTCTCTCCTCTGTCTGGGTGCCAGGGCCTAAAAATATCTGACAGTGGCCTGTTCCAGTGGTGGGTGACATGGAGCCTGATTCTCTGCTATGGGACCTCTCTCCTCTCTCTGGGTGCCGGGGCCGAAAAATATCTGACAGTGGCCTGTTCCAGTGGTGGGTGACATGAAGCCTGATTCTCTGCTATGACATGAAACCTGATTCTCTCCTATGGGACCTCTCTCCTCTGTCTGGGTGCTGGGGCCTAAATATCTGACAGTGGCCTGTTCCAGTGGTGGGTGACATGAAGCCTGATTCTCTGCTATGGGACCTCTCTCCTCTGTCTGGGTGCCGGGGCCTAAAAATATCTGACAGTGGCCTGTTCCAGTGGTGGGTGACATGAAGCCTGATTCTCTCCTCTGTCTGGGTGCCGGGGCCTAAAAATATCTGACAGTGGCCTGTTCCAGTGGTGGGTGACATGAAGCCTGATTCTCTGCTATGACATGAAGCCTGATTCTCTGCTATGACATGAAGCCTGATTCTCTGCTATGGGACCTCTCTCCTCTGTCTGGGTGCCAGGGCCTAAAAATATCTGACAGTGGCCTGTTCCAGTGGTGGGTGACATGAAGCCTGATTCTCTGCTATGGGACCTCTCTCCTCTCTCTGGGTGCCGGGGCCTAAAAATATCTGACAGTGGCCTGTTCCAGTGGTGGGTGACATGAAGCCTGATTCTCTGCTATGACATGAAACCTGATTCTCTCCTATGGGACCTCTCTCCTCTGTCTGGGTGCTGGGGCCTAAATATCTGACAATGGCCTGTTCCAGTGGTGGGTGACATGAAGCCTGATTCTCTGCTATGGGACCTCTCTCCTCTGTCTGGGTGCCGGGGCCTAAAAATATCTGACAGTGGCCTGTTCCAGTGGTGGGTGACATGAAGCCTGATTCTCTGCTATGGCATGAAGCCTGATTCTCTGCTATGGGACCTCTCTCCTCTGTCTGGGTGCCGGGGCCTAAAAATATCTGACAGTGGCCTGTTCCAGTGGTGGGTGACATGAAGCCTGATTCTCTGCTATGACATGAAGCCTGATTCTCTGCTATGGGACCTCTCTCCTCTGTCTGGGTGACGGGGCCTAAAAATATCTGACAGTGGCCTGTTCCAGTGGTGGGTGACATGAAGCCTGATTCTCTGCTATGGGACCTCTCTCCAATTGATATTGGTTAATTTTTTTTATTTTTTTAAAATTCATTTCCCTATCCACATTTGTTTGCAGGGGATTTACCTACATTTTGCTGCCTTTTGCAGCCCTCTAGCCCTTTCCTGGGCTATTTTACAGCCTTTTTAGTGCCGAAAAGTGACTTCAATATCAGTGAAGCAAGCCATCATTAGGCTGAAAAAACAAAACAAACACATCAGAGAGATAGCAAAAACATTAGCTGTGGCCAAAACAACTGTTTGAAACATTCTTAAAAATAAGGAACGCACCGTTGAGCTCAGCAACACCAAAAGACCCGGAAGACCACGGAAAACAACTGTGGTGGATGACCGAAGAATTCTTTCCCTGGTGAAAAAAACATCCTTCACAACAGTTGGCCAGATCAAGAACACTCTCCAGGAGGTAGGTGTATGTGTTTTAAAGTCAACAATCAAGAGAAGACTTCACCAGAGTGAATACAGAGGGTTCACCACAAGATGTAAACCATTGCTGAGCCTGAAAAACAGGAAGACAGATTAGAGTTGGCCATACGACATCGAAAAAAGCCTTCACAGTTCTGGAACAACATCCTATGGACAGATGAGACCAAGATCAACTTGTACCAGAGTGATGGGAAGAGAAGAGTATGGAGAAGGAAAGGAACTGCTCATGATCCTATGCATACCACCTCATCAGTGAAGCATGGTGGTGGTAGTGTCATGGCGTGGGCATGTATGGCTGCCAATGGAACTGGTTCTCTTGTATTTATTGATGATGTGACTGCTGACAAAAGCAGCAGGATGAATTCTGAAGTGTTTCGGGCAATATTATCTGCTCATATTCAGCCAAATGCTTCAGAACTCATTGGACGGCGCTTTAAAGTGCAGATGAACAATGACCCAAAGCATACTGCAAAAGCAACCAAAGAGCTTTTTAAGGGAAAGAAGTGGAATGTTATGCAATGGCCAAGGTAATCACCTGACCTGAATCCGATTGAGCATGCATTTCACTTGCTGAAGACAAAACTGAAGGGAAAATGCTCCAAGAACAAGCAGGAACTGAAGACAGTTGCAGTAGAGGCCTGGCAGAGCATCACCAGGGATGAATCCCAGCGTCTGGTGATGTCTATGCGTTCCAGACTTCAGGCTGTGATTGACTGCAAAGGATTTGCAACCAAGAATTTAAAGTGAAAGTTTGATTTATGATTATTATTCTGTCCCATTACTTTTGGTCCCTTAACAAGTGGGAGGCACATATGCAAACTGTTGTAATTCCTACACCATTCACCTGATTTGGATGTAAATAACCTCAAATTAAAGCTGACAGTCTGCAGTTAAAGCACATCTTGTTCGTTTAATTTCAAATCCATTGTGGTGGTGTATAGAGCCAAAAATGTTAGAATTGTGTCGATGTCCCAATATTTATGGACCTGGCTGTATATGCATTGCTAGAGTCATCTCAGATGGATGGGAATTGGATGGGGTCTATAATTATTGCAAGAATGGTAGTTGTGACGAAAGCACCTTCGTCACTGGGAGTTGGAGAGGCCTGCTTGCCAGCCTCCTGCCCTGTGACTATGGCCCCTGGGACACTATTTGGGCATATTGGATTTCAAAGGCTCTGTCTTCATCAACGGAGGTACCCAGTCGGGGTGCCAGGAGATCCGTTACAGTGGTGGCAGCAGTGGGATGGCGTCCTAGTGAGAGGAGAAGCAGCTCGGAGACAGCGTTCGTGGATTTACAAAATTGAGGGCAACGCTTGCCTCATACAGCGCCCCTGGATACAGCAGGATGGAATCAACTAGTCTTCGGACAATGTTCCATGACGAGGAGGAGGAGGCAGCCGCGGACTACAGGGATGCAGACAGAAAGGAAAATGCCCAGCGGCGGCGAGGTGAGAGTCTCCCCAGTTATGAGCAGCGGCTACAGAAGCATGTGACGATGCGGATGGGTCTCTTGGGAGAGCAGCCCCTGGACGAGTGGGTAACAGAGCTCCAGAGCCTGGTATGTAAGGAGCTTTGGCTAGAGGACACTTACCGGGCCCTAAGGTGGCATGTCATTCAACATTCCCCCTGGAAGGCCGAGCACGACTTACCTGAAGGGAAGGATTATAATGGACCTGGGTTACTATGGGAAGCCTTGGAGGAGGACATTGATCTCGGCAGCACGGAGGAGTCTAGGTTTTGGGACATTTACAACTACCGGATGGGCATGCATGTTTATGCTGACGGATGGGAGGTGAGCAAAGACATGACCCACCTGGTAACAAGGGAGTGGGAGCTGGAGCAGACCTACCAACACCTGCTCAGCTCTATTCATCCCCAACCTACCCGACAAGCAGAGCCATATATGCCATCCTACAACTGGGAAGACTAGGAGGCTATACCCCCTGCTTCCCTACCAGCTCCCAAAGTAGGGAACTTTATCGACTGGTTCTGGGATAACCACCCGACGGCAGGTAGAGATGGGACCAAAGTCTCTCTACCGGCACTTCTGGGATGCTGGGTAGACGGCCCAGATCCCCAACTACAGCCAGCGTTACCCGGAGTCCAGACAGTCGGTCTGACTCCCCAGCGGCATCCAGAGTTTAGGGAGTAGGGACAGTCGGTCCTGCTCCACAGTGGCAGTATTTTTTGCAGGGAGAGGAGAGCAGCGTCTCCAGTCCCCAGCGGCAGTGTACCTTGCAGGGAGAGGAGACAACCGGTCTCTCTCCCCAACCACAGGGGGACAGCACCCCTAACTCCGATGGTGCAGATGGGACTGCAGTCTCTGCACCAGACCTACAGGGATGCTGGACGGCCGGTACAGATCCTCAACCAACTCCGCAGGAATGCCAGGAGAAGGAGGAGGTAAGCGATCCCTCCTCTCCACAGCCGATCCACAACCAGGCCCTGGGTGTAGGATTCCCTGACCCCATCCCAGCGGAAGAGCTGTCATCTGTGCAGAGCGCAGTAGGACGGCACTTTATAGAAATGCCTATTCTTCTCCACAAAACGGACAGGAATAGGACATGACACATAATTTTTGAGGGGCCACGGTCTTTACCCGAGTGTCACCGCCAGCTCTCTCAGAAGGTCTGGTAGACATTGTTCTGTACCTCTTGCATGATGTTCTTTGTTTTGGTTTCACTTTGTCATCTCCTTTCCTGCTCCCAGCTGTCACCTATTTACACTGATTGCCTCCCTTTATATTCCCTCCCATACTGCCTCACTTTGCGGTTTATACTTCTTCCTGGATAGTTGTTCACTGCTGGATGCTGCTTCTCCTGATTCCTCAGATAAGTCTGTTTTCTTTATTTGTGTTTCCTGGCTGGTTTGATTGTAGGTGACCCTGACTCCGTCTGTATTAAGTGCAGGGAGTCGGTGGTCGTGTCCCCTCACTATTATAGGGTTTTCAGGTGTCACATAGTAAGGTACGGGGGCATGCCATCGTCTACCATAAAGACCTTTGCATGGGCATAGCAGTCAGGGTGAGCTCTTAGGGTTTTATAGGGGTCACCTTTATGCTCCTTAGTTTGGGATCAAGCCAGTCGGATGTTTATCCATAACTTTCAGCTATCTGCAACACCATCCGTGACATTATAAACCGCCATTACCGTCTTAAGCATAGATCCGGTTTCAGCCTTGATTGACCGCATGCAAGGTCTTTCACTGGAGGTAGCAGATCTCCGTAAAACTGTGTCTCAGTTTCAGGTGACCGGTTCTGCTTGCGTTCATGGAGTTTGTTCCGAGCCTAAGATCTCGCTTCCGGATACGTTCTTCGGGGGTAGTGAGAATTTTGTTCGCTTTTGCAAACTCCATTTTCGCCTACTTCCCCATTCCTCTGGTGATGAGGAGCAGAGGGTGCGGATCATCATCTCGCTGCTCAGGGATAACGCTCAGTCTTGGGCCTTTTTTCGCTGCCGGTGGGGGCACGGCCCCTCCGATCCGTGGATGAATTTTTTGTAGCCCTAGGGCAGATATATGATGACCCGGATCGTATTGCTCTGGCTGAATCTAAACTGTGTTTTTTATGCCAGGGTAAACAGTCCGCAGAGATATATTGTTCAGAATTTCGGAGATGGGCAGCTGATACTGGTTGGAATGATGCTGCACTCCGAAGTCAATTTTGCCATGGTCTTTCGGAGGGATTGAAAGATGCATTTGCGTTTCATGAGAGACCTGCCTCGTTGGACTCTGCCATGTCTCTAGCTGTCCGTATTGACAGGCGTCTTAGAGAGAGAAGAGAGACCACTCCTTCATGTCATATTCAGTCCAAGGACAGTGGGGCGCTCTCATTCAGTGCGCAGGGGCCTCAGTCTCTCTCAATCCCCTCTGAGCAGGAGGCCATGCAGCTGGGTTTGCTTGCCTCTGATAGTAGAGGATTCAGCTCTCAGAGGAGAGGGTTTGTTTCTGTTGTGGGGGTATAAATCATTTGGCAAATGTTTGCCCCTCTAGGAGATTCAGGGAGTTCTCTGAGGGTAATAAAGAAACAAAAAGAAAAAAAACCTCTAAAAACTTTCCATCTGTTACTATTGGCAAGGTTGATGCGGAAATTGAAGGTTTGCCGTTTGCTTGTAGTTCCCGTTTTGTCCTACCTGCCAGGGTGGCGCTAGATAGCAAGAACATTGTTTGTGAGATTTTTGTAGATAGTGGAGCAGCTGTCAATCTCATTGATAATCAATTTGCTATAACACATGGTTTCCAGGTATGCACTTTGGGAAAGGATATACCTGTTTTTGCTATCGATTCCGATCCACTTTCTCAAAAATCCTTAAAGGGCATAGTTCACAATATCCGTTTGACTGTGGGTGATGCTCATGTTGAGGATATGTCATGTTTCGTCCTAAGCGGATTACCTACTCCTCTAGTGTTGGGGCTACCCTGGCTCACTAAACATAACCCCAAGCAAGGCAAATAAATGGTTGGAGTGACTTTTGCAGAGAGAATTGCCTCACGGCGTCTCTTTCAGAGGTTTCTACCAAGACTGCACCATCTTTTGTCTCAGAATTTTCGGATGTGTTTTCAGAGAGTGGGGTCCAGGAGCTACCCCCTCACCGGGAGTACGATTGCCCTATTAATCTTATCCCAGGCGCCAAGCTGCCAAAATCACGTTTATACAATCTCTCCCAACCTGAAAGAGTCGCTATGCGTACTTATATCTCTGAGAGCCTGAGAAAGGGACACATCCGACCCTCTAAGTCACCTGTTGCCGCTGGGTTTTTTTTTGTTAAGAAAAAAGATGGTTCTTTAAGACCATGTCTGGATTTCAGGGAGCTGAATTGTATCACAATTCGTGACCCATATCCGCTTCCTGTGATCCCGGACCTGTTTAACCAGATTGTTGGGGCTAAAGTTTTTTCTAAGTTGGATTTAAGAGGGGCATACAACCTAGTCAGGGTCAGGAAAGGGGACGAATGGAAGACGGCCTTCAATACCCCTGAGGGCCATTTCGAGAATTTGGTTATGCCCTTTGGTTTTATGAATGCTCAAGCCGTCTTCCAACATTTTGTGAACAGCATTTTTTATCATTTAATGGGGAAATTTGTACTGGTGTATCTAGATGACATTTAGATTTTTTCTCCTGATTTCAAAACTCATAGGGACCACCTATGTCAGGTCTTGCTCATTCTGCAGGAGAATAAATTGTACGCTAAACTGGAAAATGTGTGTTTGCAGTTCCGAAAATTCAATTTCTGGGTTTTCTTCTCTCCGCTTCTGCTTTTTGCATGGACCTTGAGAAGGTCTGCGCTGTGCTTGATTGGGAGCTTCCTGAGAATCAGAAGGCGCTGATGCGGTTTTTGGGTTTTGCCAATTATTACAGAAAGTTAATTTTGAATTATTCCTCTGTTGTTAAGCCAATCACTGATATGACTAAAAAGGGGGTAGATTTTTCCTCCTGGTCAGTAGATGCGCTTAAGGCCTTTTCTAGTATCAAAGAGAGTTTTGCTTCCGCTCCCATCTTGGTACAACCTGATGTCTCTCTACCTTTCATTGTTGAGGTGGACGCTTCTGAGGTGGGTGTGGGTGAGGTCTTATCTCAGGGTCCCTCTCCTGCCAAATGGCGACCGTGTGCCTTTTTCTCAAGGAAACTCTCCTCCGCAGAAAGAAATTATGATGTGGGAGATAGGAAGTTGTTGGCCATCAAATTAGCTTTTGAGGAATGGCCAGACACCCTATTACCCAGTTTAGCGACCATAAGAATCTGGCCTACTTGGAATCAGCCAAGCGTCTGAACCCGAGACAGGCCAGATGGTCTTTATTCTTTTCTAGGTTTAATTTTATTTTATTTTTATTTATTTTTTTATTTTTTTTATGTTAATTGTGAAACATTTATTTTCTGTAGGTTTAATTTTGTTGTCACGTTCCTCCCTGGGGTTAAAAATGTGAAGGCTGATGCCCTGTCTCGTTGTTTTCCGGGAGGGGGGAACTTTGAAGACCCAGGTCCCATTTTGGCTGAAGGGGTGGTCGTCTCTGCTCTTTATCCTGATTTGGGCAGAGGTTCAGGCAGCCCAGGCAGAGGCTCCTGATCTTTGTCCTCCTTGGAGGTTGTTTGGAGGTTGTTTGTGCCTCTAGCTTTATGACACAAGGTTTTTAAGGAGCACCACGATACTGTCCTTGCTGGGCACCCGGGGAGTAGAGCCACAGTGGATCTCATTGCTCGGAGATTCTGGTGGCTGGCTCTTCGTAAGACGATTGAGGGTTTTGTGGCAGCCTGCGAGACCTGCGCTCATGCCAAGGTCCCTCATTCACGGCCATCGGGTTCTCTCCTCCCGTTACCCATTTCTTCCCGTCCTTGGACGCATCTGTCCACGGACTTCATTACGGACCTGCCTCATTCCTCGGGGAAGACTGTGATTCTAGTAGTAGTGGACCGTTTTAACAAAATGGCGCATTTCATTCCCTTTCCTGGGTTACCCAATGCTAAGACGCTGGTGCAAGCATTTGTTGATCACATTGTCAAATTGCATGGCATTCCTTCAGACATCGTTTCTGATAGGGGCACGCAATGTGTTTCCAGATTCTGGAAGGCCTTCTGTTCTCGCTTGGGGGTTCGATTGTTGTTCTCTTCTGCTTTTCACCCGCAGTCGAATGGTCAGACCGAACGCGTCAATCAGAATCGGGAGACATATCTGCGCTGTTTTGTGGCAGAGAATCAGGAGGATTGGTGTTCTTTCTTTCTTGTCCCTTGCTGAGTTTGCTTTAAATAACCGTCGCCAGGAGTCTTCTGATAAGTCACCATTTTTTGGTGCATATGGGTTTCATCCGCAGTTTGGGACATTCTCTGGAGAGGGGTCTTCTGGTTTACCTGATGAGAAGAGATTTTCCTCGTCTTTGTCATTTATTTGGCAAAAGATTCAGGGTAATCTGAAGAGGATGAGTGAGAGATATAAGCGTGTGGCGGATAAGAGACGTGTGCCTGGTCCGGACTTGAATGTGGGTGATCTGGTGTAGTTGTCTACAAAGAATATCAAACTGAAGGTTCCCTCCTGGAAGTTGGGTCCTAAGTTTATTGGGCCTTACAAGATCTTGTCCGTCATTAATCCCGTTGCCTTCCGTCTTGATCTTCCTCAGACTTGGAAGATCCATAATGTTTTTCACAGGTCCCTAGTAAAACCTTATGTACCCTCCTCTTTGCCTCCTCCTCCGATTGTTGTTGATGGTAATCTTGAATTTCAGGTCTCTAGGATTGTGGATTCTTGCATTATCCGTGGTTCTCTCCAGTACCTCGTTCATTGAGAGGGTTATGGTCCTGAGGAGAGGATGTGGGTCCCAGTGGCGGACATTAAGGCCACTCGTCTCATCAGGGCTTTACATAGGTCACATCCTGAGAAGGTGGGCTCTGAGTGTCCAGAGTCCACTCGTAGAGGGAGGGGTACTGTCACCGCCAGCTCTCTCAGAAGGTCTGGTAGACGTTGTTCTGTACCTCTTGCATGATGTTCTTTGTTTTGGTTTCACTTGGTCATCTCCTTTCCTGCTCCCAGCTATCACCTATTTACACTGATTGCCTTCCTTTATATTCCCTCCCATACTGCCTCACTTTGCGGTTTATACTTCTTCCTGGATAGTTGTTCACTGCTGGATGCTGCTTCTCCTGATTCCTCAGATAAGTCTGTTTCCTTTTTTTGTGTTTCCTGGCTGGCTGTCACGAGGGTGTCAAGAGCCACGTCTGACTCCGTTATACCCGGGGGGGCCTACAATCTGATTCGTATCAAGGAAGGGGATGAGTGGAAGACAGCTTTTAACACCCCTGTGGGGCATTATGAAAATCTAGTCATGCCTTTCGGTCTAACCAATGCTCCTGCTGTCTTCCAACATTTCTTTAATGACATTTTTAGTCATCTTATCGGCAGGTTTGTGGTGATATACCTAGATGATATTTTAATTTATTCGTCTGATCTGAAAACACATGAGGTACATGTCAGACAGGTACTGCAGGTCCTACGGACTAATAAATTATATGCGAAAGTTGAAAAGTGTGTCTTCGCCGTTCAGGAAATACAGTTCCTGGGATATCTATTATCTGTTTCAGGTTTCCGTATGGATCCTAGGAAGGTCCAGGCAATTTTAGATTGGGATCTTCCTGAGAACCTTAAAGCACTGCAATGTTTCTTGGGTTTCGCAAATTTCTATAGAAAGTTCATTAAAAATTATTCGGTGATTGTCAAACCCCTTACTGACAGGACTAGGAAGGGGACTGATTTTTCTAAATGGTCTGACGCCGCTAAAATTGCATTTTCCTCTCTAAAGGAGAGGTTTACCTCGGCACCTGTACTAATCCAACCGGATGTCTCCCAGCCTTTTATTGTTGAAGTAGATGCGTCAGAGGTGGGAGTGTGGGCTGTACTGTCTCAGGGTCCGTCTCCTGGCAAATGGCATCCTTGCGCTTTCTTTTCTAAAAAACTATCTGCAGCAGAGAAGAACTATGATATTGGCAATAGGGAACTATTAGCTATTAAACTAGCGTTTGAAGAATGTCGTCACTTTTTAGAGGGGGCAATCCACCCCGTCACGGTGATTACGGACCACAAAAACCTTCTGTACCTCGGATCAGCTAAGCGTCTCACCCCTAGACAAGCTAGGTGGTCGCTATTTTTTACCAGGTTTAACTTTTTCATCACCTATCGTCCTGGGGAAAAAAATACCAAGGCAGATGCATTATCTCGTAGTTTCCCTGGAGGGGGTAATGTGGGTGATCCGGTACCCATTCTACAAAGAGGAGTGGTTGTCTCGGCTGTACACTCTGTTCTGGAGGGGAAGGTGTTAGAGGCCCAGGGGGACGCCCCGGTCTCTTGCCCCTCAGAGAAATTGTTTGTACCGTTAAACCTGCGTCTCGAATTATTAAAGGAACATCATAATTCGGCACTTGCTGGGCACCCGGTAGCAACCTTGGAGCTATTGTCTCGTCGTTTTTGGTGGCCAAGGTTGCGTCCGGATGTAATGGATTTTGTGTCTACTCAAAATCCATTAGTCCAAAGTCTCTCATACACGTCCCGTAGGGTCTTTATTGCCACTTGTCATTCCCAATAGGCCATGGACACATCTGTCAATGAATTTCATCACTGACTTACCTTTGTCTGCGGATAAAACAGTTATCCTGGTAGTAGTAGACAGGTTTAGAAAAATGGTACACTTTATTGCGTTACTCACACTACCTAATGCTAAGACTCTTGCTCAGGTATTCATCAGTGAAATCATGAAGCTTCACGGGGTCCCTTCCGATGTGGTTTCGGATCGGGGAACCCAGTTTATTTCTAAGTTTTGGAAAGCTTTTTGTTCCCGTTTGGGGGTACACTTGTCCTTTTCCTCAGCTTTCCATCCTCAGTCGAATGGACAGACTGAGCGTACCAACCAAAACCTTGAGACATATCTAAGGTGTTTTGTGTCTGAAAACCAAGAGGTGTGGTCATGATATTTACCGTTAGCCGAGTTTGCTATAAATAATCGCCGTCAGGAATCCACTGGCAAGTCACCATTTCTTGGTGCATATGGTTTTCATCCACAATTCTGTACTTTCAAAGAGGGGGGGTCTTCTGGGGTTCCCGAAGAGGAACGGTTTTCGTCATCTCTTTCATCTGTATGGCAGAAGGTGCAAGCTAACTTGAAAAATATGGGAGGTAAATATAAATGCATGGCTGATAAGAAACGGTCGCCAGGTCCGGATCTAGGAGTGAATGACAATGTGTGGTTATCTACTAGGAATATTAAGTTAAAGGTTCCCTCTTGGAAACTGGGTCCTAGGTTCATTGGTCCTTACAAAATAGTAGCCATCATTAACCCCGTGGCTTTTCGCCTGGAGCTACCTCAAACTTTTAAAATCCATAATGTCTTCCATAAGTCCTACTCAAAAAGTGCGTTCCACCTCTAGAACCGTCACCGCTGCCACCCCCTCCTGTTGTTGTTGATGGTAATCTAGAGTTTCAAATATCCAAAATTGTTGATTCTCGTCGGGTCCGCCGCTCTCTTCAATATCTGGTGCATTGGAGGGGTTATGGTCCCGAGGAAAGAATGTGGGTCCCAGCGTCTGAGGTAAACGCCGACAGGTTAGTTCGGGCTTTTCATGCCTCTCATCCTGAGAGACCTAGTCCTGAGTGTCCGGAGGCCCCTCGTGGAAAGGGGGGTACTGTCACGAGGGTGTCAAGAGCCACATCTGACTCAGTTATACCCGGGGTCAGGAAGTCGCAGCGGGTGGCTGCGCGCTCTATGTCTAAAGACAGTGCTGTTTCTTAATGGTAGCTTTCTGGGTTTGCCTTGCAATCCTTTTTGGCTCACTCAGGGATCCGTAGCTTCTCCTCCTCAGCTGTTTCTTGTCCAGCAATCCCAACCTCCTTATATTCCCATCTCTCACTTCTCTGGTTGCCAGATATAGAGCTTCCTGCCTGGACTTCTAAATTCCTGGTTGTTGTTCCAGAGCGTTACCCTCCGGATCCCTGTTGGGCTTTTGTTGTCCGCTGTTGTCGCCCACCTGGGATTATATGTTTGTCTGTATTGTCTGTCCTCTCCTTGGTGTTTCCCTTTAGTGTTAGTGGTGCGGACTAGTGTTCCACCGCCCTATTCACTACGTAGGGCTCATCTCAGGGAAAGCCAGGGTTTAGGCACGTGATCGGCATACGGGTGAGAAACCCGTCTAGGGACGTCAGGGCAGTCAGGTGCCAGCCTCAAGGTGAGTTAGGGGTCACCACCTTTCCCTCTCCCTTAGACAGGGCCTTCCCATTTCCCTCCCTTTGCATCACGTATGTGATCGGCACGCCGGTCATGACACTGGCTTGATTGTAGGTGACCCTGACTCCATCCGAATTAAGTGCAGGGAGCCGGTGGTCGTGTCCCCTCACTATTATGGGGTTTTCAGGTGTCACATAGTAAGGTACGGGGGCATGCCATCGTCTACCATAAAGACCTTTGCATGGGCATAGCAGTCAGGGTGAGCTCTTAGGGTTTCATAGGGGTCACCTTTATGCTCCTTAGTTTGGGATCAAGCCAGTCGGATGTTTATCCATAACTTCCAGCTATCTGCAACATCATCCGTGACACCGAGCCGCAAAAAATGCATCTCGGTTGCAGAATCAAACCACGGTCGTGTGAATGAGCCCTTAGGAAGAGGATGATTAAAATAAAAAAATATAGAAATTTATTAACTGAAGAATTATATTTTTATTGTATATGTCTTATTTCTAATAAAGATTATATATATATTGTAGGAAGGGGCCCTCATTGATGGATGGTATGTGTGACCGAGATTTCTAGCCTCGGTGAGGTAAGAGCCGGTAGTTTTAAGTGTCAGCGGCAGCTAGTGCTGGTTGACACTGTTTGTTGTTGGTGTGGCTGTAAAGCCGATCTGGGCCGGCTTTTACTGGGAGTCGCCAAAGTGCTGGGTGGGTGGGTGGCTTCTCCCCACGCTCCAGGCTGGGTCTTTATTGGCCTATATAAAACCCAGCAAGCAGTCTAAGCTGGGTGTGGATTATCCTCCATCTGACAGTGGAGCGCTGTCATTCTCTCTGTGTTTTTGGAACTGAGAACTTGTGCCGTGCTAAAGGGCTGAGAGATGCCTGCTGGGAAACAGGCCCTAAAGCCTGTTGTGGACTGTGGGTGGAAAAACTGCTGACCAGGTAAAGTTTTTTGTTCTGTGGAATTTTTATGGTGTGAACAAACACCAAAACTATAAACCATTACTTTTGATTTTTCCCTTTGTGTGAATAAAACACTGAACTGTTTAAGTTAAAGACTTTGTGGTTTCCTCTGTGCTGCGTCCTCTAGCCTGTCTACCAGAGCAAATCCCCACTATATATATACAGTTGTGTTCAAAATTATTCAACCACCACTGAAATTGAGTGTTTTGGCCAGTTTGACATTGATTTTGATCAGTTCAGTCATCTTGTTTACAATTAAATCAAAGAGGCACTTGTAAGTCAGACAAATATAACATAACATTTATAATGAAATAACCACAAATGTATTTTCTGTGCTCATATCATTATCAGTTTTATTCAACCCCCAAGTAACATTCAATCTTAGTACTTAGTACAACATCCTTTTCCAGTTATAACAGCTTTTAAACGTGAAGCATAGCTTGACACAAGTGTCTTGCAGCGATCTACGGGTATCTTCGCCCATTCTTCATGGGCAAAAGCCTCCAGTTCAGTCACATTCTTAGGCTTGCGCGCTGCAACTGCTTTCTTTAAGTCCCACCAGAGGTTCTCAATCGGATTTAAGTCTGGTGACTGCGATGGCCACTTCAAAATGTTCCAGCCTTTAATCTGCAACCATGCTCTAGTGGACTTGGAGGTATGCTTGGGATCATTGTCCTGTTGAAAGGTCCAACGTCTCCCGAGCCTCAGGTTTGTGACGGACTGCATCACATTTTCATCCAATATCTCCTGGTACTGAAGAGAATTCATGGTACCTTGCACACGCTGAAGCTTCCCTGTACCTGTAGAAGCAAAACAGCCCCAAAGCATGATTGACCCCCCACCATGCTTCACAGTAGGCAAGGTGTTCTTTTCTTCATAGGCCTTGTTCTTCCTCCTCCAAACATAGCATTGATCCATGGGCCCAAACAGTTCTAATTTAGTTTCATCAGTCCACAGAACACTATCCCAAAACTTTTGTGGTTTGTCCACATGACTTTTGGCATACTGCAGTCGACTCTTCTTATTCTTTGGAGACAGCAAGGGGGTGCGCCTGGGAGTTCTGGCATGGAGGCCTTCATTACGCAGTGTGCGCCTTATTGTCTGAGCTGAAACTTTAGTACCCACATCTGACAAATCTTTTTTCAGTTCCTCAGCAGTCACACGGGGACTTTTCTCCACTTTGCGCTTCAGGTAGCGCACAGCAGTCGAAGTCAGCATCTTCTTTCTGCCACGACCAGGTAGCGTTTCAACAGTGCCCTTTGCCTTGAATTTGCAAATGATGCTTCCTATGGTGTCTCTTGGTATGTTTAACATCTTTGCAATCTTCTTATAGTCATTGCCCTTCCTGTGAAGAGAAATCACCTCTTCTCTTGTCTTCCTGGACCATTCTCTTGACTTCACCATATTTGTAAACACACCAGTAAATGTCTAGAAGGAGCTGAGTATCACAGTCCTTTTAAATCTGCCTAATTGGTGCTTATTATGCTTGATTGCTGCTCCTTGACATCCACAGGTGTTTTCCATACCTGATCGAAAACACTTGAATGAACCTCTGTTCTTAAGAGTGGTAGTCTTTAAGGGGTTGAATAATTGTGTCAATGAAGAAATCACAAAAAAAACACATTTTATACTGTATTACAAAAACAGTTGATGTCATTTTAGTTGTATTTGGTTCTTTAAAAAGTCCTTGTAAGATTTCATTCTGAACACAATTACAAATGTACACTAAATTCCCTTAAAACCCTTTACAGCATTGGGGGTTGAATAATTTTGAACACAACTGTATATATATATATATATATATATATACATACATATATATATATATATATATATATATATATATATATATATAGCTTCATTTATAAAATTTGAAAACAAACCATTTAGTTAACATGGTCCAGAGACCACACTCAAATATTCATAGCCTACAAATGAAATAGATTTTCTTTAAGCCTCTGTAAGTATATCCATAATGAGTATAAAGTCATCAGTTCACGTTCCACAGATCAATATCCATTTAATGAGTAGAATTTCATTATTCACCACAAAAATTACTTGGCTTTAAAAAGCTGATAATATATATGGTACATTGAAAATTCAATCCATACTCTGTAAGACGCAAACTGATTGAGTTGTCAGGAGCTGGATAAAGACATGTAACATAAAAAGGTGTAAATGCTGTCAACTGTAGTTAGAATAACATTTCACAGTATTGAAATCAAAGCTAACTAAAGTTCGTATTGCACATAGAATGTCATTCAGATTCAGCAGCAAGCATTTGTCGTTGCTGTCATGACATTCTACTCCTACTAAAAGGTAATCTACCATTAAATGCTGTATAAGAAAATTAATTTGCTATTACACATGCATCATCGCAATCACAACAATGACAGAATTGTTAAACAATCAGTTTAAAAAAATATATTCTTACCATATGCAATGTGAAGACATCAGTACCCCACAATGTCATTTACAGCAGTGCCAATGCCTGGCAAATGGAATTTGCTCACTTTGAAATCACTTACATACAGCAATCACTATTGACTGTGGCATCTAAGGGGTTAAAAGGCCAGGATCATCTCTGCTGCTGATTCAGGCTGTTAGAGCAGGAGCCCAGCTGTCATGTGAGATCCAAGGTTCTGCTCTTCGCTGCATGGGAGACCTTTTAGGAAAAATTTAATTCATCGCAAATCAATTTTTCCTGAAATGGTACAAAAAATAAATAAACAAATACATACTCACCTCATCGATTTGCGCTCAAAAGAGGCCATCACTGCTATCCTAATTGCGAAATCTTGTGTGTGGTGATGTGTGCAATGCCGTCACAGTGCCCAGCCAGCATGATGTCATCACGTCACCGCGCAAGATTTTGAGTGGTGTCTTCAATCAAGATGGCAGTGACAGCCTCTTCGCGATCAAATGGATAAGGTGAGTATGTATGTTTTTTTAAATTGGATTGGCTCCTGAAAGGCCTTAACCCTTTAAGGCCCGGAGTTTTTTTTTGCGTTTTCGCTTTGCACTCCCTGCCTTCCCAGAGCCATAGCTTTTTTCTGTCTGTTCACAGTTTTTAGTACTTTCCAACGCCACCATTTAATATTGCATATGATGTAGTGGGAAGCAGGAAAAAAATTCCAAATGGGGTGAAATTGCAAAAAAAAGCAATTCCACCACAGTTTTACGAGTTTTTTTTTTTCACTAAGTTCAATGTGCGATAAAACTTACTGATTACTTTTATTCTACAGGTCAGTACGAATCCGGTGATACCTTATGTATAGTTTTTCTTGCGTTTTGATAGTGATAAAAAAATTAAAGTGGGAAAAAATCTGTTTTATATTGTCAGCGGCATATTTTGACCCCTATAACTTTTTTGCAATTATGTGTACGGAGCTGTATGGGGGCAAATTTTTTGCAGGGCGATCTGAACTTTTCATTGATATTTTTCTAGGGTGTGTATGACTTTTTGATCACTTTTTATTAAATTTTTTTGTAGAACATAAAGGGACCAAAAACATTTTTTTTTTTTACAGACCCATTGAAATTAATGGTTCCGCATAAAAAACGGAACGGAAACTGAAAGAAAAAAAATTTGTGTACATGAGCCCTAAGGAATAAGTTAATAACTTCTAAATGCTTTTACTTATCCAAACCATTAGAATGTTTTCTCGCGATACTTTGTACTTCATGATTGTGGAAAATTTTCCTTCCAAATTTCCTCACGCTTTGTGGTAATGAATCACATTTTTTGCTAAAATGGCTGCTGCACGTAGTAGGACAGGGAGCAAGGAACTCTGGGAAGGCGTAATCACCCATAATGCCATGCATGCAGCCAATCAGCAGCCAGCCAGCCCTGTAATGTCACAGCCTAATAAATAGCCTCAGCCATCTTGGATTTTGACATTTTCCAGTGTACTTAGTGCTGGGAGAGATGCCAGCAGGTGCTAGGGACAGTGCTAGAAAAAACTTTATTGTGCTAAAAAAAAAAAAGATTTACAAGTGCAGGGAAAAATTATTCAAAGTGTAGGTTAATGAATAGGGAGAAAGAGAGAGAAGACCCCGGGTGTCCCAAAAACGAATGGAGGACAGTGCCTACCAAATGTGAACGCAATGGGGCACCCGTGTATTTAGAGGTAACTCGGTACAAGCTCCGAATGCAATAATGAAGGAAGGAGAAAAGAAGCTCAAAGTACCAAAAAGAATAAATGAATAAGTAAATAATTAATAAATAAGTATTTTATTATATCAAAGCATAATTAAAAATACATACAGGTGATGCCATGAACAAGGTGGTGGGAGCAGGGAGGAAAAAAGAACAGGCGTCACCCTGGGAGAACACACAGGTCACAAAGTACAAAAATACAGATGAATGGTGGGTCATGGGAAAGTACTAGATATAATAATCGACCCAAGGACCAAATGTAGAAGGTAAATGGGTATAGGGTAAGGAAAGGTCAATGAGAAGTACGGCCACAGCTGTGGTACATAGTATGCTGAACAGAAAAATAATAAGAAGAAATAATAATAGAAGTCCAGCAACTAAATATAAAAAGAGCCAGGTGTGAAGTCTCAACACCGGCAACACTGAGCCGTGGGAGCAGAGCTGTGACCTATAGCTTACCTAAAGTGGACCTAGTGTGGATGAACAACCCAGGATGGCGCTACCCCAACGCGCGTTTCGGCATGCCTTCGTCAGGGGTGCTTGCTGACTGGCGCGGAGAATCTAGCACAAACACATCCGGCTACCCCGCGGCCGGCGTCCCGCCGGCACGCCCACCTCACGTGACAAGGTCACCTGATCGGGCGCCAATGACGTAAGGACGCTCGGGCGCGGGGTGCTGGAGGCGGTGCCGGATGACGCGTGCATGCATCACAGAAGGGGAGGAGAAAACAGAACGTCAGTATATCAAAATATAAACCCCAGCCATGAAATAAATAATCTAGAGCAAGAAATAGAATATAGTATAAAGCGCACCGGCATACATGTCCATGACAAAAGCATCAGAAATATGCTTATCATATACTATGGAAGTGTTATAATACCTAGGTGTATACATGGTAAATACCACTAAATGAATATATGTGAACCAAAAAAGTTGAAAAAAAGGAGAGAAGTGCATTAAAACCCACTGGTCTATAATTACCACAATCAATAAATCCATGATTAGAATAAAACCAGGTCATGATTAAAGATAATCATAAACCCGAAACATGATCGTAGTAATCAACAGATCAGTGATTAAAAAATAATAACTGAAGAGTGAAAGGATGATATATATACATAATATAATGTAAGTACCATACCGTAAGTATGGAATGTGAAGGTGCGGGTGGAAAGTGCGAGTGTGCATGAGTATAGAGTTATAAATATATAAAAATAGTGAAAATTATAAAAACCGCAGATCTATGGTCACAATGATAGATGGAGCATAGTTGATGAAACATACCATGACCACAGCTAGTAATCATCGCGATCAATAGATCCATGATTGTGATAAAGACAACAAAAATGCAAATGATAATGTGAATACATGAGGAAAACATTAACAATTAAAAATAATGAAAAATAAAGAATAATGGTACTGGACTGAGGCCAGTAATCCATAATTAGGTGAACCAAAAATAATGATGGCAAAGTGCAGAAGTGAGTAAATGTATAAACCTTCAATAATAAAAAAAAAATCTAAAAATCATGATATTAATAGATTAAAATGCGCAATTGCTACACATAATGTGCACTATATTCATAATAAAGAAATCCACAAAAAGTATATATAAAATAAACACCATAGAAATATGTATATATAGTACACAGCGATACAAAAATAATAATAAAATGAAGCATAATAATGGTAAACGGAAAATAATATATCGGGCGCATCATGACGATGTGTCACCATAAGTGACATACCGTCATGACAATTTGTCACTATAAACAACAGCAATGTAGCAAAAGCTCCAATGGTGAAAACAGCCAGGGAGGGAAATCCAACGTAATAATGGATCAAAGATGGAGAGATGTGACGTCCTGCAGAAGAATTATAAAAACTGGAAAAGGAGACAAAAATACAAAAATCATCAGTAAGAATTATTAATAACACACAAGCTGCTAAAAGAAATAATGGGATCCACAGTTGTGGACCCAGCGGCTACAAAAAAGCAGAAAATCCCAAATTATCATTAAGGCCCTTGGGGCGTAAGGTCCCCAGGGTTCAGATCCACCGGCTCTCTCGTTGAGCCAGCCTCTTGGATACATTTCCCCCACGTAAATCCACCTGAATACAGTCGATCCCCTTCACCCTGAGGAGTCTCGTATTGCATGAATGGAACTCCTTAAAATGCCTCGCAATAGGTTTAAGAACTTCAGCTTCCTTCAGAGCTTGTGCATTCAAAATGTCCCTCATGTGCTCCCTCACACGGACCCTTAGCTCACGTGTTGTTAAGCCCACATAAATCTTGGGGCATGGGCACTGGGCATAATATACCACTCGTGTGCTGGAGCACGTGAGAGATTGATTAATCTTGAATACCCTGGTTCCAGCGGAATCCACAAAGTCAAAGGAGCGCTCCATATTGGGACATGCGGCACATCTGCCGCATGGTCTGAAGCCAGTCTTAGGACCACCCTGTCCCGCAAACAAACAGAGGGAAACTGGTTGGAGATATCCTCTAACCAGATTATCTCGCAGTGTGTTAGCCCTGCGTGCTGTGACCAAAGGTCGTGTTGGTAAAAGTTTTTCCAAAACTGGATCGGTCAATAGAATGGACCAATGTGAGGCCAGGCAATTTCTCATTTCATCCCAATAGGAGTGATATTTGCTTATAAATCTGATCTTATTGTCAGACACCCTGTCTCCCTTGATTTGTAGAAGTTGGGACTGTCCCTGGGTCTTAGCCCGCCAGTAAGCCTTTTTGATGGATCGGTGGCTGCAACCTCTCCTGAGGAACCGATCCCTCAAATCACTGGCCTGTCTTTCAAAGGTTGCATCGTCGGAACATATCTCCAACAGAGAAATGTCTATGTTGGAAAAAGTATGGCCAGATAAATTAATTTATACCATCAGAGATTAGAAAAAAGTCCACAAAATTTCCCCCCTTGTCTTTGTGTCCGGCGATAGATCTTTTCGTCAAGACGGTTAACAGGGACTTTAAACAAATACCCACGTCAGTACGACATGACAATCTCCATAGGGACCAACGGCTCAGTCTTGATAGACTGAAAAACATCAAAGATGTGATTTATAAAACGGCTGATAAGGGGGGAAATTTGGTGGTCTGGCCCCGGAATATGTATCTAGCAGAGGTGTACCGACAGCTTAATGACCCCATTTGCTACCAGAAACTAACCTTTAACCCCTCCATTTCCTTTAGAGGTGAATTATTGAAAATCCTGGATACTGGTTTGGAGAAGAACATCATCTCCAAACAGCTGTATGAAGCCCTCATTATCCAGGAACCGTCTATCCCTACTTTGTACCTTTTACCTAAGGTCCGTAAGAATGCATCTGTACCTCCAGGTAGGCCCATTATTTCTGGGTGTAACAGCATGGTGGAAAGTATTTGCAAACTACTTGATTTTCATTTAAAACCGATTGTGGAAACCTTACCATCTTACGTCAGGGATACCTCTGATTTCCTGCAGAGGATACAGGGGATTATCCTTGATTATGACAATATCATGGTAACGTGTGATATAGAATCCCTCTATACCAGTATTCAACACCTGGATGGTTTGAGGGCAGTAGAGTTTTATCTCTCTGCCAGCAACCTACCTAGGGATTTTTCCACATTCCTATTACAACTTCTCAAATTCGTACTTACAAGGAATTTTTTCTCCTTTAATGGGTCCTTTTTTTCTGCAGCTCCAGGGGACAGCAATGGGGGCGGCCTGCGTGCCTGCGTACGCCAACCTGTTCCTGGGGCTGTGGGAAAGGGACCTATTCCTGTCAGACAGACACGTCGTCATGGACCGCGCCATTTTATGGGCGCGGTACATAGACGGCGTCTTTTTGATCTGGCAGGGAACTGAGGAACAACTTCACGGATTTTTCAAGCTACTAAACACCAACTCCAGAAATATCAAACTAACCTACACATATCATAAATATAGGGTGGACTTTCTGGATGTATCCATTTTTAGGGACACTGGCGGACATCTCAGGACTAGGGATGAGCGAACCCGAACTGTATAGTTCGGGTTCGTACCGAATTTTGGGGTGTCCGTGACACGGCCCGAACCCGAACATTTTCGTAAAAGTCCGGGTTCGGGTTCGGTGTTCGGCGCTTTCTTGGCGCTTTTTAAAAGGCTGCAAAGCAGCCAATCAACAAGCGTCATACTACTTGGCCCAAGAGGCCATCACAGCCATGCCTACTATTGGCATGGCTGTGATTGGCCAGTGCACCATGTGACCCAGCCTCTATTTAAGCTGGAGTCACGTAGTGCCGCACGTCACTCTGCTATGATCAGTATAGGGAGAGGTTGCAGCTGCGACGTTAGGGCGAGATTAGGCAGATTAACTCCTCCAAAAGACTTCATTCTGTGATCGATCTGCAGCTGTGGATCATTGAAGTGCTATTATTGACTTGCGTCACTTTTTTGAGGCTGCCCAGAGCGTTTTTAGATCACTTTTTTTCTGGGGTGATCGGCGGCCATTTTGTGACTTGTGGTGCGCCAGCACGAGCTATCACCAAGTGTATTTAACCATCGATAGTGTGGTTATTTTGTGCTATATCCTACATCAGCTGCAGGCTGAGCCTGTGTCACCGAAGTGCATTTAACCATCAACAGTCTGGTTATTTTTTGGCCATATACTACATCAGCTGCAGGCTGAGCCTGTGTCACCCAAGTGTATTTAACCATCGATAGTGTGGTTATTTTGTGCTATATCCTACATCAGCTGCAGGCTGAGCCTGTGTCACCGAAGTGCATTTAACCATCAACAGTCTGGTTATTTTTTGGCCATATACTACATCAGCTGCAGGCTGATCCTGTGTCACCCAAGTGCATTTAACCATCAACAGTCTGATTATTTTTTGGCCATATACTACATCTGGTGCAGGCTGAGCCTGTGTCACCCAAGTGCATTTAACCATCAACAGTCTGATTATTTTTTGGCCATATACTACATCTGGTGCAGGCTGAGCCTGTGTCACCCAAGTGCATTTAACCATCAACAGTGTGGTTATTTTTTGGCCATATATTACATCAGGGGCAAGTTGAGCCTGTCACCCAGCGCCTAAAAAATAGACCTGACATTTCTATTTAACCAAATCTGTACTGTTGAGGGGCCTAAATATGTGACAGTGGCCTGTTCTAGTGGTGGGTGACGTAAAGCCTGATTCTCTGCTATGACATGAAGACTGATTCTGCGCTGACATAAGGCCAGATTCTCTGTTACGGGACCGCTTCCTCCTCCTCTTCTTCCACCTGCTCATCCAGTCAGCCACACACCTTCACCACCAACTTCAGCACAGCCCGGGGTAAACGTCAGCAGGCCATTCTGAAACTCATATGTTTGGGGGACAGGCCCCACACCGCACAGGAGTTGTGGCGGGGTATAGAACAACAGACCGACGAGTGGTTGCTGCCGGTGAGCCTCAAGCCCGGCCTGGTGGTGTGCGATAATGGGCGAAATCTCGTTGCAGCTCTGGGACTAGCCGGTTTGACGCACATCCCTTGCCTGGCGCATGTGCTGAATTTGGTGGTGCAGAAGTTCATTCGCAACTACCCCGACATGTCAGAGCTGCTGCATAAAGTGCGGGCCGTCTGTTCGCGCTGCCGGCGTTCACACCCTGCCGCTGCTCGCCTGTCTGCGCTACAGCGTAACTTCGGCCTTCCCGCTCACCGCCTCATATGTGACGTACCCACCAGGTGGAACTCCACCTTGCATATGCTGGACAGACTGTGCGAGCAGCAGCAAGCCATAGTGGAGTTTCAGCTGCAGCACGCACGGGTCAGTCGCACTGCGGATCAGACACACTTCACCACCAATGACTGGGCCTCCATGCGAGACCTGTGTGCCCTGTTGCGTTGTTTCGAGTACTCCACCAACATGACCAGTGGCGATGACGCCGTTATCAGCGTTACAATACCACTTCTATGTCTCCTTGAGAAAACACTTAGGGCGATGATGGAAGAGGAGGTGGCCCAGGAGGAAGAGGAGGAAGAGGGGTCATTTTTAGCACTATCAGGCCAGTCTCTTCGAAGTGACTCAGAGGGAGGTTTTTTGCAACACCAGAGGCCAGGTACAAATGTGGCCAGACAGGGCCTACTACTGGAGGACGAGGAGGACGAGGATGAGGAGGAGGTGGAGGAGGATGAGGATGAAGCATGTTCACAGTTGGGTGGCACCCAAAGCAGCTCGGGCCCATCACTGGTGCGTGGCTGGGGGGAAACACAGGATGATGACGATACGCCTCCCACAGAGGACAGCTTGTCCTTACCTCTGGGCAGCCTGGCACACATGAGCGACTACATCCTGCAGTGCCTGCGCAACGACAGCAGAGTTGCCCACATTTTAACGTGTGCGGACTACTGGGTTGCCACCCTGCTGGATCCCTGGTACAAAGACAATGTGCCCACCTTACTTCCTACACTGGAGCGTGATAGGAAGATGCGCGAGTACAAGCGCACGTTGGTAGACGCGCTACTGAAAGCATTCCCAAATGTCACAGGGGAACCAGTGGAAGCCCAAGGCGAAGGCAGAGGAGGAGTAAGAGGTCGCCAACGCAGCTGTGTCACGGCCAGCTCCTCTGAGGGCAGGGTTAGCATGGCAGAGATGTGGAAAAGTTTTGTCACCACGCCACAACTAACTGCACCACCACCTGATACGGAACGTGTTAGCAGGAGGCAACATTTCACTAACATGGTGGAACAGTACCTGTGCACACCCCTCCACGTACTGACTGATGGTTCGGCCCCATTCAACTTCTGGGTCTCCAAATTGTCCACGTGGCCAGAGCTAGCCTTTTATGCCTTGGAGGTGCTGGCCTGCCCGGCGGCCAGCGTTTTGTCTGAACGTGTATTCAGCACGGCAGGGGGCGTCATTACAGACAAACGCAGCCGCCTGTCTACAGCCAATGTGGACAAGCTGACGTTCATAAAAATGAACCAGGCATGGATCCCACAGGACCTGTCCATCCCTTGTGCAGATTAGACATTAACTACCTCCCCTTAACAATATATTATTGTACTCCAGGGCACTTCCTCATTCAATCCTATTTTTAATTTCATTTTACCATTATATTGCGGGGCAACCCAAAGTTGAATGAACCTCTCCTCTGTCTGGGTGCCGGGGCCTAAATGTGTGACAGTGGCCTGTTCCAGTGGTGGGTGACGTGAAGCCTGATTCTCTGCTATGACATGAAGACAGATTCTGTGCTGACATGAAGCCAGATTCTCTGTTACGCGACCTCTCTCCTCTGCCTGGGTGCCTGGGCCTAAATATGTGACAGTGGCCTGTTCCAATGGTGGGTGACGTGAAGCCTGATTCTCTGCTATGACATGAAGACAGATTCTGCGCTGACATAAGGCCAGATTCTCTGTTACGGGACCTCTCTCCTCTGCCTGGGTGCCTGGGCCCAAATATGTGACAGTGGCCTGTTCCAGTGGTGGGTGACGTGAAGCCTGATTCTCTGCTATGACATGAAGACAGATTCTGCGCTGACATAAGGCCAGATTCTCTGTTACGGGACCTCTCTCCTCTGCCTGGGTGCCTGGGCCTAAATATGTGACAGTGGCCTGTTCCAGTGGTGGGTGACGTGAAGCCTGATTCTCTGCTATGACATGAAGACAGATTCTGCGCTGACATAAGGCCAGATTCTCTGTTACGGGACCTCTCTCCTCTGCCTGGGTGCCTGGGCCTAAATGTGTGACAGTGGCCTGTTCCAGTGGTGGGTGACGTGAAGCCTGATTCTCTGCTATGACATGAAGACAGATTCTGCGCTGACATAAGGCCAGATTCTCTGTTACGGGACCTCTCTCCTCTGCCTGGGTGCCTGGGCCTAAATGTGTGACAGTGGCCTGTTCCAGTGGTGGGTGACGTGAAGCCTGATTCTCTGCTATGACATGAAGACAGATTCTGTGCTGACATAAGGCCAGATTCTCTGTTACGGGACCTCTCTCCTCTGCCTGGGTGCCTGGGCCTAAATGTGTGACAGTGGCCTGTTCCAGTGGTGGGTGACGTGAAGCCTGATTCTCTGCTATGACATGAAGACAGATTCTGCGCTGACATAAGGCCAGATTCTCTGTTACGGGACCGCTCTCCTCTGTCTGGGTGCTGGGGCCTAAATATGTGACAGTGGCCTGTTCCAGTGGTGGGTGACGTGAAGCCTGATTCTCTGCTATGACATGAAGACAGATTCTGCGCTGACATAAGGCCAGATTCTCTGTTACGGGACCTCTCTCCTCTGCCTGGGTGCCTGGGCCTAAATATGTGACAGTGGCCTGTTCCAGTGGTGGGTGACGTGAAGCCTGATTCTCTGCTATGACATGAAGACAGATTCTGCGCTGACATAAGGCCAGATTCTCTGTTACGCGACCTCTCTCCTCTGCCTGGGTGCCTGGGCCTAAATATGTGACAGTGGCCTGTTCCAGTGGTGGGTGACGTGAAGCCTGATTCTCTGCTATGACATGAAGACAGATTCTGCGCTGACATAAGGCCAGATTCTCTGTTACGGGACCTCTCTCCTCTGCCTGGGTGCCTGGGCCTAAATGTGTGACAGTGGCCTGTTCCAGTGGTGGGTGACGTGAAGCCTGATTCTCTGCTATGACATGAAGACAGATTCTGCGCTGACATAAGGCCAGATTCTCTGTTACGGGTCCTCTCTCCTCTGCCTGTGTGCCTGGGCCTAAATGTGTGACAGTGGCCTGTTCCAGTGGTGGGTGACGTGAAGCCTGATTCTCTGCTATGACATGAAGACAGATTCTGTGCTGACATAAGGCCAGATTCTCTGTTACGGGACCTCTCTCCTCTGCCTGGGTGCCTGGGCCTAAATGTGTGACAGTGGCCTGTTCCAGTGGTGGGTGACGTGAAGCCTGATTCTCTGCTATGACATGAAGACAGATTCTGCGCTGACATAAGGCCAGATTCTCTGTTACGGGACTGCTCTCCTCTGTCTGGGTGCCGGGGCCTAAATATGTGACAGTGGCCTGTTCTAGTGGTGGGTGACGTGAAGCCTGATTCTCTGCTATGACATGAAGACTGATTCTGCGCTGACATAAGGCCAGATTCTCTGTTACGGGACCGCTCTCCTCTGTCTGGGTGCCGGGGCCTAAATATGTGACAGTGGCCTCTTCCAGTGGTGGGTGACATGAAGCCAGATTCTCTGCTATGGCATGAAGAGACTGATTCTCTGCTGACATGAAGCAAGATTCTTTGCTATGGCATGAAGAGACTGATTCTCTGCTGACGTGAAGCCAGATTCTCTGCTATGGGACCTCTGTCCAATTGATATTGGGTCATTTTTATTTTTATTTTTTTTATTTTAATTCATTTCCCTATCTACATTTGTTTGCAGGGGATTTACCTACATGTTGCTGCCTTTTGCAGCCCTCTAGCTCTTTCCTGGGCTGTTTTACCGCCTTTTTAGTGCCCAAAAGTTCGGGTCCCCATTGACTTCAATGGGGTTCGGGTTCGGGATGAAGTTCGGTTCGGGTTCGGATCCCGAACCCGAACATTTCCGGGAAGTTCGGCCGAACTTCTCGAACCCGAACATCCAGGTGTTCGCTCAACTCTACTCAGGACTGATGTTTTCCGCAAGGAAACAGCTGTCAATGCCTACTTGCATGCAACCTCCTTACATCCTAAAAATACCATCTCCGCAATTCCCATTGGCCAATTTCTACGCATTCGCCGGATATGTTCCGACGATGCAACCTTTGAAAGACAGGCCAGTGATTTGAGGGATCGGTTCCTCAGGAGAGGTTACAGCCACCGATCCATCAAAAAGGCTTACTGGCGGGCTAAGACCCAGGGACAGTCCCAACTTCTACAAATCAAGGGAGACAGGGTGTCTGACAATAAGATCAGATTTATAAGCAAATATCACTCCTATTGGGATGAAATGAGAAATTGCCTGGCCTCACATTGGTCCATTCTATTGACCGATCCAGTTTTGGAAAAACTTTTACCAACACGACCTTTGGTCACAGCACGCAGGGCTAACACACTGCGAGATAATCTGGTTAGAGGATATCTCCAACCAGTTTCCCCCTGTTTGTTTGCGAGACAGGGTGGTCCTAAGACTGGCTTCAGACCATGCGGCAGATGTGTCGCATGTCCCAATATGGAGCGCTCCTTTGACTTTGTGGATTCCGCTGGAACCAGGGTGTTCAAGATTAATCAATCTCTCACGTGCTCCAGCACACGAGTGGTATATTATGCCCAGTGCCCATGCCCCAAGATTTATGTGGGCTTAACAACACGTTAGCTAAGGGTCCGTGTGAGGGAGCACGTGAGGGACATTTTGAATGCACAAGCTCTGAAGGAAGCTGAAGTTCTTAAACCTATTGCGAGGCATTTTAAGGAGTTCCATTCATGCAATCCGAGACTCCTCAGGGTGAAGGGGATCGACTGTATCCAGGTGGATTTACGTGCGGGAAATGTATCCAAGAGGCTGGCTCAACGAGAGAGCCGGTGGATCTGGACCCTGGGGACCTTACGCCCCAAGGGCCTTAATGATAATTTGGGATTTTCTGCTTTTTTGTAGCCGCTGGGTCCACAACTGTGGATCCCATTATTTCTTTTAACAGCTGGTGTGTTATTAATTTATAATTCTTACTGATAATTTTTTGTATTTTTGTCTCCTTTTCCAGTTTTTATAATTCTTCTGCAGGACGTCACATCTCTCCATCTTTGATCCATTATTACGTTGGATTTCCCTCCCTGGCTGTGTTTTCACCATTGGAGCTTTTGCTACATTGCTGTTGTTTATAGTGACAAATTGTCATGACGGTATGTCACTTATGGTGACACATCGTCATGATGCGCCCGATATATTATTTTCCGTTTACCATTATTATGCTTCATTTTATTATTTTTTTTGTATCGCTGTGTACTATATATACATATTTCTATGGTGTTTATTTTATATATACTTTTTGTGGATTTCTTTATTATGAATATAGTGCACATTATGTGTAGCAATTGCGCATTTTAATCTATTAATATCATGATTTTTCGATTTTTTTTTATTATTGAAGGTTTATACATTTACTCACTTCTGCACTTTGCCATCATTATTTTTGGTTCACCTAAATATGGATTACTGGTCTCAGTCCAGTACCATTATTCATTATTTTAAATTTTTTATGTTTTCCTCATGTATTCACATTATCATTTGCATTTTTGTTGTCTTTATCACAATCATGGATCTATTGATCGCGATGATTACTAGCTGTGATCATGGTATGTTTCATCAACTATGCTCCATCTATCATTGTGACCATAGATCTGCGGTTTTTATAATTTTCACTATTTTTTATATATTTATAACTCTATACTCATGCACACTCGCACTTTCCACCCGCACCTTCACATTCCATACTTACGGTATGGTACTTACATTATATTATGTATATATATCATCCTTTCACTCTTCAGTTATTCATTTTTTAATCACTGATCTGTTGATTACTACGATCATGTTTCGGATTTATGATTATCTTTAATCATGACCTGGTTTTATTCTAATCATGGATTTATTGATTGTGGTAATTATAGACCAGTGGTTTTTAATGCACTTCTCTCCTTTTTTTCAACTTTTTTGGTTCACATATATTCATTTAGTGGTATTTACCATGTATACACCTAGGTATTATAACAATTCCATAGTATATGATAAGCATATTTCTGATGCTTTTGTCATGGACATGTATGCCGGTGCGCTTTATACTATATTCTATTTCTTGCTCTAGATTATTTATTTCATGGCTGGGGTTTGTATTTTGATATACTGACGTTCTGTTTTCTCCTCCCCTTCTGTGATGCGTGCACGCGTCATCCGGGACCGCCTCCGGCACCCCGCGCCCGAGCGTCCTTACGTCATTGCCGCCCGATCAGGTGACTTTGTCACGTGAGGTGGGCGTGCCGGCGGGACGCCGGCCGCGGGGTAGCCGGATGTGTTTGTGCTAGATTCTCCGCGCCAGTCAGCAAGCACACCCGGGGACGAGTAAGTACTGCTTTTTCATTGGTCTAAGGAGACCTTAAATATCCGGTTCACAGTGATGGCATTACCCCCTGACGAAGGCATGCCGAAACGCGCGTTGGGGTAGCGCCATCCTGGGTTGTTCATCCACACTAGGTCCACTTTAGGTAAGCTATAGGTCACAGCTCTGCTCCCACGGCTCAGTGTTGCCGGTGTTGAGACTCCACACCTGGCTCTTTTTATATTTAGTTGCTGGACTTCTATTATTATTTCTTATTATTATTTTTCTATTCAGCATACTATGTACCACAGCCGTGGCCGTACTTCTCATTGACCTTTCCTTACCCTATACCCATTTACCTTCTACATTTGGTCCTTGGGTCGATTATTATATCTAGTACTTTCCCATGACCCACCATTCATCTGTATTTCTGTACTTTGTGACCTGTGTGTTCTCCCAGGGTGGCGCCTGTTCTTTTTTCCTCCCTGCTCCCACCACCTTGTTCATGGCATCACCTGTATGTATTTTTAATTATGTTTTGATATAATAAAATACTTATTTATTAATTATTTACTTATTCATTTATTCCTTTTGGTACTTTGAGCTTCTTTTCTCCTTCCTTCATTAATGAATAGGGAGGAATCACTCCACAGCATTTATGTAGAACAGGGTTCAGTAGGTGAGGTTACAGCCTGGGTAATAGGAACAATCCTATTACACCTTGCTGCACTGACTGGAAACCCAAATTGCCATTATACAGCTCTGTAATTCCAGCAAAACGTTCTTGTTGTAACATTGGGGTGTTACAGCCATTAACATTGTGGCGAAACCAACCTCGCCACTGGGTTTTGGAGAGGACTGGCTGCTGGCCTCTTGCCCCTGGATTATGGGCCATATACTAACTTTTAAACCCCTGAACCTATTAAAGTGAATTTTGGATAGGTTTGTCCCCAAGTTATACTGTTTAAATTGATGTAAGTTATATGTATGGCCAATGTAAACTTACAAAGTTGTAACAATTTATAATAAGTGTAACTTGTCAGCTTGGGAGGAAAATGCTGGGTGTGTTTTTATTGTGCCATTGTCCCATTGTGTGTTTAAATGGTGATGTCTGTTCTGTTGTCCTCACATGTGTATTGGCGATCTCCCTTTGTCCTCAGAGATAATTGGATTGCTCCTCAGGTTGTCTCCGGGACAGAGAGGAGGAGACCATGATGCATTGTGGGGATATGTTGTCCTATGTCACAGTCTTCATTATGGTCCTCTGGGGGCATGAACGATTGGTTGCTGTTGTATCATTGTATGTGTTGTAAATTACTGATTGGTTGTATTTCAACCCCCTGTGGGCAGTACTATGTTTGTGGTTTATGAATAAAAGAGGCTGTACGTGAAGTACAGTCAGACCACTGCTTGACCCTCAACACGGAGCCTTGTCTCGTTATTGGGGGGATTCACTGTATGCTGTTAGAGGACCGATTGCCAGAAGTGTAAGATTCCTGTTCGTCTGCTAGCAGCTATTCGTGAGGTTCCAGTTTGGAGTGCTACTTTGTATCCAGTTCGGGAGTTTGGTGTATCCTGCAGTAGCTGTGTCTGTCTCTCAGAAAGGGGCTTATCGCCTAAACGTATTTTAACCCCTTGTCTGCGGAAACGGTCCGTTACAAACATGGTTTATTACAAGGAAATATTTCTACGTCTTATTTGCCCTTGTGCGGTGCAGTCATATGTTGTAAATTATTTTTTGGCTTGTATTAGTGGAGGAACAAAGGGCTTATTAGCCGTTGTGTGGTGAAGTGCTAAAATTACAGTACTTTTTGTTGTGTATTAGTGGCAAAAGAAAAATATATTTGTCGTTCAGCGGTGCAGTTATATGTTCTAAAGCCTTTTGTGACGTGTAATAGTGGCAAAAGTAAAATATATTTGCCGTTCAGCAGTGCAGTTATATGTTCTAAAGCCTTTTGTGGTGTGTATTAGTGGCAAAAGAAAAATATATTTGCCGTTTAGCGATGCAGTTATATGTTCTAAAGCCCTTTTTGTCGTGTAATAGTGGCAAAATAAATATATATTTGCCGTTCAGCGGTGCCGTTATATGTTCTAAAGCCATTGGGTGCGTCTATTAGTGGCAAAAGAAAAACATTTTTGCAGTTCAGCGGTGCAGTTATATGTTATAAAGCCCTGTTTGGTATTTAATAGTGGCAAAAGAAAAATATATTTGCTGTTTAGTGGTGCAGTTATATGTTCTAAAGTCTTTTGTGGCATGTATTCGTGGCAAAATAAAAATATATTTGCCGTTCAGCAGTATGTTCTAAAGTCTTTTGTGGTGTGTATAAGCGGAAAAATAAAAATATATTGCTGTTCAGCAGTGCAGTTATATGTTCTAAAACCCTTTTTTGTGTGTATTAGTGTGAAAAAAGGGCTTATTAGCCATTGTGTGGTGAAGTGATAAAATTACAGACTTTTTCGGGTGTTTTAATTTCCTTTTTATTTATTTATTTGATCTAACAGTATGTCAGACAGAGAAGTGCCTGGCCCTGCACAGGGCAGTGGCAGAGGCCTAAATGTTTCTGGCGCAGGCAGAGGTCGCAGCAGAGTAAGGGGCCATGGCAGCAGGGGTCACTTCGAGAGGCCTGAGCTCCCAGTGTCAGCTAGCGTGGCTGGGAGTCATTAGGGTGGCAGCAGTGGGAGGTCGGGAGCAAAACGTGCCAGGGGTAGACCACCTGCCTTGCAGGAGCCTACCTGCCTGGAAAGTAGTGGTGCCGGGGTTCACGGAGGCAGCGGCGGTAGCAGTCAGTCAATGTGGAGTGTTAGGGGTAAAATCACCTACTCGGTGGTATGGTAGTTTTTTGTTAAGCCGCCGGAGGAGGTGAACATGGCTATCTGCCAAATGTGTAGGCAGAAGGTGAAACGTGTAACCAAAAAAGAAAAAAACAACCAATAACCCCCAAAAAATAGGAAAACACTCAAATAAAATATATGCAGTTTTATTAATAATTAAAGTATACACAAGAAATAACGTAAGGCACAAGGTCATGAGAAAACGGGGGACCCCGTGTAACAGGGAAATTTCCCCCACCCTCACATGTACCGCAATAACAGGGAGACAAACCAGAAAATCTGACAATAATCCACGCTGTCATTGGGCCACTCTGTGGTCTCCTCATGCTGCTTCCACCTCACCACTATGTCATAGGGCCACTCTGTGGACTTTTCATGCTGTTCCCACTCTCCCCACTTCATGACTGGGACACTATTTTGCCTTTCAGCCTGGCTGACATCATCATTTATTTGACCCTTCTTCTGATCTGTCAGAAGGAAGGAAAAATGAGATGCACAATGGATCATGTCAGTGTAGCAACTGTAAGGCCTGTATGGTCTCATCAGAATTGGGTCGTGATTTGGTAGCGAAAAGCAGGAGTGGGTACAAAACACAGAAGACATGCAAATATTCCATTCACGTGTCATCTCTGTTTTGGATCCACTCATGTTTTTTGGCATAAGCAATATTGATGAATTACTGACCAAATGCTGACCAAGTGAAGGCAAATGCTCCACAGAGAGAATCTGTTTTTTGGGGGTTATTGTTCTGATGGATCAGAGGAAGGGCAAAACAATCAATGACGTCAACACAAACTTACTGCTGACCCCCTCTCCACTCTGTCGGGGGGCTCTACTTGTATAAGCATTTAATACAACAGGTTCTGTAGACGTCTATGTGGAATCAGCTGACGACGGTGTAAAAGGAGTGCACTTCTTCTTGACGCTAACATCGATCTGTAAGACTGAGTTCATACTTGAGTAGGTGAAAGGTCCCAGAGTCAGCTGCTGCGCATTGCGTAAACTTCACTGCAATAGCGGAGTAAAACCTGCTACTGCGCATGCACAACAACTTAGACTCTGAGAGAAGAATGCCGGTGCGCATGTCCTGCGTGGTACTTGGATGCGCTAGCACTTTAGAAAACAAGAAAGAACACATATTTTTAGTGCGCACTGACATGTGCGCGTGGACTTAGAAAAATTATATATATGCAAAATAGTGTACTACCGCACCTATCAGGCTCTACTCGTAGGTGCACTAGAACTTAAAATCCAAAAGGTTTGCAGTCTGAATGATACAATATGTACAATTGAACCTGACCAGTACACATAGTACAAGGAGAAAAAGTGTAAAAATAAAAAGCATATAGTCAATAGATCATACACATGTCAGATCATAAAAAATGATTATAAATAACTATTTGTGCTTATAATTCCATTGTATAACCTAATCTAAGTCATAGGGTCATATAATAATGACCCAACAGTTTATAAGTCTTTTATGCCTGAGGAGATGGAATCCCTCCCACATAATGAACCTGACATATGATTATGAACAATTATTTTATTTTCATTTATGTTAATGATAATTATATCAAATGGTAAGTATTTTATGTCTAAACAACTGGGATCACGCCCACATGATGGACCTGACACATGATTATAAATATTTTATTTATTTATTTGTGTTTGTGATGCTAATCTGGATCATAGAGTCATATTCTGATGACATAAAAGATCATTGGATCAAATAGTAAGTATTTAATATCTAAAACTGGGATCACTCCCACATGATCAACCTGACGCATCAAAAGAGAAGAGAGGGGAGTACGGTTATTGAATTATACATTTTTACCTATCCAAAAATACTAGACAGTAAAATTCAGTTTTCATATACTAATAAAAGTTATATTTTATCTTGGTAATATCTGGGTCAAGTTAGGTAATAAGCCCCTCGGGGCAATTGTTGATTCTGCTACATACAAAGGAATTTACTTCGTCATGAATCAAATTTCTTTGTGAAATTCGGCGAAGCAGCCACATTGAATTCTTCATAACTTCACTCATCTCTAGTGGCGATAGAGATAATTACTTTATTATGTCACGATGATAATGTGGCACTGAAGATTTATCTTTCCCACCTTAAAAATGACCTATTGTTTAAATCACATTTTTATGTTTGAAAATATTATCATATATTCTTTAAAAATATGCCAATTTTACATGTCAATATCTATATTTAAACAAAAACCATAAAATCCAGCATTTTTCATACTGGCCACTAAGCCTAATAATTGGCACCACTTTTTGATCTATACACATCACTTTACTGCAATTACCTGCTTGTCTGTCATTCTAATCCTACCTGTAATTATATCACCTCTTTTTATAGATAAGACAGTATATACAATAGGTGATTGTCAAATCTTATCTATTCTTTCCTTGTACAATGACCTGTGCACAGGTCACAAAGCTTGCCTAAAAAACTCTCCCATAGAAGTCAATGAGGTCATTGTGTCTATGGCCCATGTGGCTGCCATAAAGCCAGTGGCGTGCCACTTTATGGCCCATGTGGCTGCCATAAAGCCAGTGGCGTCCCCATGGAAGCGCTCATTGCTGAAGCGCTGACACCCGTGACCCAGTCCCGCATACTGCGGCAGGGCAGGGAGCGGAGCGCATAGTTCCCTGCCCCGCCAACAATCACCGCCATAGGCTTCAGGCCTAGTAGGCCTGAAGCCTATGTGCAGCGTACTCAAGTTGTGTGTAGAAAGGTGTTCCTGGGTGTAGTAGTGCAATGACACTAACCTGAGACGGCTGACTCTCTGCATAGGCAGGTGATGGTAGGAAAATGTTCGTGACGCCAGTGCCAATTAAACGGTGGCACGCCGTTTGCTGATAGCAGGAATAACTGAGAAACACCGTGATGTTAAAACAGAACTCCAACTTTAGTAGTTTTAAATATAGAGACATTCACGGAAGCGCAGTTCCTTTGCATACAGTTGATTTTTCAATACGGTCGATGCAGGCAATACAGATTAAGCAAGGTGACTTCAGAGTGTGAAACACACAGGACTTGCAGTACAGGAGCTTGCACTCCATCTCTGACTGATCCTGGAACATAGCAAAACTTCTCCAAGGCCCAATACCTTAACTCTGGCGTATATCCTTGGTTCTCTCTTTATAAAGTACCTCCTCTGTTATCTTGAGTACCTCTTGCTTTTCTGCGCTTTTGCCTCTGTCTCTCTCCCTCTTTCCTCAGACTCTAGAAGCTTCTGAACGGTGGTCTTCCTGCTTCTGCATATATATATATTCAGGAGGGGAACCTTCTCCTTGGATTCGGAACCCGGTTACAGGGACTGCAATACCCTCTCCTGGTCCGCAGGTTTCAGGCCTGGACTTGTCTCTGACATAGTCTAAGCTCCAGCTTCAGACTACAGGCTGCAGCTTTAGACAGACACTTAGACTAGACTGACTTTTGCTTCCCTGTCTGGGCCTTATATAAACTAGGGCTCTCTAGCTCCCTCTAGTGACTAGAAGCTGGAATGACACCCCTAGCAGGCCTGTACATGCAAGTGTCACAGTAACAGGGAAATACATAGCATTACATTACATGACAATTTATAAAGATGACATATACCAACTTCCCCATAATAAAGGGGGGACGACAGCACACCAAGTGACACTTTTGTAGTGACGGGCATTACAGTCCCCGTACACTACATATGCGGTAGTGAAATTCCGGCGCAGGCGCGCGTGATGACGTAATCGCGCGCGCCTGTGCCGGGACTCTGCAAGCAAGTGAAGGTAAGTATTTAGCTTTTAGGGTTTCTTTCTTTCTTATTTATTTTTTTTATTTTATGTGCCAACTTTGGGGGGACATGAGGGGGCCGGGGTGCACAGAGGACGTGTTGGAGAAAACTTTTATTTTATTTTATAATGTGGCAACTTTCGGGGACATAAGGGGGGTGCACACAGGAGGACGTGGGGGGAATATGGTGGGATACTGTGTGGCACAGTGGGGGGGGGGAATTTATTATGGGAGGGATTGCAATGTGGGGGACACTACTGTGTGGGGGACACTACTGTATGGGGGCAGTGTGGGGGACAATACTGTATGGGGGCAGTGTGGGGGGACACTACTGTGTGGGGGGCAGTGTGGGGGCAGTGTGGGGGAAATTACTGTGTGGGGGAAATTACTGTGTGGGGGCAGCATGGGGGACACTACTGTGTGGGGGGCAGTGTGGGGGACACTACTGTGTGGGGGGCAGCGTGCGGGACAGTGTGGGGGAAATTACTGTGTGGGGGGCAGTGTGGGGGACACTACTGTGTGGGGGGCAGCGTGGGGGACACTACTGTGTGGGGGGCAGTGTGGGGGAAATTACTGTGTGGGGGACACTACTGTATGGGGGCAGTGTGGGGGACACTACTGTGTGAGGACAGTGTGGGGGGACTACTGTGTGGGGGCAGTGTGGGGGGACTACTGTGTGGGGGCAGTGTGGGGGAAATTACTGTGTGGGGGCAGCGTGGGGGACACTACTGTGTGGGGGCAGCGTGGGGGACACTACTGTGGGGGGCAGCAAGGGGGACACTACTGTGTGGGGGGACTACTGTGTGGGGGGCAGTGTGGGGGAAGTTACTGTATGGGGGACACTACTGTGTGGGGGGCAGCATGGGGGCCTTGCTATTGGGGAGGCACTGTAGAGGCCAGTCTATTATTTCTGGGGACACTATACAGTGATTATTGCCTGGAGCACAATATAGGGTGTTATTATTATTACTGGGGGCACTCAGGGGACATTAATAGCTTCTGTAGACACTATAGGAACATTTGGGGTCATTTATCAAACTGGTGTAAAGTAGAACTGGCTTAGTTGCCCATTGCAACCAATCAGATTCCATCTTTCATTTTTGACAGCTCTTTTGGAAATCCAGTTCTACTTTACACTAGTTTGATAAAGGACTCCAATTATGTCTATTAGGGTCACTATTTTTTCAGCAGTATAGTACCTGGGGCATTGGGGGGCACAACGGGCTCAGGTATTGGGGGTGGCAGCAGGATGACACTGTGGGGACACCAGGATGGAGAGGTTGATGGAAAAATTGAGAAATCTAACGTGTCTGTGTTACAAACTCTGTAGAGACGAGATGCGGCTGAAAGAATTTGTCATGGCGGTCTAACAGAGGAGAAGAGGAAAGAGAAGGTCTACATGACAGGAGATGTCCCTGGATGTAAGAGGTATGTGGTCAAGTATTGGGGGGGGGGGTGCCAGAGAAATGACCCGCCCCGGGTGCCAAACACCCTGGGCACACCACTGCATAAAGTAATTTTTTTAATGCTTTCTAAATGCTGTTAAGAACAGCTCGGGCAAGATGGCAGCGCCCATAATCATGTTCACGAAATAGAATAAATAAATCTGCAGTCAGAAACTAAAAACAGATTAGAAAAAAAAGATGTGTTTCTATCTGGTTTTAACTTTTTGACACCATTTTTGGTAACACATTTCCTTTAACAGGAATAAATGGGGCATAGAACTCATGTGAGTGATTAGTGATACATCAGTTACATTTCTGGACCTCATTATTTTTAAAGATCAAGGAAAATACTGCACAAAAACATTAAAAAAACAATGTGAATATTTACATTGATAAAACCAGCTGTCACTACGATCCATGACTAAATAATGTCCCTAATCACCAGAATATACAGTCAGGTCCATAAATATTGGGACATGGACACAATTCTAACATTTTTGGCTCTATACACCACCACAATGGATTTGAAATGAAACGAACAAGACGTGGTTTACCTGTAGACTGTCAGCTTTAATTTGAGGGTATTTACATCCAAATCAGGTGAACGGTGCAGGAATTACAATAGTTTGCATATGTGCCTCCCACTTGTTAAGGGACCAAAAGTAATGGGACAGAATAATAATCATAAATCAAACACTCACTTTTTAAAACTTGGTTGCAAATTCTTTGTAGTCAATTACAGCCTGAAGTCTGGATCGCATAGACATCACCAGACGCTGGGTTTCATCCCTGGTGATGCTCTGCCAGGCCTCTACTGCAACTGTCTTCAGTTCCTGCTTGTTTTTTCGGCATTTTCCCTTCAGTTTTGTCTTCAGCAAGTGAAATGCATGCTCAATCGGATTCAGGTCAGGTGATTGACTCGGCCATTGCTTAACATTCCACTTATTTCCCTTAAAAAACTCTTTGGTTGCTTTTGCAGTATGCTTTGGGTCATTGTCCATCTGCACTGTGAAGCGCCGTCCAATGAGTTCTGAAGAATTTGGCTGAATATGAGCAGATAATATTGCCCGAAACACTTCAGAATTCATCCTGCTGCTTTTGTCAGCAGTTACATCATCAATAAATACAAGAAAAACCAGTTCCATTGGCAGCCATACATGCCCACGCCATGACACTACCACCACCATGCTTCACTGATGAGGTGGTATGCTTAGGATCATGAGCAGTTCCTTTCCTTCTCCATTCTCTTCTCTTCCCATCACTCTGGTACAAGTTGATCTTGGTCTCATCTGTCCATAGGATGTTGTTCCAGAACTGTGAAGGCTTTTTTAGATGTCGTTTGGCAAACTCTAATCTGGCCTTCCTGTTTTTGAGGCTCACCAATGGTTTCCATCTTGTGGTGAGCCCTCTGTATTCACTCTGGTGAAGTCTTTGGCTTTGACACATATACACCTACCTCCTGGAGAGTGTTCTTGATCTGGTCAACTGTTGTGAAGGGTGTTTTCTTCACCAGGGAAAGAATTCTTCAGTCATCCACCACAGTTGTTTTCCGTGGTCTTCAGGGTCTTTTGGTGTTGCTGAGCTCACCGGTGCGTTCCTTCTTTTTAAGAATGTTCCAAACAGTTGTTTGGCCGCGCCTAATGTTTTTGCTATCTCTCTGATGGGTTTGTTGTGTTTTTTCAGCCTAATGGTGGCTTGCTTCGCTGATAGTGACAGCTCTTTGGATCTCATCTTGAGAGTTGACAGCAACAGATTCCAAATGCAAATAGCGCACTTGGAATGAGCTCTGGACCTTTTATCTGCTCATTGTAATTGGGATAATGAGGGAATAACGCACACCTGGCCATGGAACAGCTGAGAATCGAATTGTCCCATTACTTTTGGTCCCTTAACAAGTGGGAGGCACATATGCAAACTGTTGTAATTCCTGCACCGTTCACCTGGTTTAGATGTAAATACCCTCAAATTAAAGCTGAGTCTGCAGGTAAAGTACATCTTGTTTGTTTCATTTCAAATCCATTGTGGTGGTGTATAGAGCCAGAAATGTTAGAATTGTGTCCATGTCCCAATATTTATGGACCTGACTGTATATAGTATAAAATACTACTCAAAAGAAAAAGGGTCTTAAGAAGAGGATTAATTGAGGAGGTGGCAAAGGTGAATAGGGAGCTATTGATGTAAAAAAAAAAAAAAGAAGACAAACCTAAAATTGTGTTCAGAGCTAAAACCATAAAAGACTCTCTGGATCAGTCACCTCAGAAACCTTAAAAAACTAAATAAAACTGATAGCATGAAAGGTTTTTTATTTCTCTGTTGCAACTGTAAAGTATGCAAAACATTGGAAAGACTAACCGTATATAAAACTCTAAGCATAATGCAGGAAAGAAAATTTAAAATAGAGCAACATATTAGCTGTACAGTAATTTGGTAAATGTATATTTACTACAATGTCCCTGCTGGGAGCAATATATAGGTAGGATCGGGAGGAAATTATAGCAGAGAATATCAGAAATATAAAAAATGGACTGCTATTGCCCCAAGCCCAGGAGAAGCTGGAGCAGAGGATGGGAGTGGTAGTGGCTCTGGCTGCAACAGTCAATCCTCGCACAGTGGTAATCCTCACACCGATGCTCTCTAGGGCCAGAGCAATGAAAGGAGGGCACACCCTTTCTTTCATTGGGACTGCTGACTGATGATAGTTGGGCGCCGCCAATGTTGTAGGTTTGGTGTGGGTGCAACACAAGAGTTGTAGGGTTCATTGGCCAGTGTATGGGGTAGGAGTTAGTAACCAGACCAGAGGTAGAAAACAAACATCTGTGTTTACTAAAGTGAAGAATGTGGGTAGTAGTAAATCCAACAGTACTAAAAAACTGTTCCAACAATAGCAAATCTCCCCAGATAGCAATATATGGATTAGAGCAAGGATGGGGAATTAAGTACTCTTTCCTTTGTATCTTCCCAGAGCCTCTCTCTGCAGAATCTATTGCTGACACTATTACTCGTGCAATGGTGGCTGTAATTTCTATCTGAAGGACACAGGGTTTAAGATCCAACTGGCCAGGTTGCATTTCAGTGTAAAGGATGTCTCAACAATGTCTCTCTCACAGCAGTAATGTCTATAGCTTTGATCAATAAATGCATTACTGGCTGACTCCAATGCTTAGCCATTATTTATTTTAATATTGCAGTAAAAAGAGTTAAGGCCCAATGGCAGATTATATTTGGGTCATTTGGGTTGGCAGCCCCAGGTCCAATGTTTCTGTGGGGTCCATTGCCACCCAAAACACCCATTACAAGGAAGAAGAGCTATGATTCTCGTAGGAGAAAGGACCTTTGATAACATCATCGCCATGTGACCAGTAACATATCAATGTTACTGTTCACATTTTGATGACATCATCACATGTCTTTTGTCTCTAGCAGGAGTGTTGCTGCAGTAAAAATTTGACAGAACTTATTTTTTTTTCAAACCCCCCTCAGCTGCCCCAGTATGCCCCCATTCTGTTTTTTTGCCCTGTATGCTAATAGATAGAATCGGTACAGGGAGGAGGATATGCCAGCGCTCCTGAGAGGGCGTCTCCTTCTCCCCGGCTATGGTGCATTCCAATTGCAGCGGTCCAAGTCACAGCCATGGAGAAGGTGAGCTTTTTCCTCCTGGGCTGTGACATGGTCCGCTGCGATTGGACCATATCACAGCCAGGGAGAAGGGCAACAGAACGGGGGCACAGCCATTCATCCTCCTGACCAGTCACTATAGCGGCCATCTTTAGTGGGGGTTTTATTATTTACTGTGTTCAAAAGAAGCCACTTTAGGGCATGCTGGCATATTACTATAGGTTCTCCTCTGATTAATCCACCTTATACATTGTGATATGTCAGGTCTAAGGGATAAGGTGCAATAATTAGTATATTTAGATGGTATGGCTCATAGTGCTATATTGAATGCTGAAGATGGTGTTTCAAATTTGATTCTGCTACAATAATTTTTAAGATTATAGCAATAAAAGAAGATAATTTTGGAACAGAGTCGCACTCATTTGTTTTATTGGTTTAATATCAATTTTTAAGTGGTTCTGTAAGGTTATGTTGTCTCTATATAGTGAATATAATTTAGTATTCAGCCCCATAGAAGTGAATGGGGCTGAGCTACGATACAAGCACAGCCACTATACAATGTATGGCGCTGTGCTTCATAAGCAGCGAGTGCTCACAGGAGTGCCAGTGCCTTCTCACACAGCTGGACAGCAGGGGTCTCGAGTGTCAGACCCCCACTGATCAGATACCAATGACCTATCACGAGGATAGGTCATCAGTATTAAAGTCTTGGAAAACCCTTTTATGACCACATCTACAAGCAGATCAAAAGGGCAAGTAGAATTTGGAGGTAATAAACTTATCTTCACAAGCTCTCCCTGAATAGCAGTGTAAAATATTAAATGGTTATTAACATCTTGTAAAGTGATAGGGATCTAATATTTGACACCCCCATTGATCTTGAGAATGAAGAGGACTCAGTAATGATTACAATCCAAAGTCCTTCTCAGACCACTGAGACTTGTGATTAGCTGCAGTGGTAATGGGACCAATCTTCCCAGTCCAGCAGTGAATGAAAACTGTCAGAAAAGGATGAGCAATGGGACCGCAAGCAGGTGAGGTTTTTATGCTAAGGTGCACAGTTTAGAACCTCGGGGGGTTGTCGGCTCCATAACAGTGCAACCCCTTTAACACCGAGTTATTGTGGATGGATAGTGATGTTGGGAACACTTACCCCTGTAAGGGGTGAAGAAGTGACGCCTGCCACTACATTGACAAGACTGGACATTTAGCCTGAACATTTCCTGCCTGCGCTGCTGTTCCAATTAGCAGAGAAAGAACAGAGGCTTGGCTTTAGAGCAGTGACTGTTCAGGCAGCAGTCGCTGCTGTGAAGCAAAGCCTCTGCCCTTGCTCTTGTAATTGAAGCAACAGAGCAGACAGGAATTTGTCAGGGCCGGGCCAAGTGTCTAGTACTGTCAATCTAGCAGCAGGTGGGCGCTTCTTCACCCTTCACAGGTGAAGAAATCCTGCTAATGAGACAAGCCGATTCGTTAGAATTGATTCTCTCATCTCTAGTTAGAAGTTACAGTATGTGCGTCATCTTGGGACTGGCTGTATAAGTGAATAAAAATCCTTCAAATATCCCCCCTTATTTTATCAATATCACTGCTTTGAGATTATGTAGAATATCCTTACACTTTATAATGTTCCACACTTCATTGTATTACATAGATGTGCAAGCTGTTTTTGTATGGTGTATGCTCAATTTGAAAATCGCTTGAAAATAGCCACAAATGCACATAGGGTACAAGTTAAGGTCATTTAAAAAATTGCCCTGAGAATATTTTGTGAATATGTTACAGTGCCTTGAAAAAGTATTCATACCCCTTGAACTGTTCCACATTTTCCATGTTACACCAACAAACTTAAATTTATTTTATTGGGATTTTATGTGCCAAACCAACACAAAGTAGCAAGTATGTGTGAAGTGAAAAGAAAACATTTTCAACATTTTTAATAAACAAAAATCTGTGGCATGCATTTGTATTCAGCCCCATGTACTCTAAATACAATCCAGTGTGACCAATTGCCTTCAGAAGTCACCTAATTAGCAAATAGAGTCCACCTGTGTGTAATTTATTCTCAGTATAACTACAGCTGTTCTGTGAAGGCCTCAGAGGTTTGTTAGAGAACATTAGTGATCAAACAGCATCATGAAAACCAAGGAACACACCATACGGGTCAGGGATAAACTTGTTAACATCTCACGGAGCACTGTTCAATCGATTATCCGAAAATGGAAGGAGTATAGCACAACTTCAAACCTACCAAGACATGGTCATCCACCTAAACCCAGGCAAAGACAGCACTAATTAGAGAAGGAGCCAAAAGGTGCATGGTCACTCTGGAGGAGCTGCAGAGTATACTCCACACATCTGGCCTTTATGAAAGAGTGGCAAGAAGAAAGCCATTTTTAAAAGCAAGCCAGAAGAAGTCTTGTTTGCAGTTTGCCACAAGCTATGTAGGGGACACAGCACACATGTGGAAGAAGGTGCTGGGGCCAGATGAGACCAAAGTTGAACTTTTTGGCCTAAATGCAAAATGTTATGTAAGGAGGAAAACTAACACTGCGCATCACTCTGAACACCCCCACCCCCCATCCCCCTGTGAAATATGGTGGTGGCAGCACCATGCTGTGGGAATGATTCTTTTCAGCAGGGACAAGGAAGCTGGACAGAGTTGATGGGAAGATGGATGGTGCTAAATACAGGGCAATTGAAACCTTGTAGAGGCTGCAAAAGACTTGAGACTGGGAAGGAGTTTTACCTTCCATCAGGACAATGACCCTAAACATACAGACAGAGCTACAATGGAATGGTTTAGATCAAAGCATATTCAAGTGTTAGACTCAAAGTCCAGACCTAAATCCCACTAAGAATCTGTGGAAAGATTTGAAAATTGCAGTTCACACATGCTCTCCATCCAATCTGACTGAACTTGAGCTATTTTTCAAAAATTTCAGCCTCTAGATGTGTGAAGCTGGTCGAGGCATACTGTACCCCAAAATACTTGCATTTGCAATTTTAGCGAAAAGTGGTCCTACAAAGTATTGACTCGGGGGAGGGGGGAGCTGAATACAAATGCACACCACACTTTCCAAATTTTTATTTCCTAAAAATTTTGAAAACTATGTATCATTTCCTTTTCACTTGCAATTTTGTGTTGGTTTTTCAAGGTATTGTATATGAAGATTTCTGGATTACTAGGCTCTAAAATTAAATAATTTTTTCATTCATATTTATTCCAAAGGGAGGAGAAATAGATCAGATATATTATGGAAGTACAAAGTTACAATTCAGATTCAGTGATAAAATAATGTTATTTAACAGATACACAGCATGCTTAGTAAAATGAGTGCAGTGATTTTCCAGAACAATGTCTTCTCTTTTCCAGCCAGCTTTGTGTCTGCACCTGATAATCAAATGACATCTCTGCCTGTCTCAGTGACCAAGGAGTCACGTCTTCTAATAGATTGCCATGGTCTTGGCTTGAAATAGGGAATAGAATATAGATGAGAAGAAAAAGGGTAGTGATGGCATAGAGTGAGGGGTTTTATAGTACAAGGCTGGTAAATGGTAGTAAAATGTTTCTAGGAATACCAATACATAATACTGCTCCCTGAGCAATATTATTGGACCCTTAATTTTTTTTATTGCAAGGCATGTAATGTTTGTCATTCCAATTGCAGCATAAATATTTTCTTGGTGTGAAAATCCCTGAGCTACAAGTGATTTATATCAATTTGTCTTTAAATTCAAGGCTATTTATAGCTTGGTATATCAATAGAACATCTACATTCATTATACCATGCAATCAAATGTGACATACTAGATGCCAGGAAGTTCCCAGAGGTCTTGACTTTTAGTCACTCAATACTATGGTTACAATATTATGATAAATAGTGCATACTCCAATAATAATAATTGCCAGAATATATATTTTTCTATCTGAATATATAATAGGCTAATTTTTTTACATGAAATATCAATTCATTTCCTCACTAATAGACAGTTTATACAGTATGTCGGACCACAAAACCATTTTATCTACCAAAAATTCCTCATTACTGAAGGATTACTGGCTGCTAGTGTTGAGCGAGCATGCTCGGCCAAACAGCTGAATGCTAAACTGTGTCAGAAAAACCTCATAGTAGTTTCTGATTTAGTGAGTATTCCTATTCAGAAGCAGGTTAACACGTAGCTGTGTAGTGTAGTGGTTAACATCCTTGCCTCTAATGTACAAGCTTGGGAGTTCGAATCCTGGCAGAAACATTACAGTTTTTTTTATATATATATAAGTTTTTAGCCATAATATATTTACATATATTGTTATATATTTAAAATATATTATATATTATAATATATGTAAATATATTATGGCTAAAAACATCAGTAGTAGTTTCCCATATATTATGCATGCATATATATCAGAAGTATGATTTTATCTAAATATATATATATTTCTTTTTTATTTCTTTTTTATTTCTTTTTAGTAATGACACATTTATTTTGTGCCATACATTTTTTACAATTACTAAAAAAAATATAAAATATATAAATTTAATCTCTATTTCTGAAATGTTTCTGCTGGAATTAAAGCTCCCAAGTTTGTACATTAGAGGCAAGGACATTAACCACTACACTACACAGCTACATGTTAACTTGCACAGAAATATAAAATAAGTCTTCTGCTGAATAGGAATACTCACTAAATCAGAAACTACTATGAGGTTTTTCTGACATAGTTTAGCATTAAGCTTTGTAGCTGAGTGGATAAGGTCCTTACCTCTAATGTACAAGCTTGGGAGTTCAAATCCTGCCAGAAACTTTTCAGAAATTAAATTTAAATACACTGGGGTGTCCCCAAGCACTGACTCTATATATGGATATAGCTATATATGCAGTCAGAGCAAGGACTCCTAAGCTGAACTAGAGTCCCGACACCCTCCCCTCTTCAGAGCAGGGGGTGCCTGAGGTTCTCCCATTGATTTCCATTTTGCTCGGGTGCTTGGTAGAAGCACCTGAGCACTTTGGTGCTTGCTCAACACTACTGGCTGCATAACAATGGGAAAGTTGTTGAGTCTTCTGACCTACAGTGCCTTGCAAAAGTATTCACCCCCTTCACTTTTTTCGTATTTCGGTGCCTCACAACTTGGAATTAATATGGATTGTTTGAGGATTTGCATCATTGAATTTACAGAACATGCCCACAACTTTGAAGATGTTTTTTGTTTTTATTGTGAAGCAAACAACAAAAAGGAGAAAATAGCAGAAAAAGTCAATGTGCATAACTATTCACCCCCCTAAAGTCAATACTTTGTAGAGCCTCCTTTTGCGGCAATCACAGCTCCAAGTCGCTATGGATAAGTCTCTATGAGCTTGCCACATCTTACCACTGAGATTTTGCCCATTCCCCCTTGCAAAACTGCTCCAGCTCCTTCAAGTTGGATGGTTTGCGCTTGTGAACAGCAATCTTTAAGTCTGACCACAGATTTTCTATTGGATTCAGATCTGGGCTTTGACTAGGCCATTCCAACACATTTACATGTTTCCCCTTTAAACCACTCAAGTGTTGCTTTAGCAGTGTGTTTGGGGTCATTGTCCTGCTGGAAGGTGAACCTCCGTCCTAGCCTCAAATCATGCACAAAGTGGTAAAGGTTTTGCTCAAGAATATCCCTGTATTTAGCACCATCCATCTTTCCCTCAACTCTGACCAGTTTCCTAGTCCTGGCTGCTGAAAAACATCCCCACAGCATGATGCTGCCACCACCATGTTTCACTGTGGGTATGGTGTATGGCCTCTATAATTCTTAAATGGAAAAAGTTTGGAACATTCACGACTCCTCCTAGCACTGGCCACTGAACCAAACTGAGTAATCTCTAGAGAAGGGCCATGGTAAGATAGATGACCAAGAAACCAATGGTTGCAGATTTTCAATGCGGATTCCATCCCAGCAATATGTCACAATTTTTAACCTCTTAGTGACCACCTATATACCTCTGGCCCAACCTAGAAGTAAACCAAAGTATTAAAGCTCCATTCCATTAGCTGACAGCAATGATCAGAGGCTGTAACAAGCGATCTCTGATCACGCGAGCTGCTGGCAGGAGGCTTTCTCTCTCCACTCATATAAGGTTGTCTAATTCCCCACCCCCTTAGGCCCCCTATCCTCTGTAAAACAACATGGTGCATGCATGTGCGCACAGTTACTTTACACAGGTTTGCCTGTAGCACAGTAATGATTATGGACCTTTACTATTGGTCCCTCATCATGTGATCTCCATGACATGTCAATAGGCATCTGTTATTGTTCATCTGTTCCTGCCAGTTTGTGGGTGTCCATTACTAGGCATCCATTACTGTTGGTCAGTGGGCGTCTGTTACTGTCCATCACTGAGCATCCGTATTTGTCCATCACTGGGTGTCCATATCTGTTCAACACACAGTTACTGGGTTTGTTTTACTTTTATACACCTTTTTGTTAAAAAAAAAAAAAAAAGGCAAAATAAAAAGTGTTATTTTAGGGTGGGATAAGTTTTGTTTTTTGTTTTCACCTAATTGGCTTTATAACAAAAAATGGCTCAAAGGGAGTGTAGCCTTGGGGTATCGACACACGATCAGTTTTTTGCATGCAGTTTTGGAAGCCAAAACTAGGTGTGGATTCAAAAAGTCTTATCTGTCCTGAATACTTTCTCTCCTTTTTTTATCCTCCTATGAATTTGGTTTAGAAAATTGCTTCTAACAATTTATTCCCTCCAAACATGCAACATATGGGGCAAAATTATATAAAGAGTGCGAGAACATGGTAGGTTACAACTGCAGTTAGGGGCGGGCTGGGCCGGGGGGCAGGGAGGCAATTGCCCCCCAGGCCGCCCTAAATAAACGGCCGCTAGGCCGCACGTCTTTAAAAATTTTAATTTTTATTTTTTTTTATTCTTCAGGGCCGCACCGCCGATCATCACCACAGGCGGCGCGGCCCTGGATGTAATTGCGGCCGTGCTGTGGGGCAGGGGAGGGAGAGGCGTGTCCCTCCCCTGTTCTTCTGATAGGCCGCAGGCACTAATGCCTGCCGCCTATCAGAGGCCGGCTCAGGCGGCGCAGTGACGTCATCAATGCGCCGCCTGAGCCGGGCAGCACACAGCAGGGACACAGGCCGGAAGAGGCTTGCATCGCTGCTGATGGAGGTAAGTATTAGTGTTTTTTTTTTCTTCTTTTTTGCGGGGGGCTGGCACTATGGGAGGGGAGATCTGGCACTATGGGGGGGGGAGATCTGGCACTATGGGGGGGGAGATCTGGCACTATGGGGGGGGAGATCTGGCACTATGGGGGGGGAGATCTGGCACTATGGGGGGGAGATCTGGCACTATGGGGGGGATCTGGCACTATGGGGGGGGATCTGGCACTATGGGGGGGATCTGGCACTATGGGGGGGATCTGGCACTATGGGGGGGGAGATCTGGCACTATTGCGGGGGATCTGGCACTATGGGGGGGACCTGGCACTATGGGGGGGATCTGGCACTTTGGGGGAGCTAGCACTATGGGGGGGCACTATAGGGGGAGCTGGCACTATGGGGGGGCTGGCACTATGGGGGGGCTGGCACTATGGGGGGGATCTGGCACTATAGGGGGGATCTGGCACTATGGGGGGGATCTGGCACTATAGGGGGGATCTGGCACTATAGGGGGGGATCTGGCACTATGGGGGGGCTTGCACTATAGGGGGGCTGGCACTATGGGGGGGATATGGCACTATGGGGGGGATCTGGCACTATGGGGGGGATCTGGCACTATAGGGGGGGATCTGGTACTATAGGGGGGGATCTGGCACTATGGGGGGGATCTGGCACTATAGGGGGGGATCTGGCACTATGGGGGGGATCTGGCACTATAGGGGGGGATCTGGCACTATGGGGGGGATCTGGCACTATAGGGGGGATCTGGCACTATAGGGGGGGTCTGGCACTATAGGGGGGGATCTGGCACTATAGGGGGGCTTGCACTATGGGGGGGCTTGCACTATAGGGGGGGCTGGTGCTATGGGGGGGATCTGGCACTATGGGGGGATCTGGCACTATAGGGGGGGTCTGGCACTATAGGGGGGGGTCTGGCACTATAGGGGGTGACCTGGCACTATAAGGGGGGCTTGCACTATGGGGGGGCTTGCACTATAGGGGGGGCTGGCACTATAGGGGGAGCTGGCACTATGGGGGAGCTGGCACTATAGGGGGAGCTGGCACTATGGGGGGGCTGGCACTATGGGGGAGCTAGCACTATAGGGGGCTGGCACTATGGGGAAGCTAGCACTATAGGGGGGCTGGCACTATGGGGGAGCTAGCACTATAGGGGGGCTGGCACTATGGGGGGACTGGCACTATGGGGGGCTGGCACTATTGGGGGAGCTGACACTATTGGGGGAGCTGGCACTATGGGGGGCTGGCACTATGGGGGGGCTGGCACTATGGGGGGGAGCTGGCACTATGGGGGGGAGCTGGCACTATGGGGGGGAGCTGGCACTATGAGGGCATTTCTTACTGGCACATTATGGGGGGGCACCATGGGGGAGACGAGCACTATGGGGGTATCTGGGGGCTCTAAAGGGGCTTTTTTTTAATTATTGTCACATTCTGGGGGGCACTATAGGGGAGAGCAGCACTATGGGGCATTTGGTGTTACTATAGGGGCATTATTTGGGGGCACTATGGGGAAGTGGGGGCTCTAAAGGGGCCTTTTGTATTGGAACATTATGGGGGGCACTATGGCATTTGGTAGCACTAAGGGGGCATTTTTCACTGGCACATTATTGGAGGCACTATAGGGGAGAGCGGCACTACTTCTTTGCGGGGGGCTGGCACTATGGGAGGGGAGATCTGGCACTATGGGGGGGGGGAGATCTGGCACTATGGGGGGGAGATCTGGCACTATGGGGGGGGAGATCTGGCACTATGGGGGGGAGATCTGGCACTATGGGGAGGGGGATCTGGCACTATGGGGTGGGATCTGGCACTATGGGGGGGATCTGGCACTATGGGGGGGATCTGGCACTATGGGGGGGGGGAGATCTGGCACTATTGCGGGGGATCTGGCACTATGGGGGGGGACCTGGCACTATGGGGGGGGGATCTGGCACTTTGGGGGGATCTGGCACTATAGGGGGATCTGGCACTATAGGGGGGGATCTGGCACTATAGGGGGGATCTGGCACTATAGGGGGGATCTGGCACTATAGGGGGGGCTTGCACTATGGGGGGCTTGCACTATAGGGGGGCTGGCACTATGGGGGGGATCTGGCACTATGGGGGGGATCTGGCACTATGGGGGGGGCTGGCACTATGGGGGGGATCTGGCACTATAGGGGGGGATCTGGCACTATGGGGGGGATCTGGCACTATAGGGGGGGATCTGGCACTATGGGGGGGATCTGGCACTATAGGGGGGATCTGGCACTATAGGGGGGGTCTGGCACTATAGGGGGGGGTCTGGCACTATAGGGGGTGATCTGGCACTATAGGGGGGGCTTGCACTATGGGGGGGCTTGCACTATAGGGGGGCTGGCGCTATGGGGGAGATCTGGCACTATGGGGGGATCTGGCACTATAGGGGGGTCTGGCACTATAGGGGGGGTCTGGCACTATAGGGGGTGATCTGGCACTATAGGGGGGGGCTTGCACTATGGGGGGGATTGCACTATAGGGGGGGCTGGCACTATAGGGGGAGCTGGCACTATGGGGGAGCTGGCACTATGGGGTAGCTGGCACTATAGGGGGAGCTGGCACTATGGGGGGGCTGGCACTATGGGGGAGCTAGCACTATAGGGGGGCTGGCACTATGGGGGGACTGGCACTATGGGGGGCTGGCACTATTGGGGGAGCTGGCACTATTGGGGGAGCTGGCACTATGGGGGGGCTGGCACTATGGGGGGGAGCTGGCACTATGGGGGGGAGCTGGCACTATGAGGGCATTTCTTACTGGCACATTATGGAGGGGCACCATGGGGGAGAGGAGCACTATGGGGGTATCTGGGGGCTCTAAAGGGGCTTTTTTAATTATTGTCACATTCTGGGGGGCACTATAGGGGAGAGCAGCACTATGGGGCATTTGGTGTTACTATAGGGGCATTATTTGGGGGCACTATGGGGAAGTGGGGGCTCTAAAGGGGACTTTTGTATTGGAACATTATGGGGGGGCACTATGGCATTTGGTAGCACTAAGGGGGCATTTTTCACTGGCACATTATGGGAGGCACTATAGGGGAGAGCGGCACTATGGGGCATTATTTGGGGGCACTATGGGGGAGTGGAGCACTATTGGGGCATATGGTGGCACTAAGAAAGGGCATTTTTTTACTGGCACATTGTGGGGGAGAGGAGCACTATAGGGGCATCTGCTGGGGCCACTAAGGGGCATTTTTTTACTGGCATATTATGGGGGACACTATGGGGAAGGGGAAGTGGAGCAGTATGAGGGCATTTACTGGGGCACTATATAGGGGTATTTTATACTGGCATACATTATGGGGACATTAGCTCAACTGCGGGCACTAAGCGGGGGTATTTCATGTACTGTCATATTATAGGGAAAATTAGTACTACTAGGGGGTATTATGGGGAGCTTTACTACTACTGGGGGGCTATGAGGAACATGATTACTAGGGCACTATAGGGGCATTATTACTACTAAGTGTGCTCTGGCAGAGAATTATTTCTATTGGTGGGACTTTGGGGAGCACTGTTACTTTGGGGGCACCCTGGCATAGTATCAGCTTAGCACAAATATTTTTGGGGGACATTATCTTTATACTATTAGTGTCTGGGCACAGTTATTTTTTAGAGCACTGTGTGCCAATAATTGTTTAAGGGGGCACTATCTGTGTGGTAGGAGTATTTCCAGGGGGACTGTTTCTGCAGTATAGTATTGGGGGTGGCAGGAAACTAATGTCTGTTTCTCAATCTCTGCAGAGACGGGAGATGGCAGAAAAATCATCATGGCGGTCTGGTCTGAATAGAGAAGATGAGGAAAGAGAACGTCTACATCAAAGGTGACATCACTGGATGTAAGAGGTATGTGGCGCTATGTAGGAGAGGAGATGCTCCGGCTCCTCCTCCTGCCATTTGCAGAAGGAGGATTCAGAGCTGGGTGAGGACGACGAAAGGGGGCAGCAGGCCACGGGCAGGTGGCACATGGTGGGGGGAACCACAGGGCTTGAGCAGGATCTGGGGAGGGAGGAGAGCGGAGGAGCTTCCTGGCTGTAGCTTGCTGTATAAGCAGGCAGTGCAGCCAGGACAGACCCTCCCTTCTCCGTATGATGTGTAGACAGGCCTCAACTATAGAATGTCAGCTGTACAGTGTGTGTTGGGAGTGGCCTATTATATGTAGGAGGGGCTTTTAATAATGGGCGGGGCTAAAATGGGCCACTGCATTTGCCCCCCAGGACTAAGGCTGCTAGCCCTCCCCTGACTGCAGTTTTTCAGTTTATGAGGGCAGAGACTGCCAGCTTGATCCCCCAGGCTGCCCAAAAATTATTGGAACATCAGGGAAAATTTTGAGGGACCTATTGGCACCATTCCTACAGAAAGGGTGCCATGTGTACACCAATAATTTTTTACACTAGTGTAACCATTTTTAAATCCCTCCATGCTGTAAACACAGGGGCTTGTGGGGCAATATGCAAAAACAGAGTTGGATTGCCAAAATCACTGGCTACTTGCAGTGAAGTGGAAGGGGTGGGAAGGATATTTACATGGTGACCATTGTGCATGCAGACACCACAGTGACAGTTAGGCTGGGTTCACATGGGCGTCACGTTTTGGCTCAGGATGCGTCCCGGGTGCATTGCGGCAAACCCACGCGAGTAGGTACCCAATTGCAGTCAGTTGTGACTGTGATTGCGTTCCGTTGTTCAGTTTTTATCGCGTGGGTGCAATGCTTTTTGCACGCGCGTGATAAAAAACTGAATGTGGTACCCAGACCCCAACTTCTTCACTAAAGTTCAGGTTTGGGTTCAAGGTTGTGTAGATGTAGTTATTTTCCCTTATAACATGGTTATAAGGGAAAATAATAGCATTCTTTAATACAGAATGCTTAGTACAAGGTCAATTGAGGGTTAAAAAAAAAATTACAAATTAACTCACCTCCTCCAATTGATTGCGTAGCTGCCAGTCTCCTGTTCTTTCTTGAGGACCTGTCAAAGGACCTGTGGTGACGTCACTGAGCTCATCACATGGTCCATCACCACGGTGATGGATCATGTGATTGGACCATGTGATGTGATGTCACCACAGGTCCTTTAGCCGGCAGCTCATGATTAAAGAAGTAAGAAGAGATCGGCAACTACGCGAACAAGAGGAGGAGGTGAGTTAATTATTATTTTTTTAACCCTCAATTGACCTTCTACTAAGCATTCTGTATTTAAGAATGCTATTATTTTCCCACAAAGCCCCATTCACTTCTATATAGAGCAATATAGAGCATGCTGCGATTTTCACGCAACGCACAAGTGATGCGTGAAAATCACCGCTCATGTGCACAGCCCCATAGAAGTGAATGGGTCCGGATTCAGTGAGGGTGCAATGCGTTCACCTCACGCATTGCACCCGTGCGGAAATCTCGCCCGTGTGAACCCAGCCTTATGGAGAGGGGCTACTGCTGGAAAGTATAAACTTGTTTGTGTAAAAGACTACAGTAAATTTAAGGGAATTGTAGATCCCTCAGACCAGGTGCTTCAACCCTACCTGGTGAAGCAAAAGAAAACAGGTATGGGTACAAATGGGTACAAATCTACCTCATTCAGATCGAGCTCCAGGAGAAGCTGAGGATGTTCAAAGACTATCCAAACATCATGTTCTTCTTCCTTTCCCAGCCACTGCCACCTAAAAATATCCTAAAAAAAGATGCCAGGTTGAAGGAGGAATATCTGCGTTTGCTGTTGCGGTTGCCCATTACAACTAAGCATTTGCAATTAGCCCTGTTTTGAAACGTACCATACAGACCTCCATGTTTAGTTTGTGGGCTTTCCAGATCCTTTTGTAATGGGTTGTGGACCATATTTTTTCAGACAGTGAAACAAATGTTACCAAATCTTTCAATATATTTCTTGTACAATTAAGGGCTCGTTCACACGAACATATTTTGCGTTCCGTACACGCATATTTTGCGGACAAGAATAGGCATTTCTATAATGGGCCTCGTGTTCCGTTCCGCAAATTGCAAAAGGCACACGGACGGCACGGTCGTGTGAACAAGCCCTAATTCCAGGACTCACAAGCCAATTGTTTTAAGGCAGTTTACTATGCAGACGCCCACATTTTTCTGTTCCAGAATGTGGATCCCCACAAATGTTCTTGGTCGCAAAAAACATCAGCCCATTCTTATGGGCAACCAGTACTGCCTATGCCACCCTTGTATTTAATAGGCATGTGGTTCATGAATTTTAGTAACAATTTTCAGGTCGCACCAGAAAATAACAAATAAACTGAGGCCATTGATTATCCTTCTCAAGGAATAATTCCTAAATCCCTACATTCCAGATATGAATTTATAAGCAGATGAATTTTAAAGGTCCTAAATTTCATAAGTAAATTTTTTACGACTATGTCCTGCCACATAAAATTGTTAATTCTGTTCACATTACTGCATTGTGATACAGGCACAATATTTGTTTATTTGGAGGATCTCTAATAATTGAATTGTTCCTTACCAATACACTAAGTACTTTATTAAGGATTTGATTTTGGTGGACCTCTTACACCAGACAATACATCTAGAAATACTAGATTGTTGTATATTTATATGTAAATTTACGCAAATCATATCAGTTAAATTGTACCACCTAAATAACAAAGTCAGGGCAGGCAGCAAAGGTTCAAATTCATTAAACAGGTAAAGGTCAGACACAGGCAAAAACCGAACTATAGCACACCTGTGCAGGAAATCTAGCAGGCTAGAAAAACTATTTGCTAGGACACTTTCCTACAGGGGAAGGTGCATTATATATCCAGAGAAAGTCAGCTATAGACTGAATAGATTAGCATGTGTGCGCTGGCCCTTCAAGAGGCGGAGAATATGTGCACATCCTAAATAGTGTTAATCACGAATATTCAAATTACAAATTTTTATCGCGAATAGCAGCACTTCGAGAATTCGCGAATATTTAGAATATAGTGATATATATATTCATAATTTCGAATATTCGAGATTTTTTTAAAATCAGTACACATGATCCCTCCCTGCTTCTAGCTTGTGGGCCAATGAGAAGGCTACAATATCTTTGACTTTAGGAGTATGTGTTGATTGCGAATTTTCATAATGCAAATTTTCGTAATGCAAATTTTTAGCGCTAATTTTTCAATTGCCGATTTCCGCAATCAAGAAAATAATGACTGGAGATAACAAATTCGCGAATATTCGCGAAATATCATGAATTCGAATATTGCCCCTGATGCTCATGTTTAGTCCTAAACAGGAGGCAGACAGGAGGCCACACAGGCATGGAGGAAGAGGCCTCTGCATCATTGCTGTAGCAGCCATGCTCACTGGCAACATGTAGGAGTACACAGATGGGGACGGACCATTGGGCCCCAGGTGAGCCTCCTGGCTGTCATGCCAGCAGGAAGCAGAGACACCTGTATTACTGTTGGGACTCTTAATACAGCTTGCATACGGTAGTGTAGCAATTTGTTACAGTGAAGTAGGGTCTTTTTTTGAGTCTTTTCTCAATAGGATTGCTCCTTAGGGTGCTATACCATTAGAGGTGGGGGGGGGGGGCATGCTGTAACGGATAATTAGACATATGAGCTTGTATTCCCAAATGAGCCTCCACACTTTGCACTATACTGATTGGATGTCTCTTAATGAGAAATGCAAAGATCCAACTAAAAGCGACATACAGCATTTATTTCCACATGCTTTGCTTCATGGTCTGCTGTCCCTGTGAGACCCTGTTTTTTTTGCATTTGATCACAAGTAGTCCCTTTTTTTATACAACGTATAAAGCCTGATATTTGCTTTTATACATTAAAGAGATTTTGTTATATCTTCAGATTTGTTCTTGATATATTTCTGTGACTCAGTGAAAAACAATTTAGAGCACAATGTCACCATACACAAATATTAAATAAATATTAATTTATTTATTTATTGTTAGCTTATGATATGCGATTTTGTTCTACCCAGTAGAGTTAAGGAAAATTCTATTTCAAGACTGCTTTAGTTTTGCTATTTCTGTGGAGATTGATGTGGTAATAGCACCATTTAGTGGTGTTATATTGTATTGCACCTTGTTTTTCTTGTTTCAAAGACTGCTGTATTGTGGGTGGTGCAAAGCATTGGGGGAGGGCAAAGCATCCTAGGAAAGAGAAGTCTCCAGGACACAGTACAAAGCTGTCCTCCTACATATATCCTTCTTAAACTCCACCATTAGGGATGAGTGAACCCGAACTGTATAGTTCGGGTTCGTACCGAATTTTGGGGTGTCCGTGACACGGACCCGAAGCCGAACATTTTCGTAAAAGTCCGGGTTCGGGGTTCGGCTCTTTCTTGGCGCTTTTTGAAAGGCTGCAAAGCAGCCAATCAACAAGCGTCATACTACTTGCCCCAAGAGGCCATCACAGCCATGCCTACTATTGGCATGGCTGTGATTGGCCAGTGCAGCATGTGACCCAGCCTCTATTTAAGCTGGAGTCACGTAGCGCCGCACGTCACTCTGCTATGATCAGTATAGGGAGAGGTTGCAGCTGCGACGTTAGGGCGAGATTAGGCAGATTAACTCCTCCAAAAGACTTCATTCTGTGATCGATCTGCAGCTGTGGATCATTGAAGTGCTATTATTGACTTGCTCACTTTTTTGAGGCTGCCCAGAGCGTTTTTAGATCACTTTTTTTCTGGGGTGATCGGCGGCCATTTTGTGACTTGTGGTGCGGCAGCACAAGCTATCACCAAGTGTATTTAACCATCGATAGTGTGGTTATTTTGTGCTATATCCTACATCAGCTGCAGGCTGAGCCTGTGTCACCGAAGTGCATTTAACCATCAACAGTCTGGTTATTTTTTGGCCATATACTACATCAGCTGCAGGCTGAGCCTGTGTCACCGAAGTGCATTTAACCATCGACAGTGATTATTTTTTGGCCATATACTACATCTGGTGCAGGCTGAGCCTGTGTCACCCAAGTGCATTTAACCATCAACAGTGTGGTTATTTTTTGGCCATATATTACATCAGGGGCAAGTTGAGCCTGTCACCCAGCGCCTAAAAAATAGACCTGACATTTCTATTCAACCAAATCTGTACTGTTTTAGCTGGTCAAGTTATTTGTAGTGACCGTAAAAGCACACTTTTTTTTCTGGGTTGAAAAACCATTCCCAAATTTGCCATTCTCAAAATAACTAGTTTCTGATATTTGAGGCCTACTTGAAATCTATCCCAAAAAGAATATCTTACATTGAAGCTAGTGATAGTGTCATTCAGAAAAACCTAAGACACACGCTAGCGTGCTGATAGAAATCTGATTCTGTGATTAAACCTATACCTGTCACACAGCGCAAAAAAAAACAGGCCTCACATCTCTATTTAACCAAATCTGTACTGTTTTAGCTGGTCAAGTTATTTGTAGTGACCGTAAAAGCACACTTTTTTTTCTGGGTTGAAAAACCATTCCCAAATTTGCCATTCTCAAAATAACTAGTTTCTGGTATTTGAGGCCTACTTGAAATCTATCCCAAAAAGAATATCTTACATTGAAGCTAGTGATAGTGTCATTCAGAAAAACCTAAGACACACGCTAGCGTGCTGATAGAAATCTGATTCTGTGATTAAACCTATACCTGTCACACAGCGCAAAAAAAAACAGGCCTCACATCTCTATTTAACCAAATCTCTACTGTTTTAGCTGGTCAAGTTATTTGTAGTGACCGTAAAAGCACACTTTTTTTTCTGGGTTGAAAAACCATTCCCAAATTTGCCATTCTCAAAATTGTGGTGAACGGGAACAATGAGGAAAACATCTAATAAGGGACGCGGACGTGGACATGGTCGTGGTGGTGTTAGTGGACCCTCTGGTGCTGGGAGAGGACGTGGCCGTTCTGCCACAGCCACACGTCCTAGTAAACCAACTACCTCAGGTCCCAGTAGCCAGCAGAATTTACAGCGATATTTGGTGGGGCCCAATGCCGTTCTAAGGATGGTAAGGCCTGAGCAGGTGCAGGCATTAGTCAATTGGGTGGCCGACAGTGGATCCAGCACGTCCACATTATCTCCCACCCAGTCTTCTGCAGAAAGCGCACAGATGGCGCATGAAAACCAAGCCCATCGGTCTGTCACATCACCCCCATGCATATCAGGGAAACTGTCTGAGCCTCAAGTTATGCAGCAGTCTCTTATGCTGTTTGAAGACTCTGCTGCCAGGGTTTCCCAAGGGCATCCACCTAGCCCTTCCCCAGGGGTGGAAGAGATAGAATGCACTAACGCACAACCACTTATTTTTCCTGATGATGAGGACATGGGAATACCACCTCAGCACGTCTCTGATGATGACGAAACACAGGTGCCAACTGCTGCGTCTTTCTGCAGTGTGCAGACTGAACAGGAGGTCAGGGATCAAGACTGGGTGGAAGACGATGCAGGGGACGATGAGGTCCTAGACCCCACATGGAATGAAGGTCGTGCCACTGACTTTCACAGTTCGGAGGAAGAGGCAGCGGTGAGACCGAGCCAACAGCGTAGCAAAAGAGGGAGCAGTGGGCAAAATCAGAACACCCGCCGCCAAGAGACTCCGCCTGCTACTGACCGCCGCCATCTGGGACCGAGCACCCCAAAGGCAGCTTCAAGGAGTTCCCTGGCATGGCACTTCTTCAAACAATGTGCTGACGACAAGACCCGAGTGGTTTGCACGCTGTGCCATCAGAGCCTGAAGCGAGGCATTAACGTTCTGAACCTTAGCACAACCTGCATGACCAGGCACCTGCATGCAAAGCATGAACTGCAGTGGAGTAAACACCTTAAAAACAAAGAAGTCACTCAGGCTCCCGCTGCTACCTCTTCTGCTGCTGCTGCCTCGGCCTCTTCTGCTGCTGCCGCCGCCTCGGCCTCTTCCTCCGCCTCTGGAGGAACGTTGGCACCTGCCGCCCAGCAAACATGGGATGTACCACCAACACCACCACCTGCGTCACCAAGCATCTCAACCATGTCACACGGCAGCGTTCAGCTCTCCATCTCACAAACATTTGAGAGAAAGCGTAAATTCCCACCTAGCCACCCTCGATCCCTGGCCCTGAATGCCAGCATTTCTAAACTACTGGCCTATGAAATGCTGTCATTTAGGCTGGTGGACACACACAGCTTCAAACAGCTCATGTCACTTGCTGTCCAACAGTATGGTATGTTGTTCCCAGCCGCCACTACTTCTCCAAGAGAGCCGTGCCTTCCCTGCACAAACAAGTGTCCGATAAAATCAAGTGTGCACTGCGCAACGCCATCTGTGGCAAGGTCCACCTAACCACAGATACGTGGACCAGTAAGCACGGCCAGGGACGCTATATCTCCCTAACTGCACACTGGGTAAATGTAGTGGCGGCTGGGCCCCAGGCGGAGAGCTGTTTGGCGCACGTCCTTCCGTCGCCAAGGATCGCAGGGCAACATTCTTTGCCTCCTGTCTCCTCCTCCTCCTACTCAGCTTCCTCCTCCTTTTCTTCCACCTGCTCATCCAGTCAGCCACACACCTTCACCACCAACTTCAGCACAGCACGGGGTAAACGTCAGCAGGCCATTCTGAAACTCATATGTTTGGGGGACAGGCCCCACACCGCACAGGAGTTGTGGCGGGGTATAGAACAACAGACCGACGAGTGGTTGCTGCCGGTGAGACTCAAGCCCGGCCTGTGGTGTGCGATAATGGGCGAAATCTCGTTGCAGCTCTGGGACTAGCCGGTTTGACGCACATCCCTTGCCTGGCGCATGTGCTGAATTTGGTGGTGCAGAAGTTCATTTGCAACTACCCCGACATGTCAGAGCTGCTGCATAAAGTGCGGGCCGTCTGTTTGCGCTTCCGGCGTTCACACCCTGCCGCTGCTCGCCTGTCTGCGCTACAGCGTAACTTCGGCCTTCCCGCTCACCGCCTCATATGCGACGTACCCACCAGGTGGAACTCCACCTTGCATATGCTGGACAGACTGTGCGAGCAGCAGCAGGCCATAGTGGAGTTTCAGCTGCAGCACGCACGGGTCAGTCGCACTGCGGATCAGACACACTTCACCACCAATGACTGGGCCTCCATGCGAGACCTGTGTGCCCTGTTGCGCTGTTTCGAGTACTCCACCAACATGGCCAGTGGCGATGACGCCGTTATCAGCGTTACAATACCACTTCTATGTCTCCTTGAGAAAACACTTAGGGCGATGATGGAAGAGGAGGTGGCCCAGGAGGAAGAGGAGGAAGAGGGGTCATTTTTAGCACTTTCAGGCCAGTGTCTTCAAAGTGACTCAGAGGGAGGTTTTTTGCAACACCAGAGGCCAGGTACAAATGTGGCCAGACAGGGCCCACTACTGGAGGACGAGGAGGACGAGGATGAGGAGGAGGTGGAGGAGGATGAGGATGAAGCATGTTAACAGCGGGGTGGCACCCAAAGCAGCTCGGGCCCATCACTGGTGCGTGGCTGGGGGGAAACACAGGACGATGACGATACGCCTCCCACAGAGGACAGCTTGTCCTTACCTCTGGGCAGCCTGGCACACATGAGCGACTACATGCTGCAGTGCCTGCGCAACGACAGCAGAGTTGCCCACATTTTAACGTGTGCGGAATACTGGGTTGCCACCCTGCTGGATCCCCGGTACAAAGACAATGTGCCCACCTTACTTCCTACACTAAAGCGTGATAGGAAGATGCGCGAGTACAAGCGCACGTTGGTAGACGCGCTACTGAGAGCATTCCCAAATGTCACAGGGGAACCAGTGGAAGCCCAAGGCGAAGGCAGAGGAGGAGCAAGAGGTCGCCAACGCAGCTGTGTCACGGCCAGCTCCTCTGAGGGCAGGGTTAGCATGGCAGAGATGTGGAAAAGTTTTGTCACCACGCCACAGCTAACTGCACCACCACCTGATACGGAATGTGTTAGCAGGAGGCAACATTTCACTAACATGGTGGAACAGTACCTGTGCACACCCCTCCACGTACTGACTGATGGTTCGGCCCCATTCAACTTCTGGGTCTCCAAATTGTCCACGTGGCCAGAGCTAGCCTTTTATGCCTTGGAGGTGCTGGCCTGCCTGGCGGCCAGCGTTTTGTCTGAACATGTATTCAGCACGGCAGGGGGCGTCATTACAGACAAACGCAGCCGCCTGTCTACAGCCAATGTGGACAAGCTGACGTTCCTAAAAATGAACCAGGCATGGATCCCACAGGACCTGTCCATCCCTTGTGCAGATTAGATATTAACTACCTCCCCTTAACAATATATTATTCTACTCCAGGGCACTTCCTCATTCAATACTATTTTTAATTTCATTTTACCATTATATTGCGGGGCAACCCAAAGTTGAATGAACCTCTCCTCTGTCTGGGTGCCGGGGCCTAAATGTGTGACAGTGGCCTGTTCCAGTGGTGGGTGACGTGAAGCCTGATTCTCTGCTATGATATGAAGACAGATTCTGCGCTGACATAAGGCCAGATTCTCTGTTACGGGACCTCTTTCCTCTGCCTGGGTGCCTGGGCCTAAATGTGTGACAGTGGCCTGTTCCAGTGGTGGGTGACGTGAAGCCTGATTCTCTGCTATGACATGAAGACAGATTCTGCGCTGACATAAGGCCAGATTCTCTGTTACGGGACCGCTCTCCTCTGTCTGGGTGCCGGGGCCTAAATGTGTGACAGTGGCCTGTTCCAGTGGTGGGTGACGTGAAGCCTGATTCTCTGCTATGACATGAAGACAGATTCTGCGCTGACATAAGGCCAGATTCTCTGTTACGGGACCTCTTTCCTCTGCCTGGGTGCCTGGGCCTAAATGTGTGACAGTGGCCTGTTCCAGTGGTGGGTGACGTGAAGCCTGATTCTCTGCTATGACATGAAGACAGATTCTGCGCTGACATAAGGCCAGATTCTCTGTTACGGGACCGCTCTCCTCTGTCTGGGTGCCGGGGCCTAAATGTGTGACAGTGGCCTGTTCCAGTGGTGGGTGACGTGAAGCTTGATTCTCTGCTATGACATGAATACAGATTCTGCGCTGACATAAGGCCAGATTCTCTGTTACGGGACCTCTCTCCTCTGCCTGGGTGCCTGGGCCTAAATGTGTGACAGTGGCCTGTTCCAGTGGTGGGTGACGTGAAGCCTGATTCTCTGCTATGACATGAAGAAAGATTCTGCGCTGACATGAAGCCAGATTCTCTGCTATGGCATGAAGAGACTGATTCTCTGCTGACATGAAGCCAGATTCTTTGCTATGGCATGAAGAGACTGATTCTCTGCTGACGTGAAGCCAGATTCTCTGCTATGGGACCTCTTTCCAATTGATATTGGTTCATTTTTATTTTTTTAATTTTTATTTTAATTCATTTCCCTATCCACATTTGTTTGCAGGGGATTTACCTACATGTTGCTGCCTTTTGCAGCCCTCTAGCTCTTTCCTGGGCTGTTTTACAGCCTTTTTAGTGCCCAAAAGTTCGGGTCCCCATTGACTTCAATGGGGTTCGGGTTCGGGACGAAGTCCAGATCGGGTTCGGATCCCGAACCCGAACATTTCCGGGAAGTTCGGCCGAACTTCTCGAACCCGAACATCCAGGTGTTCGCTCAACTCTATCCACCATCCTGGTAAAATCATATCTGGTGAGAGATCTATCTTTGTTTCAGAGAAATTATATTATGCAGAGCTGTTCAGTCAGTTATCATTGTCTCAGGGAAGTTGTTAATTCTGTTAGCTAGACATGTAATCTTTGTACAGGCAGCCATTTTATCATGTGCTTCAGTGTTATGCAATGTTATAGTACATGTTATGCTGTATACTTATTTATGTTATTTGTATTCTTATAGTTTTACCTCAAATACTCCTCTTTTGCTAATAATCAAGTTAGACTACAAAGAACAGTCCTCTTATTTGGAAGACAGGAATGGTTTATGCTGAATGTCAGACTGCACACTGTGTGAACGTTGTAGGAAAGCGCAAGGGGCCGTCATTGACGGAAGATATGTGTCACCGAGGTTCCTGGCCTCGGTAAGGTAAGAGCCGGTAATTTTAAGTGTCAGCGGCAGATAGTGCTGACTGACACTATTGGTTATTTAGTGTGGCTGTAAAGCCGATCCGGGCTGGCTCTTACTGGGAGCAGCCAAAGTGCAGGGTGGGTGGCTGTTCCCCACGTTCCAGGCTAGGTTTTGGTTAGGGATATAAAACCCAGCCAGCAGTTTTAGCTGGGTGTGGATTATCCTCCATTTCACAGTGTAGCTGTGGAGTCTCTGTGGTTTAGGATCTGCATGATGTGTCCCATACTAAAGGGCTGAGAGCCGAATTGCTGGGAAAAAAGCCCTAAAGCCTGTTGGGACTGCTACTGCCAAAACCTCTGACAAGGTGAATTATTTTTGTTCTGTGGACTTGCCATGGTGTGAATGAACACCAAGACGACAAATTGTCATTTTTGTTTATGTGTGAATTAACACTGCACTGTTTAAGTCAAAGACTTTGTTTTTGCCTCTGTACTGCATCCGCTAATCTGCCTACCAGAGCGAATCCCCACAACATGTATGAAGACAGAACAGATTTAAAACCCTTTTTCTTTAAGAAACACAACTAAAGTCTACTGAATTTCTCCCCACGGGAAAAAGTAACAGGATATGTCTATTCTTCATTCAATTTTTTTGTGCCAGTTTTCAAATATTCCAGGAAGATTTGCATGAGAATATAAGTCACAGGAAGGGCAGTAACATGTAGTTGACAATAGCTGAGGTTATAGCATAACTGTAATAGGAACCTTTGTTCATGGGAAAGGACCAAACACTTTTACTAGTTCTGATATAATTCTCAAAAATTAATAAATATGAATAAGCCCCCTGCTAATTACAATGGTTTTTCTGGGGGTATTTCATTAGAAATTATTTGGAATAATATTGCAGCTTTAGAAATGTCATGGTGATATATACCGTATTTTTCGATTTATAAGATGCACCCGGTGATAAGACGCAACCCAGGTTTAAGAGGAGGAAAATAATATTTTTTTTTTTCATCAGACCTCATATCAGATCCTCAGAATAGACCCCCATAAATATCATGACAACAGATCAGACCCCCATAAATATCAGGACATCAGATCAGACCCCCATAAATATCAGGACATCACATCAGCCCTTCATGTCAGAACCCCATCAGACATTGTATCAGCCCACTAAGTGAGACCCCCATCAGACCTTATATCAGCCCACATAGTGAGATCCCCATCATATCTTATATCAGCCCACATACTGAGACCCCCATCAGACCTCAGATCAGCCCACTATGTCAGACCCCCCCATCAGACCTTATATCAGCCCAAATAGTGACACCCCATCAGACCTTATATCAGTCCACATAGTGAGACCCCCATCAGACCTCAGATCAGATTAAAATAAAAACCATTTCTCACCTGTCCTGTGCCACGGCTCCTCTCCACCTCCGGCAGAAGTTGCGCTCCCCTGTCTTCCCGGCCTGCGCTGCTCTGTCACCTGACTGCATGCAGCGTCAGGTCATAGTGCGCACACTACGTACTGACGCTGTACGTGGTCAGGACAGTGCAGCGCCGGCCCCAGGAATGAAGACCGGGAGGGTGAGTATTACAAGCGCTTGCAGTGCTTCACTCCCTACTCCTGGCACCTAAAGTATACTAGTGAGTGCTTCCATAATGGAAGCGCTGGCTAGTATTTGCTTTATAAAATGCACAGCCATTTTTTGGGGGGAAAAATGCGTCTTATAAAGCAAAAAATACGGTATATTGGTAAGAAATACTCATATACTGTAAGTATTAAAATGGCAAGGAAGCATGTTAGTAGTAAGAAATACTCATATACTGTAAGTATTAAAATGGGAAGGACGCATGTGACAGAAATCTGAAACCATTCACATGATCCATTAAGGTCTATAAAGTGATACACTGTTTTATTTTATTCATATTAACCCCTTAATGCAAATCGCCGTGCATGTACGGCGGGGGATGCATTGCCAGAATGCATTCCACCGTACATGCACGGCGGGCTGATCGGGCGGGCACCGGAGCGGTGCGTGCCCGATCACTGCAGGGGTCCGGCAGTCCCTGGTAGCCGGACCCCTGCTGTATCCACCCACATTGCTGTTTACAGCGATGCCGGCAGATTAACCCCTTCTATTCCGCGGTCCGCGCTGACCCCGACATAGAAGTTGTTTTCGACGGGTGAGTGAGCGCAATAGAGGCCCCGCGATGCTGTGGCGGGGACTCGATGTGCCAGAAGGCAGCCCGATGCCGTGCAGAGGGACCTACAACGGCATCGGGACCTACCTACTACAGGTGCCGAGGAGATTCCAATGATGGCAACCTAGGCAACCTGTTAGTGTATGACTCAGTGTCATACACTAACAGGCAATGCATTACAATACAGATGTATTTGTAATGCATTGCAGAGGGGATCAAACCCCCAAAAGTTGAAGTACCAGAGTGGGACAGAAATAAAGTTTTAAAAAAAAAGTTTAAAAAAAAGTGTTTTGAATATAAAAATAAAGTTTCAAGTTAAAAAAAATAAAAAAACGCCACTTTCCCCTGATTTTATAATAAAAAAAAATAAAAAAATGCACTTATTAGGTATCGCCGCGTCCGTAATGACCGGCTCTATAAATATATCACATGATCCACCTCGTCCGATGGACACCATAAAAAAATAAAAACTGTCAAAAAAAGCCATTTTTTGTCACCTTACATCACTAAAAGTGCAACACCAAGCGATCAAAAATGCGTATGCCCCCAAAAATAGTACCAATCTAACCGTCACCTCATCACACAAAAAATGAACCCCTACATAGGACAATCGCCCAAAAAAAAAAAACTATGGCTCTCACTATGGAGACACTAAAACATGATTTATTTATTTTTTAAATGCTTTTATTGTGATAAATGTAAAAAAAAAAAAAAGTATACATATTAGGTATCTCCGCGTCCGTAACAACCTGCTCTATAAAAATACCACATGACCTAACCCCTCAAGTGAACACCTTAAAAAAAAAAAAAACGGTGTCAAAAAGCCATTTTGTCGCTTTACATCACAAAAAGTGTAATAGCAAGCCATCAAAAAGTCATATGCACCCCAAAATTGTACCAATCAAACCTTCATCTCAAAGTGCAAAAATTATACCCTACCCAAGAAAATCGCCCAAAAAATAAAAAAAACTTGGGATCTCAGACTATGGTGACACTAAAACATGATTTTCTTTTGTTTCAAAAATGATATTAGTGTATAAAACTTAAATAAAGAAAGAAAAGTATACATATTAGGTATCACCGCCTCCGTAACAACATTCTCTATAAAAATATAACATGATTTAACCCCTCAGGTGAACACCATAAAAAAATAAAATACAAAACGGTGTCAAAAAGCCATTTTGTCACCTTACATCACAAAAAGTGTAATAGCAAGCGATCAAAAAGTTATATGCACCCCAAAATTGTACCAATCAAATAGACATCTCATCCCGCAAAAATTATACTCTACCTAAGAGAATCGCCCAAAAAATTCAAAAACTATGGCTCTCAGACTATGGTGACACTAAAACATGATTTATTTTTTGTTTCAAAAATGATATTAGTGTATAAAACTTAAATAAATAAAAAAAAGTATACATATTAGGTATCCATAATAACCTTTTCTATAAAAATATCTAATGATTTAACTCCTCAGGTGAACACCGTAAAAAAAAAAAAAGATGTCAAAAAGCCATTTTGTCACCTTACATCACAAAAAGTGTAATAGCAAGCGATCAAAAAGTTATATGCACCCTAAAATTGTACCAATCAAACCGTCATCTCATACTGAAAAAAATGAGCCCCTACATAAGACAGTCGCCCAAAAAAAAATAAAAAAATACAATATGGAGACACTAAAAAATCTTTTTTTTCAAAAATACTTTATTATGTAAAACTGAAACAAACAACAAAAAAAAGTTGTCATATTTGGTATTGTCACATCCGTAACAACCTGCTCTATAAAAATAGCACATTAGCTAACCTGTCAGATGAACATTGCAAATAACAAAACATAAATAGAGTGCTAAAACAGCTATTTTTTTGTTACCTTGCCTCACAAAAAGTGTAATATAGAGCAACCAAAATCATCTGTACCCTAAAATAGTACCAATGAAACTGCCATCTTATCCCGTAGTTTCCAAAATGGGGTAACTTTTTTGTAGTTTCTACTCTAGGGGTGCATCAGGGGGTCTTCAAATGTGACATGGCAAGTTAAAATTATCCCAATGAAATCTGCCCTTCAAAAACCATATGGCGTTCCTTTCCTTCTGCGCCCTGCCGTGTGGCCATACAGCAGTTTAAGACCACATATAGGGTGTATCTGTAAACTACAGAATCAGGGTAATAAATATTGAGTTTTTGTTTGGCTGTTGACCTTTGCTTTGTTAGCGGAAAAAAAATTATTAAAATGGGAAATCTGCCAAAAAAGTGAAATTCTGAAATTTTATCTCAATTTCTCATTAATTCTTGTGGAACACTTAAAGGGTTAACAATGTTTGTAAAAATCAGTTTTTAATACCTTGAGGGGTGTAGTTTCTAAAATGGGGTCATTTTTGGGTGCTTTCTATTATGTAAGCCTCACAAAGTGACTTCAGAACTGAACTGGTCCTTAAAAAGTGGATTTTGGAAATTTTCTTAAAAATTTCAAGACTTGCTTCTAAACTTATAAGCCTTCTAACGTCCCCCCCAAAAAAAATGGCATTTACAAAATGATCCAAACGTGAAGTAGACATATGGGAAATCTAAAGTAATAACTATTATATGAGGTATCACTATATGTTTTAAAAGCAGAGAGATTGAAATTTGGAAAGTTGCGAATTTTTCAAAATTTTTTGGTAAATTTGGTATTTTTTTTATAAATAAAAATGAAATATTTTGATTCAAATTTACCACTGTCATGAAGTACAATATGTGTCGAGAAAACAATCTCAGAATGGCTTGGATAAGTAAAAGCATTTTAAAGTTATCACCACATAAAGTGACATGTCAGATTTGCAAAAATCTGTCTGGTCCATAAGGTGAAAAATGGCCCGGTCCTTAAGGGGTTAAAGGACATCTGTCAGCGGATTTGTACCTATGAAACTGGCTAACCTTTTGCATTGTAGTCAATGCTGCTAAACAGGAAAATAATTTGCCATATACGTTCAGGAAGAGGGCGAAAGACCCCACAGTGCACGCAACTGGAGAAGAGACAATGCCATAAGTGGAGTGAGGGAGGGTAAGTACTTCCACAGGTTAGTTACAACTACTTATTAGACAAAATGGCTAGAGAACCCCATTAACCCCTTTCTCACTTTTTTCTTTATCTAGTTTTCGAGTGTGCCATTATAAACCTCTTCCTTCTGCTACAGTATCTCCTTGCAGCTTTTTAATCTAAAAGCTTTTCTTTTACATATGACTGTACAGCTACCCCTTGTCGTGAAATAGCAGGTTTGGACCAACTGTGCCACGTGACCAACCTCCTCTAAGGGTGTTGTCAAGGGTGTTGTCTAAGTGAACCCCTCATTCTTCATAGTTCCCTTTATGGTGAGGATAAACTTTCCAGAGATGAACACCAGGTACCTCTTGAGGTGGGTTGGCACACAAAGTAGCTGCCCCAGGTGTACCAGGGTGTACCAGAGCAATGTACCAGAAATACCTAAATAGTCAACAGGCTGATTCATAACCAGAAGCAATAGTGCAGGACCAAAGGATTAGACAGAGGCAAAGCAATAGGTCAACACAGTTACAGGTTAGGCAATCCGGATCAGCAACAGGAGTCAAAACAGTGCAGGCAAGGATCAGACAGCTAGCAGAATCCAGAAAACAAGCACAGGTCAAGAGTTCAGGAACACAAGCATGTACAAATGCAACCTTAGCAGGACACAAGAACCTTTAATGGGAAGAGGGCTGGACAACTTATATAGGTGCAAGAAGTCTCAGATTGGTCAGAGACAGGTCACATGTGCTTAACCCTTAAATCACAGGAAGTGGTGCATTCCGGCCCTTATTAACAATGTGCTACAGGAAACAGGCTGGAAGGCATGCTGTGCCCGGGGCTGAAAGGAGATCATGGTGGAGCCGTCCCAGCAGAACGTCATCTACAAGGACAGAGCCCGGGACCAAAGTGGTGAATAGGTAGACACTGGCAGCTGACTATTGCCTCTAACTGATCCGCAGTGCAGCTGGAGACGGACAATGATGAAGGTAGCCAGGGAGGACAGTGCTCATCTGAACACAAAGCCCAGGACCACGGCATTGAGTATGGGGGTCATTGGAAGCCAGCTACCACTGTTACACCCCTATGCGCTTCCCACAATACTCAAATATGACCTCATACACTGTATACTTGGGTTTATTCTATGTTAAATTTAATAAAACTAAATTTAAACAGATTTTAAAAAGATGCTAAGACACAGCTCTGATTCACATACTGTAACAAACAGGGGTGTTTCTCGGATCTTAAAAAGTCTGGGGCCCAATATCCAAAGCATATGGCCCAATTCTCTAAGTCACCCCTTCCCCCCCCAGCACTAAAGACATATTTGACTTACTGCATGGATACTATCAAACATACAGGACTATACAGTCCGACTCACCTAATACACAGGTGATGTCTCCTCTGATGTAGAGTTCTCTTTCATCAACTCCTCAATTCGGCCCAGACAACTTCTTTCAGCCATGTCTCGCCTCTCCAGAGTTTGACACACAGATGTCTTAGGTTCCTCATTTTATTATCATTATTAGAGATGAGCAAAGTTCTTGAAAATTAAATTCAGCTACTTCACCGAATATAAAAAAAAAATTTGCTTCATAACGAATTACTTCATCACGATGCACATTTCTTTGTAAGTAGGGGTGCAATGAGAGGAAACTGTGATTGCGCTGCTCCCCGTCATTGTACCCCTGAGATGCCACGTTCATCGCTGATCGCGACATCTGACATTAATATAATGTCTATAATAATAAAAAATAAATAAAATCATACTTACCTCATCCAAATACCAAATCTCACGTGACCCGTGATGACGTCATCACTTCAGCCAGTGTGGTGATGTCATATGTCACCACGCACAAAATTTTGAGCAGGATCTTCAATCAAGAATGCGTCGGCGGGATCTTCATGCTCAAAGGGATGAGGTGAGTATTGAGTATGCTTTTTTTTTTTTTTTTTTTTTTTTTTTACCCCATTTAGGGGAAAATCGATTTGCTGACACGAAGCACAAGGACATTCAAATCGAATTTTCCCTGGAATTCGGATTGAAGTCTACTTCGGACACTTCAATTCGCTCAACACTAATCATTATGCTCCCGACCCTGTTGCCACAACAATATCATCCTGCTGCTACCCCCCAATACTCTGCCTGCTGTGCTCCTCAATGCCCCCAAATACTATACTGCATAAATTATACTGCCATAAAGTCCCCCTGTAGTAATATAAAAGTCCCACCAATCACAATAACTCTCTCCCAGAGTGCCCTGATTAATAATAGAGTACCCAATAATAATAACAGTCCCCAAGTGTACCCATTAGTAGTGTTACTATATTGTGCCAAATAATAATGCTCACCATAGTGCACCAGTAGTAATAAAGCATCTTTATAGTGCCAATCGTATTAATAATAAATCTCAGCGGGCGTTTCTTTTTCTCAATTCATTTGCTTTTATTTCATAGATGGATAAATTCAAGGACGCGTTTCGGCCCGTCCAGCCTTCATCAGCTCAGTATTATAATACATCTCACACTCTTATATATCAAAGTTAGTCCTACATGTGTAGTGACGTCAGACGCCAAGGGGTGGAACCCTGGCACCTGTCAATCAATCATGTGATGTATATAGAAAATCATATAACAAACAAAAGATATAAAAAGTAAATCACAAAATAAATCAAAAATAAACAATACCGACGATACCGCTAGTTCAGTGGTTCATTGCAGGTTTCCCGTCTGCAAAGAAGAAACAGTCATTAGATTACATATATTGCAGCTTTATCACTACTACAAATGGACAACCTCATAATCTCTATTCAATCCTCTGGGTTGTAATGTACCCAGGGTATGGATCCAATATGCTTCTCTGCGGAGTAACTGCATTTTGATATCACCTTCTCCAACACCTGAAACCTCAATTGGGAAATGGAGTGGCGAGAGTCATGAAAACGGGCTGGTATAGGTAATATATCACAGATAGAAATGACTTTTCATCTAAAACATAACTTTTACTATCATTGGTTAAAATATTACCCCATCTAAATATAATGTTAGGCTAAGTCAAATGAATAGACAAGGCCTTACTTTGGACGTATCCAGGATAGTACAGTCCAATATATAAATAATAACGGCAACTTACAGTTAGATGACTGTGGACCTTGCCAGACGGTGAAAGAGAGGTGAAGTCTGGGCCGGGGATAGATGAGGTGGGGGGGAACAAAGTCCCTAATACATCCCTCAATGTACCCCTGCCTACAGGCGGAGCACCCGCCCCCAAAAGGGGCGACCCCACCTCTCGGTGGCTAAGCCCTCGCTGTCGCCTAGTATTACCCTGCCTGTAAGGATTGAAGATGTTCGTCCCTTCTTAGCAGTTTGTCCCGATGCGTTTCCCCAGTAATTGTAAAAACTGGTTCATCAGGGGACTCAGGATAGATCATCAAATGTTGCAGGTTTCATTAATGGTAATTGCCCATCTGATATTATAGGGAAAAAATTCTGGTAATTATATAGACCTCCTCGTATAATAAGGTGCTGGTATAGGTAAATTACTGGTCCGTATCGTGGACTTGTGCTTACAGATGCAATCTTTCACAGTTTGCATTGTCTCCCCGACGTAAGCCAAGCCACAAGGGCATTTTTTTAAATATATAACATTAGAAGAGTCACATGTGAAATTGCATTGAACTCTAAAGGCTTTACCAGTATGCGGATTGTGAGACAGTGACAGGTCTCACTCAGGTTAGAGGCAAGGAAGGGGTGGATAGTGTGGTCCACACCCCTGTTCCACCACAGGTGAGAGAAGCTGGAGGTAATCAGCCTGGCATAAGGCACCTCCCAGAGTGTCAGAAAGGGGGTAGTGTGTTACCTGTGGACAGAGGCCTGGAGGCTCTGTCTGTGTGGTCTCAGCTGGGCAAGGCTGAGGGACCACAAGGCTGGGAGATAGCCTGGAGTTGGGGGACGCAGCGACGCCTGGGAGGGTCGCAGGGCTATAGTCCAGCAGACTACTGAGCCCCAATCCCCCACAAGAAATACTGAACTGGAGACAGTGGGCGTACTGTGCTCTGTACAGCCAGGAGGCTGTGGGACATTGGCTGAGAAAGCCGCTTGTGTTCACAGGGTGTGAACTGTGACTTTAGGTGAGTCAGGAAACTTTATGTTTAGTTAGAGCCCAGCCGGGCAGGTGTTTATTTTGTACCTTTTATGTTTGGATTGCTGAGGAGCCAAATAAAGTGATGTTTGGACCAGAAACTTGGTGTCTGGCGACGATATTTGTGTGAATCACCCCCGGAGAAGAGCTAAACCCCTACAATTGGTGTCGGATGCGGGCAGGTGTCCCTGCTGATAAGTAAAAATGCTGGAAGCCTGCTAGTTTGCAGAGCAGAGACTGCTGGTGTTAAACTGGACCTTTTTTTTTCTGTGGTGCAAACCGTGCAGGATTTAAAGGGCCAGAAGCCCAGTACAAGAGACTGAGCAGTGGAAATGGCTGCAAAATGGTATAGCCCGTGGGAGAAATCCTGCGAATTAGTGATCGGCGGAATCCCGCTGGGGGTCAGTCTAGACTCCCGCCAGCAAGTGTCTCGGGTCCTGCCTAATATTCTGGACTTTGTAACAAGGGGGCCAGAGACAAAAACTGACCTTTGTGACGGACTATGGCTCTGTGCAATGGGAGCTGTTAAAATGTGAGACACTGGAAGTGTAATTTGTACTGGGCAAGGACTTTCCATTGTTTGGGCAGTTGTGGAGCGGAGTTCCTGATAAAAGGCAAAGATATGCCGTTGCCAAGGGCAACCGTCGGGAAGACCAAGAGGTGGAGAGCGGCGCGGTTCTCAGGAGTGCATATCTTCCCTGCGACTGTGTCCTGAGTCCTAGAGAGGGAGTGCGGAGTTGCAGTAAAGCTGTTGCTAGGAGCAACCACAACCTTGATGAGTCCGCGGGAGAGACTGTCACTTCTTTACCAGAATGGTTGATTACAAAGGGTAAGACTGTTCCTGTTACTAACTATGTGGCAGACCCAGTGACAGTGAGCCGGCGGCAGGGGATACTTGCTGGGCCGGTAGGTAATAAGTCTGTGTCTGGACAGGCGGATAAGCCTGCTGTGATTGCTCCCTCGCAGAAATCTACAGGGGAGAAGGTTTCTGTGTTACCTCAGTTGCCCATGACCAAAGCTAGTTTTGGGATGACAAGGATCCGGGATCCCATGCTAGCCCGGGTAAGAGAGAGCACAATATTCAAACCTGAGACTGGTAAAATATTAAAGGTGCTGGACAGTCGTGCGGATAAGGACTATCCGCTGATTTTCACTGAGCGTGAGACTCCAATGAGAACAGAGACTGATGAACTTGATGTTACAGATACGCTTATGCATGAGGGAGTGTTGGGCCGTGATATCGATTTGTTGCTGTGGGGTAAGGTAGACACTAATGCAGATGATGACGAAACTCCTGCAGAACCTGTACCTGTCCCTTTAAGTGAGGATCTAAGGGAGCTGCACTTTGACCTGCATGGGGAAAGAATATTGACCATTGGAAACAATGGTGCTGGTCAAGTGCAAAGTGATGGTAACAAAAGTGCGGAAATGCATAAGGAAAATATGATGTCATATGAAATATGTGGTGACAGTGATATAACTTTTCCGTTGCAGGTTGTGGTCAGGGGAGAAGCGCCCCCTGGTGGTAAAAATGTAAATGATGATAAAACTTTATTTTCTGCATCTGCTATGTTTCATGAAGCGCGATATGACGTAATCAAAAAGTTTGAAGACATGCCTATAACTAGTGTGGAGCAAAGCCCAGCTCCAGCTCAGTGTTTGAAGGTGCAGGAGAATATGATAGGGTTAGAGGGTGTAACGCACGTACCAGAGGGGGAAATGCAGTCTCCACAATGTTGGTTGGTTACTAAGGAAGTGTCCCAGGTGGGGATTAGCTCATCGGTGCCCCTAGAGGTCAGAATTAATAATGACACGAGCGGTATAGTTGACGTATGTGCTGTGACCGATAGCAATCCAGAGAGTGAGGCTACCATGCCAAGGTCCTGTGAAACAAAGGTGGTTACTAGTAACGACCAGACAGTTATATCTGACGAGATGAGAATTAAGTCGGGTGACGTCAGCCTAGGGTCTGAAGCCCATATCCAGACAGTTGTAGGTGACCTGACACGACAGTACAGCTGCAAACAGGAGGATGATCTCTCTCTCTCCTCACGCTCCCTAGAAACGTTAGAGACGGGACTAGCTGTCTTCACAGAGCAACTGAAGAAGGCTTCAGAAAGGGCAAAGAAGGAGAGCCAGAAAGAGAATGGTGATACTCCTACATCTGCTGCAGCAGGGCCGAGCAAGGAGCAGCTGGAACCGGAGGCCAAAAAGCGGGGCACTTCCCACAAGCTTGTGCAAAAAGCTGAAAAGAAACTGCTGAAAAACATGGAGTTGGTGGTTCAGCGCCTGGAGAAACAGGGTGTGACATACAAAAAGGTGGAGAAAACCAAGAACAAACTTCAGCGAGGATTGGATGATCTGATGGTGGACCTGGACCACCAGAAGCAAGTTATGTCTAATCCAGCGAAGAAACAGGAGAAATGTGACTGGCTCCTAGCTGAAGAGAAATACATCTCGGCTCGATATGGTGAAAAACGTGACCAAACAGAGACTGATGCTTGGGAAAAGGAGACCAAGGCCCTCTCCTTGGCTAAAGCCCTGGAAAAAGCGCTTGAGGAGCATGCTGAATTGGAGAGGCTGAACAAGCAACTCAGAGCAGAGAATGAAAATCTCATGAGCTTAAAAGATGAGTTGGAGAAATCTAAGTGTGCTCTCAAACAGCAGGTGGAAGGTGAGAAACCTGAAGAGGAGAGTTCTCTGGAAGATGTCAAGAAGCCAGAGCCTGTTAAAAATGGGACTGGAGAGGGTGGCACTGTGGTGCTGGCTGTGGCAGAGAAGATGGAAGATGCTTCTGCTAAACCAGATGATGGGGCTGATGTGGATGCCGAAGACCTCAGACCCGTGGTAGCGTGTAGCCTAGGCCTGGAAGACGTCCCCTCTGCATACAAGGCCTTCCAAATAGCCAGCAGCCTGCTGGGGAAGAAATACGAGGAGGTGAACGATCAGTTTTCGGATCCGGGCTATTACGATGGGCTGTATCTCCTGACTCCTCCACAAAATGAGAACAGGGTCCTGGGTGAGCCTCTAGAGAAAATGACAGAAGACGAGGAGTCTGCTGAAGACCCTGGTGCCTCCTGCATCGATGAGAAAGAGGGGGAGGGGTTAACAGGGCAAGTTTATGGTGCCATGTCCGAGAAGGATGAGAAGGCGGTCAAAGAGACTGGAGACTTCAAGAAGACAAAGACTGAAAAAGTTAAGGCCGATATGCTGGTTGACATGAAGTCCCCAGGTTCTACAGAGACCAAAGTTAAGCCAAAGGGAGCCGCGGCCGAAGTGGAAAAAGCCGTTAAAGAAGCAGAGATCTCTAAAACTGTCATAGTAGCTGGAGTAACTACTGTTGGAAAGAAGGAAGAAGTGACCCAGATGCACGTAAAAGAAGCGAGTAGGGGCAAGCATGCTCTGCTGAAGGAGCCCTGCAAAGCAAAGGAGAAAGTGTCGGGATATGACTATGACTGGGAACAGTTCAGGCAAGAGCTGCAGCAGTCCAAGAAAGGACGTGAGGCGCATGTACAGGATCCAGAGGATCTAAAAAGAGAGGGAGATCAAAATATACGACAGCGCATCATCCTCTCTCGGGAAAGAGTAAGAAAAGAGTATCTGGCCATGAGATGGGCACATGAGGCCTTTAGGCAGTTTCTGTTATGCAAGATGTTGGTTTTGGTGATGAACCAAGCTCTGCTGGCGTGGGTCTGGCAGAACAAAGGGAAGGTACGTGTCACCGAGGTTGCTGGCCTCGGTGAAATAAGAACCGGTAATTTTCTGTGTCAGCGGCAGCTAGTGCTCGCTGACACTGGGTTACTTAGTGTGGTTGTAAAGCCAATCTGGGCCGGTTCTTATTGGGAGCAGCCAAAGAGCAGGGTGGGTGGCTGTTCCCCACATCCAGGCCAGGTTGATACCCTCTCACCAGCCTCCCGTGGTTATGCAGGTGTTCACCCTCACGGGTTTGAACAAAGGGGAGGGATATGTGAGACAGTGACAGGTCTCACTCAGGTTAGAGGCAAGAAAGGGGTGGATAGTGTGGTCCACACCCCTGTTCCACCACAGGTGAGAGAAGCTGGAGGTAATCAGCCTGGCATAAGGCACCTCCCAGAGTGTCAGAAAGGGAGTAGTGTGTTACCTGTGGACAGAGGCCTGGAGGCTCTGTCTGTGTGGTCTCAGCTGGGCAAGGCTGAGGGACCACAAGGCTGGGAGATAGCCTGGAGTTGGGGGACGCAGCGATGCCTGGGAGGGTCGCAGGGCCATAGTCAGGCAGACTACTGAGCCCCAATCCCCCACAAGAAATACTGAACTGGAGACAGTGGGCGTACTGTGCTCTGTACAGCCAGGAGGCTGTGGGACATTGGCTGAGAAAGCCGCTTGTGTTCACAGGGTGTGAACTGTGACTTTAGGTGAGTCAGGAAACTTTGTTTAGTTAGAGCCCAGCCGGGCAGGTGTTTATTTTGTACCTTTTATGTTTGGATTGCTTAAGGAGCCAAATAAAGTGATGTTTGGACCAGAAACTTGGTGTCTGGCGACGATATTTGTGTGAATCACCCCCGGAGAAGAGCTAAACCCCTACAGGATGATAAAAGGATTCTCATTTAATAATGTGCAAACATTGCGCACAATGTAAACAAGGATATGTACCATTCCTCTGATGCCTCAGCAAGCTCTGTCGTGGAATAACAATCAGAGGGCCAATGTCAGCGTGCACCAATTGGTCACGGTAGGTCTTACTTCGTTTGTTACAGATCAGTGGGGGATTATTAAATTGTGGATATGATCTCCCTAATAGTCGCCAATGTTAACGTACAATGTAATCAAATCGTTTATTAACCACCTCCCGTCACACTGACGCCCGAAAGGCGTCAGGACGGCGGCGCTCTCAGGTCTCAGCGACGCCTATTGGCGTAATCTCGTGAGACCTGAGATTTCCTGTGAACGCACGCTCACAGGAGCGCACGTTCACAGGATCGCGCAGTTCACAAGTTGATCTACAGCCTGCCAGCGCTGATCATTCGCTGGCAGGCTGTAAATGTAAAGAAAATCGCATCAGAAAGGTATATTAGACGCTGTTTTGTTAACAGCGTCTGATATACCTGCTACCTGGTCCTCTGGTGGTCCCTTTTGCTTGGATCGACCACCAGAGGACACAGGCTCTGTAAGAAGCACCACACTACACACCCCCCCCTGTCACTTATTAACCCCTTATTAACCCCTGATCACCCCATATAGACTCCCTGATCACCCCCCTGTCATTGATCACCCCCCTGTAAGGCTTCATTCAGACGTCCGTATGTGTTTTGCGGATCCACGGATCCGCAAAACACTGACACCGGCAATGTGTTTTCCGCATTTTGCGGATCCGCACATTGCCAGAACTATATAGAAAATGCCTTTTCTTGTCCGCAATTGCGGACAAGAATAGGACATGTTCTATATTTTTGCAGAACGGAAGTGCGGACCCGGAAGTGCAGATCCGCAATTCCGGATCCGAGCGGGACAAAGTCTGTCCCCATAGAAATGAATGGGTCCGCAATTCCCGTCCGCAAAATGTGGAACAGAATTGCGGACGTGTGAATGGGGCCTAAGGGTCCCTTATCACCGCCAGTTAGTTAGCTACTTGTTAGGTAGTTAGCGCCCAGCCCACCGCACCGGTCACTGATTAGCGTCATCGCTGTCGCTAATCAGCACTAGTACTATATAGTATCTGTAAGTGATCAAGACTGATCGCAATCAGATCTATATCAGTACATTAGGGTCAACTTAGGCTCTACAAAAAACGCAGTGTTTGCCGGATCAGGCCTGATCTTGTGCGCACACTTGCATTCAGTCCGCCCCACCGCAGTGACAGAATTTTTTTTTCAGATCATTGCAAAAACACCATAAAATCGCTGCGGCGCTATAAAGATCACTTTTGAGCTTTTTGCATCTTTATTAGTGATCGCAGCTTTACTTCGCAAGCACTCCTATGTCCTTTCCCCTCTTTTTTTTTTTTTTGCACATTTTTTGGCAGAGATTTTTTCATCCACATTGATCGATGCGAATGAAGAAATCTGTGCTGTTCATTTTTTTTCTTCAGCCCAGAGGCTGAACGAAAAAAAAAAATCTCATTACCCGTATGCTCAATATAAGGCCTCATGCACACGACCGTGCAGTTTTTTGCGGTCCGCAAACCGCAGATCCGCAAAAAAACGGAAGGCGCCCGTGTTGCACGGACAAGAATAGGACATGTTATATTTTTTTAGCGGGGCCGCGGAACGGAGCCACGGATGCGGACAGCACACAGAGTGCAGTCCGCATCTTTTGCGGCCCCATTGAAATGAATGGGTCCGCATCCGACCCGCCAAAACGGCGGCTCGGATGCGGACCCAAACAACGGTCGTGTGCATGAGGCCTAAGGAGAATAGCAGAAACTCCTAATGCCGGCCATACATGTAATGATTGCGGAGACCCTCAAATGCCAGGGCAGTACAAACGCCTCACAAATGACCCCATTTTGGAAAGAAGACACCCCAAGGTATTCGCTGAGGGGCATATTGAGTCCATGAAAGATTGAACTTTTTGTCACAAGTTAGCGGAAAGGGAGACTTTGTGAGAAAAAACCAAAAAAAATCTATTTCCGCTAACTTGTGCCAAAGAAAAAAATCTTATATAAACTTTCCATGCCAGAATACCTTGGGGTGTCTTCTTTCCAAAATGGGGTCACATGTGGGGTATTTATACTGCCCTGGCATTCTAGGGGCCCTAAAGCGTGAGAAGAAGTCTGGAATCCAAAAGCCTAAAAATGCCCTCCTAAAAGGTACTCGTTGGACTTTCGGCCCCTTTGCGCATCTTGGCTGCAAAAAAGTGTCACACATGTGGTATCGCCGTACTCAGGAGAAGTAGGGCAATGTGTTTTGGTGTGTATTTTTACATATACCCATGCTGGGTGAGAGAAATATCTCTGTAAATTGACAACTTTGTATAAAAAAATTGAAAAAATTGTCATTTACAGAGATATTTCTCACACACAGTATGGGTATATGTAAAAATACACCCCAAAACACATTGCCCTACTTCTTCTGAGTACGGAGATACCACATGTGTGCCACTTTTTTGCAGCCTAGGTGCGCAAAGGGGCCCAAATTCCAATGAGTACTTTTAGGATTTCACAGGGCATTTTTACGCATTTGGATTCCAAACTACTTCTCACACTTTAGGGCCCCTAAAATGCCAGGGCAGTATAAATACCCCACAAGTGACCCCATTTTAGAAAGAAGACACCCCAAGGTATTCCGTGAGGGGTATGGTCCATTTTCGTCAGGTAATGAAGATCAGAGGGTTGGTATCATCATGTCTTTGCTTAAAGGGGACGCGCAATCCTGGGCTTTTTCTCTGCCGCCCGGTTCTCTGGCTCTCCGGTCGGTGGAGGAATTTTTCAAAGCCCTGGGATTGATTTACGATGACCCAGATCGGGTCTCAATGGCAGAATCGAGATTGCGTAACTTACTACAGGGTAAACATACTGCAGAGGGTTACTGCACAGAGTTTAGGAGGTGGGCTACTGAGTCGGGGTGGAACGACCCCGCGTTATGTAGTCAGTTTTGTCAGGGGTTATCTGAAAGGTTGAAGGATGCCCTGGCTTTTCATGAGTACCCGGATACTTTAGAGAATGCAATGTCTTTGGCTATATGGTTGGATAGACGTATCAGAGAGAGGTGTAAGGGTCCCTCCGTGCAGGGGATCTCTCCTGCGTGTGGTTTTATTTCTCCTACTGCCCAGGGTGATATTACTCATAACTCTGGGGTAAGGGAGGAACCCATGCAGTTAGGTCAGATATCTTGCCATTCTGATAGTAGAGACTTTAGAAAAGTGCACAATCTATGTTACTATTGTGGAAAGAGGGGTCATTTTGTTTTTTCTTGTCCTTATGTTAAATCACAGGTGGAAGAGAAAAAGAAAAAAAAACTTCCCTCACACTTGGTAGTATGAATGGTGTGGTGGAGCAGACAGGTATGCAAGCTCCCTGCAGTTCCCGTTTTTCTCCTTTCAGCTATGGTGGCGCTAGAGTAAAAAAATGTGTTTGTTGATGTATTCCTTGATTGTGGTGCTGGGGTAAACCTAATTGACTTTCTTTTTCTTCAAGGCCTGGGACTAAGTACTTGCACGTTAGAGAACGAGATTCGTGTTTTTGCAATTGATCCTTCCCCTCTGTCTTAAAGGAGCATTACTCACATTGTTCATGGCATTCACTTAAGGGTGGGTGATTCACATGCTGAAATTATTTCTTGTTTTGTCATGAAGGATTTGCCAGCTCCTATAGTTTTGGGGTTGCCATGGTTGACTAGACATAACCCAATTATAGACTGGCAAGCGAAACAAATCATTGGTTGGAGCGAGTTTTGTTCGGATAATTGTCTTGGCACATCTATCTCTGGTGTGTCCATTACGACTTTACCTCAGTATCTCTCGGATTTTGTGGATGTCTTTTTCGGAGGGTGGGGCTCAGGAATTGCCCCCACATCGAGACTATGATTGTCCAGTTAATCTCATTCCTGGGGCTAAGTTGCCAAAGTCTCAGCTTTACAACCTCTCTCAACCCGAAAGAGAGGTCATGCGAAAGTATGTCGCCGAGAGTTTGGCAAAGGGTCATATTAGACCATCTAAGTCTCTAGTGGCAGTATGTTTGTTCTTTGTGAAGAAAAAAGATGGATCACTGAGACAGTGTTTGCATTTCCAGGAATTGAACTGTATTACAGTCCGGGATCCATACCCCTGCTTTTGATCTCCGATCTTTTTGATCAAATTGGTGGAGCCAAGGTGTTCTCCAAGTTGGATTTGAGAGGAGCCTACAATCTGATCAGGATCAAGGAGGGGGATGAGTGGAAAACGGCCTTCAATACGCACGAGGGTCATTTTGAGAACCTGGTGATGCCTTTTGGGTTGACTAACGCGCCAGCAGTATTTCAGCGATTCGTCAATGATATTTTTCATCACTTGGTGGGGAGGTTCGTAGTAGTTTACCTGGATGACATTTTAATTTATTCTCCTGATCTGAAGACCCATCAGGATAATGTGAGACAGGTTTTGACGATCCTTCGGGAGAATAAGTTATATGCCAAATTGGAGAAATGTTTGTTTGCAGTGCAAAAGCTTCCGTTCTTGGGATACATGCTTTCTAATTCTGGTTTTCGTATGGACCTCGAAAAGGTCCGGGCGGTTCTGGAGTGGGACCGACCAGAGAATCAGAAAGCTTTGATGCGGTTCTTGGGGTTTACGAATTATTATAGAAAATTTATTTCGAATTATTCTACCCTAGTAAAACCTCTTACTGATAGGACCAAGAAGGGCGCCGATGTCTCTGTCTGGTCGGATGAGGCATTGCAGGCCTTTTCGACTGTTAAGGAGTGTTTTGCGTCTGCTCCCATTCTGGTGCAGCCGGATGTGTCTCAGTCATTCGTAGTGGAGGTTGATGCATCAGAGGTGGGGGTTGGGGCGGTGCTGTCACAGGGTTCATCTCCTGGCAAGTGGGTCCCATGTGCCTTCTTCTCCAAGAAGCTCTCGGTCGCCGAGAGGAATTATGATGTTGGAGATAGAGAGTTGTTGGCTATCAAGTTGGCCTTTGAGGAATGGCGTTACTGGTTAGAGGGGGTGTCTCACCCCGTTACGGTGTATACTAACCATAAAAATTTGGCTTATCAGCAATCTGCCAAGCGTCTGAACCCTAGGCAGGCCAGATGGTCACTGTTTTTTACCAGGTTCAATTTCGTGGTTACCTTTTGCCCAGGGGTCAAGAACGTCAAGGCAGATGCCTTGTCTCCCAGCTTTCCTGGGGGAGGTGATTCAGAAGATCCGGCGCCAATTTTGGCGGATGGGGTGGTGGTCTCCGCTCTGTACCCTGAATTGGAGATGGAGGTGTTGGGAGCCCAGGAGGGGGCTCCTGGTTCTTGTCCCCCAGGGAGGTTTTTTGTTCCTGAGGGCCTACGATACAAGGTGTTCAAGGAACAGCACGATACTGTTCTCGCTGGACATCCTGGTGGTAAGTCCACCTGTGATCTAGTATCCCGGAGGTTCTGGTGGCCAGGGTTACGTAAGAGCATTGAGAATTACGTGACACCTTGTGAAGCCTGCGCTCGGTCAAAGGTTGCTCATACTCGACCGCCTGGTTCACTTCTTCCATTGTCTATTCCATTTCGTCCTTGGACGCATTTGTCTATGGACTTTATTACGGATCTGCCGAGTTCCTCCGGGAGAACAGTGATTTTGGTGGTAGTTGACCGTTTCAGTAAAATGGCTCACTTTATACCACTAATGAGTCTACCTAACGCTAAGACTCTTGCGCAGATTTTTGTGGATAATATTGTGCAATTGCATGGTATTCCTTGGGATGTGGTCTCTGATAGGGGCACGCAGTTTGTCTCCAGGTTTTGAAGGGCGTTCTGCTCTCGGCTTGGCATTCAACTTTCATTCTCTTCGGCTTTTCATTCACAGTCGAATGGTCAGACGGAGCATACTAATCAAAACCTGGAGACCTACTTGAGGTGCTTTGTGGCTGAGAATCAGGAGGACTGGTCCTCATTCTTGTCCTTAGCAGAATTTGCGTTGAATAACCGTAGGCAGGAGTCCACGGGTAAGTCGCCATTTTTTGGCGCATACGGTTTTCATCCTCAGTTTGGTAGGGATGCCAGAGGAGGAGAGATTCTCTTCTGCCTTATCCTCTATCTGGCGGAGGATTCAAGGGAATTTGGAGAGGATAGGTGAGAGGTATAAACGAATGGCTGACAAGAGACGTATGACTGGTCCGGACCTGTGTGTGGGTGATCTGGTGTGGTTGTCCACTAAGAATATCAAATTGAGAGTGCCATCTTGGAAACTGGGTCCAATATTTATTGGTCCGTATAAAATTTCTGCGGTGATCAATCCTGTGGCGTTTCGGCTGGATCTTCCGCAGACTTGGAGGATCCATGATGTGTTCCACAGGTCTTTACTAAAAAAATACGTGAGACCGGTGGAACCATCGCCATTGCCTCCTCCTCCTGTTCTAGTCAAGGGAAACTTTGAGTTTGAGATCTCCAGGATTCTCGACTCGAGAGTTCTTCGGGGTTCCCTTCAGTACCTGGTGCACTGGAGAGGGTACGGTCCTGAGGAGAGGATGTGGGTTCCGGCTTCGGATGTCAACGCCAGCCGACTGGTGAGGGCCTTTCATAGGTCCCATCCGGATAAGGTTGGTCCGGGGTGGCCGGAGGTCACCCGTAGAAGGGGGGGTACTGTCATGCCACACTCTGACGATGTGCGGAGGTCGGCCAGGATAGCAGCACGAGTTTAGTTTTTGTTTTGGAGCCGTGCTGGATCCACCTCTCAAGTGCACTGGGTGGGGTCATTAGTTTAAATAGTATACCAACCCAGTGCTCTGGGCGGATTATACTAATCATTGTGGTCTTGGAAGCTAGGAAGGAAGGTTGGCTGTCTGCTCCAGCTCAGGAAGATAAGTGTTATTTCAAGTTTGGTTGTTTTGTGTCATCTATCCCATCCAGGTTCTGTGCGAGCAGGCTGCTCCTATTTCCCTACTTCACCATCTCAGGGAATTCAGGGTTTTGTCAGCCCAGGCACGGGGACATCTCATACCTACCTTAAAGATCTGTAGGTGGGCTGAGCAGTGTAGGGAAAGAAGTCAGGGATTAGTTAGGAGGTGACCCTTCCCCTGTCTCTCGCCCAGAGCCTGGTTGGTGCGTTATCTGTTAGACTGAGTGCACGTCCGCCGTGACAACACCCCAAGGTATTCACTGAGGGGCATAGTGAGTCCGTGGGAGATTTTTTCTTTTTTTTGCCAGAAGTTAGCAGAAATGGAAACTTTATTTTTTATCCTTTTTTCTCAGAAAGTGTCATTTTCCACTAACTTGTGAAAAAATATATAAATCATACATAAACTCACCATTCCCCTCTGCGAATACTTTGGGGTGTCTTCCTTCTAAAATGGGGTCATTTGGGGGGAATTTATACTATCCTGGCATTCTAGCACCTCAAGAAACATGACAGGTGCTCAGAAAGTCAGAGCTGCTTCAAAATGCGGAAATTCACATTTTTGTACCATAGTTTGTAAACGCTATAACTTTTGCGCAAACCAATAAATATAAACTTATTGGATTTTTTTTTTATCAAAGACATGTAGCACAATAAATTCTGACACAAACATGTATAGAAATGTAATTATATTTGAACAATTTAACCAGAGAAAGTTAAAAATACACTTTTTTTTGAGAAAATTGCTATTTTGATTAATATCAGAAAAACAAAAAATCTCAGCAGCAATAAAATACCACCAAAAGAAAGCTGTATTTGTGAGAAGAAAAGGAGGTAAAATTAATTTGGGTGCCAAGTTGCATGACCGAGCAATAAACTGTTAAAGTTGTGAAGTGCCGATTTGTAAAAAAGGGCCTGGTCACTAGGGGGGTATAAACCTGTGGTCCTTAAGTGGTTAAAAGGATGACATTTGTGTGAAAAGACAATCCTGGGACTTTTTCCTTCCATTTTATCCCGAACCGGGGTAACCACAGCCTCCTTGAGGACCTTTTCAGGGTAGCCCCTCACCTTAAATCTCTTCACCATCTCTCCTATCCTTCTTTCCTGTACCTCTTGATTGGAGACAATACGTCTTACTCGCTGAATCTGTGATTTAGGGATAGCCTAGGATAGGGGTGGGCACTTTTGAAATGTAACACACTGTTTCTGTCTGTCTTCTTCCTTTAAAGATCAGTATGTATATACCCATCATCATCCTTAATCACCATTGTATCCAGAAAGCTAATCTTCACCTGATCATGGGTCATGGTAAATTTCAAACCACTTAGGGCACTATTAAGATGTCTTTGGAAGGCCATGAGGGACTCGAGTGGCCCCGACCATATGCAAATGATATCATCAATAAATCTTTTCCAAAGAAGGGCATTCTTTTGATAGCCCAAATTATTGTATACAAAGGTTTTTTCAAATGATTACATGAATGCATTTGCATAGGGCGGGGCCACATTCGAGCCCATCACAGTCCCCTGCCGCTGTAGATAAAATGTATCTCCAAATAGAAAATAATTTTTATAAAAAACAAGATGTAGCAGCTTCAACAAAAATTCCTGCTGTATATCAGTGTACCCACTTGACTGCAACAAAAGTGATACAGCCTCCATACCTCCACCATGATCTATGAAAGTATAGAGGCTGACCACATAAATAGTGACCAACCAGCTATCAAGAGGGATCTTTCCTAATCCTTTTATTATTTCTAAGAATTGCGAAATGTCCAGGAGAAACTAAGCAGTCTGTTTCACCAAAGGTGTTAACAATTGTTCCAATACCATCCCCAGCAGGGACAGAACAGAGTTTACCGACACCACTATAGGGCGCCCAGGGGGGTCCATCAGTGTCTTATGTACATTTGGTAGTATATATAACACCGGAGTTGCCGGTGACTGATTAATTTGAAACTGGCTCATTTTCTAATCAATTATGCCCAAGGCTTTGTAGTGGTATACAACAGATAATATTTCTTCTTTTATCCAGAACACAGGATCATTATCCAACCTCATATAAGTGTCATTATCTGACAACTGGCGCAATACCTCTTTTACATAACTACTTCTGTCCATAATCACTAATGATCCCCCTTTGTCTGCCGGCTTAATTACAAGGCTCTTATCCTGCATAAGAGACCGCACGGCTTGTTGCTCCTGTGGGGTCACATTGGATGTTACATGTAACTCTCTCCTTTCTTAATCAAGTCCATCAATGTTTGAATGTCTCTCATCACAAGTTGGACACATGTCTCCGCTGGGTGCGCATTTTTTGGTGGCATAAATCTACTCCCAACTGCCAAGTTCAAATCTATTAACCTGAATACCCCAGTTCCAGTATCATGCCCATCAGTTACACAGTCTTCAGAGGATGATATCACAGATGCATCCATAAAATTACTTCTTAGTCTTATCCTTCTAAAAAAATGTTGTAGCTCGATATCCATCTGGAAACTGTCAAACTGCGAGACAGGGCTAAAGGATAAACCTTTCTCCAGAGCTTTAATCTGGAACGGGTTCAACATTTTCGAAGACAGATGAATAATCATAGAGGGAGCCGTACCTGCGAGTACGTCTGAATCTGAGTCGATCCCGTTGGTATGGGGCTGCCGATGCTTGCGGCCCACCCTGCGCCTCCTCCTGGCGGTCGACGGCCATTGCCCCTCCTGAAAAAAGGATGCAACTCTTGGGATCCCGCTGAGTCGCTCCCAGAACTTGTAGTATAATAATCCTTTCTTGGCTGTCTTCTGTAGCCTGTAACTCTGATATATAAGTGTGTGAGATGTATTATAATACTGAGCTAATGAAGGATGGACGGGCAGAAACGAATCCTTGAATTTATCCATCTACGGAATAAAAGCAAATAAATTGAGAAAAAGAAACGCCCACTGAGATTTATTATACTACGTCTTGGAAGTTTTCTTCTCCTCGTGTGGGTTGAGTGCAAAGTCGAGTGCTGACTGCTCCTTGCTTTAATCGCATTAATAAGGCATCCCTATGGAGTTCCTAATAGTATTAAGTCAAATAGTTTTGTGCCTTCAGTAGTTATAATGTCCCCTATAGTGCCCCCACTAGTTTAAATTCTCCCTATAGTGCCCAAACAATTTAAATGCCTTAAAAGTGTCCCCAGTAGTTAAAATGTCCCCTATAGTGCACCCTGTAGTGCTCTAGACCTTACAGGCTCCCGTTCAGTGCCCCCAGTCCTTATATTGCCTCCTGTAGTGCCAACATTCCTTAAACTGCCCACTGTAGTGCACCCAGCCCTTATAGTGCCCCAAAACTTTATGGTACCTCCCGTGGTTCACACAGTCCTTATAGTGCCCCAAGCCCTTAAATTGCCCCCCTGTAGTTCCCACAATCCTTCAAATACCACCCTGTAGTCCCCACAGTCCTTATAGTGCAACCTTTAGTGCTCACAGTCATTACAGTGCAATCCTGCAGTGTCTACAGTCTTTATAGTGCTTCCCTGTAGTGTATCTAGTCTTTACACTGCCCCCCTGTAGTGCCAGCAGTCCTTATAGTGCTCCCTGTAGTGCCCACATTTCTTATAGTGCCCCTGTAGTTTCCCATGTCTTTATAGAGGCCCCTGTAGTGCCCACAGACCATAAAGAGGCCCCTTGTATTGCCACCAGACCATATAAGATACTCACCTAACTTCTGACCTCTGTCAGTAAAGCAGCGATGAGGTCCCTGCTTCTCCACTCAAGCGCTGGTGTTGAAGTCAACTCGCCATCTGCATCTAGGCACAGGAATAAAACAATGTAATTGAGTTGCCTACGACGGGCCTGCACCACACTACTTTTCATTGGCCTCAGGCCAAGTTGCCTGAGAGAGTATGGTGGGGCAGGAAGCAATTGGTTCCCATGTCAGTGCCCACCACAGTAATTCAATAGTCCTGAGGATCGCAATACAGTTGTATGCATATCTCTGGTAACCAGCACATTCTGGGCCTGGGACAAGACATCTGGGGCCCAGGTCCCGAATGTTTTAAGCTAGGAATGCCCAAGCCATGGGCCTGTGTGTACATCCCTAGTACAGATTTTAATCTCTTAAATGTAAACAATGAAGGTTCCTATTGAATTACTGTAAGCAGAATTGTTGTAAAACTCTGAGAAATAGATAAAGTATATTGGAAAAACTGTAAATAGGTCACAGATGGATCTCAATAAATTAGAGTATCATTGAAAAGTTAATTTATTTCAGTAACCGGGGGCAGTAAGATTGACCTGCAGGCGAGTTTGCAGGTCAATCAAGCACAGTGATACTGTGATTATTAAACCAGGTATTGGTACTTTTGTCGGAAAATGAAATTAGCATCTTCATGAAGCTTGTCAGCAGAGGGAAGCATGAAGTGCTCTAAAATTTCCTGGTAGACAGCTGCACTGACTTTGGACCAACACCAGCAGATGACATGTCTCCCCAAACCATCACTGATTGTGGAAACTTCTCAATGGACCTCAATCAACTTGGATTGTTTGCCTCTCCACTCTTCCTCCAGACTATGGGACTTTGATTTCCAAATGAAATACAAAATTTACTTTCATCTGAAAACAGAACTTTGGACCACTGAGCAATAATCCAGTCCTTTTTCTCCTCAGCCCTGGAAAGACAATTCTGACGTTGTCTCTGGGTCATGAGTAGCTTGACAGAAGGAATGTGACAGTTGTAGCCAATGTCCTGGATACGTCTGTGTGTGGTGGCTCTTAAAGCACTGACTCAAGCCGCAGTGCACTACATGTTAATCTCCCTCAAATGCTTGAATGGCCTTTGTTTGACAATCCTTTCAAGGCTGTGGTTATTCCTGTCACTTGTGCACCTTTTTCTACCATACTTTTTCCTTCCACTTAGCCTTCCATTAATATGCTTAGATACAGCGCTCTGCGAACAGCCAGTTTCTTTAGCAATAACCTTTTGTGGCTTACCCTTCTTGTAGAGGGTGTCAATGACTGTCTTCTGGACAACTGTCAAGTCAGCAGTCTAGCCCTTGATTGTGTAGCCTACTGAACCAGACTGAGGGACCATTTAAAGGTTTAGGAAACCTTTGCAAGTGTTTTGTGTTGATTAGCTGATTAGAGTGTGACACCATTAGTCTACAATATTGAAGTTTTTCACAATATTCAAATTTTCTGAAATATACAGTATAAGCCATAATCATCAACATTAAAAATAATAAACATTTGAAATAGATTACTCTGTATGTAACTTTTCTGTGTGTAACTTTTCAATGATATTCTAATTAATTGACAAGCGTCTGTATTTTCTGACAATAGACTCACTTTAAACAGGACAAAACATGTCTCAAAAGCTTTATGAATCTATGTATGTTTATATGTTAGTTTCTATGCATGTATGTTTGCTAGGCTACTATATATATATATATATATATATATATATATATATATATTGTGGTAATATATTGTAGATACCTCAGCTGGGTGAGATAACTAAAATCCAGAAAGCTGCAGTGGTCTCAGCTGGATTTTACTTGGATTGGGAGATGGGTGTGGTAGTGGGAACTGCCAGTCCACACCCTTCCGGTACCTTTCACCTGAGGTGATCGCAGGTGAGGCCTGCTCTAATCAAGGAGGCAAAAAACCAACCCTCTGTGTGTTAGTCTGCAGAGATAGTGATTTGAAGCAGAGACCTGAGTGGTCTCAGCCAGAAGGTTGAGGGGCCACAAGGCTACATGATAGCCCAAAGTTTGGTGGACCCAGCGACGCCTGTGGAGCGAGGGTCGCATGGCCAGAGTCAGGAGGACTACTGGGCCATAATACCCCAAAAGGTACTGGAGTAGTCACAGCCTGGAGGCTGCTGGACTGTTTGGGCTGAGAAAGCCGCATCTGATCATGTGGGTGAACAGTTTTCTTTAGAGGTGAGTCAGGGAATGAATTATGTATTAGGTAGTGCCTAGATGGGCAGGAGTTATTTTGGTTGCTGTATTGTGCTAAAGTGCTAGAAAATAAAGCATCGTTTGGACTTCAATTCGGTTGTCTGCGAGAAATCTGCGATTGAGACCCCCTCAGAGAGAGCGATCCCTTACTATATATATATATATATATATATATATATATATATATATATATATACACACTCACCTAAAGAATTATTAGGAACACCTGTTCTATTTCTCATTAATGCAATTATCTAGTCAACCAATAACATGGCAGTTGCTTCAATGCATTTAGGGGTGTGGTCCTGGTCAAGACAATCTCCTGAACTCCAAACTGAATGTCAGAATGGGAAATAAAGGTGATTTAAGCCATTTTGAGCGTGGCATGGTTGTTGGTGCCAGACGGGCCGGTCTGAGTATTTCATAATCTGCTCAGTTACTGGGATTTTCACGCACAACCATTTCTAGGGTTTACAAAGAATGGTGTGAAAAGGGAAAAACATCCAGTATGCGGCAGTCCTGTGGGCAAAAATGCCTTGTGGATGCTAGAGGTCAGAGGAGAATGGGCCGACTGATTCAAGCTGATAGAAGAGCAACGTTGACTGAAATAACCACTTGTTACAACCAAGGTATGCAGCAAAGCATTTGTGAAGCCACAACACGCACAACCTTGAGGCGGATGGGCTACAACAGCAGAAGACCCCACCGGGTACCACTTATCTCCACTACAAATATCAAAAAGAGGCTACAATTTGCACAAGCTCACCAAAATTGGACTGTTGAAGACTGGAAAAATGTTGCCTGGTCTGATAAGTCTCGATTTCTGTTGAGACATTCAAATGGTAGAGTCCGAATTTGGCGTAAACAGAATGAGAACATGTAGCCATCCTCTGATGGCTACTTCCAGCAGGATAATGCACCATGTCACAAAGCTCGAATCATTTCAAATTGGTTTCTTGATCATGGCAATGAGTTCACTGTACTAAAAAAGCCTCCACAGTCACCAGATCTCAACCCAATAGAGCATCTTTGGGATGTGGTGGAACGGGAGCTTCGTGCCCTGGATGTGCATCCCTCAAATCTCCATCAACTGCAAGATGCTATCCTATCAATATGGGCCAACATTTCTAAAGAATGCTATCAGCACCTTGTTGAATCAATGCCACGTAGAATTAAGGCAGTTCTGAAGGCAAAATGGGGTCCAACACCGTATTAGTATGGTGTTCCTAATAATTCTTTAGGCGAGTGTATGTGTGTGTGTGTGTGTGTATGTATGTATGTATATATATATATACACTGATTTCCAAAATAAGGCAGCACTCTATATACGTAGCAATCCGGGTGCCAGCGTTCGACCCTTAGAATATACAAAAAATCCACGGCACTACTCTGTAAACGCTGAAAAAAACTATTGTATTTATTCACTCATGTCACAGCGATGTTTCAGTCCCCTCACAGAACCTTTCTCAAGCCAAGTGAATTACAAAGTGCAAGTGCATATATTTATATATCCCATAATTATTGACCAATATAAACAATCAAAAATTTTCATACGGTGTCAACATGATTCTATTCAAATAGAGTTCATACATGTACATTCGTGTGTATAAATCCAATTGTAACAGCAACTGCTGTGCGACGCTGTTCCCCTGCTTACCGCCGTGGTCCCGGGCACTGTACACTTTGGTGATCGGTAGCCACTGTTTCCCAGTTTCCACTGCAGTCCGGGACACTCTGTTTGTGTGAATGATGTTGCTTCTGAAGATTCCGCTCCACTGCTTCCATTCAGCCCTGGACACAGCATGTGTTCGGCTGGTTTCATGTGTCACTGCTCTAAAGGGGGTACGCATCACTCGCTGGGCTGGATTGGGTCAGGTTACCTCGTTGACAACCCTGGCTCTCCTACACATATTTAAGGTGCTCATCCCTTTTCCCAGATGCCTGAGTGTCAAGGTCCTAGTCTGTTGCTAAAGAGCTTAATACTTGTGTTCCTGATCTATACTTCATCCCTGGACTCCGCTTATCGTCTGATGCCTACCTGTGTGCTTTGTCTCTCCTGTTGCCAACCCGGATTGCCTGACCTGTACCTGTGCCGCCTGCCCTGATCTTCTGCCTGTCTGAAAATGCCGCTGCCTCCTCCTTCGGTTCCTGCTTTGTTGCTCCTTGTAACAACTCTGCCTGTCTACCACGCCTGTACTGCTGGTACCTATCTCAGGTATCTTCTGGTCCGCCTGGACCAGCTGCTACTGACTCTGGGACAGCTCTGGAGTGGAACCTGGCAACTACCCTAACGGCCCAAGTCTATCCTCACTATCAGAGGCTATAGAGAAGACCAGGTAGTTGCTTAGTCACACCCTCCAGGGTACAGCCAGTCTGTAGCACAGTGGGTTCACATCCGCTGATCCGCGACACCAATAAAGTGCAAAAGTGCCTGTGCATAAACATTAAAAGCCACTTGGCCATTAAAATAATATCAACAATATGTAAACCTGTATGACCAGGGAGGGAATATTGGTCTTAAAAACTGTCAAATAATCACCATGTCTGTACATGTAGATCGCGTGAAAACCGCGCCAAGACATCGGCGTTGTCCTCTTCTCACTGCGCATACTCCACCTCTAGTAACATCGTGTGCTCACCAACAGCAGTCACCATCTTGTTTAAGGGCAAAATAATGGGCAACTTCATATTCATAGTTTATGATTATACAGGTCCAGATCAAGAAGAGACGCATCGCAGATTGCGATACACCCTCCCTGGTCACGCTCTCATTCAGATCCACTATGCTTCTTTGAAAAACCAGGAACCAGAACCAGCAGAGCCAGACTAATCGATTCTGGCATCACTGTAGAAAATTAAGCCCTCTCGGGCTTTACATAAATTACCAAAAGAATATATCTATATATATGTTTCCACCAACAAGAATATATCTATATATATATATGTTTTCACCAACAAGAATATATTCATATATATCTTTCCACCAACTGTTGGTAGGTAAAGCACAAGGATTTTCATAATAAAAAATCTTACTATGTTTAAAGATGTCTGTGACAGTATGACACATGATATCCCTACCCTACAATGTAGTTATTTTATACTGTAAAAAATAAAAAAATACAATAATTACAAAAATTGCCAGCAAATGCAAATGCATGATGCTCGAGTCTCCTCCCCCCACGTTTGTTGGCTGCTACGCAGCCAATAAACATGCGCTGAGGTACTAGCACTAACTGTAATGCAGTAGCCATGTTGGCTACTGGCATTACAGTGATTGGCTGGCCGGAAGGCGTCATCGGGTTCTACATAGCACCCGATGACACAAGGTTCAGCTCAGTCTTAGTCAGGGAGAGATACAGCAGAAGGGACAGATAGTATAGGTACAGGAATTGGTTTGTTTGTTAGGTAGGTTTTACTGGTGAAAGGTGTTAGAGACCCAAAAATCATTTCAAGGACTATTGTTTTATCTGGCTGCCATAAATATTATTAGCGCAACCTGCGCTAAATTGTGTGCAATTGTTTGGCTGCTGCTGACAGTGACACGACCTCTGGTACATCTGTTGTTTTACATTTGCGCTGAGAAATTCAGCAAAATTGTTTGGCCGCTGGTGACAGCGACATTACCTGCGCTACATCTCCTGTATAACGTTAGCGCATCCGAAATATCAGTGACATTCACTGCAATTTCTTCACCGCTGGTGACAGCGACATTACCTGCACTACATCTCCTGTATAACGTTTGCCCATTCTAAATATCAGTGACACTCAGTCTAATTTATTTGCTCATACACTTACAAAACCTACGCTACTGTACGTGTGACATACTTGCAAGCATATATACCATTTAATATGCTCAAGGCGAGCAGTAAGGGACGGGGAAGTGGCCATGCTGCTGATGGTGCACGCAGAGGCTGTGGCCCTGGGCACAATGAAACTGTGCCTGCTGGCAGAGCACAAGAAACACACTCATCCACAATACCTAGCTTCATGTCCCAGTTTGCAGGGCGGCGCTGGACACCACTCTCAACGTCACACCAGTGCGACCAGGTGGTCAGTTGGATTGCAGCAGAGAATGCTCCCAGTCGGTTAAGCACCACCCTGTCTTCCACAAAGTCCAGTCTCAGTAGCCAAGTGTCACGGCGGACGTGCACTCAGTATAAAAGATGACACACCAACCAGGCTCTGGACGAGAGACAGGGGAAGGGTCACCTCCTAGTTTATCCCTGACCTCTTTCCCTGCACTGCTCAGCCCACAGACAGACCTTGAAGGTAGATGTGCTGTGTCCTCCAGCCTGGACTGAGAAAACCCTGAACTCCCTGAGATGGTGAAGTGGGAAGATAGGAGTAGCCTGCTCGCACAGAACCTGGATGGGATAGATGACACAAACAACCAAACTAGAAATGACACTTATCTTCTGAGAGCAGGAACTGCCAACCTTCCCTCCAAACTTCCCAGACCAAAATGATCAGTATAATCCGCTCAGAGCACTTAGCTGGAGATCATTTAAACTAATGACTCCACCCAGTGCACCTGATGGGAGGCGGATCCAGCACGGCACCAAAACAAATACTAAACTCGTGCTGCAATCCTGGCCGACCTCCGCACATCGTCAGAGTGGGGCATGACAGTACCCCCCCTTCTACGGGTGACCTCCGGACATCCTGGACCAACCTTATCTGGATGGGACCTATGAAAGGCCCTCACCAGTCGGCTGGCGTTGACATCTGACGCCGGAACCCACATCCTCTCCTCAGGACCGTATCCCCTCCAGTGCACCAGGTACTGGAGGGAACCCCGGAGAACTCTCGAGTCGAGAATCCTGGAGATCTCGAACTCCAAGTTTCCCTCGACTAGAACAGGAGGAGGAGGCAATGGCGATGGTACCACCGGTTTAACATATTTTTTTAGTAAAGACTTGTGGAAGACATCATGGATCCTCCAAGTCTGCGGCAGATCCAGTCGAAACGCCACAGGATTGATCACCGCAGAAATTTTATACGGACCAACAAATCTTGGACCCAGTTTCCAAGATGGCACTCTCAACTTGATATTCCTAGTGGACAACCACACCAGATCACCCACAGACAGGTCCGGACCAGTCACACGTCTCCTGTCAGCCATTCGTTTATACCTCTCACCCATCCTCTCCAAATTCCCTTGAATCCTCCGCCAGATAGAGAATAAGGCAGAAGAGAATCTCTCCTCCTCTGGCATCCTGGAGGAACCAGACCCAGAAAAGGTACCAAACTGGGGATGGAAACCGTATGCGCCAAAAAATGGCGACTTAGCCGTGGACTCCTGCCTACGGTTATTCAATGCAAATTCTGCTAAGGACAAGAATGAGGACCAGTCCTCCTGATTCTTAGCCACAAAGCACCTCAAGTAGGTCTCCAGGTTTTGATTGGTATGCTCCGTCTGACCATTCGACTGTGGATGAAAAGCCGACGAGAAAGAAAGTTGAATGCCAAGTCGAGAGCAGAACGCCCTCCAAAACCTGGAGACAAATTGCGTGCCCCTATCAGAGACCACATCTGAAGGAATACCGTGCAATTTCACAATATTATCCACAAAAATCTGCGCAAGAGTCTTAGCGTTAGGTAGACTTGTTAGTGGTATAAAGTGAGCCATTTTACTGAAACGATCAACTACCACCAAAATCACTGTTCTCCCGGAGGAACTCGGCAGGTCCGTAATAAAGTCCATGGACAAATGCGTCCAAGGACGAGATGGAATAGACAATGGAAGAAGTGAACCAGGCAACCTTTGACCGAGCGCAGGTTTCACAAGCTGTCACATAATTCTCAATGCTCTTACGCAACCCAGGCCACCAGAACCTCCGGGACACCAGATCACAGGTGGACTTACCACCAGGATGTCCAGCGAGAACAGTATCGTGATGTTCCTTGAACACCTTGTATCGTAGGCCCTCAGGAACAAACAACCTCCCTGGGGGACACGAACCAGGAGCCCCCTCCTGAGCTCCCAATACCTCCATCTCTAATTCAGGGTACAGAGCGGAGACCACCACTCCATCCGCCAAAATCGGCGCTGGATCTTCTGAATCGCCTCCCCCGGGGAAGCTGCGAGACAAGGCATCTGCCTTGACGTTCTTGACCCCTGGGCGAAAGGTAACCACGAAAATGAACCTGGTAAAAAACAATGACCATCTGGCCTGTCTAGGGTTCAGACGCTTGGCAGATTGCAGGTAAGCCAAATTCTTATGGTCTGTATACACAGTAACGGGGTGAGAAGCCCCCTCTAACCAGTGACGCCATTCTTCAAAGGCCAACTTGATAGCCAACAACTCTCTATCTCCAACATCATAATTCCTCTCGGCGACCGAGAGCTTCTTGGAGAAGAAGGCACACGGGACCCACTTGCCAGGAGATGAACCCTGTGACAGCACCGCCCCAACCCCCACCTCTGATGCATCAACCTCCACTACGAATGACTGAGACACTTCCGGCTGCACCAGAATGGGAGCAGACGCAAAACACTCCTTAACAGCCGAAAAGGCCTGCAATGCCTCATCCGACCAGACAAAGACATCGGCGCCCTTCTTGGTCATATCAGTAAGAGGTTTGACTAGTGTGGAATAATTAGAAATAAATTTTCTATAATAATTCGTAAACCCCAAAAACCGCATCAAAGCTTTCTGATTCTCCGGTTGGTCCCACTCCAGAACCAACCAGACCTTTTCGGGGTCCATACGAAAACCGGAATCAGAAAGCCTGTATCCCAAGAATGGAAGCTCTTGCACCGCAAACAAACATTTCTCCAATTTGGCATACAACTTATTCTCCCGAAGGATCGTCAAAACCTGTCTCACATGATCCTGATGGGTCTTCAGATCAGGAGAATAAATTAGAATGTCATCTAGGTAGACTACTACGAACCTCCCCACCAAGTGATGAAAAATATCATTGACGAATTGCTGAAATACCGCTGGCGCATTCGTCAACCCAAAAGACATTACCAGGTTCTCAAAATGACCCTCGTGCGTATTGAAGGCCGTTTTCCACTCATCCCCCTCCTTGATCCTGATCAGATTGTATGTTCCTCTCAAATCCAACTTGGAGAACACCTTGGCTCCAACAATCTGATCAAAAAGATCAGAGATCAAAAGGCAGGGGATATGGATCCCGGACTGTAATACGATTCAGCTCCCGGAAATCCAAACACGGTCTTAGTGATCCATCTTTCTTCTTCACGAAGAACAACCCTACAGCCACTGGAGACTTAGATGGTCTAATATGACCCTTTGCCAAACTCTCGGCGACATACATTCGCATGACCTCTCTCTCGGGCCGAGACTTAGGCAACTTAGCCCCCGGAATGAGATTCACTGGACAATCATAGTCACGATGAGGGGGCAATTCCTGAGCCCCACCCTCCGAAAAGACATCCGAAAAATCCGAGAGATACTGAGGCAAGGCCGTAACGGACACTTCAGAAATAGATGTGACAAGACAATTATCCGAACAAAACTTGCTCCAACCAATGATTTGTCTCTCTTGCCAGTCTATAATTGGGTTATGTCTAGACAACCATGGCAACCCCAAAACTATTGGAGCTGGCAAATCCTTCATGACGAAACAGGAAATAATCTCAGCATGCGAATCACCCACCCTTAAATGAATACCATGAACAACGTGAGTAAGGCTTTCTTGAGAAAGAGGGGAAGAATCAATAGCAAAAACACGAATCTCGTTCTCTAACGTGCAAGTACTTAGTCCCAGGCCCTGAAGAAACAGAAAGTCAATTAAATTTACCCCAGCACCACAATCAAGAAAAACATCAACAAACACATTTCTAGACTCTAGCGCCACCATAGCTGAAAGGAGAAAATGGGAACTGCAGGGAACTTGCATACCAGTCTGCTCCACCACACCATTCATACTACCAAGTGTGAGGGGAGTTTTTTTTTTCCTCTTTTTTCTTTATCTCTTCCCCCTGTGGTTCAACATATGGACAAGAAAAAACAAAATGACCCCTCTTCCCACAATAGAAACATAGATTGTGCACTTTTCGAAAGTCTCTACTATCCGAATGGCAAGACATCTGACCTAACTGCATGGGTTCCTCCCCTACCCCAGAGTAACAAGCAATATCACCCTGGGCAGCTGGTGAAACAAAACCACACGCGGGAGGAATCCCCTGCATAGAGGGACCCTTACACCTCTCTCTGATACGTCTATCCAAACGTATAGCCAAAGACATTGCGTTCTCCAAAGTATCTGGGTATTCATGAAAAGCCAGAGCATCTTTCAACCTTTCAGATAACCCCTGACAAAACTGACTACATAACGCGGGGTCGTTCCACCCCGACTCAGTTGCCCACCTCCTAAACTCTGTGCAGTAAACCTCAGCAGTATGGTTACCCTGTAGTAAGTTACGTAGTTTTGATTCTGCCATCGAAACTCGATCTGGGTCATCGTAAATCAATCCCAGGGCTTTAAAAAATTCCTCCACCGACCGCAGGGCCAGAGAACCGGGCAGCAGAGAAAAAGCCCAGCATTGCGCGTCCCCTTTAAGCAAAGACATGATGATACCCACCCTCTGATCCTCATTACCTGATGAAAATGGGCACAATCGAAAGTACAAATTACATGACTCTTTGAAACTGAAAAAATCATCAGTACCCCCTGCAAATTTCTCAGGAAGATCGACTTTAGGCTCCCCAACAATTTGACCTGTACCTGAAGCCAACACCCTCTGACACTGAGTGACCGTACTACGCAGATCCGCAACCTCCAGGGACAAACCCTTTATGCGGTCAACCAGTGCATCAATTGACGCCATCACATAAACGCTGAGCAATGGCAGTCACAGTATGGTGGATTATAATGTCATGGCGGACGTGCACTCAGTATAAAAGATGACACACCAACCAGGCGCTGGACGAGAGACAGGGGAAGGGTCACCTCCTAGTTTATCCCTGACCTCTTTCCCTGCACTGCTCAGCCCACAGACAGACCTTGAAGGTAGATGTGCTGTGTCCTCCAGCCTGGACTGAGAAAACCCTGAACTCCCTGAGATGGTGAAGTGGGGAGATAGGAGCAGCCTGCTCGGACAGAACCTGGATGGGATAGATGACACAAACAACCAAACTAGAAATGACACTTATTTTCTGAGAGCAGGAACTGACTGCCAACCTTCCCTCCAAACTTCCCAGACCAAAATGATCAGTATAATCTGCTCAGAGCACTTAGCTGGAGATCATTTAAACTAATGACTCCACCCAGTGCACCTGATGGGAGGCGGATCCAGCACGGCACCAAAACAAATACTAAACTCGTGCTGCAATCCTGGCCGACCTCCGCACATCGTCAGAGTGGGGCATGACACCAAGAGTCTGGTCAACAGTTTTTTTGAGGAAAGTGCGGATGATAAAAGAATTGTCATTTTCAACCTGTGCCATACCAAAATGAGCAGGGGCGCGAACACTAGCAACCTCATCACCACCAGCATGATCCGCCACATGGCATCAAAGCATGTGAGCCAAACGCCTGGGTCCACAATCAATGTCTGCGGGTCACACCACTGCCTCCTCTTCCCCTGTATTACGTGCTGGCCAATCCCCTGTCCAAGACGCAGGCCTCCTGCCATGCACCTGGACCTTTGCAAGCACCATCATCTACCACATCCACTTCTGTGTCCCGGCGCAGCATACAGATGTCTATACCCCAGGCCTTTGAACGAAAGCGCAAATGCCCAGCCACCCACCCACAGGCCATAGTACTAAATGCGCACTTTTCCAAATTGCTGGTCCTGGAAATGTTGCCATTTAGGCTTGTGGACACCGAGGCTTTCCGCAGGCTGATGGCGGTGGCCATCCCTCGTTACTAATTCCCAAGCCACCACAATTTTTTCCAGTGTGCAGTCCCTGCCTTACACCAGCATGTGTCCCGTAACATCACCGGTGCCCTGAGCAACGCAGTTGTTGCGAAGGTCCACTTAACGACTGACACATGGACAAGTGCTTGTGGCCAGGGACGCTACATTTCCCTGACAGAACACTGGGTGAACGTTGTGGAGGCCAGGAGCGAGTTGTACCCTTGGGTGGCACAGGTGCTACCTATGCCAAGGATTGCGGGCCCTAATTCCATCAGGATTTCCACCACCACCTACATTAGTGGCGGCAACCCCCCTTCTCCTCCTCCACTTCCACCTCTTGCAGCACCAGTCAACCATCAGTCAGTAGCTGGAAGCAGTGTAGTACTGAGGGGGAATACAACTCCCTTCATCAGGAGCAGTGTAAGCAAGTTAAAAACAGCTACAAGCAGTATTAAAAGTTTAATTTACCATTGGGCTTTATTTGCCTGTCTTAATAATGCCATGTGCTAAGGTGGAAGTGATGTCACTTCCTGTTGGAGGGAGGAAGTGTGCTTTTCACGCTGGAATGCACTTATAAATCATGAAAATATACTTAAACATAGAATATTGTTAGGGGCTAAATGGTGGTGGGCTGGGGGAAGGTGGCAGGGATAGTGGAGAATGCCTAGAGGAATGGTAAGCATATAATTTGCCCCCTTAGCATATATCATAGTGGATGAGATAAGTTACTGGCATAATCTCTAGGATAATATGACTCAATGTGCATATAAATACCTATATATATCCATATATAATAATAAATATAAATATACACATATATACACATAAACACATGGATGTATAAAAACACGGACATATAAAAAAATTATATAAAAATATGGATATGAATATAAATATATATAAACATAAATATCAATATAAATATAAACATAGGTCAATAATATATTATCATATATATATGATAAAATCCTTATCTCAATTATATATATATATGTAAGACCGAATCAATATATTGAGTCATATTATCCTAGAGATTATGCCAGTAATTTATCTTATCCCCTATGATATATGCTAAGGGACTTTATGTATCAAAATATATGCCAATGAGCTTTTTGTACACCATCGAGCCCCAGGTAAATTAACATCACCTTCTAAAAGCGATTTTTGGTAATACTAATTGTGTCCATACCCTAAAGAAACCCCATCTGTCTGATGGTATAAGATCCTACAGCCCATTTAACTAGGGAGACACTGGGGGTCTATCTGATCCCCTTGTCCACAAGCCCAGATAGAGAAAGAGAAAATCGCAATCTGAAGCGTTCCACTGGTGCATTCCATTCTCCCGGAAAGCCCAGATCTCAGCTGACTGGAAGCGCACTTCCACCGGAAACGGAAGTGGAGGTGCACTCCACACATGCGTTCCACCTCGATTGGGACTCTTTTGACTTATAGGGGCCGAATTATATGCTTACCATTCCTCTAGGTATTCTCCACTATCCCTGCCACCTTCCCCCAGCCCACCACCATTTAGCCCCTAACAATATTCTATGTTTAAGTATATTTTCATGATTTAAAAGTGCGTTCCAGGGTAAAACGCACACTTTCTGCCTCCAACAGGAAGTGACATCACTCCCACCCTAGCACATGGCATTATTAAGACAGGTATATAAAGCCCAATGGTAAGTTATACTTTTAATACTGCTTGTAGCTGTTTTTAACTTGCTTACACTGCTCCTGATGAAGGGGGTTGTATTCCCCCAAAACGCGTTGAGCCCACCTGTGATTTTCTGAAAAAATAAAAAGAGGAAAAACACGAGAAGTGTTGGACACGGCCGTGTTTATTGCCTACAATGCTAGAAACGATCCTGGCGGGGGAGGTTTTGGTCATTGGGTGTCTTGAGCTTCATCCCATTGACGTCGTCCTCAGTGAAGTAAGTCACCTTTATCTTATTTGACCAAGATTGATTTTATTTACTCAGTAAGAATATTGTGACATTTTTATTATTTTAACAATTAATCAACATTTTTATTATATCTAATCGTCACTGAATTATTCTTATCGATACACCTTCAGTCCTGTCTTTGGGACCACACGAGGTTGGCGCCGTCTGGGTGGTGGACCCCTCTTTTTTAAGCTTCCACTTTCTATGTATGCAGTAGCTTCCAACGCTTCCAGCCACCCCTTGGCAGCCCCTACGTTTACCCTACACTGTTTATCGCTTTTAGTTGTTTCCCTCTAGGGGCCCTGCTCGTTTGTTTCAAAATCCCTCCTCCATTTTAAAGGGGAGAGTGTTTTTTGATCAACACTCTTTTTTAATTTTGTTTCTTTAGGGTATAAGGGACCAGACTGAGCTGTAGCTCTTGCCACAAAACCTACAACCAGGCATGGTTGTGTGTGATAATAGCCGTAACTTGGTGGCGGCTTTGGAGCTCGGGAAGCTCACACACATACCATGCCTAGCCCACATGTTCAACTTAGTGGTTCAGCGGTTTCTCAAAACCTACCCCAATTTGCCTGAGCTACTGGTGAAGGTGCGCCGCGTGTGTGCCCATTTTCGAAAGTCATCTACAGCTGCCGCCGGTCTGGCAACGCTGCAGCAGCACTTGCAATTGCCAACTCACCGACTGTTGTGTGACGTGAGTACGCACTGGAACTCCACGTTCCACATGTTGGCCAGGCTTTATGAGCAGCAGAAAGCAGTAGTGGAAAACCACCTGCAACATGGTCGTTGCTTTTCCAGTCAGCTTCCGCTCTTCACAAGCGATGAGTGGGCATGGATGTCTGACCTCTGTGAGGTTTTAAGCAACTTTGAGGAATCAACACAGATGGTGAGCGGCGATGCCACTATTATCAGCATAACCATCTAACTTCTGTGTCTACTGAAACGCTCGCTGCTCACAATGAAGGTGGACGCTTTGCATGTGGAAGAGGTGGAAATGGTGGAAGACAGTACACAGGGTGATAGCCAGACCACCCTCCGTTCATCTACTCAGCACGACTTGGATGATGAGGAGGAGGAGCAGGAGATGGTTGCCTGCCCTACAGAGGGTAGTACCCATAGCAGGTTTATTCCATCTGTTCAGCATGGATGGGCCGAAGAGGAGGAAGAGGATGAGGAGATTGAGAGTCATCCTCCTGATGAGGACAGCAAAGTCTTGTCTGTTGGGACTCTGGCACACATGGCTGACTTTATGTTATGCTGCCTTTCCCATGACCCTCGCGTTATATGCATTTTGGCCAACACCGATTACTGGTTGTTCACCCTTCTCGACCCCTGCTACAAAGAGGACTTCTCATCTCTCATTCCTGTAGTGGAGAGGACTAGCAAAATAGTGCAATACCAGAAGGTCCTTGTGTAAAAATTGCTTCAAAAATTTCCAGCTGACAATGCTGGTGGCAGAGTACGTAGTTCCTTGGGCAACAGAGGAGGGGAGATGAGGGGAACACACAGCAGTTCAAACAGAGGCAAGGCAACACTCTTCAAGGCCTGGGACAGTTTCATGACACCACGCCAGCACCCTCACCATGATGGGCAGCCTAGTGTCACAAGGAGAGAAAAGTTTTGGAAGATGGTGAAGAAGTATGTAGCAGACCGTGAGCGTCCTCAATGATCCCTCTGTGCCTTACAACTATTGGGTGTCCAAGCTGGACACATTGCTCGAACTGGCGCTCTATGCCTTGGAGGTGGTGGCCTGCCCTGCAGTCAGTGTTTTGTCAGAGCGGGTATTTAGTGCTGCTGGGGGCATAATAACTGATAAGCGCATCCGACTGTCAAGTGAAAATGCTGACAGGTTGACTCTTATCAAAATGAACAAGGCCTGGATTGCCCCTGACTTCTCTACTCCACCAGAGGAAAGCGGCTGAACATAAAGGCACTTTACATGTGGCTTTTATGGTGTATTGAATACACTGTATTCCCATGCACCCCTTTCACCAAAAAAGGGTATATATGGTTCAATCTTCCTTTTATCGTCCTCCTCATCCTCCTCCATCATATAAACATGCTTATTAGGTTGCCCTCACTCCTAATGTTTTTGAGAGTCAGCTCAGCAGCAGACCCTCACCACTTATGTTTAGAGGGTCACCAGCAGGCTCTCGTCCATAATGTTTTAGATGGTCAGCTCAGCAGCAGACCCTCACCCCTAATTTTTTATATGGTCAGCTCAGCAGCAGACCCTCACCTCTAAATTTTAGATGGTCATATCAGCAGCAGGCCCTCGCCCCTAATGTTTAAACGGTCAGCTGAGCAGCAGACTCTCACCCCTAATGTTTTAGGAGGTCACCTCAGCAGCAGACCCTCCCCCCCTAATATTTTAGAAGGTCAGATCATCCGCAGGCCCTCACCCATAATTTTTTAGATGGTCAGATCAGCAGCAGACCCTCACCCCTAATTTTTTAGATGGTCAGATCAGCAGCAGGCACTCGCCCCTAATTTTTTAGATGGTCAGATCAGCAGCAGACCCTCACCCCAAATGTTTTAGATGGTCAGCTCAGCAACAGACCCTCCCCCCTATTGTTTTAGAAGGTCAGATCAGCAGCAGACCCTCAACCCTAATTTTTTAGATGGTCAGCTCAGCAGCAGACCCTCACCCCTAATTTTTTAGATAATCAGATCAGCAGCAGGCCCTCGCCCCTAATGTTTTAGATCGTTAGCTCAGCAGCAGATCCTCACCCCTAATGTTTTAGAAGGTCAGATCAGCAGCAGACCCTCACCCATAATTTTTTAGATGGTCAGATCAGCAGTAGACCCTCACCCCTAATGTTTTAGAAGGTCAGATAGGCAGCAGACCCTCACCCCTAATTTTTTAGATGGTCATATCAGCAGCAGGCCCTCGCCCGTAATGTTTAAATGGTCAGCTGAGCAGCAGACCCTCACCCCTAATGTTTTAGGCTACTTTCAGACTAGCGTTCAGAGAGGATCCGCCTGGTGTCTGCACAGACGGATCCTCTCCTATAATGCAGATGTTTGGATCCGTTCAGAACGGATCCGTCTGCATTATAGTTTGTAAGTCTGGACGGATCCGTTTGCCTCCGCACGGCCAGGCGGACACCCAAACGCTGCAAGCAGCGTTCGGGTGTCCGCCTGCTGAGTGGAGCGGAGGCTGAACGCTGCCAGACTGATGCATTCTGAGCGGATCCGCATCCACTCAGAATGCATTGGGGCAGTACGGATGCGTTCGGGGCCGCTTGTGAGAGCCTTCAAACAGAGCTCACAAGCGGAGCGCCGAACACTAGTGTGAAAGTAGCCTTAAAAGGTCAGCTCAGCAGCAGACCCTCACCCCTAATGTTTTAGGTCAGATCAGCAGCAGACCCTCACCCATAATTTTTTAGATGGTCAGATCAGCAGCAGACCCTCACCCCTAATTTTTTAGATTGTCAGATCAGCAGCAGACCCTCACCCCTAATTTTTTAGATGGTCAGATCAGCAGCAGGCACTCGCCCCTAATGTTTTGGATGGTCAGATCAGCATCAGGCCCTCGCACCTATTGTTTTAGAAGGTCAGCTCAGTAGCAGACCCTCACCCCTAATGTTTTAGAAGGTCAGATCAGCAGGAGACCCTCACCACAAATTTTTTAGATGGTCAGATCAGCAGCAGACCCTCACCCTTAATTTTTTAAATGGTCAGATCAGCAGCAGGCCCTCGCCCCTAATGTTTTAGATGCTCAGCTGAGCAGAAGACCGTCACCCCTAATGTTTTAGAAGGTCAGATCAGCAGCAGACCCTCACCCCTAATGTTTTATATGGTCAGATCAGCAGCAGACCATCACCCCTAATGTTTTAGATCAGGCATGCTCAACCTGCGGCCCTCCAGCTGTTGTAAAACTACAACTCCCACGATGCCCTGCTGTAGGCTGATAGCTGTAGGCTGTTCGGGCATGCTGGGAGTTGTAGTTTTGCAACAGATGGAGGGCCGCAGGTTGAGCATGCCTGTTTTAGATGGTCAGATCAGCAGCAGACCCTCACCCCTAATGTTTTAGAGGGTCAACAGCAGGCCCTTGCACCTAATGTTTTTGAGGGTCACCAGCAGGCCATCAATCATAATCTTTTAAGGGTGTGTATGATGCCCTCCTTTGAGTGTAATAAAGATTGTATTGGAGTGCCGGTTACTTGTAATTTTTGGCAGCCCTTTCCCATAGTTCATAGGCTTTATGAGTGTAGGAGTCCCACTACCTGAACAATTGTACCACAATGTGAATGAGGCCCTCCTTTATGTGATATACAGGTTGTATCGGAGTGCCTCTTCCTTGTAATTTTTGGCAGCACTTGCACTTTATATACAAGTAAATATACAGGAAAGAATGTTTCCTAACAATTTTTTCTCTAAAATTGATTTTATCTTCGGTTTGGTGTGTATTATTGTCAGTCTGTAAAAGTGACGTACTACTCATACAACATCGTTCCCAGCATCGACCTATGAGTCCAAGATGCATCCAGACATCCTCCTCATGCTGTTCCCGAACTATTTCAGTGGTGTTTCCATCAATTTATGACCTATTCCTATGAACCTGACACCATCCCCTCTTCAGAGCAGGGGGTGCCTGGTTTAATGCTCGGGTTCTCCCATTGACTTCCATTGTGCCGAGCACCCGAGCATCCCAAAGTGTTCTACTCGAGCACCCGAGCACTTTGGTGCTCAATCAACACTAATAAAGGGCGAGACAACCTAACTCATCATACCCAGTGTGAATCTGAAATCAACATTTAAACCCTTTAGATTTAGGGAATTCAAGCGAAATATTCACATTAATTCACGTTTTTTGAGGAGGGATAATCTATCACCCCCTCGCTTGGGCATTCTCACTTGGTCTAGAATAATAAACCTCAACTCTTGTTCCTAATGTCCTTTGTCTCCAAAGTGCTTAGACACCAGTAAATCCTTTCTTTTGTTTATAATGGTTTGTCTATGAATATTTAGTCTGGTTTTGATATCACAAGTAGTTTCCCCCACATATAACAGTTTGCAGGGGCACCACAACACATTAATTACCCATGAAGAATCACATGTCAAATAATGATTAATTTGAACCTCTCCTCTGTATCAGGATGTACAAAAGAAGAGCCCTTAATTATTAATTTAATCATTAAGATTCCCCTCTCACATATACTAATGTGCCACAAACAGGAAGTTAATATCACTAACCATTCCCATTTTATTAAGGTGTATCCACATAAATGGCCCACCCTATATATTGACACAAATGGTAACCTCTCACTTCTATGTTTAGTAACAGACGTTAATTGACTATTCCTCGAGATCTGTTTAACTCTAGTTAAATGTCTATGTACCAGATTCTTCGGATACCCTCTTGATATAAATGAGCCCTCCATCGTATTCAGAGCTTTATCAGCATTTTCCTTCTTAATTACATATCTCCTTATGATAGGAATCTCTGAGTCCCACTTGGTACCCCTGGCACCAAACTTCTAGTATCGGCTTGGTTTGAGTCCCTTTCTGACGTCAGGAGAGCGCTTCACTCAGTAGGTAACAAAAGACACAACAGTGATGTACTGAATGAACACTCTGAGGTTTATTTTTAATGCACACAGGTTATATAGAGGGGGCTTTACCCTCTTTATTAGCATATCATCGTATGTTATGTATTTAACCTATCATATTAACACGTTTCATTCTACGCTCAGAGAAATAGAAACAAAAACGGAACTTCCATATTAGGAATATTGTCCGGGAGTAGTTCCAAAGAGATAAGATTCAGGGTTACAGAGAATAGAAACCTTACAGTATATTAGTTTCACAGCAATCAGAGTTAGTACCTAACATAGAAACAAAACTTCAGCAAAAAGCAGAATTCATTTTGACATAATAAAGAACATGGATTCCTTTCAAATCCCCTCTTAAGAACCTTTAGTGGATCACACTACATAGTTCTTTCCTTTCTTGTCCTTTTTCTCTCTATATGATATTAGGTAATTCTTATACCCATCTGGGCTTCGATCCTCCTGGGGTACAGTAGTCTGATATAATGACATATTAGAGAGCCCTTTTTCTAGCATTCGTCTCACACAGGGAATAACACATAATGCTACTACACCTATTACTACAATTACTATTAGTATGACAATCCCTAGTTGCATGAGACCTTGTTTCCAACTTGTGAACCATCCAAAGTATTGATCCCATGGATCATTTATACCTGAGTTCTTTTTCAGTTCTACTGACAGATCTTCAAGCTTCTTTATAGCTATTGTGACCTTACCAGTGGGGCCAGTATTATTTGGTATGTATGTGCAGCAGGAGGTTGGATCAATCAATACTCGGCACACCCCGCCCTTCTCTGCAAGAATCATATCCAACACCATTCGATTCTGGAATGTCATGATTGAGTCTGCTTGTAGTTCTTCTGCTACCCCTAGAAATGCATCTCTGGTATAGTTTACAAACCTTTGCTGATTGTAGTATATGTAATTTATCCAATCAACATTTTTATTCACAGTAATAATGGGAAATATTGATTCAAATCCGGCGGCTACTTGATCTCTAGCTTTGAACTCATCTGGGACCCCTCTTGGAACACCTATTGCATCTATATACACATGGGGGTCAAAACTTGAAAGGGGGCTGCTTCTTTTGTTTATCTTTAGCACCCCTTTGTCTATAATATCTGATTCAGTAAAAATGTGCATGTTCATTATAGCTTTGGCAAGCGCACATTCACCTTTCCAGACACCTTCCAATCTGGATCTTATCTTTCCATCTCCACAGATCCAGTACACATCTCCTATGGAGTACACTTGGTTCTGAGTGAGGGATATATTCAGATTGCTGTATTTGTGACAATAACCTTTGGTGAAATTCTGTACATTCCTCCCATGTGTACTCCCCATGTAACATGTGTAGTTACCTGGATACCTGCCCCTGGGCGAGGATTTTTTAACAAAAGAGGGTATTTTGATTTCCATTCTGTACATGCACTGTGGTTATAAGACATATTAACAAAAAGAGTCAAAAAATCATTCTTCAACACTTTCTGGTAACACTAGGGGTACAGTACCTAGGTGTGGTTTGGCAGCACCGCATATGTAACAGTTACTTTTATTCACAGAGGCTGCACTATACTTCATCCACTCCAGCCACAAATTAACATCAGAAAAACCCGTCCCCATGGCCAAAGTATCCTCATATGTGGGATTAGATATGGCCCTTAGGTTTTTTAGAGAAACTATATGCGGGGCTAGTGGGTTTTTGGGGACACCTGTGATGGGCTGGTATTCCTTAGACTTATACATATCTCTAAGTTTGAACATTTGTGTTACCTGAGAAGTCTCAGCTCCCCACATTTTATGGAAGTACCATCCCAATACATAATCTCCTTCATCATATTTACCAGGGTTGTCTATTGTCAATACAATTTTCATTTCCGCTGACCTTTTTTTGCAATAATTCAATGAGGAGATGTCCACATAACACGTCCCTCTCTCAAGGAGTGTCATTCTAGTCAAAAGGGACTTAGAATTTTTATCCCTCCTTTTGAGGGCACTTTCTGGTTTATATCCCCATTCTGTCCCTGTATTCCATCCCACTGATCCCCAGTATCCACAACCTTTTCCCCAGTATGAGTCTGTTACACATATATAGGCCTGTCCTTCTACATAGTCGTTGGAACAATAGTTATAATATGAACATGTTTTCAATATATCACAAAGGCAAAAGGTGTAGGTAGCTACGTGAGTGTTAGATGAATTATACCAAAAGGTGATGACGCCGCCCTTGCTAGTTGCGGCTACTTCTCCCTTACTACTAATTGGTAAAATCAACAAGATTATTGAAGCAATCTTAGTCAGTACATTCAACCATTTCCCAGAAAGGGGTGAGGAGCTCATCATGTTGGAGGTCAGGGCTGTCTGCCCCCGTTAGTACCTCTGGGCCTTGTTGGAGGTCAGGGCTGTCTGTCCCCGTTAGTACCTCTCGTGCTTCTTCAAGGCCAAGGCTGTCTGCCTCCGTTCCTGCCTCCTCTCTTGTTCTCACAAGCTTCACTCGGGTGGCGTGGACCCAAGTTGGAGACTGTTCAGTCAGCACGGCTGTTCTGGTTACTGCGACCACGGTAGTGGGTTGGCCATATGCGAAGTCACCTTGGGATTTTCTTTTCTTCAGTGTTTTGATCACTACCTCATCCCCCACCCTGTATGGGTGGGTGGGTTCCTGTGGAAGAGAGGGAGACTTACAAGCAACTTTTTCCTCAGTTTTATTAAGAACCTGTATCAATTTGGTGACATATTCTTCCCTTATTAAATCAAGATCACCTTCCTGCACTATCATTGGGCGTCTTGCCCAGGGGGTGGGGAAAGGCCTTCCCATGAGTATCTGTAAGGATTCTCAATACTGTTATATCCTACCCCCTCTTTGCAGACTAATCCTGTCTTAGGATTTTTCTGCAATACTGGATAACACCAGTCTTGCTGTTCCTGTTCAGTGGAATATCTTTGAAGATCAGTAAGCATTTGTGACATCTCAGGGGTTGAAGGTGCCAAACATGGCATCTCCCAATGGTTACATGGACCTGTGGGGTTGCATTTGGCCACTCGTTTCGCCACCTTATCTGCCAGCGCATTGCCCTGTGAGACATGATCCTTACCATCTGCTGCCGTGAATCCTCTCCTCTGTCAAATCATACCATGGTCCCACACTACCCCATGTGCGTACCTACTATCAGTATAAATGGTGACAGATCTATCAGTATGTAGAATACATGCTCTAGTGAGTGCAATGAGCTCAGCTGCCTGCTGTGTTGAGTGTGGATGTCCTTGAGTAGGCCTATAACATCATGTGTAGTGTGCAAAAATGGTGTAACGTCACATTGTGAAAGGAGTTGCCAACTCTACCATCATAGCACAGGCTGCAAGAGAACACAGACATGCCGGCATCCCTTGAACAGGGGTGGGCATTACCTTTGAGAAAAATACACAAGGACGCAACTTGCCTCCGTGTTCTTGTGTCAGTACACCCGCCATGGTTTTACAATTTTGTCGTGCAAACATGTGGAAGTTTGTAGTCAGGGAGGCCTAATCCTGGACTTGACATTAATGAACATTTCAGATAATCAAATGCATTGTACATTTCTGAAGACCATCTTATTAAATCAGGTTTGTCCTGCAGTGTTGCCTGTCTCAAGATATTATCATAGTAGGAACAGTCTGGGATTCATTGTCTGCAGTAGTTTATCATTCCAAGGAAGGATAGCATTTCCTTTTTGGAGTGCGGGGTGACCAATCCCGCTACAGACTGAACTCTCCCTGGACTGATCCTCCTTTCCCCCTTTGTCAGGACAAACCCCAAGTATTCGACTTGCTGTTTACACCATTGCATTTTCCCTAATGACACTTTGTGTCCACATTCAAACAACCATTGTAACAGTGATATACCATCCTCAATGTTGGCCTCCACTGACATACTGCACAACAGTAAATCATCCACGTATTGCAACAACATGGAACCTTGGGGGGGGTGCCATGGTTTTAACGTGGCTTGGAGGACTATGCTGTACACTACAGGTGAATCAGCACATCCCTAGGGCATTTCTGCCCCAGGTCAGTTGACATCTGTCAAAGGAAAAAGCAAAAATTAGTCTGGTCTTCTTGTCAACTGGGATAGAAAAGAATGCAATTTTCAGATCTATCACACTGAACCAAACAGCGTCTGCTGGAATGGCAGATAGTAATTGAGTGATGTCAGGTACAACAGGGGCTATAGGCACAATGATGTTGTTGATGGCCCTTAAATCCTGTACAAAGCGGGCAGTACCATCTGCCTTTGTCACTGGATTCACGGGCGTGCTGTAGGGTGAAATCACCTCTTCCAGGATTCCCTTTTGTAGGAATTCTTTTATCATTGGCCTAAGTCCATCAAGTTTCTCTTTTGGCAGTAGGTATTGTTTCTGGAACACTGAAATGACACCTGGTTTTACAGTAGCTTTGTAAGGTGTGCAATCTACGAATCCTGTGTCATATTCATTTGAAGACCATAATGCAGGGTTAATGTTATTAAGTTCTGGGTGGTTCTGTATGTTTGCAAGAATCAGTGGCACTGGTGTAGAGACTGGAATGAGATCTGAGTGTACTCTTATGCCCTGATTTTTGGCTGACACTTGTAAGTCAAGCTTAATGAACAAATCTTTACTTAACACACTTGAGGTTGCACTGCTATCTACCATGAATCCTACTCTCAGTCATCTAAGTCCACCCCTTTTAGTCGGACGCTGTGGTCCACCTTCTGTCCGTGAGAACAGAGCTCTGATGTGAAGCACAACACTTAACATGTAACACATAACTTCAAACATTGAAACAAACAGATCTGACAATACAGACATAAACGCACAAAAGGCCCATAAAAACTTTTCATTGACTTCAATAATCAAAAAAAATTTACAGCTTGATCAATGCTGTTGGCACCAATAAAAACCAAAAACTTCCAAGAAAAATAAAATAAAATTCTCAATGCGCATATTATATGAAAACAAATATCGTACTCCATACACATTCATATACATTTCATGTACTCATCTTCACAAAACTGCTCATAACCACGCCCTTACACATAAAAACTGAATTGCACACACAGCTCTCCTAAAGCATCCATTAGGGCTCTTTCACACTTTCAACTCCACTACAACTCAGAGCCACACCCATTCACATTCCAATGAATCATTTGTCTTCCAACCTAATCACACAATTGTCTTTGTTTCATCCCAAAACTTGCAGCATAGACAAACACAGCTTTCCACACCACACCCAGAATTGCTGATGGTCTGTCGCTGTAAGACAATATACATGTTATAATCATAAAGTCATTTTGTTAAATCCAAATCATTTTATATATCAGGTGTTCTTAGTTAATGTTGTACATATATAATAATTCTTGTTAAAAACTGGATTCTCACATTACACTGCTGGGGAAAGAAAATTATTGAACAATTTTTGTCTGCTATAATAATATTACACATATAACATCACTTACTCTGCAGGATTCCCTACTCCTTTGTATCATGTAATCCATATCCTAGGACGGGTCATGGTCAAAATGTGGCCATGCTTCTTTGTCTCCCAGACAAAGACCCTTTATCATGTCCATGTGGTACGGGCTATTATCGCCGTCCCTGGGAAAAAGGGGCTAGCAGCTTGCATGAACTCAGTCCATCCAGCTAAGTTATCCACCCATGGGTTAAATAGGAAGTAATTTGTGGGACTACACCGTGCAACATAAACTTTGCATGTTTCTCCCGTCTCAGGTTTGGGATGATTTGTTTTAGACCCTTGTGACCCCATTCCGTCTGTTATTTTAATGATGCTACTTTCCTAGGACTGGCTGCACTGAAGCGTTAAGGATTAGACAAATTAATGCTGTCAACTAGGCAAAGGACTCAGGTCTGATCAGAAAATATCAGAGTGTCTCATCAAACATATAATTTGTTGCTTTGGTCTGCCGCTTGTGTTCACCTATCTGCGGGTTAATGGATTGCTCCCAGCCGGGGGTGGGGCGTATTGCAGACCTCCGCAACACAGGAAAAAAAATATGCAATGTCCTTAAAACTCTATGCAAATAGTGAACTTCAGTCCGTACACTTACCACCCGGACATCAGTATCCTTATCTCAACTCTAATAATCTTATACTTTAAAACAACATTAAAAGAGTCAAACCAAGCTCCATCCTTGTCTCCCTGAGACAATATTATGTAGTGCGCACTATATTTTCTCTGAGTGATCCTCACGGCGGACTCCCGGAGTCCCCGGGTCACTCCCCCAGACTCCCTGATACAGTAATTATACTAGAAGTTGTAGGTTCTACTTACTAGATCGAGACGTGGTCCTCGGATCGGCCAGAGGACAATAACAGATGCCTTCCTTACCGAACACGAGGAAAACCTTCTCGATCCCCGGACGCGAGCCCCCAAACTGATAGGAATCTCTGAGTCCCACTTGGTACCCCTGGCACCAAACTTCTAGTATCGGCTTGGTTTGAGTCCCTTTCTGACGTCAGGAGAGCGCTTCACTCAGTAGGTAACAAAAGACACAACAGTGATGTACTGAATGAACACTCTGAGGTTTATTTTTAATGCACACAGGTTATATAGAGGAGGCTTTACCCTCTTTATTAGCATATCATCGTATGTTATGTATTTAACCTATCATATTAACACGTTTCATTCTACGCTCAGAGAAATAGAAACAAAAACGGAACTTCCATATTAGGAATATTGTCCGGGAGTAGTGCCAAAGAGATAAGATTCAGGGTTACAGAGAATAGAAACCTTACAGTATATTAGTTTCACAGCAATCAGAGTTAGTACCTAACATAGAAACAAAACTTCAGCAAAAAGCAGAATTCATTTTGACATAATAAAGAACATGGATTCCTTTCACCTTACCCTCAACATTTGGCTATATGGCAGCGAGTTCACCGATCTACTTGGATGACAACTCGTATAATGCGATAATGTATTTTTGTCCGTTTTTTTTATATTCAAATCAGTATGCAAAATACTGTTATTAATATATACCTGCGTGTCAAGAAATTGGACATGCTCTTCAGAAGCTGTCAGAGTGAATTTAATCTGCTCGTCAATGATAAACCGCAGTCAATAAATCAAAAGTCCCAGTCCAGATAAGAAAAATATCATCTATGTAACTCCACCACAACAGAACATGTCTGTTGTGGGGAGACACAGACTGATCCTCAATGGAACGCACATAAATATTTGCATAGGTGGGTGCGACATTAGATCCCATTGCTGCGCCCACCCGTTGCAAATAAAGTTTCCCCTGAAAAGAGAAGTAATTACAAGTCAATGTCAATTCAAGAAGTACCAAAATAAATCGTCTAGTATAGTCAGAAGACTGATCTAAAGCCATTTCTATAGCCTGTAGTCTCCTAGTATGATTAATAGAGGTATACAAAGATACAATATAAAAGGAGGCTAATATCGCCCCCTGTGGTAACTTAATAGTGTTTAATTTAACTAGAACATTTGCAGTATCCCTAATATATGACCTAGCTCCTATAGCAAACTGCCGTAATACTTTATCCCAAAAAATTGCATTGTTGGACAGGATAGAGTTCCTGCCAGATATTATGGGACACCCTGGAGGGTACTTCAACCTTTTATATATTTTGGGCAACACATATATTAATGGGGTTACTGGAGATATAACAGTCAAGTATTCTTTCAGCTGTTTATCAATGATATTGGTCTCCTCTGCCCAAGTCAAAACCCTGTCAATTTTCTTGGCTATAGAAAATCTAGGGTCATTGTCCAATTGTTCATAGGTCTCACCATCATTTAGCTGTCTATGGACCTCTTTGATATATTTGGAGGTGTCCATAACCACAACTCCACCCCCCCTTATCAGCGGGTTTAATGGTGAGATGAGGGTTATTGGACAAACCTTCCAAAGTAATCATCTCTCCTGTAGTAATATTAGGTGTTTGTAGTGTACCTTGTATGTCAGACTGTCTCAATAAAGATATACAGTATCATGTTTTACCGAATCAATAAATGCTTCTATAGCATGGGAATTTACAATTGAAAAAAAACAAAACAATTTTCATATGTAAATTAAACAGTTTCAGTGTCAGAGCAACCTCCTGTGACAGAGAAGCTGCTCCAGCACTGGACAGCACAGATTCCTGAAGAAGCGGTTCAAGTCCAACTCCAACGGAAACCAATCCATTCCCACCTGTGGACAAAAAGATAAACCTATGTTTAAAACCTTTAACTCATAATTAGAGTTGAGCGAACACCTGGATGTTCGGGTTCGAGAAGTTCGGCCGAACTTCCCGGAAATGTTCGGGTTCGGGATCCGAACCCGACCCGAACTTCGTCCCGAACTTCGTCCCGAACCCCATTGAAGTCAATGGGGACCCGAACTTTTGGGCACTAAAAAGGCTGTAAAACAGCCCAGGAAAAAGCTAGAGGGCTGCAAAAGGCAGCAACATGTAGGTAAATCCCCTGCAAACAAATGTGGATAGGGAAATGAATAAAAAAAATTAAAAAAAAATTAACCAATATCAATTGGACAGAGGTTCCATAGCAGAGAATCTGGCTTCACGTCAGCAGAGAATCAGTCTCTTCATGCCATAGCAAAGAATCTGGCTTCATGTCAGCAGAGAATCAGTCTCTTCATGCCACAGCAGAGAATCAGGCTTCACGTCACCCACCACTGGAACAGGCCACTGTCACATATTTAGGCCCCGGCACCCAGACAGAGGAGAGAGGTCCCGTAACAGAGAATCTGGCTTCATGTCAGCACAGAATCAGTCTTCATGTCATAGCAGAGAATCAGGCTTCACGTCACCCACCACTGGAAGAGGCCACTGTCACACATTTAGGCCCCGGCACCCAGACAGAGGAGAGAGGTCCCGTAACAGAGAATCTGGCTTCATGTCAGCACAGAATCAGTCTTCATGTCATAGCAGAGAATCAGGCTTCACGTCACCCACCACTGGAACAGGCCACTGTCACATATTTAGGCCCCGGCTCAGACAGAGGAGAGAGGTCCCGTAACAGAGAATCTGGCTTCATGTCAGCACAGAATCAGTCTTAATGTCATAGCAGAGAATCAGGCTTCACGTCACCCACCACTGGAACAGGCCACTGTCACATATTTAGGCCCCGGCACCCAGACAGAGGAGAGGTTCATTCAACTTTGGGTTGCCCCACAATATAATGGTAAAATGAAAATAAAAATAGGATTGAATGAGGAAGTGCCCTGGAGTACAATAATATATGGTTAAGGGGAGGTAGTTAATGTCTAATCTGCACAAGGGATGGACAGGTCCTGTGGGATCCATGCCTGGTTCATTTTTATGAACGTCAGCTTGTCCACATTGGCTGTAGACAGGCGGCTGCGTTTGTCTGTAATGACGCCCCCTGCCGTGCTGAATACACGTTCAGACAAAACGCTGGCCGCCGGGCAGGCCAGCACCTCCAAGGCATAAAAGGCTAGCTCTGGCCACGTGGAAAATTTGGAGACCCAGAAGTTGAATGGGGCCGAACAATCAGTCAGTACGTGGAGGGGTGTGCACAGGTACTGTTCCACCATGTTAGTGAAATGTTGCCTCCTGCTAACACGTTCCGTATCAGGTGGTGGTGCAGTTAGCTGTGGTGTGGTGACAAAACTTTTCCACATCTCTGCCATGCTAACCCTGCCCTCAGAGGAGCTGGCCGTGACACAGCTGCGTTGGCGACCTCTTGCTCCGCCTTGGGCTTCCACTGGTTCCCCTGTGACATTTGGGAATGCTCTCAGTAGCGCGTCTACCAACGAGCGCTTGTACTCGCGCATCTTCCTATCACGCTCCAGTGTAGGAAGTAAGGTGGGCACATTGTCTTTGTACCTTGGATCCAGCAGGGTGGCAACCCAGTAGTCCTCACACGTTAAAATGTGGGCAACTCTGCTGTCGTTGCGCAGGCACTGCAGCATGTAGTCGCTCATGTGTGCCAGGCTGCCCAGAGGTAAGGACAAGCTGTCCTCTGTGGGAGGCGTATCGTCATTGTCCTGTGTTTCCCCCCAGCCACGCACCAGTGATGGGCCCGAGCTGCTTTGGGTGCCACCCCGCTGTTAACATGCTTCATCCTCATCCTCCTCCACCTCCTCCTCATCCTCGTCCTCCAGTAGTGGGCCCTGTCTGGCCACATTTGTACCTGGCCTCTGCTGTTGCAAAAAACCTCCCTCTGAGTCACTTCGAAGAGACTGGCCTGAAAGTGCTAAAAATTACCCCTCTTCCTCCTGGGCCACCTCCTCTTCCATCATCGCCCTAAGTGTTTTCTCAAGGAGACATAGAAGTGGTATTGTAACGCTGATAACGGCGTCATCGCCACTGGCCATGTTGGTGGAGTACTCGAAACAGCGCAACAGGGCACACAGGTCTTGCATGGAGGCCCAGTCATTGGTGGTGAAGTAGTGCTGTTCCGCAGTGCGACTGACCCGTGCGTGCTGCAGCTGAAACTACACTATGGCCTGCTGCTGCTCGCACAGTCTGTCCAGCATGTGCAAGGTGGAGTTCCACCTGGTGGGCACGTCGCATATGAGGCGGTGACCGGGAAGGCCGAAGTTACGCTGTAGCGCAGACAGGCGAGCAGCGGCAGGGTGTGAACGCCGGAAGCGCGAACAGACGGCCCGCACTTTATGCAGCAGCTCTGACACGTCGCGGTAGTTGCGAATGAACTTCTGCACCACCAAATTCAGCACATGCGCCAGGCAAGGGATGTGCGTCAAACCGGCTAGTCCCAGAGCTGCAACGAGATTTCGCCCATTATCGCACACCACCAGGCCGGGCTTGAGGCTCACCGGCAGCAAACACTCGTCGGTCTGTTGTTCTATACCCCGCCACAACTCCTGTGCGGTGTGGGGCCTGTCCCCCAAACATATGAGTTTCAGAACGGCCTGCTGACGTTTACCCCGGGCTGTGCTGAAGTTGGTGGTGAAGGTGTGTGGCTGACTGGATGAGCAGGTGGAAGAAGAGGAGGAGGAAGCTGAGTAGGAGGAGGAGGAGACAGGAGGCAAAGAATGTTGCCCTCCGATCCTTGGCGGCGGAAGGACGTGCGCCAAACAGCTCTCCGCCTGGGGCCCAGCCGCCACTACATTTACCCAGTGTGCAGTTAGGGAGATATAGCGTCCCTGGCCGTGCTTACTGGTCCACGTATCTGTGGTTAGGTGGAACTTGCCACAGATGGCGTTGCGCAGTGCACACTTGATTTTATCGGACACTTGTTTGTGCAGGGAAGGCACGGCTCTCTTGGAGAAGTAGTGGCGGCTGGGAACAACATACTGTGGGACAGCAAGCGACATGAGCTGTTTGAAGCTGTCTGTGTCCACCAGCCTAAATGACAGCATTTCATAGGCCAGTAGTTTAGAAATGCTGGCATTCGGGGCCAGGGATCGAGGGTGGCTAGGTGGGAATTTACGCTTTCTCTCAAATGTTTGTGAGATGGAGAGCTGAACGCTGCCGTGTGACATGGTTGAGATGCTTGGTGACGCAGGTGGTGGTGTTGGTGGTACATCTCATGTTTGCTGGGCGGCAGGTGCCAACGTTCCTCCAGAGGCGGAGGAAGAGGCCGAGGCGGCGGCAGCAGCAGAAGAGGTCGAGGCGGCAGCAGCAGAAGAGGTAGCAGGGTGAGCCTGAGTGACTTCCTTGTTTTTAAGGTGTTTACTCCACTGCAGTTCATGCTTTGCATGCAGGTGCCTGGTCATGTAGGTTGTGCTAAGGTTCAGAACGTTAATGCCTCGCTTCAGGCTCTGATGGCACAGCGTGCAAACCACTCGGGTCTTGTCGTCAGCACATTGTTTGAAGAAGTGCCATGCCAGGGAACTCCTTGAAGCTGCCTTTGGGGTGCTCGGTCCCAGATGGCGGCGGTCAGTAGCAGGCGGAGTCTCTTGGCGGCGGGTGTTCTGATTTTGCCCACTGCTCCCTCTTTTGCTACGCTGTTGGCTCGGTCTCACCACTGCCTCTTCCTCCGAACTCTGAAAGTCAGTGGCACGACCTTCATTCCATGTGGGGTCTAGGACCTCATCGTCCCCTGCATCGTCTTCCACCCAGTCTTGATCCCTGACCTCCTGTTCAGTCTGCACACTGCAGAAAGACGCAGCAGTTGGCACCTGTGTTTCGTCATCATCAGAGACGTGCTGAGGTGGTATTCCCATGTCCTTATCATCAGGAAACATAAGTGGGTTAGTGCATTCTATCTCTTCCACCCCTGGGGAAGGGCTAGGTGGATGCCCTTGGGAAACCCTGGCAGCAGAGTCTTCAAACAGCATAAGAGACTGCTGCATAACTTGAGGCTCAGACAGTTTCCCTGATATGCATGGGGGTGATGTGACAGACTGATGGGCTTGGTTTTCATGCGCCATCTGTGCGCTTTCTGCAGAAGACTGGGTGGGAGATAATGTGAACGTGCTGGATGCACTGTCGGCCACCCAATTGACTAATGCCTGTACCTGCTCAGGCCTTACCATCCTTAGAACGGCATTGGGCCCCACCAAATATCCCTGTAAATTCTGGCGGCTACTGGGACCTGAGGTAGTTGGTACACTAGGACGTGTGGCTGTGGCAGAACGGCCACGTCCTCTCCCAGCACCAGAGGATCCACTAACACCACCACGACCATCTCCACTTCCGCGTCCGCGTCCCTTACTAGATGTTTTCCTCATTGTTCCCGTTCACCACAATTTTGAAAATGGCAAATTTGGGAATAGTTTTTCAACCCAGAACAAAAACTGTGCTTTTACGGTCACTACAAATAATTTGACCAGCTAAAACAGTACTGATTTGGAGGAATATAAATGTCATGGCTATTTTTTAGGCGCTGGGTGACAGGCTCAACTTGCCCCTGATGTAGTATATGGCCAAAAAATAACCACACTATTGATGGTTAAATGCACTTGGGTGACACAGGCTCAGCCTGCACCTGATGTAGTATATGGCCAAAAAATAACCACACTATTGATGGTTAAATGCACTTGGGTGACACAGGCTCAGCCTGCACCTGATGTAGGATATAGCAAAAAATAACCACACTATTGATGGTTAAATGCACTTGGTGGTAGCTTGTGCTGGCGCACCACAAGCCACAAAATGGCCGCCGATCACCCCAGAAAAAAGTGATATAAAAACGCTCTGAGCAATTCAATATCAGCACTTCAATGATCCACAGCTGGAGATCGATCACTGAATTAAGTCTTTTGGAGGAGTTATTCTGCCTAATCTCACCCTAACGTCGCAGCAGCAACCTCTCCCTACGCTTGTATCAGCAGAGTGACGTGCAGCGCTACGTGACCCAAGCTTATATAGAGGCTGGGTCACATGCTGCACTGGCCAATCACAGCCATGCCAATAGTAGGCAAGGCTGTGATGGCCTCTTGGAGCAAGTAGTATGACGCTTGTTGATTGGCTGCTTTGCAGCCTTTCAAAAAGCGGCAAGAAAGCGCCGAACACCGAACCCGAACTCAGACTTTTACGAAAATGTTCAGGTTCGGGTCCGTGTCACGGACACCCCAAAATTCGGTACGAACCCGAACTATACAGTTCGGGTTCGCTCATCCCTACTCATAATCATCCAATACATGTGAGGAAATATTTACCACAACATTAGAGTCTATTTTTTCTTGCTGATATTCTGTATTTTGGGGGTGTTGTATCTTGGGGCCCTCTGTGATCTGGTTTTTCCTATATCTTCTGTAGCGGCGGCGCCCTCTCCTTGTGGGTCGTCTTGTATAGACAAGTTCTGCGGTTTATCATTATTTGAACTCTATTGACGAGCAGATTAAATTCACTCTGACAGCTTCTGAAGAGCATGTCCAATTTCTTGACACTTAGGTATATATTAATAACGGTATTTTGCATACTGATTTGAATATAAAAAAACTGACAAAAATACATTATCGCATTATACGAGTTGTCATCCAAGTAGATCGGTGAACTCGCTGCCATATAGCTAAATGTTGAGGGTAAGGAGATATGTAATTAAGGAGGAAAATGCTGATAAAGCTCTGAATACGATGGAGGGCTCATTTATATCAAGAGGATATCCGAAGAATCTGGTACATAGACATTTAACTAGAGTTAAACAGATCTTGAGGAATAGTCAATTAACGTCTGTTACTAAGCATAGAAGTGAGAGGTTACCATTTGTGTCAATATAAAATGAATTGAGTCCATCAATTGAGCAGATCGTGCAAAAGCATTGGGGTATGTTGAAGAACGGTTATTCCCAAATAGCTGCATTCAAGGATCCCCCAATGATGTTGTACAAAAGATCAAGGAGTATTAGAGATAGAATAGTAAAATCAGATATATCTAGAGAGGATTGTATGACACAATCATTTCTTAAACCCAAAAGCATGGGATGTTTCCCATGCTTAGGGTGTGTAAATTAATGATTAAGGGCTCTTCTTTTATACATCCTGATACAGAGTAGAGGTTCAAAATTAATCATTATTTGACAGGTGATTCTTCATGGGTAATTTATGTGTTGTGGTGCCCCTGCAAAATGTTGTATGTGGAGGGTGAGGGGGGGGGGGGGGGGGTAACTACTTGTGATATCAAAACCAGACTAAATAATCATAGACAAACCATTAGAAACAAAAGAAAGGATTTGCCGATGTCTAAGCACTTTGAAGACAAAGGACATAAGGAACAAGAGTTGAGGTAGTTTATCCCTCTTCAAAAAACGTGAATTAATGTGGATATTTCACTTGAATTCCCTAAAGCCAAAGGGTTTAAATGTTGATTTCAGAGTTACACTGGGTATGAGGAGTTAGGTTGTCTCGCCCTTTATGCCATTAAACCTCTTCCATCCTGCAACTGTGGCTAGTGAATTCTAGTTTATTTATTTTTTTTTAAATTTGCATTGGCTTGCAATTTTTGTAATTATTGTATTTTTTTATTTTATTACCGTATGGAATGACTACATCGTAGGGTACCTGCAAAAAAGGGGGTCAGTCAGAACATCTCAATGTGCAGGTGCACGCTGCCATGGCTAGAAACATACATGAAAAAAAGACAATGCAGCAGCACTCTGGAAACACAAATAAAGTACAATAATGCCATAATTATAGAAAACATTCTGGTGTTAATGCTACGATTATTTAGCAAATTTGAGATTCTTGGCAAATACATTTTGTATAAAATTATTGGGGCCCGTCTGCCAAACATCAAGGCAATCTCTATAAGACAGAAAACTAAAATTAAATACTACCTGTTATGCGCCATAATGGCCACCATAAAATTCAGGGAGTGCAGGTTCCACATGCATGCTGGGTCCACTTTGCTTTTTACCATTTTTGGTGCCATAACGGCCTCCATTAAATCCAAGGATGCAGGTACCAACATGCATGCTGAGCCCATTCTATACTTCTCCTGGTGCAAAATGGCTTCCAATAAATACAATGAGAGCAGGCTACAGCTTTATACTTTAATTAAAATCAACCTATGGGCAGACAGGCTAGTCAGGGGTGCAAGACCAACAGGAGTCAGCCACACCTCTAGCTCCAGTACAAATGCAAAAAAAGGGGGTCAGTCAGCACATCCCAATGTGCAGGTGCACGCTGCCATGGCTAGAAACATACAGGAAAAAAAGACAATGCAGCAGCACTCTGCAAGCAAAAATAAAGTACAATAATGCCATAATTATCAAAAACATTCTGGTGCAAATGCTACGCTTATTTTCCAAATTTGAGATTCTTGGCAAATACATTCCCGTCCTTTAGAGATCGCCTTGACGTTTGGCATACGGACCCAAATAATTTTGTACAAAATGTGTTTGCCAAGAATCTCAAATTTGCAAAATAGGCGTAGCATTAACACTAGAATGTTTTCTATAATTGTGGCATTATTGTACTTTATTTGTGTTTGCAGAGTGCTGTTGCATTGTCTTTTTTTCCTGTACATTGTAGGGTAGGGATATAATGTGGCATACTGTCCCAGACATCTTTAAACATAGTAAGATTTTTTATTATGAAAATCCTCGTGCTTTGCCTACCAACAGTTGGTGGAAACATATACATAGATATATTCTTGTTGGTGGAAACATATACATAAATATATTCTTGTTGGTGGAAACATATACATAGATATATTCTTGTTGGTGGAAACATATATATAGATATATTCTTTAGGTAATTTATGTAAAGCCCGAGAGGGCTTAATTTTCTACAGTGATGCCAGAATCGATTAGTCTGGCTCTGCCGGTTCTGGTTGCTGGCCTTTTAAAGAAGCATAGTGGATCTGAACGAGAGCGTGACATTGGAGGGTGTATCATAATCTTCGATGCGTCCCTTCTTGATCTGGACCTGTATCAGGTGGCAGTATAATCATAAACTAAGAATATGAAGTTGCCCATTATTTTGCCTTTAAACAAGATGGCGACTGCTGTTGGTGAGCACACGAGGTTACTAGAGGTGGAGTATGCGCAGTGAGAGGAGGACAACGCCGATGTCTTGGCGCGGTTTTCACACGATCTACATGTACAGACATGGTGATTATTTGACAGTTTTTAAGATCATTATTCCCTCCCTGATCATACAGGTTTACATATTGTTGATATTATTTTGATGGACAAGCGGCTTTTAATGTTTATGCACAGGCACTTTTGCACTTTATTGGATTTATACACATAAATGTACATATATAAGCTATATTTGAATAGAATCATGTTGACACCGTATGTAAATTTTGGATTGTTTATATTGATCACTAATTAAGTAATTATGGGATATATAAATATATGCACTTTGTAATTCACTTGACTTGAGAAAGGTTCTGTGAGGGGTCTGAAACGTCGCTGTGACATGTGTGAATAAATACACTTTTTTCACTGTTTACAGAGGAGTGTTGTTGATTTTATATATATATATATATATATATATATATATATATATATATATATATATATATATATATATATATATGCAAAAAAAGAGGGTTAGTCAGCACCTCCCAGTGCGCAGGTGCTGTATATATATAATGTAGCAAAAGAAGGCAGCACTCCAGATTGCAGTAAAAAAGTGGACGGTTTATTCACTCATCAGCAACGTTTCAGCTCTCACATTGGAGCCTTTTTCCAGCTGGAAAAAGGCTCCAATGTGAGAGCTGAAACGTTGCTGATGAGTGAATAAACCGTCCACTTTTTTACTGCAATCTGGAGTGCTGCCTTCTTTTGCTACATTATCTACATTTGGGATCTTGGTCGCAGGTCTCCTGGGAGGATTCTTTTGCACCCGTCCTTTTTTTGTGTGCTGCTTCTTTTCTTTTTTGTATATATATATATATATATATATATATATATATATGAGAGAAAAGAAAAAAAGATGAGCAGCACACACTTTGCAGAGGTGCAATCCCTTGGGTAGATCACGGACTTGATCCAATAAGATATATATGTAGAAGAATCCAAGGCAGCACACGAATAACGGTGAAAAAAAGTGGTGTTTATTCCCACATGTGCAGACAGCAACGTTTCAGCTCTCTCAATGGAGCCTTTGTCAGGCCAAGCCTTGGATTCTTCTACATATATATATATATATATATATATATATATATATATATAGGTCCAGAAAAACAGGCGGCACTCCAAGAGGTAAAAGAAAGAAAGTGAACCTTTATTCACCCAGGTGGTGCAACGTTTCGGCTCTACACTTGAGCCTTTTTCAAGCAATGATACAACTCAAATCACAGCATTATATACAGGTGAAGCAATTAGCATATCGACATGTGATTTCACACTCCACCCAGTGGGTGTGTTACAAATCATAACAATCATATGTGAACACAAATATAAACATCGCTGAGCAGCAATACATAAAGTGCAGATCAGTTAAAGAATGTATATAACATACATATCATACATGTGGTGACTAGAGGCACTTGCCACAAATATCTAAACAGGAATTGATCTAACCGATCCGTGCAATATGGTGTGATATATTATATACAGGAGGATAGGACAGAGATGAGGGGCGATCGAGCAAACATACCGGGAAGGAGAGGTCATTCCTGTCATGCCGCTGTTCGGCGTTGTGTATCAATCAGTGCGCAGACGTAGCGCAGCACCAATCCGGGATATGTAAGTCTAAGGCGTCCGGTGTCATCAGGCCAGGCTGCAGCGTCATCTCCCTGAGTCAGAACGACTACCTCCAGGCGCATGCCCAGTGGAGAGAAACCTGCTGACGGCGCCATCTTGCTTGAGGGAAAAGGACAACTGTAACGAAGCATTCAGTGTAACGCATCTAACCCACATTGTAACGGGTATAGGCAACTCAGAAAGACAGGGGTCACCTGGTAGCCATGGTGTCCATCTGTATTTATCCAAGTGAGACCCCATCATGACCACGGAACCGCGGCCCATACAGGGATGCCACTAGGATTACTGAGAGCCATCCTACCCAAGAGGGATCTCCTCTAGTGGGCACACAGATGCCACAGAATGCAAATAACGTATACAAATCGTGTCACCCAGGCTTACTATAATGATCGAACAATCCCAAGGTGCTTGTGAAATTAAAAAGCGTACAATGTACACAGGGAAAAATTATACGGCCATCATAAGTAAAAAAATAGCAAAAGGACAAGGCGTCCAAACTAACCCTCTCCTATACACGGTATGCCGCGATCATCCCAATCAGATCCGTCGTTCCTCCTGTAGTGAAATGTAGGTGATCTGTGTAAAGAACAGAAAAAAAACGTTAATTATACTATAAAGCATGAAAAAAATATATTCTTTGAGTTATACAACTCTCCTAGTGTATACATGTGACACCTACTGGCATCCATCGTGACTCAGGAGGCAAGCCACCCCTACAGAACATCCCCAAAGTTATACTCTACATTTAGTCCATAGGGTTTCAGACTGCCCAACCTGTGAATCCAGTTGAGCTCCCTACGCCTCAATGTCCTCGATCTATCTCCGCCTCGTCTAGGTTGGGGAATATGGTCCACTACCCAACATCTCAGGTCACTTTCCTTATGCTTGAGTTCCGCAAAGTGCTTGGACACCGGTAGGTCCAGCCGTTTTTTACGGATACTCAAGCGATGGTTGTTAAGGCGTGTCTTGAGTTCAGTAGTCGTCTCGCCTACATATAATAAGTTGCATGGACAAGATAATACATAGACCACGTAACTGGAGTCACAGGTTAGATGAAATGAGATTTGATAAGATACCCCAGTGCCAGGATGTACAAAAGTCCTCCCCTTGCGGATGTATTTGCAGTTAACGCAATTGAGGCAGGGATAACAGCCCAAACCCAATTGTGTCAACGTGGTCTGTCTCAAGGATCCTTTCGAGCCAATATCCGCCTTGACTAACTGATCCTTCAGATTTCTGGATCGACGGTAGGAGAGAAGAGGTGGACGCTGAAATTCTGGGATGTCACTAAAGCATGAGCCTAATAGGCCCCAATGCTTTTTTAGGATTCTGTTGACTGAGGTACTATGCTCACCATATACAGAGATGAACGGAATCCTGTCCGCATTGCGGACAGTTTTTCGTTTTGTCAATAAATCCGCCCTTTCCAAATTGTGCACTCTGTTGATGTGTTCTTTCAGCAGTCGTTTAGGATAGCCCCTATCCTGAAATTTCAGGGCCATGGAGCCCAAGGTCTCATCTAATTTGGTCTCATCAGACACCACTCGCTTGACCCTGAGGAACTGGGAAAAAGGTAATGATTGGATCATTTTCCTTGGATGGGAACTATTAAAGCAAAGCAAGGTATTCCTATCGGTGGGTTTCGTATACAATTCAGTGTATAACACTCCTTCCTTAAGCACCACTTTGGTGTCTAAAAACTGGATCTCAGTCGTGGAGTGAATCAGAGTGAACTGCAGATCCGGATCATGGCTATTAAGAAAGCCATGGAACTCGACCAATTCAGCCTCGGAACCTGTCCATATGAGGAAGATGTCGTCAATGTATCTCCACCACCTCAGTACATGTCTGAAGTGGTGGGATAAATAGACGACATCTTCCTCATAACAACGCATAAAGATATTTGCGTAGGTGGGGGCCACATGAGACCCCATTGCCACGCCACGCTGCTGCAGATAAAATGTGTCCCTGAACAGAAAATAATTGTACTGCAATATGATCTTGAGCAAGTCAACAATAAATTCTGAGGCCTGTGGGGTATATGTAGACCCCATTAGCATTTTCTCCACTGCACGGATGCCCCTCTCATGCACTATTGAAGTGTATAGTGACGTAACATCGAATGATGCAAGTAACAATGAAGGTACCTGTGTTAAATCAATACCCTGAAGCTTGACAAGAAAATCAGATGTGTCTTGTATGTAAGAAGACCCACCTGTTGAAAAGTCCCGCAGAACTTTGTCTAGAAAGATGGAAATGCCGCTGAAGATGGAATCACTACCCGAGACAATCGGACGTCCCGGCGGATCGATGAGGGTCTTGTGTATCTTGGGCAGCACATACAGCACCGGAGTAACTGGATGTGCTACCTCAAGACACTCGAAAAGACCCCCATCGATGATACCAGCGGTCATGGCCTCCCTTAGACATCTGCGTATGATATCAGTGATCTTAAACTTTGGATCCGAGTCAAGAGCCCTGTACACATGCGGGTCCCCCAGTTGTCGCATAATCTCACTTACATACTTTTCAGTGTCCATCAATACGACCGCACCCCCCTTGTCTGCAGGTTTCAAGGTGAGGGTGGGGTCGGATCTGAGGGACTTGAGAGCCTCTATCTCGGAAGTGGTCAGATTGGGGTACCTGAAATCCAAATCACCACAAGAGGATGATCGGAGCTCAGAAATCCCCCGTCGGACAACACTGATATAGGCATCCACTGCTGGTTCATTAATGATTGGTACAAAATTGCTCCTTTGGAATAAGTTGAGAGACCCCATGGTGAATTCACTCATCTGGGGCTTAACAACTTTATCCTTTTTGTGTGACCATATTGTTAACTTAATACGACGGAAAAAAGAAAATAAATTAGATTCTAACTCAAACCAATCTGTATGTGAAGTGGGACAGAATGAAAACCCCTTTGAAAGAACACTCACTTGAGCAGGGGTTAATTCCTTGGAGGATAGGTTGACTACAGTCATTTTCTCCTCACAGTGTTAGTCTTGGTTACCATGGGTCGATTCTTGTTGCTCCGTAATCTGCCCGGTCCTCCCGTGTCTACGGCCACCTCTCCTGATTCGTCGCCGTGTCTCTCCGGTATTTGTGGGTTCAGGTCTAAAAAAGACTGCTTTTCATTTGAAGATGCCTGGGTCGTTTTCCTCCATCTCCTCACGTCTCGCTGTTGAGTATTATATTGTCTCTCAGTTTGCCAATTGTAGACATTTCCTTTTTTATAGTCCTCTGTGTCCCTGCACCACTTCGTTCTTTTACTCTCCTCCGATTCCAGCTGGAACTGCTTCATTGAAGTAGATGTGTCTTCCATGTACTTACTGAAATCCTCAGGGGATAAAAGAGACTGTAGAGCTGCCTCCAGGTCCCTTAATTCAGAATGTAAAATTGAAAGTTCATGTTGTAAATATTCAATGTTAAGTAAAATAAAGTCCAGTGAATATCGGTTAGACAGAGCTTCAAATTTTTTGCAAAAAAGGGGGTTGTTGTAAAAAAGATTAGGTCGGATGCTAGATCGCATCCCTCTGGGAATCTTCTGAGTTCTGTGATATTCGCCAAGCGTCGTCATATGTAGGCGGAGGGATACCATGCGTTTAGAGATAGCCTCAAACTTGCGTTTCAGTTCTTTAGTAGACGGGGTGTTGAGGAAGGTGGCATCTCCGCCTATATCACGCAGGATGCGTTCGGCATCTTCGGTCGTGTATACACAACCACTGGGTGAAGCAGGTTCAAAAATAGACATAATGCAAGAAAAAAGAAAAAAAGAGTACTAAAGGATAATGCCGTGCTCAGCCAATAGGCCACAATATTCCAAGGAAAAAAGGCGGCACTGGTACAAAATCAGTTGAGGTTCGGGTGCACGTCCCAAGGGGAATAGGCTTCTTACCCCAATGTGTAGGTCCAGAAAAACAGGCGGCACTCCAAGAGGTAAAAGAAAGAAAGTGAACCTTTATTCACCCAGGTGGTGCAACGTTTCGGCTCTACACTTGAGCCTTTTTCAAGCAATGATACAACTCAAATCACAGCATTATATACAGGTGAAGCAATTAGCATATCGACATGTGATTTCACACTCCACCCAGTGGGTGTGTTACAAATCATAACAATCATATGTGAACACAAATATAAACATCGCTGAGCAGCAATACATAAAGTGCAGATCAGTTAAAGAATGTATATAACATACATATCATACATGTGGTGACTAGAGGCACTTGCCACAAATATCTAAACAGGAATTGATCTAACCGATCCGTGCAATATGGTGTGATATATTATATACAGGAGGATAGGACAGAGATGAGGGGCGATCGAGCAAACATACCGGGAAGGAGAGGTCATTCCTGTCATGCCGCTGTTCGGCGTTGTGTATCAATCAGTGCGCAGACGTAGCGCAGCACCAATCCGGGATATGTAAGTCTAAGGCGTCCGGTGTCATCAGGCCAGGCTGCAGCGTCATCTCCCTGAGTCAGAACGACTACCTCCAGGCGCATGCCCAGTGGAGAGAAACCTGCTGACGGCGCCATCTTGCTTGAGGGAAAAGGACAACTGTAACGAAGCATTCAGTGTAACGCATCTAACCCACATTGTAACGGGTATAGGCAACTCAGAAAGACAGGGGTCACCTGGTAGCCATGGTGTCCATCTGTATTTATCCAAGTGAGACCCCATCATGACCACGGAACCGCGGCCCATACAGGGATGCCACTAGGATTACTGAGAGCCATCCTACCCAAGAGGGATCTCCTCTAGTGGGCACACAGATGCCACAGAATGCAACTAACGTATACAAATCGTGTCACCCAGGCTTACTATAATGATCGAACAATCCCAAGGTGCTTGTGAAATTAAAAAGCGTACAATGTACACAGGGAAAAATTATACGGCCATCATAAGTAAAAAAATAGCAAAAGGACAAGGCGTCCAAACTAACCCTCTCCTATACACGGTATGCCGCGATCATCCCAATCAGATCCGTCGTTCCTCCTGTAGTGAAATGTAGGTGATCTGTGTAAAGAACAGAAAAAAACGTTAATTATACTATAAAGCATGAAAAAAATATATTCTTTGAGTTATACAACTCTCCTAGTGTATACATGTGACACCTACTGGCATCCATCGTGACTCAGGAGGCAAGCCACCCCTACAGAACATCCCCAAAGTTATACTCTACATTTAGTCCATAGGGTTTCAGACTGCCCAACCTGTGAATCCAGTTGAGCTCCCTACGCCTCAATGTCCTCGATCTATCTCCGCCTCGTCTAGGTTGGGGAATATGGTCCACTACCCAACATCTCAGGTCACTTTCCTTATGCTTGAGTTCCGCAAAGTGCTTGGACACCGGTAGGTCCAGCCGTTTTTTACGGATACTCAAGCGATGGTTGTTAAGGCGTGTCTTGAGTTCAGTAGTCGTCTTGCCTACATATAATAAGTTGCATGGACAAGATAATACATAGACCACGTAACTGGAGTCACAGGTTAGATGAAATGAGATTTGATAAGATACCCCAGTGCCAGGATGTACAAAAGTCCTCCCCTTGCGGATGTATTTGCAGTTAACGCAATTGAGGCAGGGATAACAGCCCAAACCCAATTGTGTCAACGTGGTCTGTCTCAAGGATCCTTTCGAGCCAATATCCGCCTTGACTAACTGATCCTTCAGATTTCTGGATCGACGGTAGGAGAGAAGAGGTGGACGCTGAAATTCTGGGATGTCACTAAAGCATGAGCCTAATAGGCCCCAATGCTTTTTTAGGATTCTGTTGACTGAGGTACTATGCTCACCATATACAGAGATGAACGGAATCCTGTCCGCATTGCGGACAGTTTTTCGTTTTGTCAATAAATCCGCCCTTTCCAAATTGTGCACTCTGTTGATGTGTTCTTTCAGCAGTCGTTTAGGATAGCCCCTATCCTGAAATTTCAGGGCCATGGAGCCCAAGGTCTCATCTAATTTGGTCTCATCAGACACCACTCGCTTGACCCTGAGGAACTGGGAAAAAGGTAATGATTGGATCATTTTCCTTGGATGGGAACTATTAAAGCAAAGCAAGGTATTCCTATCGGTGGGTTTCGTATACAATTCAGTGTATAACACTCCTTCCTTAAGCACCACTTTGGTGTCTAAAAACTGGATCTCAGTCGTGGAGTGAATCAGAGTGAACTGCAGATCCGGATCATGGCTATTAAGAAAGCCATGGAACTCGACCAATTCAGCCTCGGAACCTGTCCATATGAGGAAGATGTCGTCAATGTATCTCCACCACCTCAGTACATGTCTGAAGTGGTGGGATAAATAGACGACATCTTCCTCATAACAACGCATAAAGATATTTGCGTAGGTGGGGGCCACATGAGACCCCATTGCCACGCCACGCTGCTGCAGATAAAATGTGTCCCTGAACAGAAAATAATTGTACTGCAATATGATCTTGAGCAAGTCAACAATAAATTCTGAGGCCTGTGGGGTATATGTAGACCCCATTAGCATTTTCTCCACTGCACGGATGCCCCTCTCATGCACTATTGAAGTGTATAGTGACGTAACATCGAATGATGCAAGTAACAATGAAGGTACCTGTGTTAAATCAATACCCTGAAGCTTGACAAGAAAATCAGATGTGTCTTGTATGTAAGAAGACCCACCTGTTGAAAAGTCCCGCAGAACTTTGTCTAGAAAGATGGAAATGCCGCTGAAGATGGAATCACTAAACGAGACAATCGGACGTCCCGGCGGATCGATGAGGGTCTTGTGTATCTTGGGCAGCACATACAGCACCGGAGTAACTGGATGTGCTACCTCAAGACACTCGAAAAGACCCCCATCGATGATACCAGCGGTCATGGCCTCCCTTAGACATCTGCGTATGATATCAGTGATCTTAAACTTTGGATCCGAGTCAAGAGCCCTGTACACATGCGGGTCCCCCAGTTGTCGCATAATCTCACTTACATACTTTTCAGTGTCCATCAATACGACCGCACCCCCCTTGTCTGCAGGTTTCAAGGTGAGGGTGGGGTCGGATCTGAGGGACTTGAGAGCCTCTATCTCGGAAGTGGTCAGATTGGGGTACCTGAAATCCAAATCACCACAAGAGGATGATCGGAGCTCAGAAATCCCCCGTCGGACAACACTGATATAGGCATCCACTGCTGGTTCATTAATGATTGGTACAAAATTGCTCCTTTGGAATAAGTTGAGAGACCCCATGGTGAATTCACTCATCTGGGGCTTAACAACTTTATCCTTTTTGTGTGACCATATTGTTAACTTAATACGACGGAAAAAAGAAAATAAATTAGATTCTAACTCAAACCAATCTGTATGTGAAGTGGGACAGAATGAAAACCCCTTTGAAAGAACACTCACTTGAGCAGGGGTTAATTCCTTGGAGGATAGGTTGACTACAGTCATTTTCTCCTCACAGTGTTCGTCTTGGTTACCATGGGTCGATTCTTGTTGCTCCGTAATCTGCCCGGTCCTCCCGTGTCTACGGCCACCTCTCCTGATTCGTCGCCGTGTCTCTCCGGTATTTGTGGGTTCAGGTCTAAAAAAGACTGCTTTTCATTTGAAGATGCCTGGGTCGTTTTCCTCCATCTCCTCACGTCTCGCTGTTGAGTATTATATTGTCTCTCAGTTTGCCAATTGTAGACATTTCCTTTTTTATAGTCCTCTGTGTCCCTGCACCACTTCGTTCTTTTACTCTCCTCCGATTCCAGCTGGAACTGCTTCATTGAAGTAGATGTGTCTTCCATGTACTTACTGAAATCCTCAGGGGATAAAAGAGACTGTAGAGCTGCCTCCAGGTCCCTTAATTCAGAATGTAAAATTGAAAGTTCATGTTGTAAATATTCAATGTTAAGTAAAATAAAGTCCAGTGAATATCGGTTAGACAGAGCTTCAAATTTTTTGCAAAAAAGGGGGTTGTTGTAAAAAAGATTAGGTCGGATGCTAGATCGCATCCCTCTGGGAATCTTCTGAGTTCTGTGATATTCGCCAAGCGTCGTCATATGTAGGCGGAGGGATACCATGCGTTTAGAGATAGCCTCAAACTTGCGTTTCAGTTCTTTAGTAGACGGGGTGTTGAGGAAGGTGGCATCTCCGCCTATATCACGCAGGATGCGTTCGGCATCTTCGGTCGTGTATACACAACCACTGGGTGAAGCAGGTTCAAAAATAGACATAATGCAAGAAAAAAGAAAAAAAGAGTACTAAAGGATAATGCCGTGCTCAGCCAATAGGCCACAATATTCCAAGGAAAAAAGGCGGCACTGGTACAAAATCAGTTGAGGTTCGGGTGCACGTCCGTTCATCTCTGTATATGGTGAGCATAGTACCTCAGTCAACAGAATCCTAAAAAAGCATTGGGGCCTATTAGGCTCATGCTTTAGTGACATCCCAGAATTTCAGCGTCCACCTCTTCTCTCCTACCGTCGATCCAGAAATCTGAAGGATCAGTTAGTCAAGGCGGATATTGGCTCGAAAGGATCCTTGAGACAGACCACGTTGACACAATTGGGTTTGGGCTGTTATCCCTGCCTCAATTGCGTTAACTGCAAATACATCCGCAAGGGGAGGACTTTTGTACATCCTGGCACTGGGGTATCTTATCAAATCTCATTTCATCTAACCTGTGACTCCAGTTACGTGGTCTATGTATTATCTTGTCCATGCAACTTATTATATGTAGGCGAGACGACTACTGAACTCAAGACACGCCTTAACAACCATCGCTTGAGTATCCGTAAAAAACGGCTGGACCTACCGGTGTCCAAGCACTTTGCGGAACTCAAGCATAAGGAAAGTGACCTGAGATGTTGGGTAGTGGACCATATTCCCCAACCTAGACGAGGCGGAGATAGATCGAGGACATTGAGGCGTAGGGAGCTCAACTGGATTCACAGGTTGGGCAGTCTGAAACCCTATGGACTAAATGTAGAGTATAACTTTGGGGATGTTCTGTAGGGGTGGCTTGCCTCCTGAGTCACGATGGTTGCCAGTAGGTGTCACATGTATACACTAGGAGAGTTGTATAACTCAAAGAATATATTTTTTTCATGCTTTATAGTATAATTAACGTTTTTTTCTGTTCTTTACACAGATCACCTACATTTCACTACAGGAGGAACGACGGATCTGATTGGGATGATCGCGGCATACCGTGTATAGGAGAGGGTTAGTTTGGACGCCTTGTCCTTTTGCTATTTTTTTACTTATGATGGCCGTATAATTTTTCCCTGTGTACATTGTACGCTTTTTAATTTCACAAGCACCTTGGGATTGTTCGATCATTATAGTAAGCCTGGGTGACACGATTTGTATACGTTATTTGCATTCTGTGGCATCTGTGTGCCCACTAGAGGAGATCCCTCTTGGGTAGGATGGCTCTCAGTAATCCTAGTGGCATCCCTGTATGGGCCGCGGTTCCGTGGTCATGATGGGGTCTCACTTGGATAAATACAGATGGACACCATGGCTACCAGGTGACCCCTGTCTTTCTGAGTTGCCTATACCCGTTACAATGTGGGTTAGATGCGTTACACTGAATGCTTCGTTACAGTTGTCCTTTTCCCTCAAGCAAGATGGCGCCGTCAGCAGGTTTCTCTCCACTGGGCATGCGCCTGGAGGTAGTCGTTCTGACTCAGGGAGATGACGCTGCAGCCTGGCCTGATGACACCGGACGCCTTAGACTTACATATCCCGGATTGGTGCTGCGCTACGTCTGCGCACTGATTGATACACAACGCCGAACAGCGGCATGACAGGAATGACCTCTCCTTCCCGGTATGTTTGCTCGATCGCCCCTCATCTCTGTCCTATCCTCCTGTATATAATATATCACACCATATTGCACGGATCGGTTAGATCAATTCCTGTTTAGATATTTGTGGCAAGTGCCTCTAGTCACCACATGTATGATATGTATGTTATATACATTCTTTAACTGATCTGCACTTTATGTATTGCTGCTCAGCGATGTTTATATTTGTGTTCACATATGATTGTTATGATTTGTAACACACCCACTGGGTGGAGTGTGAAATCACATGTCGATATGCTAATTGCTTCACCTGTATATAATGCTGTGATTTGAGTTGTATCATTGCTTGAAAAAGGCTCAAGTTTAGAGCCGAAACGTTGCACCACCTGGGTGAATAAAGGTTCACTTTCTTTCTTTTACCTCTTGGAGTGCCGCCTGTTTTTCTGGACCTACACATTGGGGTAAGAAGCCTATTCCCCTTGGGACGTGCACCCGAACCTCAACTGATTTTGTACCAGTGCCGCCTTTTTTCCTTGGAATATTGTGGCCTATTGGCTGAGCACGGCATTATCCTTTAGTACTCTTTTTTTCTTTTTTCTTGCATTATGTCTATTTTTGAACCTGCTTCACCCAGTGGTTGTGTATACACGACCGAAGATGCCGAACGCATCCTGCGTGATATAGGCGGAGATGCCACCTTCCTCAACACCCCGTCTACTAAAGAACTGAAACGCAAGTTTGAGGCTATCTCTAAACGCATGGTATCCCTCCGCCTACATATGACGACGCTTGGCGAATATCACAGAACTCAGAAGATTCCCAGAGGGATGCGATCTAGCATCCGACCTAATCTTTTTTACAACAACCCCCTTTTTTGCAAAAAATTTGAAGCTCTGTCTAACCGATATTCACTGGACTTTATTTTACTTAACATTGAATATTTACAACATGAACTTTCAATTTTACATTCTGAATTAAGGGACCTGGAGGCAGCTCTACAGTCTCTTTTATCCCCTGAGGATTTCAGTAAGTACATGGAAGACACATCTACTTCAATGAAGCAGTTCCAGCTGGAATCGGAGGAGAGTAAAAGAACGAAGTGGTGCAGGGACACAGAGGACTATAAAAAAAGGAAATGTCTACAATTGGCAAACTGAGAGACAATATAATACTCAACAGCGAGACGTGAGGAGATGGAGGAAAACGACCCAGGCATCTTCAAATGAAAAGCAGTCTTTTTTAGACCTGAACCCACAAATACCGGAGAGACACGGCGACGAATCAGGAGAGGTGGCCGTAGACACGGGAGGACCGGGCAGATTACGGAGCAACAAGAATCGACCCATGGTAACCAAGACGAACACTGTGAGGAGAAAATGACTGTAGTCAACCTATCCTCCAAGGAATTAACCCCTGCTCAAGTGAGTGTTCTTTCAAAGGGGTTTTCATTCTGTCCCACTTCACATACAGATTGGTTTGAGTTAGAATCTAATTTATTTTCTTTTTTCCGTCGTATTAAGTTAACAATATGGTCACACAAAAAGGATAAAGTTGTTAAGCCCCAGATGAGTGAATTCACCATGGGGTCTCTCAACTTATTCCAAAGGAGCAATTTTGTACCAATCATTAATGAACCAGCAGTGGATGCCTATATCAGTGTTGTCCGACGGGGGATTTCTGAGCTCCGATCATCCTCTTGTGGTGATTTGGATTTCAGGTACCCCAATCTGACCACTTCCGAGATAGAGGCTCTCAAGTCCCTCAGATCCGACCCCACCCTCACCTTGAAACCTGCAGACAAGGGGGGTGCGGTCGTATTGATGGACACTGAAAAGTATGTAAGTGAGATTATGCGACAACTGGGGGACCCGCATGTGTACAGGGCTCTTGACTCGGATCCAAAGTTTAAGATCACTGATATCATACGCAGATGTCTAAGGGAGGCCATGACCGCTGGTATCATCGATGGGGGTCTTTTCGAGTGTCTTGAGGTAGCACATCCAGTTACTCCGGTGCTGTATGTGCTGCCCAAGATACACAAGACCCTCATCGATCCGCCGGGACGTCCGATTGTCTCGGGTAGTGATTCCATCTTCAGCGGCATTTCCATCTTTCTAGACAAAGTTCTGCGGGACTTTTCAACAGGTGGGTCTTCTTACATACAAGACACATCTGATTTTCTTGTCAAGCTTCAGGGTATTGATTTAACACAGGTACCTTCATTGTTACTTGCATCATTCGATGTTACGTCACTATACACTTCAATAGTGCATGAGAGGGGCATCCGTGCAGTGGAGAAAATGCTAATGGGGTCTACATATACCCCACAGGCCTCAGAATTTATTGTTGACTTGCTCAAGATCATATTGCAGTACAATTATTTTCTGTTCAGGGACACATTTTATCTGCAGCAGCGTGGCGTGGCAATGGGGTCTCATGTGGCCCCCACCTACGCAAATATCTTTATGCGTTGTTATGAGGAAGATGTCGTCAATGTATCTCCACCACCTCAGTACATGTCTGAAGTGGTGGGATAAATAGACGACATCTTCCTCATATGGACAGGTTCCGAGGCTGAATTGGTCGAGTTCCATGGCTTTCTTAATAGCCATGATCCGGATCTGCAGTTCACTCTGATTCACTCCACGACTGAGATCCAGTTTTTAGACACCAAAGTGGTGCTTAAGGAAGGAGTGTTATACACTGAATTGTATACGAAACCCACCGATAGGAATACCTTGCTTTGCTTTAATAGTTCCCATCCAAGGAAAATGATCCAATCATTACCTTTTTCCCAGTTCCTCAGGGTCAAGCGAGTGGTGTCTGATGAGACCAAATTAGATGAGACCTTGGGCTCCATGGCCCTGAAATTTCAGGATAGGGGCTATCCTAAACGACTGCTGAAAGAACACATCAACAGAGTGCACAATTTGGAAAGGGCGGATCTATTGACAAAACGAAAAACTGTCCGCAATGCGGACAGGATTCCGTTCATCTCTGTATATGGTGAGCATAGTACCTCAGTCAACAGAATCCTAAAAAAGCATTGGGGCCTATTAGGCTCATGCTTTAGTGACATCCCAGAATTTCAGCGTCCACCTCTTCTCTCCTACCGTCGATCCAGAAATCTGAAGGATCAGTTAGTCAAGGCGGATATTGGCTCGAAAGGATCCTTGAGACAGACCACGTTGACACAATTGGGTTTGGGCTGTTATCCCTGCCTCAATTGCGTTAACTGCAAATACATCCGCAAGGGGAGGACTTTTGTACATCCTGGCACTGGGGTATCTTATCAAATCTCATTTCATCTAACCTGTGACTCCAGTTACGTGGTCTATGTATTATCTTGTCCATGCAACTTATTATATGTAGGCGAGACGACTACTGAACTCAAGACACGCCTTAACAACCATCGCTTGAGTATCCGTAAAAAACGGCTGGACCTACCGGTGTCCAAGCACTTTGCGGAACTCAAGCATAAGGAAAGTGACCTGAGATGTTGGGTAGTGGACCATATTCCCCAACCTAGACGAGGCGGAGATAGATCGAGGACATTGAGGCGTAGGGAGCTCAACTGGATTCACAGGTTGGGCAGTCTGAAACCCTATGGACTAAATGTAGAGTATAACTTTGGGGATGTTCTGTAGGGGTGGCTTGCCTCCTGAATCACGATGGATGCCAGTAGGTGTCACATGTATACACTAGGAGAGTTGTATAACTCAAAGAATATATTTTTTTCATGCTTTATAGTATAATTAACGTTTTTTTCTGTTCTTTACACAGATCACCTACATTTCACTACAGGAGGAACGACGGATCTGATTGGGATGATCGCGGCATACCGTGTATAGGAGAGGGTTAGTTTGGACGCCTTGTCCTTTTGCTATTTTTTTACTTATGATGGCCGTATAATTTTTCCCTGTGTACATTGTACGCTTTTTAATTTCACAAGCACCTTGGGATTGTTCGATCATTATAGTAAGCCTGGGTGACACGATTTGTATACGTTATTTGCATTCTGTGGCATCTGTGTGCCCACTAGAGGAGATCCCTCTTGGGTAGGATGGCTCTCAGTAATCCTAGTGGCATCCCTGTATGGGCCGCGGTTCCGTGGTCATGATGGGGTCTCACTTGGATAAATACAGATGGACACCATGGCTACCAGGTGACCCCTGTCTTTCTGAGTTGCCTATACCCGTTACAATGTGGGTTAGATGCGTTACACTGAATGCTTCGTTACAGTTGTCCTTTTCCCTCAAGCAAGATGGCGCCGTCAGCAGGTTTCTCTCCACTGGGCATGCGCCTGGAGGTAGTCGTTCTGACTCAGGGAGATGACGCTGCAGCCTGGCCTGATGACACCGGACGCCTTAGACTTACATATCCCGGATTGGTGCTGCGCTACGTCTGCGCACTGATTGATACACAACGCCGAACAGCGGCATGACAGGAATGACCTCTCCTTCCCGGTATGTTTGCTCGATCGCCCCTCATCTCTGTCCTATCCTCCTGTATATAATATATCACACCATATTGCACGGATCGGTTAGATCAATTCCTGTTTAGATATTTGTGGCAAGTGCCTCTAGTCACCACATGTATGATATGTATGTTATATACATTCTTTAACTGATCTGCACTTTATGTATTGCTGCTCAGCGATGTTTATATTTGTGTTCACATATGATTGTTATGATTTGTAACACACCCACTGGGTGGAGTGTGAAATCACATGTCGATATGCTAATTGCTTCACCTGTATATAATGCTGTGATTTGAGTTGTATCATTGCTTGAAAAAGGCTCAAGTGTAGAGCCGAAACGTTGCACCACCTGGGTGAATAAAGGTTCACTTTCTTTCTTTTACCTCTTGGAGTGCCGCCTGTTTTTCTGGACCTACACATTGGGGTAAGAAGCCTATTCCCCTTGGGACGTGCACCCGAACCTCAACTGATTTTGTACCAGTGCCGCCTTTTTTCCTTGGTATATATATATATATAGAGAGAGAGAGAGAGAAACAAAAAGTTTGAGAAAGGCTCACATACTGAGCCGAAACGTTGCTTGTCCCATATGGGTAAGTAAAGAATTTTTCATTTTTTACTTTCTGGAGTGCTGCCCTTTTTGTTATTCTTTATATATATATATATATATATATATATATATATATATATACACAGTTGTGTTCAAAATAATAGCAGTGTGTTTAAAAAAGTGAATAAAGCTCAAAATCCTTCTAATAGCTTTTATTTCCATACACACAAATGCATTGGGAACACTACACATTCTATTCCAAATCAAAACATGAAGAAAAATATATCAAACTTGTGTTGTCCCTCTAAAAAAATTGAAGAAAAGTTAGACTGTTCAAAATAATAGCAGTTTTTGTATTGTTCTTTACAAACTCAAACATTCACTATATAAACTGAAAAATGTTTGAAGATTTTGCTTTCCTTTGAATCACTGAACTAATATTTAGTTGTATAACCACTGTTTCTGAGAACTGCTGTACATCTGTGTTGCATGGAGTCAACCAACTTCTGGCACCTGTTAACAGGTATTCCAGGATGACTGGACTACATTCCACAGTTCTTCTCTATTTCTTGGTTTTTCCTCAGAAACTGCATTTTTTATGTCAGCCCACAAGTTTTCTATTGGATTAAGATCCGGGGATTGGGCTGGCCACTCCATAACGTCAATCTTGTTGGTCTGGAACCAAGATGTTGCACGTTTACTGGTGTGTTTGGGGTTGTTGTCTTTTTGGAACACCCATTTCAAGGGCATAGTAGGACTAGTCAGAACTGCCACCTAGACTGCGGGACCACTCCAGGGGTCAAGTCCTGGGAAAAAAAGTGTGGGAACCCACTCAAGATCCACTGCCACCCCGACCCCCCCCCCCCCCCCAAAAAAAATAAATAATTATATATATATATATATATATATATATATATATATATATTTCGCAGAAAATTCAGTGCAACATAAAACGTAAACAAAAACTGGAATTTGCGCTATATGTCTGTTCAGACATAATTCGTCTCTTTCATATTATAAGCTCCCCTTATATATAATTTACTTACAGTTCTGAAGACTCAGGGGTGCTGACAGGCTTGGCCTCAGGTGTGCTGGGTGGCTTGGCCTCAGGTGTGCTGGCTGGCTTGGCCTCAGGGGTGCTGGCTGGCTTGGCCTCAGGGGTGCTGGCTGGCTTGGCCTCAGGGGTGCTGGCTGGCTTGGCCTCAGGGGTGCTGACAGGCTTGGCCTCAGGGGTGCTGACAGGCTTGGCCTCAGGGGTTCTGACAGGCTTGGCCTCAGGGGTGCTGACAGGCTTGGCTTCAGGGGTGCTGGCTGGCTTGGCCGGGCAGAAGGAGTGTGGGAGACTGTGAGGCCTTTTTTCTCCAAGCTGCTCCGGAAAAAAAAAAATTTCATTACACCTCAGGTCAGACCACCAATCAGACCCCCAATGTTAATCAGACCTCAGCTAACAGCCCCAATAAGATCCCCATTGTTAAGACCCCAATAAGACCTTTAGATAACACCTCAACTCAGACCCCAATATGAATGACCCCCAATCAGACCTCAGATAAGAGCCCCATGCCTTATAGCAGCCCCCAGTAGCCTTATAGTAACCCCCAGTAGCCTCATAGCAGCCCCCAGTAGCCTCTCCATCAGCCCCCAATGCCTCTCATCAGCCCCCAGTACCTCTCACCAGCCCCCAGTGCCTCTCAATCAGCCCCCAGTGCCTCTCCATCAGCTCCCAGTGCCTCTCCATCAGCTCCCAGTGCCTCTCCATCAGCTCCCAGTGCCTCTCCATCAGCTCCCAGTGCCTCTCACCAGCGGCCCCCCAGTGCTTCTCCATCAGCCCCCTGTGTGCCCTCCCCAGTATTAAAATTATTGGTGGGCAGTGTGCGCCGCCTCCCCGGTATTAAAATCATTGGTGGGCAGTGCATCCTCCCCCCCTCCCCTGTATTAAAATCATTGGTGGGCAGTGCGCCCTCCCCGCCTCCCCGGTATTAAAATTATTGGTGAGCAGTGCGCCCTTCCCCCCCTGCATTAAAATCATTGGTGGGCAGTGCGCCCTCGCCCCCTCCGGTATTAAAATTATTGGTGGGCAGTGCGCCCCCCCCCGGTATTAAAATCATTGGTGGGCAGTGCACCCCCTCCCCGGTATTAAAATCATTGGTGGGCAGTGCGCCCTCCTCCACCCTCCCCAGTATTAAAATCATTGGTGGGCAATGCGCCCCCCTGCTCTCCCCCCCATCATTGTTGGCAGCCGCAGTTCCGATCATAGTCCCAACAGTGTAATGCTGGGGCTCCAATCGGTTAGCATGGCAGCCAGGACGCTACTGAAGTCCTGGCTGCCATGGTCAGTTAGTCAGCAGCATACTTACATGCGCTGTGGCCGCCCGACGCTCCTTCTTGTAACTCACAGGTCTGTGCGGCGCATTGCTTATGCTTATAGCAATGCACCGCACAGACCTGTGACCCTACAAGAAGAGGGAATGGCGGACGGCCACAGCGCATGTAAGTATGCTGCTGACTAACTAACCATGGCAGCCAGGACTTCAGTAGCGTCCTGGCTGCCATGGTAACCGATCGGAGCCCCAGCATTACACTGCTGGGACTCCGATTGCATCTGCCGCTGCCATCAATGATGGGAGGGGGGCGCCCCCTATCGTACCACCACAGATGATTTTTTTTTTTTTTAATCCTCAGCCGGCGGCCCAGGCCCCCAGTGGAGTAGGGCCCCATAGCCATTGCTATGGCTTCTATGGCGATCCCTACGCCACTGCATCCCCATATCATGCTGCTTGTGCCACCATGCTTCACTGTCTTCAAAGAGTACTGTGGCTTGAATTCTGTGTTTGGGGGTCATCTGACAAACTGTCTCCAGCCACTAGACTCAAAATGAACAATCTTAATTTCATCAGTCCACAAAATGTCTCTTTAGCCCAGTCAATGTGCTCTTTGGCAAATTGTAACCTCTTCAGCACGTCTTTTTTCAACAGTGGGACTTTTCAGGGGCTTTTTGCAGATAGCTTGGCTTCACATAGGCGTCTTCTAATTGTAACTGTATTCACAGGTAACTTTAGACCTTCTTTGATCTTCCTAGAGCTGATTGTTGACAGAGTCCTTGCCATTTTGGCTACTCTTCTATCCATTCGAATGGTAGTTTTTTCGCTCTCTTCCACGTCTTTTAGGTTATGGTTGCCATTTTAAAGCATTTGCGATCATTTTAGCTGAGCAGCCTATCATTTTCTGCACTTCTTTATATGTTTTCCCCTCTCCAATCAACTTTTTAATCAAGGTACGCTATACTTCTGAACAATGTCTGGAACGACCCACTTTCCTCAGAATTTCCAAGAGAAATGCACTGTAACCAGCATGTACATTTGCTGCCTTCCTTTCCTAAATAAGGGCAATAATTGCCACCTGTTTTTCAAAGAATGAATGACTTTACTCATTGAACTCCACACTGCTATTATTTTGAACATGCCACTTGCAATAAGTGAATGAATGAAAGAGAATCAGCAGCATGCATGTCATGACTGTTGGGTCTGTTGGGTTTATATTACTGTACTACACCTGCTAGTAAATCATTTGCCATGTAGAAATATCATTTATACCAAAAACTGTGATTCATCAGGTAGTGATGTCTGACTGCTATTATTTTGAACACAACTGTATATATATATATACAGTACAGACCAAAAGTTTGGACACACCTTCTCATTCAAAGAGTTTTCTTTATTTTCATGACTATGAAGGCATCAAAACTATGAATTAACACATGTGGAATTATATACATAACAAACAAGTGTGAAACAACTGAAAATATATGTCATATTCTAGGTTCTTCAAAGTAGCCACCTTTTGCTTTGATTACTGCTTTGCACACTCTTGGCATTCTCTTGATGAGCTTCAAGAGGTAGTCCCCTGAAATGGTCTTCCAACAGTCTTGAATGAGTTCCCAGAGATGCTTAGCACTTGTTGGCCCTTTTGCCTTCACTCTGCGGTCCATCTCGTTTGGGTTCAGGTCCGGTGACTGTGGAGGCCAGGTCATCTGGCGCAGCACCCCTTCACTCTCCTTCATGGTCAAATAGCCCTTACTTTCAAAGTTTTCCCAATTTTTCGGCTGACTGACTGACCTTCATTTCTTAAAGTAATGATGGCCACTCGTTTTTCTTTACTTAGCTGCTTTTTTCTTGCCATAATACAAATTCTAACAGCCTATTCAGTAGGACTATCAGCTGTGTATCCACCTGACTTCTCCTCAACGCCACTGATGGTCCCAACCCCATTTATAAGGCAAGAAATCCCACTTATTAAACCTGGCAGGGCACACCTGTGAAGTGAAAACCATTTCAGGGGACTACCTCTTGAAGCTCATCAAGAGAATGCCAAGAGTGTGCAAAGCAGTAATCAAAGCAAAAGGTGGCTACTTTGAAGAACCTAGAATATGACATATTTTCAGTTGTTTCACACTTGTTTGTTATGTATATAATTTCACATGTGTTAATTCATAGTTTTGATGCCTTCAGTGTGAATCTACAATTTTCATAGTCATGAAAATAAAGAAAACTCTTTGAATGAGAAGGTGTGTCCAAACTTTTGGTCTGTACTGTATATATATATATATATATATATATATATATATATATATATATATTCAGGGCCGATTCTAGCTCTTCTGCTGCCTGAGGCAAAAATTTTAATGGTGTCCCCCTACTATTAAAAAATAGTATGAAAGTAAAGTAGCCACCAAACTCCGAGACTGTCCTGCCAGATCTGGGGCGGTACAAGTACAGATAATGGCTTTGATATCACCTGCAGACCTATGTAACACCACATGTAACACAGTGATAAATCTCTGAGTACAGATACTATAGTAGATGTTTCCTGCAGTCCTATCTAACAGCACAGATAACACAGTGATAGCTATCTGAGTACAGAAAATGCAGTAGTGTTACCTGCAGTTCTATGTAAAACTACAGATAACATAAGTGCTGATCATGTGGTAGTGTTACCTACGTCCTTAGTGAGCCTCCCTGTGCCTGTCCCACGGGACTCCATGCTGGCGGCGCTGCCACCTCTTCCTTCTTCTTGCTCCGCACAGAATGTCCTGATGCAGCTGTGTCAAAACATAGGAACACTGTTGGCATGGTGATGGTGACACACACACAGGGACAGACACACACAGGGACAGACCCCTTCACAGTAGTAAAGCCCTCTGTGCCCCCTTTATAGTAGGAATTCCCTCTGTGCCCCCTTTATAGTAGCAATGCCCTGTGCCCACTTTATAGCAGCAATGCCCTCTGTGCACCCTTTATAGTAGCAGTGCCCTCTGTGCCCCCTTTATAGTAGAAGTGCCCTCTGTGCCCCCTTTATAGTAGCAATGCCCTCTGTGTTCCTTTTGTAGCAGCAATGCCCTCTGTGCTCCTTTATAGTAGTAATGCCCTCTGTGCTCCTTTATGGTTGTAATGCCCTTTGTGCCCCCTCTTATGGTAGTAATGCCCACAGTGTCCCTTTTGTAGTAGTAATGCCCTCTGTGGCCCCCTTTGTATTAGTAATGCCCACTGTGCCACCCTTATGGTAGTAATGCCCACTGCGCCCCCTTTGTAGTATTAATGCTATCTCCTCTGTGCCCCCTTTGTAGTAGAAAGGCCATCTGTGCCCTCTCTGAGTTAAAAAAAATAAAATAAAACTCAGTAACTACTCACTTTGTCCCGTTCCTGAAGCTCACAGTCCTCTCTCCCCTGGAGACACAGATTGCTCTGCAGGACTGTGTGGGCAGAACTTATGCAGATACCTGGGCTTCAGGCTCCTCCCACACAGGCTGGCAGCACGATCCATGCCTGCAGGCTGAATGGTGGAGCAGAGAGAAGTCTCCTTGCTTCACCATTAAGTGCGCTGCTGGCCTGAAGAAGTGGAGGAGCGCGGGGAGCTGAGTGGTCAGTGAGTGACTGGACCGCAGCTCTCTGCGCTCGCGGGGGATGCGCAGGTTACACTGGCAGCATCCACCAGCAGTGTTTAACAGTCATCCTGTTGCGATAATTTTGTTGTCATCATTTTTTTAAATAAACCTTTATTCTGCATCCAATCCTGCTAGTTGTCTACCATTTGTAAAGCTAACGTCCACATAAAAATAAAAAAAAAAATAAAAAAATAAAAATATATATATATATATATATATATATAGCATGTGTAGCCTATATTTACAGTGCATAGCATAAAAACTGAGCACTAATTTTATGTCCACAGGTCTCCATGCACCTGATAAAGGCTGGAGGATTGTCCTTTCGGCCTCTGTCAGGACAGCATACATTGGTATACCTTATGCTTATGTATGACCCATTTTTGCTTGTTAGTCAAATCTTTTCTTTGGGTTTTACTTTTTGAGAATAACCTTCCTTTGACTTTGGATTTATTTTTGCAACTGTAGAGATTCTTGACATTTTTCTGACATGGCACATCCTTTGGGCACTTCAGAAAAGGTCAGAACACTTTAACAATTTTGAAAACACTAGCAATAACTAAGATCAGCATTTCATGAAGTGCAACACATTCAAATAACTAATAAAGACTATATGAATTAAATAGTATAATGCAAATTAAAGAACAGAAGCCTCAGAAAGTCAATAAAATAGTCCATGTATGCCTCACTAGTTTGGGGGATTGGTTTGTGTTTAACTTATGTTTGATCCACAAATGTATCCATGCCTTTGTCTTTTCATGATTAGCGTCTTTTTTCTACTGTTCTCTTCTTTATAAGTAAAGTATAATTATCAAAAACAGCATTTATTTTTAGGTAAAGTAAATGGGTCAACAGTAACTTTATTAGGGTTAGCTTATTGCACAGGCATGGGGTATACTTACACTTTAAAGCAGTTTTCCCATAAAACGGGATAAGTGACGTATGATCATTGGAGCTAGAGATCAGCAAATTAATTCATAAGAATTGATTTGTCTCATTGAGCAGGGTCATCACGTACTTCCAGGTAGTGGAAGCAGGGCCTCTGCGTTTGCACAGCTTTTTGGAGAAGTGGGGCAGGCTCAATATGGTCAGGGCCGACCGAAGCTTCTGGCCCTGTCAATCAAGCAGCAGAGGGAGCATCCTCAGCTTAAAAAAAAAAAAACATTGCAGGTGTAGAACACTAATATATGAGATTAATCAAATTGACGACAGTGATCATGAGAATGGGGGTACCGATTTCATTGTGTGTATGTATTAAAATAGCTCCATTCACTTATATAGGTCTGACTGAAACAGCAGAGTGCTATATTCCGCAGTCCTGTGCATAGGTGATAAATGATGTTTATAGGAAAACTCTTTAAGTAAAATTTATAAAATATAACAACTTAAAGGGGTATTCCCATGATCACAGACAATGGGGGCATATCGCTAGGATATGCCTCCATTGTCTGACAGGTGCGGATCCCATCTCTGGGACGCACACCTACAACGAGAACGGAGCGGGGAGAGTTGTGGCTGGAGGACCCCGGGTTCTGGTCACCACAAAGCTCTGGTCCCCACTGCTCCAATACAACTGAATGGGAATGCACCGCGCATGCGCGGCCCCTGCTCTTATTCATTTCTATGGGGCCGACGAAAATAGCTGAGCCAGCTTGGCTACTTTCGGCGGCCCCATAGAAATGAAAAAAGGGCAGCTGTACATGCGCAGTGCGCCCTCCACTACTTTCCCCGCTCCATTCTCCGTGTAGGTGCGGGTCCCAGAGGTGGGGCTCACACCTATCAGACAATATGCCCCCATTGTCTGTGATGGCAAAACCCCTTTAAGTCTTGATCCATTTCCAATTACTGCAACTCATTACCAATTGGTCTCTCCTCTTTCCAATCTATCATGAATGCAGCAGCCAAGCTAATCTATCTGTCTAATGGCTACTCTGGTGCCTCTGCCCTCTACCAGTCATTGTACTAGTTACTCATACAGTATAAGATTTAATTTAACCCCTTAAGGACAAGAATGCCCCTAAATGGCTGGTACTTTGCGTCCCAGAATGAGCATTCTCGTCCTGTGGTCCTTCTCTTTCCTCACATGCAGTGCCGAGATCAGCGTCAAAAATCCAGCTGTCACTGAGAGCCGGATCCCTGCTGCATCTACCAGCATTGGTGAAAATCCTGATGCCGGTGGATTAACCCCTCATATGCTGCGGTCAGCACTGACCGCGGCAAATGGGAGGTTTGCGCTCCCTCTCCTGAGCCATCGGGTCCCCACGCTGCGGTGACAGGGACCCGATGGTTGCCATGGCAACTCCAAGCTTCGGTAGCTACGTTGGCCTATGAGGCCCAGCCCCCAGGCTGGGTCTCATAGGCCAACTATCAGTGTATTATGGCTTGCAGTCCGCAATGCACGGGCACTGTCCGTGGGGCAACTGCATGGGGATCGCAGACCCATTCACTTGAATGGGTCTGCGATCCGTCCGTTCCGTAAAAAGATAGAGCAAGTTCTATCTTTTTGCGGTGCGGAGGCACGGAACGGAACCCCTGAAAGCACTCCGTAGTGCTTCTGTATTGTTCCGTTCTTCCATTCCGCATCTCCGGATTTGCGGACCCATTAAAGTGAAAGGGTCCACATCCGTGATGCCGAATGCAAACAGAACGGTGCCCGTGTATTGCGGATCCGCAAATGTGGTCCACAATTTGGGAACGAGCAGCACACGTTTGTGTGAATGAGCCCTTACACTGAGTAATACACTGATAGTCAATGCAGTAGAATACAGATGTATTGTGTTGCATTGAAACAGAGATCAGACCCTGTTGAAGTCCCTTAGTGGGACAAAAATAAAAATAATAAAAGTGAAATAAAAGTGTTTTTAACAATAACAAAATTAAAGTATCAATAAAAAAAGCCCCTTTCCCACAAAAAAAACATATTAGGTATTGCCGCGTCCGTAACAACCTGCTCTATAAAAATATCACATGATCCACCCCATCTAGTCAACACCGTAAAAATAAAAAAATAAAAACTGTGCTAAAAAAAGCTATTTTTTGTCACCTTTCATCACAAAAAGTGTAATACCAAGCGATCAAAAAGTCATATGTACCCAAAAATAATACCAAGCAAGCCATCATCTCATCTTGCAAAAAAATTAGACCCTACATAAGACAAATTGCCAAATAAAAAAATATTGCTTTCAGAAAATGGAGACAGGTATTGTCACATCTGTAACAACCTGCTCTATAAAAATATCACATGAGCTAACCCATCTGGTAAACACCGTAAAAAAAAAAAAAAACTGTTCCAAAAAATTATCTAGTTTTTGTCACCATACATCACAAAAAGTGTAATGCTAAATGATAAAAGTAGTACGTACCCAAAATAGTGCCAATCAAACTGACATCTCATCCTGCAAAAATTGAGACCCTACCTAAGACAATCGCCCAAAAAATAAAAATATATGGCTTTCAGAAAATGAAGACATAAAAAGATAATTGTTTTTCTTTCAAAAATGCTTTTATTGTGTAAAACAAAAAAACAAACAAAAAATAAACAAATTAGGTATCGCCGCGTCCGTAACAACCTGTTCCATAAAACTATTATATAATTTAGCCTGTCAGGTGAAAACCGTAAAAAAATTTAAAATAAAAACCGTGCCAAAAAAAACAACAATTTTTTGTTACCATACATTACAAAAAGTGTAATACCAAACTATCAAAAAGTAGTATGTATCTCAAAATAGTACCACCCAAACCATCACCTCATGCCACAAAAACTGAGCCCCTGCATAAGATAATCACCCAAAAAAATTTAAATAATATGGCTTTCAAAAAAACGAGACACAAAAACATGATTTTTTTCAAAAATGATTTGTTATGTAAAACTGAAACGAATGAAAAATAAAAGTAGACATATTTCATATCTTCGCCTCCATAACAACATGTTCTATAAAAATAGTATGGTCTAACCTGTCAGGTCAACACCGTAAAAAAAATAAAAAATAATAAAAACTGTGCTAGAACAGCCATTTTTTGTTACCTTGCCTCACAAAAAGCGTAATATAGAGCAATCAAAAGACATACAGGTATATACCACAAAATAGTACCGATAAGTGTGTCACCTTATCTTATCATTACCAAAATGGGGTCACTTTTTTGGAGTTTCTACTCTAGGGATGCATCTAGTGGTCTTTAAATGTCATATGGCAACTTCAAATTATCCCACTTAAATCTGCCCTCCAAAATCCATATGGAGCTCCTTTCCTTCTGCCGTGTGCCCATACAGCATACAACCACATATGGGGTATTTCTATAAACTGCAGAATCAGGGTAATAAATATTGATTTTATTTGGCTGCTAATCCTTGATGTGTTACAGGAAAAAATTAATAAAAATGGAGAATCTGCCAAAAAAGGTGAAATTTAAAAATGTAATCTCCTTTTTCCTTTAATTCTTGTGGAACACCTAAAGCAGGCATCCTCAAACTGCTGCCCTCCAGGTGTTGCAAAACTACAACTCCCAGCATGCCCGAACAGCCTACAGGTATCAGCCTACAGCAGGGCATTGTGGGAGTTGTAGTTTTAGAACAGCTGGAGGGCCACAGTTTGAGTATGCCTGACCTAAAGGGTTAACAAAGTTTTTCAAATCTGTTTTGAATAACTTGAGGGGTGTCGTTTCTACAATGGGGTCATTTATGCGTGGTTTCCACTATGTAAGGCTACTTTCACACTTGCGGCAGAGAGATCCGGCAGGCAGTTCCGTCGCCGGAACTGCCTGCCGGATCAGGCAAAATGTATGCTAACTGATGGCATTAGTAAGACTGATCAGGATCCTGATCAGTCTTAAAAATGCCTGATCAGTCGAAAAAATGCATTGAAATGCCGGATCCGTCTTTCCGGTGTCATCCGGCAAAAACGGATCCGGCATTTATTTTTTCACCTTTTTTTCAGTCTGCGCATGCGCATACCGGAACGACGGATCCGGCATTCCGGTATTCTGAATGCCGGATCCGGCACTAATACATTCCTATGGGAAAAAATGCCTGATCCGGCGTTCAGGCAAGTCTTCAGTTTTTTTAGCCGGAGATAAAACCGTAGCATGCTACGGTTTTCTCTTTTGCCTGATCAGTCAAAACGACTGAACTGAAGACATCCTGATGCAAACTGAACGGATTACTCTCCATTCAGAATGCATGGGGACATACCTGATCAGTTCTTTTCCGGTATAGAGCCCCTGTGACGGAACTCTATGCCGGAAAAGAACAACGCAAGTGTGAAAGTAGCCTAACCCCTACAAAGTGAATTCATAACTGAAGTGGTCCTTTAACCACCTCAGCCCCCAGTGCTTAAACACCCTGAAAGACCAGGCCACTTTTTGCACTTCTGACCTACACTACTTTCACCGTTTATTGCTCGGTCATGCAACTTACCACCCAAATGAATTTTACCTCCTTTTCTTCTCACTAATAGAGCTTTCATTTGGTGGTATTTCATTGCTGCTGACATTTTTACTTTTTTTGTTATTAATCGAAATTTAAAGATTTTTTTGCAAAAAAATGACATTTTTCACTTTCAGTTGTAAAATTTTGCAAAAAAAACGAGATCCATATAGAAATTTTGCTCTAAATTTATAGTTCTACATGTCTTTGATAAAAAAAAAATGTTTGGGTAAAAAAAAAATGGTTTGGGTAAAAGTTATAGCGTTTACAAACTATGGTACAAAAATGTGAATTTCCGCTTTTTGAAGCCGCTCTGACTTTCTGAGCACCTGTCATGTTTCCTGAGGTTCTACAATGCCCAGACAGTACAAACACCCCACAAATGACCCCATTTCTGAAAGTACACACCCTAAGGTATTCGCTGATGGGCATAGTGAGTTCATAGAACTTTTTATTTTTTGTCACAAGTTAGCGGAAAATGATGATTTTTTTTTTTTTTTCTTACAAAGTCTCATATTCCACTAACTTGTGACAAAAAATAAAAAGTTCTATGAACTCACTATGCCCATCAGCGAATACCTTGGGGTCTCTTCTTTCCAAAATGGGGTCACTTGTGGGGTAGTTATACTGCCCTGGCATTCTAGGGGCCCAAATGTGTGGTAAGGAGTTTGAAATCAAATTCAGTAAAAAATGACCTGTGAAATCCGAAAGGTGCTCTTTGGAATATGGGCCCCTTTGCCCACCTAGGCTGCAAAAAAGTGTCACACATCTGGTATCTCCGTACTCAGGAGAAGGTGGGGAATGTGTTTTGGGGTGTCATTTTATATATACCCATGCTGGGTGAGAGAAATATCTTGGCAAAAGACAACTTTTCCCATTTTTTTATACAAAGTTGTCATTTGACCAAGATATTTATCTCACCCAGCATGGGTATATGTAAAAAGACACCCCAAAACACATTCCTCAACTTCTCCTGAGTACGGGGATACCAGATGTGTGACGCTTTTTTGCAGCCTAGGTGGGCAAAGGGGCCCATATTCCAAAGAGCACCTTTCGGATTTCACTCCTCATTTTTTCCTGAATTTGATTTCAAACTCCTTACCACACATTTGGGCCCCTAGAATACCAGGGCAGTATAACTACCCCACAAGTGACCCCATTTTGGAAAGAAGACACCCCAAGGTATTCCGTGAGGGGCATGGCGAGTTCCTAGAATTTTTTATTTTTTGTCACAAGTTAGTGGAAAATGATGATTTTTTTTTTTTTTTTTTTTTTCATACAAAGTCTCATATTCCACAAACTTCTGACAAAAAATAAAAACTTCCATGAACTCACTATGCCCATCAGCGAATACCTTGGGGTCTCTTCTTTCCAAAATGGGGTCACTTGTGGGGTAGTTATACTGCCCTGGCATTCTAGGGGCCCAAATGTGTGGTAAGTAGGTAAATGACCTGTGAAATCCGAAAGGTGCTCTTTGGAATGTGGGCCCCTTTGCCCACCTAGGCTGCAAAAAAGTGTCACACATCTGGTATCTCCGTACTCAGGAGAAGTTGAGGAATGTGTTTTGGGGTGTCTTTTTACATATACCCATGCTGGGTGAGATAAATATCTTGGTCAAATGCCAACTTTGTATAAAAAAATGGGAAAAGTTGTCTTTTGCCAAGATATTTCTCTCACCCAGCATGGGTATATGTAAAATGACACCCCAAAACACATTCCCCAACTTCTCCCGATTACGGAGATACCAGATGTGTGACACTTTTTTGCAGCCTAGGTGGGCAAAGGGGCCCATATACAAAAGAGCACCTTTCGGATTTCACAGGTCATTTTTTACAGAATTTGATTTCAAACTCCTTACCACACATTTGGGCCCCTAGAATGCCAGGGCAGTATAACTACCCCACAAGTGACCCCATTTTGGAAAGAAGAGACCCCAAGGTATTCGCTGATGGGCATAGTGAGTTCATGGAACTTTTTATTTTTTGTCACAAGTTAGTGGAATATGAGACTTTGTATGAAAAAACAAAAAAAAAAAAAAAATCATCATTTTCCACTAACTTGTGACAAAAAATAAAAAATTCTAGGAACTCGCCATGCCCCTCACGGAATACCTTGGGGTGTCTTCTTTCCAAAATGGGGTCACTTGTGGGGTAGTTATACTGCCCTGGCATTTTCCAGGGGCCCTAATGTGTGGTAAGTAGGTAAATGACCTGTGAAATCCTAAAGGTGCTCTTTGGAATATGGGCCCCTTTGCCCACCTAGGCTGCAAAAAAGTGTCACACATGTGGTATCGCCGTATTCAGGAGACGTTGGGGAATGTGTTTTGGGGTGTCATTTTACATATACCCATGCTGGGTGAGAGAAATATCTTGGCAAAAGACAACTTTTCCCATTTTTTTATACAAAGTTGGCATTTGACCAAGATATTTCTCTCACCCAGCATGGGTATATGTAAAATGACACCCCAAAACACATTCCCCAACTTCTCCTGAGTACGGCGATACCAGATGTGTGACACTTTTTTGCAGCCTAGATGCGCAAAGGTGCCCAAATTCCTTTTAGGAGGGCATTTTTAGACATTTGGATACCAGACTTCTTCTCACGCTTTGGGGCCCCTAGAATGCCAGGGCAGTATAAATACCCCACATGTGACCCCATTTTGGAAAGAAGACACCCCAAGGTATTCAATGAGGGGCATGGCGAGTTCATAGAAATTTTTTTTTTTTGGCACAAGTTAGCGGAAATTGATATTTTTTATTTTTTTCTCACAAAGTCTCCCGTTCCGCTAACTTGGGACAAAAATTTCAATCTTTCATGGACTCAATATGCCCCTCACGGAATACCTGGGGGTGTCTTCTTTCCGAAATGGGGTCACATGTGGGGTATTTATACTGCCCTGGCATTCTAGGGGCCCTAAAGCGTGAGAAGAAGTCTGGAATATAAATGTCTAAAAAATTTTACGCATTTGGATTCCGTGAGGGGTATGGGGAGTTCATGTGAGATTTAATTTTTTGACACAAGTTAGTGGAATATGAGACTTTGTAAGAAAAAAAAAAAAAATTCCGCTAACTTGGGCCAAAAAAATATCTGAATGGAGCCTTACAGAGGGTGATCAATGACAGGGGGGGTGATCAATGACAGGGGGGTGATCAATGACAGGGGGGTGATCAGGGAGTCTATATGGGGTGATAACCACAGTCATTGATCACGCCCGTGTAAGGCTTCATTCAGACGTCCGGATGCGTTTTGCGGATCCGATCCATCTATCAGTGCATCCGTAAAAATCATGCGGACATCTGAATGGAGCTTTACAGGGGGGTAATCAATGACAGGGGGGTAATCAATGACAGGGGGGTGATCAGGGAGTCTATATGGGGTGATCACCACAGTCATTGATCATGCCCCTGTAAGGCTTCATTCAGACGTCCGGATGCGTTTTGCGGATCCGATCCATCTATCAGTGCATCCGTAAAAATCATGCGGACGTCTGAATGGAGCTTTACAGGGGGGTAATCAATGACAGGGGTGTAATCAATGACAGGGGGGTGATCAGGGAGTCTATATGGGGTGATCACCACAGTCATTGATCACACCCCTGTAAGGCTTCATTCAGACGTCCGGATGCGTTTTGCGGATCCGATCCATCTATCAGTGCATCCGTAAAAATCATGCGGACGTCTGAATGGAGCTTTACAGGGGGGTAATCAATGACAGGGGGGTGATCAGGGAGTCTATATGGGGTGATCACCACAGTCATTGATCATGCCCCTGTAAGGCTTCATTCAGACGTCCGGATGCGTTTTGCGGATCCGATCCATCTATCAGTGCATCCGTAAAAATCATGCGGACGTCTGAATGGAGCTTTACAGGGGGGTAATCAATGACAGGGGGGTGATCAGGGAGTCTATATGGGGTGATCACCACAGTCATTGATCATGCCCCTGTAAGGCTTCATTCAGACGTCCGGATGCGTTTTGCGGATCCGATCCATCTATCAGTGCATCCGTAAAAATCATGCGGACATCTGAATGGAGCTTTACAGGGGGGTAATCAATGACAGGGGGGTGATCACCACAGTCATTGATCATGCCCCTGTAAGGCTTCATTCAGACGACCGGATGCGTTTTGCGGATCCGATCCATGTATCAGTGCATCCGTAAAAATCATGCGGACATCTGAATGGAGCTTTACAGGGGGGTGATCAGGGAGTCTATATGGGGTGATCACCACAGTCATTGATCATGCCCCTGTAAGGCTTCATTCAGACGTCCGGATGCGTTTTGCGGATCCGATCCATCTATCAGTGGATCCGTAAAAATCATGCGGACGTCTGAATGGAGCTTTACAGGGGGGTAATCAATGACAGGGGGGTAATCAATGACAGGGGGGTGATCAGGGAGTCTATATGGGGTGATCACCACAGTCATTGATCACGCCCCTGTAAGGCTTCATTCAGACGTCCGGATGCGTTTTGCGGATCCGATCCATCTATCAGTGGATCCGTAAAAATCATGCGGACGTCTGAATGGAGCTTTACAGGGGGTTGATCAATGACAGGGGGGTAATCAATGACAGGGGGGTGATCAGGGAGTCTATATGGGGTGATCAGTGGTGATTAGGGGTGATCAGGGGCTAATAAGGGGTTAATAAGTGACGGGGGGGGGTGTAGTGTAGTGGTGCTTGGTGCTACTTTACTGAGCTACCTGTGTCCTCTGGTGGTCGATCCAAACAAAGGGGACCACCAGAGGACCAGGTAGCAGGTATATTAGACGCTGTTATCAAAACAGCGTCTAATATACCTGTTAGGGGTTAAAAAAAACACATCTCCAGCCTGCCAGCAAACGATCGCCGCTGGCAGGCTGGAGATCAACTCTCTTACCTTCCGTTCCTGTGAGCGCGCGCGCCTGTGTGCGCGCGTTCACAGGAAGTCTCGCGTCTCGCGAGATGACGCGTATATGCGTGACTGTGCGCAGGGCTGCCACCTCCGGAACGCGATCCTGCGTTAGGCGGTCCGGAGGTGGTTAAAAAGTGGGCTTTGGAATTATTCTTAAAAATTTGCTCCTAAAATTCTAAGCCTTATAATATCCTAAAAAAATTTAATTACATTTACAAAATGATGCAAACATGAAAGTGGATATATGGTAAAAGTAAAGTAATAACTCTTATGATGTATCACTATCTGCCTTAAAAGCAGTGACATTAAAATTTTGAAAATTGAAAATCTGTGATTTTTTTTATAAATTGAAGTGAATTATATCAGCTAAAATTTATCACTATCATGAAGTACAATGTATCACAAGAAAACAGTCTCAGAATCATTCGGATAGATAAAAGAATTCCGAAGTTATTACCACATAAAGTGACACATGTCAAGTTTCCAAAAAACGGCCTGGTCCTTAAGGTGAAAAATGGCAAGGTCTTTAAATTAAGGTCTTTGAATTAAGAAAATGAAAATACGTAAATATTACTTTATTAGTAGGGATGAGCGAACCCGAACTGTATAGTTCAGGTTCGTACCGAATTTTGGGGTGTCCGTGACACGGACCCGAACCCGAACATTTTCGTAAAAGTCCGGGTTCGAGTTCGGTGTTCGGCGCTTTCTTGGCGCTTTTTGAAAGGCTGCAAAGCAGCCAATCAACAAGCGTCATACTACTTGCCCCAAGAGGCCATCACAGCCATGCCTGCTATTGGCATGGCTGTGATTGGCCAGTGCATCATGTGACCCAGCCTCTATATAAGCTTGGGTCACGTAGCGCTGCACGTCACTCTGCTGATACAAGTGTAGGGAGAGGTTGCAGCTGCGACGTTAGGGCGAGATTAGGCAGATTAACTCCTCCAAAAGACTTCATTCAGTGATCGATCTACAGCTGTGGATCATTGAACTGCTGCTATTCAATTGCTCAGTGTTTTTAGGCTGCCCAGAGCGTTTTTCAGTCACTTTTTTCTGGGGTGATCGGCGGCCATTTTGTGGCTTGTGGTGCGCCAGCACAAGCTGCCACCAAGTACATTTAACCATCAATAGTGTGGTTATTTTTTGCTATATCCTACATCAGGGTCAAGCTGTCATCAAGTGCATTTAACCATCAATAGTGTGGTTATTTTTTGGCCATATACTACATCAGGGGCAAGTTGAGCCTGTCACAAAGTGCATTTAACCATCAATAGTGTGGTAATTTTTTGGCCATATACTACATCAGAAGGAAGCTGAGCCTGTCACCCAAGTGAATTTAACCATCAATAGTGTGGTTATTTTTTGGCTATATCCTACATTAGGGTCAAGCTGTCATCAAGTGCATTTAACCATCAATAGTGTGGTTATTTTTTGGCCATATACTACATCAGGGGCAAGTTGAGCCTGTCACCCAGCGCCTAAAAAATAGGCCTCACATTTATATTCATTCACTCAAAATTAGTGGTTTCTGCTGTATCAGGCCTACTTTAAATCTATCCCTAAAAGGGTATATTAGATTCAAGGTGCTGATAGGGTAATTCTCAAGAACTTCACACACACGCTACAGTGCAGATCCAAGTCTAATTCTGTGATTAAATGTATACCTGTCACCCAGCGCCTAAAAAATAGGCCTCACATTTATATTCATCCAAATCTGTCATTACTGTTTTAGCTGGTCAAGTTATTTAGTGTCCGTCAAAGCACAGTTTTTGTTCTGGGTTGAAATACAATTCCCAATTTTGCAATTCTCAAAATTAGTGGTTTCTGCTGTATCAGGCCTACTTTAAATCTATCCCTAAAAGGGTATATAAGATTCAAGATGCAGATAGGGTAATTCTCAAGAACTTCACACACACGCTACAGTGCAGATCCAAGTCTAATTCTGTGATTAAACGTATACCTGTCACCCAGCGCCTAAATAATAGGCCTCAAATTTATATTCAGCTAAATCTGTCATTACTGGTGTGCCTGTATTAGTGTAATACGGTACCTAAATAGATAGCCAGATAGTGTTAGGTGTCTGTAAAAAAAGGCCTGAATTTGAATTCAATACATTGGCCCGAATAATATTTTTCTTATTGTGGTGAACGGTAACAATGAGGAAAACATCTAGTAAGGGACGCGAACATGGTCGTGGTCATGGTCGTGTTAGTGGACCCTCTGGTGCTGGGAGAGGACGTGGCCGTTCTGCCACAGCCACACGTCCTAGTGTACCAACTACCTCAGGTCCCAGTAGCCGCCAGAATTTACAGCCATATTTGGTGGGGCCCAATGCCGTTCTAAGGATGGTAAGGCCTGAGCAGGTACAGGCATTAGTCAATTGGGTGGCCGACAGTGCATCCAGCACGTTCACATTATCTCCCACCCAGTCTTCTGCAGAAAGCGCACAATGGCGCATGAAAACCAAGCCCATCAGTCTGTCACATCACCCCCATGCATATCAGGGAAACTGTCTGAGCCTCAAGTTATGCAGCAGTCTCTTATGCTGTTTGAAGACTCTGCTGGCAGGGTTTCCCAAGGGCATCCACCTAGCCCTTCCCCAGCGGTGGAAGACATAGAATGCACTAACGCACAACCACTTATGTTTCCTGATGATGAGGATATGGGAATACCACCTCAGCACGTCTCTGATGATGACGAAACACAGGTGCCAACTGCTGCGTCTTTCTGCAGTGTGCAGACTGAACAGGAGGTCAGGGACCAAGACTGGGTGGAAGACGATTCAGGGGACGATGAGGTCCTAGACCCCACATGGAATGAAGGTCGTGCCACTGACTTTCACAGTTCGGAGGAAGAGGCAGTGGTGAGACCGAGCCAACAGCGTAGCAAAAGACAAAGAGGGAGCAGTGGGCGAAAGCAGAACACCCGCCGCCAAGAGACTCCGCCTGCTACTGACCACCGCCATCTGTGACCGAGCACCCCAAAGGCAGCTTCAAGGAGTTTCCTGGCATGGCACTTCTTCAAACAATGTGCTGACCACAAGACACGAGTGGTTTGCACGCTGTGCCATCAGAGCCTGAAGCGAGGCATTAACGTTCTGAACCTTAGCACAACCTGCATGACCAGGCACCTGCATGCAAAGCATGAACTGCAGTGGAGTAAACACCTTAAAAACAAGGAAGTCACTCAGGCTCCCCCTACTACCTCTTCTGCTGCTGCCGCCTCAGCCTCTTCTGCTGCTGCCGCCGCCTCGGCCTCTTCCTCCGCCTCTGGAGGAACGTTGGCACCTGCCGCCCAGCAAACATGGGATGTACCACCAACACCACCACCTGCGTCACCAAGCATCTCAACCATGTCACACGGCAGCGTTCAGCTCTCCATCTCACAAACATTTGAGAGAAAGTGTAAATTCCCACCTAGCCACCCTCGATCCCTGGCCCTGAATGCCAGCATTTCTAAACTACTGGCCTATGAAATGCTGTCATCTAGGCTGGTGGACACAGACAGCTTCAAACAGCTCATGTCGCTTGCTGTCCCACAGTATGTTGTTCCCAGCCGGCACTACTTCTCCAAGAGAGCCGTGCCTTCCCTGCACAACCAAGTATCCGATAAAATCAAGTGTGCACTGCGCAACGCCATCTGTGGCAAGGTCCACCTAACCACAGATACGTGGACCAGTAAGCATGGCCAGGGACGCTATATCTCCCTAACTGCACACTGGGTAAATGTAGTGGCGGTAGGGCCCCAGGCGGAGAGCTGTTTGGCGCACGTCCTTCCGCCGCCAAGGATCGCAGGACAACATTCTTTGCCTCCTGTCTCCTCCTCCTCCTCCTACTCAGCTTCCTCCTCCTCTTCTTCCACCTGCTCATCCAGTCAGCCACACACCTTCGCCACCAACCTCAGCACAGCCCGGGGTAAACGTCAGCAGGCCGTTCTGAAACTCATATGTTTGGGGGACAGGCCCCACACCGCACAGGAGTTGTGGGGGGGTATAGAACAACAGACCGACGAGTGTTTGCTGCCGGTGAGCCTCAAGCCCGGCCTGGTGGTGTGCGATAATGGGCGAAATCTCGTTGCAGTTCTGGGACTAGCCAGTTTGACGCACATTCCTTGCCTGGCGCATGTGCTGAATTTGGTGGTGCAGAAGTTCATTCACAACTACCCCGACATGTCAGAGCTGCTGCATAAAGTGCGGGCCGTCTGTTCGCGCTTCCGGCGTTCACATCCTGCCGCTGCTCGCCTGTCTGCGCTACAGCGTAACTTCGGCCTTCCCGGTCACCGCCTCATATGCGACGTGCCCACCAGGTGGAACTCCACCTTGCACAGGCTGGACAGACTGTGCGAGCAGCAGCAGGCCATAGTGGAGTTTCAGCTGCACCACGCACGGGTCAGTCGCACTGCGGAACAGCACCACTTCACCACCAATGACTGGGCCTCCATGCGAGACCTGTGTGCCCTGTTGCGCTGTTTCGAGTACTCCACCAACATGGCCAGTGGCGATGACGCCGTTATCAGCGTTACAATACCACTTCTATGTCTCCTTGAGAAAACACTTAGGGCGATGATGGAAGAGGAGGTGGCCCAGGAGGAGGAGGAGGAAGAGGGGTCATTTTTAGCACTTTCAGGCCAGTCTCTTCAAAGTGACTCAGAGGGAGGTTTTTTGCAACAGCAGAGGCCAGGTACAAATGTGGCCAGACTGGGCCCACTACTGGAGGACGAGGAGGACGAGGATAAGGAGGAGGTGGAGGAGGATTAGGATGAAGCATGTTCACAGCGGGCTGGCACCCAACGCAGCTCGGGCCCATCACTGGTGCGTGGCTGGGGGGAAACGCAGGACGATGACTATACGCCTCCCACAGAGGACAGCTTGTCCTTACCTCTGGGCAGCCTGGCACACATGAGCGACTACATGCTGCAGTGCCTGCGCAACGAAAGCAGTGTTGCCCACATTTTAACGTGTGCGGACTACTTGGTTGCCACCCTGCTGGATCCACGGTACAAAGACAATGTGCCCACCTTACTTCATGCACTGGAGCGTGATAGTAAGATGCGCGAGAAAAAGCGCACGTTGGTAGACGCGCTACTGAGAGCATTCCCAAATGTCACAAGGGAACAAGTGGAAGCCCAAGGCGAAGGCAGAGGAGGAGCAAGAGGTCGCCAACGCAGCTGTGTCACGGCCAGCTCCTCTGAGGGCAGGGTTAGCATGGCAGAGATGTGGAAAAGTTTTGTCACCACGCCACAGCTAACTGCACCACCACCTGATACGGAACGTGTTAGCAGGAGGCAACATTTCACTAACATGGTGGAACAGTACCTGTGCACACCCCTCCACGTACTGACTGATGGTTCGGCCCCATTCAACTTCTGGGTCTCCAAATTGTCCACGTGGCCAGAGCTAGCCTTTTATGCCTTGGAGGTGCTGGCCTGCCCGGCGGCCAGCGTTTTGTCTGAATGTGTATTCAGCACGGCAGGGGGCGTCATTACAGACAAACGCAGCCGCCTGTCTACAGCCAATGTGGACAAGCTGACGTTCATAAAAATGAACCAGGCATGGATCCCACAGGACCTGTCCATCCCTTGTGCAGATTAGACATTAACTACCTCCCCTCAACAATATATTATTGTACTCCAGGGCACTTCCTCATTCAATCCTATTTTTATTTTCATTTTACCATTATATTGCGGGGCAACCCAAAGTTGAATGAACCTCTCCTCTGTCTGGGTGCCGGGGTCTAAAAATATCTGACAGTGGCCTGTTCCAGTGGTGGGTGACATGAAGCCTGATTCTCTGCTATGACATGAAGACTGATTCTCTGCTGACATGAAGCCTGAATCTCTGTTATGGGACCTCTCTCCTCTGCCTGGGTGCCTGGGCCTAAATATGTGACAATGGACTGTTCCAGTGGTGGGTGACGTGAAGCCTGATTCTCTGCTATGACATGAAGACTGATTCTCTGCTGACATGAAGCCAGATTCTCTGCTATGGGACCTCTCTCCTCTGTCTGGGTGCCGGGGCCTAAATATATGACAATGGACTGTTCCAGTTTTGGGTGACGTGAAGCCTGATTCTCTGCTGACATGAAGCCTGAATCTCTGCTATGGGACCTCTCTCCAATTGATATTGGTTCATTTTTATTTATTTTATTTTTATTTTTATTCATTTCCCTATCCACATTTGTTTGCAGGGGATTTAACTACATTTTGCTGCCTTTTGCAGCCCTCTAGCCCTTTCCTGGGCTGTTTTACAGCCTTTTTAGTGCCAAAAAGTTTGGGTCCCCATTGACTTCAATGGGGTTCGGGACATAGTTCGGGTCGGGTTCGGATCCCGAACCCAAACATTTCCGGGAAGTTCGGCCGAACTTCTCGAACCCGAACATCCAGGTGTTCGCTCAACTTTATTTATTAGGCTTCATTTACATCAACATTTAGCATTTGCGTTCTCCTGCTCTGTTTAGGGGCAGGAAAACGGAAAGGACTGATTCGGCACATAACTGAGTCAAACGTAACCTAAGGACCCCATAGACTATAATGGTGTCCATTAGGTTTCCATTCTGAGGAATATTTTGGAAGCGGAGACAAAAGTCCTGCATGCACTACTTTTGTCTCTGCTCCAAAATCTTCTTCTGAGCAGAAACCTAACGGACCCCATTATAGTCTATGGGGCCTTTAGGTTCCATTCGGCTTAGTCATGTGCCGAATCCGTCTTTTCCGTTTTTCTGCTCCTAAACGGAGCAGGAGAATGGAAATGCTGAACGGTGATGTGAACGAAGCCTTATAAATATATTCACAAATACCTTTCATTAGTTATAATTTCTTTTTTTGTCTAGGGAGCAATGAATAGGAGAGACAAAATGGCCGCTGTCCTATTAGTGCGCACTAAACCTGCCCTAATCACACAGCAGGACAAGTTACTTCACAACACTGAGGTAAAGAGCTGCCTCATTCTCCTCTCTTACTTGTCAGGGATTATGATCCTGAATACAGCTGATAAGATCTTCAGCTGAATCTCTGTAGGAATGGAGTCCATAAGGAGACATAAAGTACACAGAGGATAGACAGGACAGACTGTAGTAATGTGGGGTTGTCGTAATGGAGACTGCATACAAGTGCTGCTGCTCATTAGCAACATCATTAGTCACATGCCCATGAACTCCATTTCTACAGAGATTCAGCTGATGACCATATTAAACTGTATTAAGGATCATAACACCTGACAAGCAGAGAGGAGGATGAGGCAGCTCTTTACCTCAGTGTTGTGAAGTTACTTGTCCTGCTGTGTGATTAGGACAGGTTTTGTGTGTACTAATAGGACAGCAGCAATTTTGTTTTTCCTAATGATGGATACCCAGACAAAACGAGCCATTATAACTAATGAAAGGTATTTGGGAATATATTTATAATGAAGTAATATTTAAGTATTTTGATTTTCTTAATTCCCAGAGAACCCCTTTAAGGTGTTAAGCTGCTCATTCTTACCCACAAAGCTCTCCAGAGTGCTGTACCCTCCTACTTCACTTCCCTCATTTCTGTCTACCATCCTATCTGGGCTCTCTGTTCAGCCAATGACTCAGAACTAATATCCACCATAATCTGAACCTCTCACTCCCATCTGGAATGCCGTACGCCAATCAATTATATTAAAGCTACTTTTACACTCGCGTTTGGTGCGGATCTGTCATGGATCTGCACAGACGGATCCGTTCAAATACAAACGTCTGCATCCGTTCAGAACGGATGCATTTGTATCATCTTTAACATAGCCAAGACTGATCCGTCTTGAACACCATCTGCAAGCAGCGTTTTGGTGTCCGCCTCCAAAGCGGAATAGAGACGGAACGGAGCCAAACTGAGGCAAACTGATGCATTCTGAGTGGATCCTTGTCCATTCAGAATGCATTAGGGCAAAACTGATCCGTTTGTATTATCTTTAACATAGCCAAGAGGGATCCGTCTTGAACACCATTGAAAGTCAATGGAGGACGGATCCGTTTTCTATTGTGCCAGATTGTGTCAGAGAAAACGGATCAGTTTTCTATTGTGCCAGATTGTGTCAGAGAAAACGGATCTGTCCCCATTGACTTACATTGTGTGTCAGGACGGATCCGTTTGACTCAGTTTCATCAGACGGACACCAAAGCATGGAGACTGAACTGATGCAAACTGATGCCTTCTGAGCGGATCCTTTTCCATTCAGAATGTATTAGAATGCAAACTGTGAGAGCCCTAGACGAATCTCACAAACAGAAAGCCAAAACGCCAGTGTGAAAGTAGCCTAATTTATAACATTCACAGTTTTAGGCACTCTCTAAAAACACATTTTTTTAGGATAGCCTATCTCATACCCTGATCTAACTCGTCTCCACCCACCTTCAGTGTTATTCTTCTGAACCAGATCTATCACCCATCAGTATTCACCACACCCCATGCACTCAGAAGCACTACAGATATCGGCTGGTGACTGGTTCATGCAGCCATATATCTACTCCCCTATTGTGTTAAGATGGCCACTGTACAAATCAAGCACCTTTTTTGTTACAATCTCCTCATAGATTGTAAGTTCTTGTGAGCAGAGCCCTCATTCATTTTGTTTTAATTGTTGACTTGCCTGCTGCTATGTTATTTATGACATTATGTTTGTACATGAACCCCCTGATAGTAAAGCTCTGTGGAATATGTTGGTGCTATATAAATAAAGATTATTATTATTAGTATTATTATTAACACTTCTGTCTTTAGATGTTACTCCACTTTCTACACCATCTCTTCACTGGAGCAAGATTGAGACAATTTTGGGGACTTTTACAGTCTCAGTTCAGGACTTTTTACAGTCTCAGTTAAATCTGTCTCAAATCAAGATAGTCTAAACATGACCACATTCCCATCCACTTTTTTAAAACTGGAGTGAGAGGACTATAAATGCTAAGGCCCCTTGCAGGCGAGCGTGTCCTGATAAGGTCCGGATGCGTTGCCTAAAAATGCGCGATTTTTCCGCGCGATTGCAAAATATTGTAATGCATTTTGCACGCGCGTGAGAAAAATCGTCATGTTTGGTACCCAAACCCGAACTTCTTCACAGAAGTTCGGGTTTGGGTTCGGTGTTGGGTAGACTGTATTATTTTCCCTTATAACATGGTTATAAGGGAAAATAATAGCTTTCTTAATACAGAATGCATAGTACAATAGGGTTGCAGGGGTTAAAAAAATAAAAATAAAAATTTTTTAGCAAGTGGATAAAGGTGAGTTAAATATATAATTATTTTTTTTACCCCTCCAACCCTATTGTACTATGCATTCTGTATTAAGAATCATAGGCGTGCACAGCCTATTGCATTAGGGTGTGCACCCTAAAGTACAAACACACACGCCCCGCGCACGTGTGTATGTATATATATATATATTATATACATACACACAGAGGCCGGGCCTCACCCTAGCGTTGCCGTGACTCCGCCTCTGCGCAGTGGCGACTCTAGGAACAATATATAGGGGGGGCACATAAGATACCACAGTCAAAAATCGGGTGGGCGGGCACTAACAATTTTCACCACTTAATCATGCTACTGAAAAAACCCGAAATAGGTATATATAAATTAGATTACAAAATAGGTGAGTATTGCGGTATGCAGGGATACCTTTTTATTGTACCATCCTAATACTTAAAAGACAAGCTTTCAAGAGTTATGCTTCAGACCTGAGAAAGAGAGAAACACTCTCCAAAACTTTTCTTTAGCATTTAAAGCAGTTTCAGCACTATAATAAAATAATTTACTTACAAAAGAAGCTATTCAGTCGTCTGCTGTGCCGTCCTCTGCTTGCTTCCGTGGATCTTCCCCTGCTTTCAGTCTCTCCTCAGTGCGCAGGTGCACTGTTATGGGGGATCTGTGAATGACACACTGTTATGGGGGACCTGTGGATGATACACTGTTATGGGGGACCTGTGGATGATACACTGTTATGGGGGATCTGTGAATGACACTGTTATGGGGGATCTGTGGATGACACACTGTTATGGGGGCATCTTTGGATGACACTTATGGGGGCATCTGTGGATGACACTGTTATGGGGGAATCTGTGGATGACACAGTTATGGGGGCATCTGTGGATGACACTGTTATGGGGGCATCTGTGGATGACACTGTTATGGGGGCATCTGTGGATGACACTGCTATGGGGGCATCTGTGGATGACACTGTTATGGGGGCATCTGTGGATGACACTGTTATGGGGGCATCTGTGGATGATGCACTGTTATGGGCATCAGTGGATGACACAGGGTTATGGGGGCATCTGTGGATGACACAGGGTTATGGGGGCATCTGTGGATGACACAGGGTTATGGGGGCATCTGTGGATGATGAACTGTTATTAACAGTGCGTCATCCACAGATCCCCCATAACAGTGTCATATTCCACAGATGCCCCCATAACAGTGTCATAAACAGACCACAGATATCCCCTTAACAGTCTATTAAAGGGATATCTGTGGATGGTACTGTTATGGGGGCATCTGTGGATGACGCACTGTTATTAACAGTGCATCATCCACAGATTCCCCCCATAACAGTATCAGCCACAGATCCCCCCATAACAGTGTCATCCACAGATCCCCCCATAACAGTGTCATATTCCACACAGATGCCCCATTAACAGTGTCATCCACAGATCCCCCATAACAGTGTCATATTCCATAGATGCCCCCATAACAGTGTCATCCACAGACCACAGATATCCCCTTAACAGTGTATTAAGGGGATATCTGTGGATGGTACTGTTATGGGGGGCCGTGGGGGATCTGTGGATGACACATATATAGCAGTATCTTGTGCTATATATGTGTCCACAGATTTCCCCCCCCCCCCCATAACAGTGTCCCTGACAGTGACCCCCAACAGGGGGGGTGGAGGCCTCAGGCCGGCAACTATAGACCCCGCCGCGTTCCTTTGGTAAAGTGTTGTAAACTTGTAGTTGTACTACTATCACTAACTTACTGGGACAGTGGGACTCCCTCCAGCTAGTATTCACGCGGGCTCTCAAACATTCAAACTAGGCCGGCGGCAGCGTAACGTGACGTCACTCACGCCGCACACGCCTGCTCCTCCCACTTTATTAATGAAGCAGGTGGAGCAGGCGCGTGACGTCGGAGTGAGTGACGTTATGCAGCCGGCTGCCTGGGACACGGAGCACAGGACTCCCCAGGAGCAGTCGAGCAGATGTCATTGAAGCTGTGCGAGTGTGCGGGGCAGCCGGGGTTTAAGAGTCAGCTGCGGCAGGTGGCGGTGCAGGAGCACAGAGGTGTGATTAGGGTGTACACCCGGCACACCCCGTGCGCACGCCTATGTTAAGAATTCTATTATTTTCCCTTATAACCATGTTATAAGGGAAAATCATAATGATCGGGTCTCCATTCCGATCATCTCCTAGCAACCATGCGTGAAAATCGCACCGCATCCGCACTTGCCTGCATTGCGTGAAAAAAACCGCACAATATAGAACATGCTGCGATTTTCACGCAACGCACAAGAGATGTTTGAAAATCACCGCTCATGTGCACAGCCCCATAGAAATGAATGGGTCTGGATTCAGTGCGGGTGCAATGCGTTCACCTCACGCATTGCACCCGCGCGGAAATCTCGCCTGTGTGAAAGGGGCCTAAATGTCTCAAAAGGTGTGGGCATTTAAGCGCATACAATCTCAAATACCTATTCTGAGACTTTTAAAGCCAAAATTCCAAAATACAGATTTCATAAATCCCTTCATAATGTTTCAAACTGGGGTTAAGTCATGACAATATAGGTGGTATATACACAAGTGGACAAAACCTTCTGTTAAAGAAACAATAACCCACAATGGTAACTGAAATAATTTGAACCTGGCAAAAGTAATAATAAATAAATAAAATGTATTAAAAATCAGCTAATGAAAATCAGACATTGCTTTTGAATTCTGGTTCAACAGAACAATTAAAAAAAAATAGAAATGAAACTGACCTGGACAAAAATGGTGGTGCCCCTAGAAAAGATTTAGAATAATTTGACCACAGGGACAAAATTATAATTTTTTTTCCTAAGATCCACTATGGATCCTATTGCTGCTTTGGCAAAGCAGTTACAAGGTCTGTCTCTTGAAGTGACAGAATTGAAGGCGTCGATCCTTCAGCAGCAGCAGCAGCAGTCCTTGAGCCCAGTGGTTGCTAGGGGTAACCAGGTCTATCCGGAACTTAAGGTTGCTCTCCCTGACAGATTTTCTGGAGGAAGAGACAAATTTGTGGTGTTCCGTGAAGCCTGTAAATTATATTTCAGGCTGCGCCCAAGTTCCTCGGGTAATGAGGAACAGCGGGTGGGGATTGTTATCTTCCTTCTTCAAGGGGATTCTCAATCCTGGGCTTTTTTGTTGCCAGCTGATACCCTCCGGTCAGTAGATGGGTTTTTTGAGGCCCTGGGTCTCATATATGATGACCCTGACCGAGTCTCTCTTGTCGAGTCCAGATTACGGCAGCTTCAGCAGAGAGATCGGTCAGCAGAGGTTTATTGTTCCGAATTCCGTAGGTGGGCCACGGATACCAAGTGGAATGACCCGGCTCTCAGGAGTCAGTTTTGCCAAGGGTTATCAGAAAAGGTAAAAGATGCACTTGCGCTGTATGAGACTCCTATATCCCTTGAGGCCGCTATGTCACTATCTATAAGAATTGACAGACGCCTTAGGGATAGGCTGAGGAGTTCTAGTTGCCCACCAACTGTTCTCAAGCAGAAGTCAGCTTGTGCTGACTCAGACGAACCTATGCAACTAGCGGGAGCCACTCGTCAGGTTAGTCCTCCTGGGGCTAGTTGTAAATCCGGGGTTTATTTTTTATGTGGTCAGAGGGGTCATTTCATTGGTGTTTGTCCATCTGTACCTAAGGAAAACAACGGTCGGAAAACTACTGACCCCAGGTTGTGCGGAGGATGACAACCTGGGTGTATACATTTCCTCTGTTTACTTAGACAGTGGCACGGGGGTCAATTTGGTGGATACCCAATTTGCTCGGACTTTTGTCCATTACCTAGATCTATCCCCATATGCTCCTCTTTCTCAGGGGAACCTGACACACATTGTACATGACATACATCTTCGGGTGGGGGTCCTCCATAATGAGGTTATTTCTTGCTATGTCCTAGAAGGGCTTCCTACTCCTATGGTATTAGGTCTTCCCTGGTTGGTGGCGCACAATCCTGTTGTTGATTGGCAGGCCAGGGAGATATTGGAGTCGAGTGAGCATTGTAGGGACAATTGCTTAAGTAGCAGTTGCTCAGCCACCTTCAGTACAACCTTACCAACATTTGTGAACAATTTTGAAGATGTTTTCTCTGAGAAGGGTTGTCAATAGTTACCACCCCATCGTCCATATGATTGCCCGTTTAACCTGTTCCCTGGAGCAAAGTTACCTAAGACCAGGTTATATAATGTTTCTGGCCCCGAAAGACATGAAGGATTATATTTCCGAGAGTCTGGCTAAAGGACATATCAGACCCTCTTCTTCACCATGGCTGCAGGGTTCTTCTTTGTGAAGAAGAAGTATGGGGGCCTGCGTCCTTGCCTAAATTTTTATGTGAGCTTAGTCGGATAACTATCCGAGACCCCTATCCTTTCCCTCTCATTCCCAACCTGTTTAATCAGATTGCTGGTGCAAAATCGTTTTTCCAAGATGGATTTGAGGGGAGTCTATAATCTGATTTGCATTAAAGAGGGGGATGGGTGGAAGACTACGTTTGACACTCCTGAGGGGCATTATGAAAACCTGGTCATGCCTTTTGGCCTGACTAATGCTCCTGCTGTCTTTCAATACTTTGTCAATGATATTTTTTGCCATCTTATCGGCAGATTTGTGGTGATAAATCTTGACGATATTTTGATTTATTCACCCGACCTGGAGACAGACAAGATACATGTCAGGCAGGTGTTGCAGATTTTATGATTTTATAGACAAATAACTTATATGCTAAATTGGAGAAATGTATATTCGCCATACAGGAGGTACAATTCCTGGGGTATCTGCTATCGGCTTCGGGATTCCGTATGGATCCAGAAAAGGTCCGTGTGATTCTAGAATGGGATCTTCCGGAGAACCTGAAAGCGCTGCAGCGTTTTTTGGGTTTTGCCAATTTCTATAGAAAATGTATTCAGAACTATTCGGTGATTGTCAAACCCCTTACTGACATGACTAAGAAGGGGACTGAGTTTTCTAAATGGTCTGACGCTGATAAACTGGCTTTTTCTTCTCTGAAGGAGAGGTTCACCATACTGGTCCTGCTGGATGTTTCTGAACCTTTTATTGTGGAGGTTGATGCATCAGAGGTGGGGGTGGGGGGCTGTACTGCTTTTTTTTCTAAGAAATTGTCGGCAGCTGAGGAAAATTATGAGATCGGCAACAGGGAACTTTTAGCTATTAAATTAGCATTTGAGGAATCGCGTCATGGTGATTACAGATCTTACTCCTAGACAAGCTAGGTGGTCTTTGTTTTTTACCAGGTTTAATTTCGTTATCACCTATCGTCCGGGGGCAAAAAATACCAAAGCTGATGCGTTATCCCGAAGTTTTCCTGGAGGGGGAGATGTTGTTGATCCAGTGCCAATTTTACAAAAGGAGGTGGTTGTCTCTGCATTACACTCAGACCTGGAGGGGAGGGTGTTGGAGGCCTCAGGGGGATGCCCCGGTCTCCTACCCCCCAGGAAAGTTGTTTGTGCCTTTAAACTTGTGCCTTGAAATATTAAGAGAACATCATAACTCTGCACTCGCGGGGCACCCGGGTAGTAGGGCAACCTCGGAGCTATTGTCTCGTCATTTTTTGGTGGCCGAGGTTGCATCAGGATGTAGTTGATTTTGTGTCCACCTATACAACCTGTGCACATGTTTAAGTCTCTCATACTCGTCTGGCGGGGTCCCTGTTACCACTGGTCATTCCCAACAGACCGTGGACACACCTGTAGATGGACTTTATCACTGACCTACCTGTATCTGTGGGTAAAACTGTTATCCTGGCAGTTGTAGACAGGTTCAGTAAAATGGTGCATTTCTTTGCTTTACCTGCATTGCCAAATTCTAAAACCCTGGCTCAGGTTTTTATCAGTGAAATTGTGAAGCTTCACGGGGTTCCTTCCAATGTTGTTTCGGATCGGGGAATCCAGTTTATTTCTAAATTCTGGAGAGCTTTTTGTTCTCGTCTATGGGTACATTTGTCTTTCCTCAACCTTCCATCCGCAGTCGAACGGCAAGACTGAACGCACTAACCAAAACCTAGAGACTTACCTTAGGTGTTTTGTGTCTGAAAATCAGGAGGAATGGTCATCTTACTTACCTTTAGCAGAGTTCGCTATAAACAATCGCTGTCAAGAGTCAACTGGTAAGTCACCATTTTTTGGTGCATATGGTTTTCATCCTCAGTTTTGTACTTTAAGTGAAGGGGAGCATCTGGGACTCCTGAAGAAGAACGGTTTACGTCGTCACTCTCCTCTGTATGGCAGAAGGTTCAAAGCAATTTGAAAAATATGGGAGGCAGATATAAACATATGGCTGATAAGAAACGTTCACCTGGTCCGGACCTAGGGGTGAATGACTATGTCTGGTTGTCGACTAGAAATATTAAGTTAAAAGTTCCCTCTTGGAAACTGGGTCCTAGGTTTATTGGTCCTTATAAAATAGTCGCCGTCATGAACCCCGTGGCTTTTCGCCTGGAGCTACCTCAAACATTGAAAATTCATAACGTATTTCATAAATCTTTGCTCAAAAAGTAAGTCGCACCTCCGGAACCATCACCGTTACTGTCCCCTCCAGTTATTGTCGAAGGCAATTTGGAGTTTCAGTTGTCAAAAATTGTTGATTCTCGTTTTGTCCGTAGCTCCCTTCAATATCTGGTGCATTGGAAGGGGTATGGTCTGGAAGAAAGAATGTGGGTGCCAGCGTCGGAAGTAAATGCCAGCAGATTAATCCGTTCTTTCCACATCTCTCATTTGAAAAGACCTGGTCCTGAGTGTCCGGTGGCCCCTTGTAGAAAGGGGGGTACTGTCACGAGGGTGTCACGACCTATCGCTGACCCTTTGGTGCCTGGAGTCAGAAGGTAGCAGCGGGTGGCTACTTGCCCGATTTCTAGGGATCGCTCCATGACCTAGTTGTGGGAATGGATTCCGGTCCAGGTTTTTCTGTTTTGGTTTGCGATCCTTTTTGTCCTATCTAGGTATCGGTAGTTTTCCTTTCAGCTGTTTTTCATCTGCCACTCCCAGCCACTATATATTCTCTCTTCCTACTTCCCTTGTTGCCAGGGTTGGATCTCCGGTTCTCTCCAGTCTGTCTCCTACTGTTTGTCGTATCCCTTTGGGGATTATATGTGGTGTTTGTGTTGTTTGTCCACTCCCTGTTGTTACCCTAGGTGTCAGTGGTGAGGACTAGTGCTCCCACTGCCCTTCTCACTACCAAAGGCTACTTTCAGGGAGTTTCTACTGTAAGGGTGCACCAGGGGGGCTTCAAATGGGACTTGGAATCTAAAAACCAGTTCAGCAAAATCTGCCTTCCAAAAACCATACAGCACTGATTTTCTTCTGCGCCCTTACATCAGTTTATGACCACATGTGGGGTGTTTCTGTAAACCGCAGGAACAGGGTAATAAATATTGAGTTTTGTTTGGCTGTTAACCCTCGATGTGTTAAACAATAAAATGGATTAAAATGAGAAATCAGCCAGGGACGAGGCACGTGATTGGCGTACAGGTGAGCAACCCGTCTAGGGACGTCAAGGTAGCCAGGTGCCAGTGCTAAGTGAGTTTGGGGTCACCACTCCTTCCTCTCCCTTGTGTTAGGGCACCAGGTCTCCCTTCCCTCTGCGATGCACGTCTGGTACCTGCCTTACCAGACGTGATACAGTGGGGGAAAATACCCGTAGACAAGTCCAGAAGTCTAACAGTGATTGCCCTCAAGGTTCTGCAACAAAATATAAAGTTATGGGTACCATCATTTTTGTCCAGGCCAGTTTTATTAGTTAGTTTTATAAATTATTCTGTTGAACCACAATTCAAATACAATGTCTGATTTTCATTAGTTGATTTTCAGTAAATTTTTATTTATTATTACTTTTGTCAATTTCAAGTTATTTCAGTGACCATTGTGGTGTTTTCTTTCTTTAACGGAAGGGTACCAAGAATTATTACATGTGTGTAGAATGCGTGTACAGCAAAGGTCAAAAAGTGCATTTGGGCACAAGAAGAAAAACTTGGCAAATGTGATTATTCAAATCAAAGATCATAAAACACAATGCAAGTTACCTCTACCAGAATGGTCAATAATTAGGACGTAGGTTTAGAAAGATTGGAATTACAGAGGTTTTCCACTATTACTATAATTTTTAACAGTTATGCTCATGTAATTGCTTATCTCATGTACATCTTTTCCATGCTTTTTTTTTTTAACTCTTCTGACCGATTGTTCCATCTAAATGAGCCCATGATGCACTTCTAATTCCTCAGGCACAGCTTTAGCACCACCCCTAACATTCCCCAATCAAAGTTTTTGTTGCTACTTTGACACACCCATGGATATTAAAGGGAGTCTGTCACCTAATTTTCACCAATATAAGAGCACTGCCCTATAGAAGATTGAAAACCCATTCCAGACATATGTGTGCACTTTGTGCAGCTGCCGAGCGGGGGGCGCGCTGTCAGTGACAGCAGGGCAACCCAGAGAGAAGGCAAGGACAGTTACCAGATGTCCCTGCCTTCTAGATCGCTGTATATACAGTGCTCAACGAGGGCTGTGTATACAGATCAGCCTCTCTGGGGGCAGTATTTCCCCTGTAACTGCACTACTATGTCAGCCCCAGTTGCAGAAGAAATCAATAGTGGGGAGGAAAAAAAGTGAAGTTAAATGTCCCCCAGAGGTCTTGTATGACCTTATTGGGGACGCAAAGTGTAAAATAAAAAATAAAAAAATAGAAATAAAAATGTTTAAAAAAATAAGTTAAAAAAGGTTTCAAATGTAAAAATAAAAACTTCCCCAATAAAGTAATAAAAAAAAAGTTAGAAATAGGAATACAAAACAAAAAACTAGACATATTAGGTATCGCCGTAACAACCATCTCTATAAAAATATCACATTACCAAACCCCTCAGGTGAATGCTGTAAAAACAAATAAATAAAAACTGTGCTAAAACAACCAATTTCTTTTGTCACCTTGCCCCATAAAGTGTAATAATGAATGATCAAAAATCATATGTACCCAAAACTGGTACCAATAAAAACCAACTTTTCCTGCAAAAACGAGCCCCTGTACAAGAAAAATAAAAAAAATATGGCGTTCAGAAAAAGGAGAGACAAAAACATAATGTGTTTGTCAAAAATGCTTTATTATGTAAAACTTAAACAAAGTAGACATATTTGATATGACTGCGTCTGTAACAACCTGCTCTATAAAAATAGCACATGATCCACCCTGTCAGATGAATGTTGTAAAAAATTAAAAAATAAAAGCAGTGCCAAAACAGCCATTTTTTGGTTACCTTGCCTCACAAAAAACGTAATCTAGAGCAATTAAAAATCATATATACCCCAAAATAGTACCAATAAAACTGGTACCTTATCCCCTAGTTTCCAAAATAATAATATATATATATAATCTAAATATATCAGTAAAATAAAAATATATATATGAGCAGCACAGCGGCAAATGGATACGGTGTGCCAGCGGCAGAAGAGGCGATCCACCAACCAAAAAGACAAAAGTAGAAATATTCCACGGCTCTCCCAAGTAAAGTTAATTAAAAAAAAAAGTGTTCTTTAATCACCAAACAGCAACGTTTCAGTCCTCTTACTGGGGCTTTTTTCAAGCAGTGAATCTAAATATATATATATATATATATATATATAGATATATACACACACACAGTGGATTTAAAAAGTCTACACACCTCTGTTCAAATGTCAGGTTGCTGTGATGTAAAATAATTAGACAAAGATAAATAATTTCAGAACTTTTTCCACCTTTAATGTGACCTATAAACTGTACAACTCAATTGAAAAACAAACTGAAATCTTTTAGGTAGAGGGAAGAAAAAATATAAAAATAAAATAATATGGTTGCATAAGTGTGCACACCCTTAAACTAATACTTTGTTGAAGCACCTTTTGATTTTATTACAGCACTCAGTCTTTTTGGGTATGAGTCTATCAGCATACTTGTTCCAAAGATATACCATACACATGTAGAGGTATTAATGATTCTATTTTCATATAGTGCAATACTACTAATTGCCTACTCTTGACATGTGTAATTAATCATTGACATTAAAATATAGCTTTTATTACTAACTGCTTAAAATAATATGAACTACCTAACCTAATATTAAAACTATCTAATATGGCCTCTGATGTACTGTTTGTTCTATTAGCTGTGCTATTGTAGTAGTGGCCTGGTAGCAGCGCGCTTGCTCCAGTTACCACTCGATGATGCTATGTGGAATCTATATCGAACTGTCAGAGGTCTATTGTAGCCTAAAAACTTATACACTGCCCCCCGACATGTTTCGCCATATACATGGCGTCTTCAGGGGCACGGGCAGTCTACAATGAGATACGGGTGACGCGACCTATTTATAACCTCCTCTTTTGTGACGTAGTCCGTCACTAGCTAGTTATTTTGTACCTTATTTATTGTGTTGTTCTCAGTATCGGACTTCCTGATTCGTTAGTTCTTCTTGTTAGTCTGCTTTGTTTTGGTGACGTCTAAGATCTCGCGATAGAATCCGAGATCTCACGCATGTCACCGCACTTAGATTTTTTCCTCTCTGTCTTAATGCTGTTCTCCTGACGATACGTTAGCCGGTGCTGTGAATTATATATTGAGCAAAAGTATCTGTAGTTCTTTTGGGCACTTACTATCATGCAGATGATTTAGCTTTATTATGTTACATTTAATAAAGATTTCGTATGCTAGCCTACTGATAGTTCTGCGCATGCTCCCATCCTTATATATATCCTCAGAGAATAATCTGTCATTACTGTGGGGCTTTTTTCGATTCTTCTGCGCTTGCTCAGACACTTAGTTTTAAATTTTTAATATGCTATATTAGCTAATGATGTTTTTTATTGATATTAGCATGCTATCTTTACTTTGTATGTTGTACTATGTTTAATATGATTAATTATTAATATTGATATTATTATTATTATTATTATTATTATTGTTATTATTGGATCTTTGCTTTTGATTATTTTCAAATATATTGGTTTTACATAACATTTTTATTTTTATTTTTTGTTTTTTGATATTATGTTGTCCAAATCTTATTTTTTTATTTTTTATTTTATTATTTTGATATGAATAGCTAATATTCGTGTTTTATCACATTATTTTTTATTTTTTATTGTTTATTATTTTTTGATATGAACTAGTAATAATTGCTTTTTCTTTTTTTCTTTTTTTCTTTTTAGATTGGATTGGATCTACTCAGAGGTAATTTATTTTTTATACTTATTAGTTAAGATTTTTTATTTTTACTATTTTTTCTATTAGTTGTTGTTGATGGTTCTTCGCTTGTCACTTATCTATTATTGTATGGTAGGTGGTCTGATTCTGATTTGTTATTTATTATTTTTTATATAATCATAGAATTATTGTAATAATTGTTAATAATAATAATTGTTATTAGCGATATTAATGTGTCAATTTTTACAGGAAGGATGCATAGGTAAATCCTTCATTGAGTCCCTGGGGTGAAAGACTTTTTAGTCTGTATATCCAGCGTGTTTCTTCACGCTGTAATTTTTTGTCTAGATCACCCTGTCTAGGGCCAGACTTAAGTTTTATTATGCCCCATATTTTTAAACTGTCGCTTTTACCATTATGCTCAGCTTGAATATGTTTAGATAGAGTGGTATCTGTTTTAAGATTTATATCACTGAGATGTTTTGAAATTCTTCTACGGAGCTCTTGGATGGTTTTTCCCACGTATATTTTGGGGCATCCACATTCTATAGCATAGACCACTCCTGTAGTTTTACAGTTGATATATTGATCAATTTTATAGATTTTATTGTCGACTGGATTTTGGAACTGCTTACATGCTCTCATTTTGCTACAGAACTGACAATTGCCACACGGATAAGACCCTTTAGTGGTGAGCCATGTTGTTTTTACTTCTGTTTTTTGGTAGTTTTCTTGAAAGTGGCTGTGTACTAGTTGTTCTTTTAGATTGGTTCCTCTTCTGTATGTTATTGTAGGATGTTCCGATATGACATTTTTGATGTCAACATCCAATTTTAAAACATTCCAATATTTATTTAAGATTTTACTCACTTCTTGATGTTTGATATCAAAGGTGCCGATGCACCGTACGATTTTTTTAGGTATTGGAGTTTTATAGTTTTTTTGTACAAGGTCAGTCCTGTTTTTTGCCTTCGCCTTACGATAGGCCTTATGAAGTACTTTTTTTGGGTACCCACGTTCAATAAATCTTTGATATAGAGTACAGCTTTCGCGTTCAAAAGCCTCTTCAGTGGAACAATTCCTTCTCGCTCTCAGGTACTGGCCCACTGGTATACCTTTTTTGAGTGGCATAGGATGGTAGCTTGACCAGTGGAGAAGGCTATTACTTGATGTCGGCTTTCTGTATATCTCTGTCATAATGATTCCATCTGTTATCCTAAGAGTGATGTCTAAAAAGTTAAGTTGGTGTTCATCAATTTCTCCAGTGAATGTGAGTCCTACAGTATTAATATTAAGAATTTTAATAAATTCGTGAAATTCTTGCTTGGGACCTTCCCATAGTATGATGACGTCGTCAATAAAACGACCCCAATATGTGATAAACTTAGTGAATTTACTATGTGCTTCAGTGAAAACTGTTCTATCTTCCCACCACCCTAAAAAAAGATTAGCAAAATTCGGTGCACATTTCGTACCCATAGCGGTACCAGTGGTCTGCAAATAATAATCACCATTGAAAATAAAATAGTTGTGTGTGAGTAGGAATTGTAATATTGACAGGACAAACTCATTGTGTTCTTTATATTGTGTTCCTCTGGTATCCAGATAGTATTTAATTGCTTCTAGGCCTTTTGAATGTTGTATGCTAGTGTATAGCGCCTCAACGTCCAAACTTGCTAATAGCATCCCCTTGTCAACAGATATATTTTGTAGTTTTGAGAGTACATCTTTGGTGTCCTTTAGATATGATGTCAGACTGGGGACAAATGGGGATATCACCTCATCGACATAGGCACTTATACCCTCGCATAAGCTTTCAATTCCCGATACAATTGGTCTCCCTGGAATGGGAACTCGATTTTTATGTATCTTTGGGATGGCATAAAATGTTGCCATGACTGGATTGGGTTTGAACATGACTTTGAACTCCTCCTTGGTAATGAGATTTTTATCTTTAGCATGTTGCAGAATATTTTTTATTTCTTGAACATATTGAGTGGTTGGATTAGTTTTTAATTTTTTGTAGGTGTTTTGATCATGTAAAAGGTCCATGACCATACTTTTGTACTCTTTTTTCTCCATAACTACTATGTTCCCCCCTTTGTCTGACGGTTTTATTTCTATACTTTGGTTTTGAATTAGTTCTTGTAGGGCTGTCTTTTCCTTAGCTGTGAGATTACTATTGATATCTGATTTTTTTGCTTTTATTTTCTGTAGTTCTATGGTGACCAGATCTACAAAGGTTTGTATATTATTATATTTTGTGAAGGGTGGTGTGAATTTTGACTGGGGGCTCATAGTAGTAAAGGGTGCTTTGGGTACTGGAATTTGACCAAGATGTTCCTGTTGTAATTCTTCCAATATTTGGACTGCTTCTTGTTCTCGTCTTATCATTTCATGGGTGTCTTTCTCTTTATTTTTAAATTCTTTATGTAGAGCCAATTTTCTGGCAAATAGATTTATATCTTTCACCCAAGTGAAGCAGTCAAAATATGGTGCTGGTGTATACGAGAGTCCTTTTTGTATGAGTCTTTCATGTTCAGAATCCAGGGAAATATTTGATAGATTGATTATTTGCATCTCAGAGGTGCTTTGGGGGGGCACTATGTCTTCGGTTGATATCCCCACTTGTCCCGGTCTCTTAACTGTGTTCCTGATGCTAAAAAAGACGTTGGGATTGGGGTTGGCGGAGGCTGATATGGAGCAATATTTGGCGTTCCTATTGGCATCTGTGTAGTCACAAAAGGAGAGGATGAGGCTAAGGAGAATAATGATGGTGGAGCTGCATCGGCTCCTCTTTCTGGATTTTGCACAGACCTTCTCTCTGTGCTCTGTGCTGGATATCCTCCAGATCTGCTTTGTTGGTTTTCTGCACATTTTGATGTGCTGTTGTAATTATATCTTTTTTGGTACTGTCCTGTTTTGTTCTTAGCCTTCCTTTTGGTGCCTAACTTGGTGGTACTAGAGCCTGAGTCTGATTCAGAGATTTCTGACTCTGATATATCCGTATATTGAGTTGGTTTACGGTAGCTGAATTTACCGCTTCTATAGCCAGTATTATTTTTATTATTATAGATATTACCAGACTCAAAGTCAGTTTTATCTCGATTATATTTACGATGTTTTCTCTCCTTGATTTGACTTTGGAGATACTCTACGTTCTTCTGTAGTTTACTTTCTAGTTGTATATACTCAGGGTGTGTTTGAAATGTTTTAATATCAGCTATTTCCTTTTCTAGCTGTTGGGAGATTTTTACCATATGCTTTTTTTCATAATCTAACAGGTACGCTTGCATGCGCAGCGAATTCTCTGTTAGAAGGGTCTCCCACCCTTTAGTAAACTCTGGATCGTCCTGATGTGAGTTAGGTACTATATTTATACGGATACCTCTATATACCAGTTTTTGTTGTAGATAGGTATCTAAACTCCTAACTTCCCAGATGGAGCGTACGTAATTTTTATAGGTTTTATTTAGCTCTGTGAATGCTTGATTTATGTCAAGAAGAGTTATTGGCAAGCTTTCAGTAGAAAATACTAGATTAGCTTCAGCTAATGTTATTTGTGTGGAATGATGGTTTGATAAGAAACTAGCCATATTTAGCTGGGTTTATAGTATCAGTTTCTTTCCTATGCTTGTTTTGAGGTATGGGTAGGGTTTTCCCCTATTATTTGAACACTTGTTCCAAAGATATACCATACACATGTAGAGGCATTAATGATTCTATTTTCATATAGTGCAATACTACTAATTGCCTACTCTTGACATGTGTAATTAATCATTGACATTAAAATATAGCTTTTATTACTAACTGCTTAAAATAATATGAACTACCTAACCTAATATTAAAACTATCTAATATGGCCTCTGATGTACCGTTTGTTCTATTAGCTGTGCTATTGTAGTAGTGGCCTGGTAGCGGCGCGCTTGCTCCAGTTACCACTCGATGATGCTATGTGGAATCTATATCGAACTGTCAGAGGTCTATTGTAGCCTAAAAACTTATACACTGCCCCCCGACATGTTTCGCCATATACATGGCGTCTTCAGGGGCACGGGCAGTCTACAATGAGATACGGGTGACGCGACCTATTTATAACCTCCTCTTTTGTGACGTAGTCCGTCACTAGCTAGTTATTTTGTACCTTATTGTGTTGTTCTCAGTATCGGACTTCCTGATTCGTTAGTTCTTCTTGTTAGTCTGCTTTGTTTTGGTGACGTCTAAGATCTCGCGATAGAATCCGATATCTCACGCATGTCACCGCACTTAGATTTTTTCCTCTCTGTCTTAATGCTGTTCTCCTGACGATACGTTAGCCGGTGCTGTGAATTATATATTGAGCAAAAGTATCTGTAGTTCTTTTGGGCACTTACTGTCATGCAGATGATTTAGCTTTATTATGTTACATTTAATAAAGATTTCGTATGCTAGCCTACTGATAGTTCTGCGCATGCTCCCATCCTTATATATATCCTCAGAGAATAATCTGTCATTACTGTGGGGCTTTTTTCGATTCTTCTGCGCTTGCTCAGACACTTAGTTTTAAATTTTTAATATGCTATATTAGCTAATGATGTTTTTTATTGATATTAGCATGCTATCTTTACTTTGTATGTTGTACTATGTTTAATATGATTAATTATTAATATTGATATTATTATTATTATTATTATTATTATTATTATTGTTATTATTGGATCTTTGCTTTTGATTATTTTCAAATATATTGGTTTTACATAACATTTTTATTTTTATTTTTTGTTTTTTGATATTATGTTGTCCAAATCTTATTTTTTTATTTTTTATTTTATTATTTTGATATGAATAGCTAATATTCGTGTTTTATCACATTATTTTTTATTTTTTATTGTTTATTATTTTTTGATATGAACTAGTAATAATTGCTTTTTCTTTTTTTCTTTTTTTCTTTTTAGATTGGATTGGATCTACTCAGAGGTAATTTATTTTTTATACTTATTAGTTAAGATTTTTTATTTTTACTATTTTTTCTATTAGTTGTTGTTGATGGTTCTTCGCTTGTCACTTATCTATTATTGTATGGTAGGTGGTCTGATTCTGATTTGTTATTTATTATTTTTTATATAATCATAGAATTATTGTAATAATTGTTAATAATAATAATTGTTATTAGCGATATTAATGTGTCAATTTTTACAGGAAGGATGCATAGGTAAATCCTTCATTGAGTCCCTGGGGTGAAAGACTTTTTAGTCTGTATATCCAGCGTGTTTCTTCACGCTGTAATTTTTTGTCTAGATCACCCTGTCTAGGGCCAGACTTAAGTTTTATTATGCCCCATATTTTTAAACTGTCGCTTTTACCATTATGCTCAGCTTGAATATGTTTAGATAGAGTGGTATCTGTTTTAAGATTTATATCACTGAGATGTTTTGAAATTCTTCTACGGAGCTCTTGGATGGTTTTTCCCACGTATATTTTGGGGCATCCACATTCTATAGCATAGACCACTCCTGTAGTTTTACAGTTGATATATTGATCAATTTTATAGATTTTATTGTCGACTGGATTTTGGAACTGCTTACATGCTCTCATTTTGCTACAGAACTGACAATTGCCACACGGATAAGACCCTTTAGTGGTGAGCCATGTTGTTTTTACTTCTGTTTTTTGGTAGTTTTCTTGAAAGTGGCTGTGTACTAGTTGTTCTTTTAGATTGGTTCCTCTTCTGTATGTTATTGTAGGATGTTCCGATATGACATTTTTTATGTCAACATCCAATTTTAAAACATTCCAATATTTATTTAAGATTTTACTCACTTCTTGATGTTTGATATCAAAGGTGCCGATGCACCGTACGATTTTTTTAGGTATTGGAGTTTTATAGTTTTTTTGTACAAGGTCAGTCCTGTTTTTTGCCTTCGCCTTACGATAGGCCTTATGAAGTACTTTTTTTGGGTACCCACGTTCAATAAATCTTTGATATAGAGTAAAGCTTTCGCGTTCAAAAGCCTCTTCAGTGGAACAATTCCTTCTCGCTCTCAGGTACTGGCCCACTGGTATACCTTTTTTGAGTGGCATAGGATGGTAGCTTGACCAGTGGAGAAGGCTATTACTTGATGTCGGCTTTCTGTATATCTCTGTCATAATGATTCCATCTGTTATCCTAAGAGTGATGTCTAAAAAGTTAAGTTGGTGTTCATCAATTTCTCCAGTGAATGTGAGTCCTACAGTATTAATATTAAGAATTTTAATAAATTCGTGAAATTCTTGCTTGGGACCTTCCCATAGTATGATGACGTCGTCAATAAAACGACCCCAATATGTGATAAACTTAGTGAATTTACTATGTGCTTCAGTGAAAACTGTTCTATCTATAATAATAAAAATAATACTGGCTATAGAAGCGGTAAATTCAGCTACCGTAAACCAACTCAATATACGGATATATCAGAGTCAGAAATCTCTGAATCAGACTCAGGCTCTAGTACCACCAAGTTAGGCACCAAAAGGAAGGCTAAGAACAAAACAGGACAGTACCAAAAAAGATATAATTACAACAGCACATCAAAATGTGCAGAAAACCAACAAAGCAGATCTGGAGGATATCCAGCACAGAGCACAGAGAGAAGGTCTGTGCAAAATCCAGAAAGAGGAGCCGATGCAGCTCCACCATCATTATTCTCCTTAGCCTCATCCTCTCCTTTTGTGACTACACAGATGCCAATAGGAACGCCAAATATTGCTCCATATCAGCCTCCGCCAACCCCAATCCCAAAGTCTTTTTTAGCATCAGGAACACAGTTAAGAGACCGGGACAAGTGGGGATATCAACCGAAGACATAGTGCCCCCCCAAAGCACCTCTGAGATGCAAATAATCAATCTATCAAATATTTCCCTGGATTCTGAACATGAAAGACTCATACAAAAAGGACTCTCGTATACACCAGCACCATATTTTGACTGCTTCACTTGGGTGAAAGATATAAATCTATTTGCCAGAAAATTGGCTCTACATAAAGAATTTAAAAATAAAGAGAAAGACACCCATGAAATGATAAGACGAGAACAAGAAGCAGTCCAAATATTGGAAGAATTACAACAGGAACATCTTGGTCAAATTCCAGTACCCAAAGCACCCTTTACTACTATGAGCCCCCAGTCAAAATTCACACCACCCTTCACAAAATATAATAATATACAAACCTTTGTAGATCTGGTCACCATAGAACTACAGAAAATAAAAGCAAAAAAATCAGATATCAATAGTAATCTCACAGCTAAGGAAAAGACAGCCCTACAAGAACTAATTCAAAACCAAAGTATAGAAATAAAACCGTCAGACAAAGGGGGGAACATAGTAGTTATGGAGAAAAAAAGAGTACAAAAGTATGGTCATGGACCTTTTACATGATCAAAACACCTACAAAAAATTAAAAACTAATCCAACCACTCAATATGTTCAAGAAATAAAAAATATTCTGCAACATGCTAAAGATAAAAATCTCATTACCAAGGAGGAGTTCAAAGTCATGTTCAAACCCAATCCAGTCATGGCAACATTTTATGCCATCCCAAAGATACATAAAAATCGAGTTCCCATTCCAGGGAGACCAATTGTATCGGGAATTGAAAGCTTATGCGAGGGTATAAGTGCCTATGTCGATGAGGTGATATCCCCATTTGTCCCCAGTCTGACATCATATCTAAAGGACACCAAAGATGTACTCTCAAAACTACAAAATATATCTGTTGACAAGGGGATGCTATTAGCAAGTTTGGACGTTGAGGCGCTATACACTAGCATACAACATTCAAAAGGCCTAGAAGCAATTAAATACTATCTGGATACCAGAGGAACACAATATAAAGAACACAATGAGTTTGTCCTGTCAATATTACAATTCCTACTCACACACAACTATTTTATTTTCAATGGTGATTATTATTTGCAGACCACTGGTACCGCTATGGGTACGAAATGTGCACCGAATTTTGCTAATCTTTTTTTAGGGTGGTGGGAAGATAGAACAGTTTTCACTGAAGCACATAGTAAATTCACTAAGTTTATCACATATTGGGGTCGTTTTATTGACGACGTCATCATACTATGGGAAGGTCCCAAGCAAGAATTTCACGAATTTATTAAAATTCTTAATATTAATACTGTAGGACTCACATTCACTGGAGAAATTGATGAACACCAACTTAACTTTTTAGACATCACTCTTAGGATAACAGATGGAATCATTATGACAGAGATATACAGAAAGCCGACATCAAGTAATAGCCTTCTCCACTGGTCAAGCTACCATCCTATGCCACTCAAAAAAGGTATACCAGTGGGCCAGTACCTGAGAGCGAGAAGGAATTGTTCCACTGAAGAGGCTTTTGAACGCGAAAGCTGTACTCTATATCAAAGATTTATTGAACGTGGGTACCCAAAAAAAGTACTTCATAAGGCCTATCGTAAGGCGAAGGCAAAAAACAGGACTGACCTTGTACAAAAAAACTATAAAACTCCAATACCTAAAAAAATCGTACGGTGCATCGGCACCTTTGATATCAAACATCAAGAAGTGAGTAAAATCTTAAATAAATATTGGAATGTTTTAAAATTGGATGTTGACATCAAAAATGTCATATCGGAACATCCTACAATAACATACAGAAGAGGAACCAATCTAAAAGAACAACTAGTACACAGCCACTTTCAAGAAAACTACCAAAAAACAGAAGTAAAAACAACATGGCTCACCACTAAAGGGTCTTATCCGTGTGGCAATTGTCAGTTCTGTAGCAAAATGAGAGCATGTAAGCAGTTCCAAAATCCAGTCGACAATAAAATCTATAAAATTGATCAATATATCAACTGTAAAACTACAGGAGTGGTCTATGCTATAGAATGTGGATGCCCCAAAATATACGTGGGAAAAACCATCCAAGAGCTCCGTAGAAGAATTTCAAAACATCTCAGTGATATAAATCTTAAAACAGATACCACTCTATCTAAACATATTCAAGCTGAGCATAATGGTAAAAGCGACAGTTTAAAAATATGGGGCATAATAAAACTTAAGTCTGGCCCTAGACAGGGTGATCTAGACAAAAAATTACAGCGTGAAGAAACACGCTGGATATACAGACTAAAAAGTCTTTCACCCCAGGGACTCAATGAAGGATTTACCTATGCATCCTTCCTGTAAAAATTGACACATTAATATCGCTAATAACAATTATTATTATTAACAATTATTACAATAATTCTATGATTATATAAAAAATAATAAATAACAAATCAGAATCAGACCACCTACCATACAATAATAGATAAGTGACAAGCGAAGAACCATCAACAACAACTAATAGAAAAAATAGTAAAAATAAAAAATCTTAACTAATAAGTATAAAAAATAAATTACCTCTGAGTAGATCCAATCCAATCTAAAAAGAAAAAAAGAAAAAAAGAAAAAGCAATTATTACTAGTTCATATCAAAAAATAATAAACAATAAAAAATAAAAAATAATGTGATAAAACACGAATATTAGCTATTCATATCAAAATAATAAAATAAAAAATAAAAAAATAAGATTTGGACAACATAATATCAAAAAACAAAAAATAAAAATAAAAATGTTATGTAAAACCAATATATTTGAAAATAATCAAAAGCAAAGATCCAATAATAACAATAATAATAATAATAATAATAATAATATCAATATTAATAATTAATCATATTAAACATAGTACAACATACAAAGTAAAGATAGCATGCTAATATCAATAAAAAACATCATTAGCTAATATAGCATATTAAAAATTTAAAACTAAGTGTCTGAGCAAGCGCAGAAGAATCGAAAAAAGCCCCACAGTAATGACAGATTATTCTCTGAGGATATATATAAGGATGGGAGCATGCGCAGAACTATCAGTAGGCTAGCATACGAAATCTTTATTAAATGTAACATAATAAAGCTAAATCATCTGCATGACAGTAAGTGCCCAAAAGAACTACAGATACTTTTGCTCAATATATAATTCACAGCACCGGCTAACGTATCGTCAGGAGAACAGCATTAAGACAGAGAGGAAAAAATCTAAGTGCGGTGACATGCGTGAGATCTCGGATTCTATCGCGAGATCTTAGACGTCACCAAAACAAAGCAGACTAACAAGAAGAACTAACGAATCAGGAAGTCCGATACTGAGAACAACACAATAAGGTACAAAATAACTAGCTAGTGACGGACTACGTCACAAAAGAGGAGGTTATAAATAGGTCGCGTCACCCGTATCTCATTGTAGACTGCCCGTGCCCCTGAAGACGCCATGTATATGGCGAAACATGTCGGGGGGCAGTGTATAAGTTTTTAGGCTACAATAGACCTCTGACAGTTCGATATAGATTCCACATAGCATCATCGAGTGGTAACTGGAGCAAGCGCGCCGCTACCAGGCCACTACTACAATAGCACAGCTAATAGAACAAACGGTACATCAGAGGCCATATTAGATAGTTTTAATATTAGGTTAGGTAGTTCATATTATTTTAAGCAGTTAGTAATAAAAGCTATATTTTAATGTCAATGATTAATTACACATGTCAAGAGTAGGCAATTAGTAGTATTGCACTATATGAAAATAGAGTCTATCAGCATGGCACATTTTGACTTGGCAAGATTTGCCCACTCTTCTTTGCAAAAACACTCCAAATCTGTCAGATTGCGAGGGCATCTCCTGTGCACAGCCCTCTTCAGATCACCCCACAGATTTTCAATCGAATTCAGGTCTGGGCTCTGGCTGGGCCATTCCAAAACTTTAATCTTCTTCTGGTGAAGCCATTCCTTTGCTGATTTGGATGCATGTTTTGGGTCGTTGTCATGCTGAAAGATGAAGTTCCTCTTCATGTTAAGCTTTCTAGCAGATGCCTGAAAGTTTTGTGCCAATATTGACTGGTATTTGGAACTGTTCATAATTTCCTATAGCTTAACTAAGGCCCCAGTTCCAGCTGAGGAAAAACAGCTCCACCATGCTTCACTGTAGGTATGGTGTTCTTTTGCTGATGTGCAGTGTTGTTTATGCGCCAAACATATCTTTTGGAATTATGACCAAAAAGTTGATCCTTGATTTCATCAGACCATAACACCTTTTCCCACATGCTTTTGGGAGACTTCAGATGTGTTTTTGCAAAATGTAGCCTGGCTTGGATGTTTGTACTTCATAAGAAAAGGCTTTCGTCTTGCCACTCTACCCCATAGCCCAGACATATGAAGAATACGGGAGATTGTTGTCACATGTACCACATAACCAGTACTTGCCAGATATTCCTGCAGCTCCTTTAATGTTGCTGTAGGCCTTTTGGTAGCCTCCCAGACCAGTTTTCTTCTTGTTGTTTCATCAATTTTGAAGGGACGTCCAATTCTTGGTAATGTCACTGTTGTGCCACTTGATGATGACTGTCTTTACTGTGTTCCATGGTATATCTAATGCCTTGGAAATTCTTTTGTACCCTTCTCCTGACTGATAACTTTTAACAATGAGATCCCTCTGATGTTTTGGAAGCTCTCTGTGGACCATGGCTTTTGCTGTGGGATGCGACTAAGAAAATTTCAGGAAAGACCAACTAGAGCAGCTGAACTTTATTTGGGGTTAACCAGAGGCACTTTAAATGATGGCAGGTGTATGCTAACTCCTATTTAACATGATTTTGAATGTGATTGCTTAATTCTGAACACAGCTACATCCCCAGTTATAAGAGGGTGTGCACACTTATGCAACCACATTATTTTAGTATTTTTTGTTTTCTTCCCTCCTCTTAAAAGATTTCAGTTTGTTTTTCAATTGAGTGGTACAGTTTATAGGTCAGATTAAAAGGTGGAAAAAGTTCTGAAATGATTTATCTTTGTCTCATTATTTTACAGCACAGAAACCTGTCATTTTAACAGGGGTGTGTAGATTTTTTTTATATCCACTGTATATATACACTGCCTGTCCCAAAAAAAAAGTTGCCACCTGGGTTTAACTAAGCAAATAGTTATGAGCCTCCTTTTGGATAATTACTGCATGGGCGATTATCTTTCAGCTGGCAACAAGTTATTTAACCCCAACTGGTGCAATGAGTTGCTTCTCATTTCTTAAACAACCATGTCGAAAGACACATCTGGTGGTCGTGGAAGAGATGTTAGTCTGTTTGAGAAGGATCAAATCATTGGCATTCATCAAGCAGAGAAAACATCTAAGGAGATTGCAGAAACTACTAAAATTGGGTTAAGAACTGTCCAACGCATTATTAAAAACTGGAAGGATAGTGGGGACCCATCGTATCCGAGGAAGAAATTTGGCGGTAAAGAAATTCTGAATGATCGTGATTGGCGATCACTTAAACGTTTGGTGAAATCAAATTGAAGAAAAACAACAGTAGAACTCAGGGTTATGTTTAATATAAGAGCATTTCCACACGCGCAATGCTAAGGGAACTTAAGGGATTGGGACTGAACAGCTGTGTAGCCATAAGAAAACCACTAATCAGTGAGGCAAACCAAAAAAAAGGCTTCAATTCGCTAGGGAGCATAAAAATTGGACTCTGGAGCAATGGAAGAAGGTCATGTGGTCTGATGAGTCAAGATTTACCCTGTTCCAGAGTGATGGGCGCATCAGGATAAGAAGAGAGGCAGATGAAGTGATGCACCCATCATGCCTAGTGCCTACTGTACAAGCCTGTGGGGACAGTGCTATGATCTGGGGTTGCTGCAGTTGGTCAGGTCTAGGTTCAGCAACAGTATGTGCTCCAAGAATGAGGTCAGCTGACTACCTGAACATACTGAATGACCAGGTTATTCCATCAATGGATTTTTTCATCCCTAATGGCACGGGCATATTCCAAGATGACAATGCCAGGATTCATCGGGCTCAAATTGTGAAAGAGTGGTTCAAGGAGCATGAGACATCATTTTCACACATGGATTGGCCACCACAGAGTCCAGACCTTAACCCCATTGAGAATCTTTGGGATTAGCTGGAGAAGGCTTTGCGCAGTAGTCAGACTCTACCATCATCAATGCAAGATCTTGGTGAAAAATTATTGCAACACTGGATGGAAATAAATCTTGTGACATTGCAGAAGCTTATGCATGCCGTAATCAAAGCTAAAGGCAGTCCAACGAGTTTGTGACCTTTTTTTTTGGTGGCGACTTTTTTTTTGGACAGGCAGTGTAATATATACACATTTGGCTTTCTGGTAAAAATTTATGCCAAACGTAAAAAGTTCACACTCCAGTGATATTATATCATGACAGTACGGCGTTTAAGCCAGCAAGCAATGGTGATTTCCTCATGTCAAACAATTTATTGAAACAAAGTGTAAGGGATTAGGTAGCGGGGCTGTTGTCTCCTGGGTAGAGACAGGCACAGTTTAGCAGGCACACCGAAGCAGTTACAGTCCACACGGCAGGAACGTTTAACTGACCTCAGCCAGTTTTATTGTCAGGTTGAGGTACAGAACATAAAATATAACAAACAAAAATCCTAAGCCTGTCCGGCTCTAACTATACAGCATGAAACCTCCCTGACCAAGTGCCAGCCTAATACCAAGCATCCAAACAAAATAGCAAAGTCCATACCTCTTGAATTTCTCTCACAGGCTGCATGCAGGTAACCTGTTCCCAGGCTGAGCGAGCTGTGTCTGCATTCTCAGCCTTATATCAGGCTAGCACACCTGAGGAGTAATTACCTGACAGCCCAAAACCCGGACTGTCCGGATGGAGTGGGGCCCACCCTTCTCTCCCCACTCCAGCAACACAGGCCCTAAAAACAGGTTCTATGCAAACCCGAATTGCAGAGACCTCTCCTGAACATTCCCCTGGTTGCTTTTAAATGACAGAAGTGAGGAATCTTGGGCACACATAGACCCCGTCCACTACTTCTCCAGACACTCTGTCACATATCCTCCCCCCCTGTTTCAGACCCAGGGCTGGAACACATCTGGACATCAGACAATGTACACGTGACAAGGCATCTGCATTTCCCATTTGGGTCCCTGGCCTGTGCTTTACGGTTAACTGGTACTCTTGCAGGGCTAAGAACCATCTTGTTACCCTCCTTTTTTCTTCCTTATTCTCACACATCCATTTTAAGGGAGCATGATCCGTGACCAATTCAAAGTGACGGCCAAGCAAATAGTAGCGGAGTGCTTCCAGGGCCCATTTAATAGTGAGACACTCTTTTTCCACAATTGCATATTTTTGCTCATGGTCATTAAGTTTCCTGCTCAGATACAGTACAGGGTGTTCTTCTCCATCCCGTACCTGTGACAGTACTGCCCCCAGTCCCACCTTAGACGCATCCGTCTTCAGGACAATCCCTTTCTTAAAGTCTGGGGTTATCAGCACTGGCTGAGCGCACAGGAGGGTTTTTAGAGTCTGAAATGATTTTTTCGCCTTTTGTGACCACTTGACCATGACAGAGTCTTTCCCTTTTGTCAAGTCCGTTAATGGGGCTGCAAGGGAAGCAAAATTAGGTATAAATCGCCGGTAATAGTCTGTAATCCCCAAGAAGGCACGGACTTGCTTCTTGTTTACCGGTTGAGGCCATCTTTGTATGGCTTTGATTTTGTTTAACTGGGGCTTTACTAGGCCTCGGCCTATGATATATCCTAGATACTTAGCATCTTCAAGACCAATGGCACATTTTTGGGGATTGGCTGTGAAGCCTGCCTCACACAGGGAATTGATAACCGCCTGCACCCTAGGTAGATGGGATTCCCAGTCTGGACTTTGGATGATGATGTCATCCAGATATGCGGCTGCGTACCATCTGTGGGGTCTTAAAATCTTATCTATCACCCTCTGGAAGGTTGCAGGGGCTCCATGCAAACCAAACGGCAAGACCACATAATGAAACAACCCATCAGGAGTGGCAAAGGCAGTTTTCTCTTTGGCCTCATTTGTCAGGGGAATTTGCCAGTATCCCTTGGTTAGGTCTAGAGTGGTTATATACCTGGCATTTCCGAGCCTGTCAATGAGCTCATCAACATGGGGCATTGGGTAAGCATCCAACTTAGATATGGTGTTCAACTTCCGGAAGTCATTGCAAAACCTCCAGCTGCCATCTGGTTTGGGGATCAGAACTATAGGACTGGACCACTGGCTATGGGACTCTTCAATTACCCCAAGTTCCAACATTTTCCTCACCTCTTCAAAGATAAGCCCTCTCCTGGCCTCTGGTATTCTGTAGGGTCGCAGCTTAACCCTTTTCCCTGGTTCTGTAATGATGTCATGTTTTATGACAGAGGTGCGACCTGGGCTCTCCGAGAAAAAATCCCTATTCTTAAAGAGGAACCCCTGCACTTCTACCTTTTGTGTCTTGGCCAGGGAGTCGGGTACTGTTACCTCTGGCAACAGGGGCTTCCCAGAGCACCGCTGCTCTGGTGGGAAGGAGGTGTCAGCCGCAAGTGATAGTCGATCTTTCCACAGTTTTATAAGATTGACGTGATATATTTGCTCAGGCTTCCTCTTACCTGGTTGACAGATTTTATAGTTTACCTCATTTACTTTCTCTATCACCTCAAAGGGGCCTTGCCACTTAGCCAGGAATTTACTCTCTACCATAGGGATCAGTACCAGAACCCGGTCACCTGGCGCAAAGGTACGTACTCTGGCACTGCGGTTATACACCCTTTGTTGTGCCCCCTGAGCCTGGGCCATATGTTCTCGTACAATAGGCATCACCGCAGATATACGATCTTGCATTTGTGCCACATGTTCTATGACACTTCTATAGGGGGTAGCTTCTTTTTCCCAAGTTTCTTTTGCTATATCTAGCAGACCCCTAGGGTGGCGACCATATAGCAACTCAAATGGGGAGTAGCCTGTAGAGGACTGAGGCACTTCACGGATGGCAAACATGAGATAGGGGAGAAGGAAATCCCAGTTTTTCCCATCTTTGTCTACCACTTTTTTTAAGCATGGCTTTTAGAGTTTTATTAAATCTCTCTACCAGTCCATCAGTCTGTGGATGGTAGACAGAGGTACGCAGCTGTTTAACTTTGAACAGTTTACATAACTCCTTCATGATGCGTGACATAAAAGGGGGTACCCTGATCTGTTAGGATCTCTTTTGGTAGTCCCACGCGACTGAACACCTGCACCAACTCTTTAGCTATGGCCTTGGATGACGTATTACGTAAGGGTATAGCTTCCGGTAACGAGTAGGGTAGTCCATGATTACGAGAATATGTTGGTGGCCTTGAGCAAATCTTACAAGGGGCCCCACCAGATCAATGGCTATTCTCTCAAATGGTATCTCAATGATTGGTAGAGGTACCAGGGGACTACGATAGTGTGGCCTAGGAGCCGATATTTGGCACTCGGGGCAGGTGTCACAATAGTCTTTAACATCTTTATGGACCCCAGGCCAAAAGAACCTTTGAAGGACTCTGTCTGTAGTCTTTTCAGCTCCCAAATGCCCCCCCATAAGGTGACCATGAGCAATATCTAGTACCGTTCATCGGTACACTTTAGGAACTACCAGTTGTTCCACCAGATCCTCTCCCCTTTTTACCACCTGGTACAATAAGTCATGTTTCACAGCCATATGCGGGAAACAAAGTCTGCCGTCCGGTTCCACCAGTTTACCATCAATAGACTTCACATTTTCCCTGGCTCTAGTAAGGGTGGGATCTTTTAATTGCTCAGCACCAAATTTCTCTTTCCGTACTGCCAGGTCTGGCAAATTGTCATTAAGGGAGTCTTCCCTCTCTGGACTGCTCTGACCCTCTTCTATCCCATCACTATGGTCAGAGACCTCAGGCTCCCCCACCATGACAGACAAGGGAAACGATTCACCATCAACAGAAGTCTCTCTTAAATACCCACACCTCTCGGTACCCAGTGGTAGGTCCTCTCCTTCCTGACAGGCATTTGAAAGTTTATGTTCCCTTAGCTGCCAGAAATGTGGGAAATCCCGCCCCATGATGACATCATGCATTAACCTAGGCACTAAACCAACCATAAATTTTCCTGCCCCGAACCGGGTATTTACATCTACCACAGCAGTGTGATAATTACGGGTGTCTCCATGTATGCAGGTTACCGCAATGGCTTTCGTTTGCCATTTCCTGGGGTTTACCAAATCCGTTTTTACTAGGGTGACCAGACTGCCTGAGTCCAACAAGGCACTCACATCTTTACCTTCCACCGTAATAACACACATTTGTTTCTCCCCCCCCAGTATTTGGCAATGCCACACACGCAGGCTGAGCATACAGTGATAAACGGCGGTTTATATATGAGGCAACACATTGCATTGGTTCACCATACATTGGGCAATTGGCAACAACATGACCTGGCATTTGACATCTGAAACATTTTATTAAGTCCCTATTAAGTCTCTTATAGGCCACAGACCTCCCTGGCACGGCTTGCCAGCTTCTAGAGCCTGGGCCTCCAGTCTCTCCACTTGCACCCACAGATATATCACTTCTGCCAGCCCCCTTTTCCCTTAGAACAGTCTTACCAAGTATTCCTGGAGATCTCCGCTGCGGGGCTGGGGGGCGCTGCGGCAGACTCAGTAGCTCCTCTGCGGATGTGTACCTCTCCACCATCTCCACCATCTGGTCAGCATTCTTGGGGTCACCATGGCTCACCCACTTGCGCAAGGTAACGGGGAGGGCCCTTAAGTACCGGTCCATCACAACCCGTTCCACCATCTGAGGGCCTGTCAGGAACTCCGGCTGCAACCACTTCTTGATGAGGTGTATGAGGTCGTGCATTTGGGAATGTGGAGGTTTATCCAATTTGTAGTCCCAGTTGTGCACACGCTGTGCACGGACCGAAAGAGTAACACCAAGGCGTGTAAGTATCTCCTTTTTTAGCATAACATAGTCCATAGCATCATGATTCTCCAGGTCAAAATATGCCTTTTGGGGTTCTCCTGAAAGGAAGGGGGCCAACAGTCCGGCCCACTGTGCCTTTGGCCAACCCTCTCGCTCGGCAGTCCTTTAGAAGGTGGTCAGGTAGGCCTCCACGTCATCTGCGGTTGTCATCTTTTGCAGAAAGTGACTAGCCCTTATGGCGGCATGAGGGGCCTCTGCCATACCTGGGACCCGTCCAGCGACACTGGTAACTTGCTGCACGACAACTGCTAAGGTCTCCCGGTCTTTTCTTTGCGCCTCTTGTGCAGCCTCCAGTTGGGCCGTCAGCCTGCGGCTGGTTTCCTCAAGCGCCTTTTTCTGTACTAGGGTAGCCTCCCGCTGCACTCGGGTAGCCTCCTGTTGAGATGCAACAGCTTGCAACATAGCTTTACCCACATCCTCCATTTTCCAAGAGGCAGAAAACAGTCTTTGGTGCACCGCACAAAAATTGACTCTTTAAATGTTCAAGTTTTTTTTTTTTTTTTTTTTCTTTCTTATGCCAGAATTTGGTGTGCCCGCATCCTCCATCAAATGTAAGGGATTAGGTAGCGGGGCTGTCGTCTCCTGGGTAGACAGGCACAGTTTAGCAGGCACACCGAAGCAGTTACAGTCCACATGGCAGGAACTTCGTTTATCTGACCTCAGCCAGTTTTATTGTCAGGTTGAGGTACAGAACATAAAATATAACAAACAAAAATCCTAAGCCTGTCCGGCTCTAACTATACAGCATGAAACCTCCCTGACCAAGTGCCGGCCTAATTCCAAGCACCCAAACAAAATAGCAAAGTCCATACCTCTTGAATTGCTCTCACAGGCTGCATGCAGGTAACCTGTTCCCAGGCTGAGCGAGCTGTGTCTGCATTCTCAGCCTTATATCAGGCTAGCACACCTGAGGAGTAATTACCTGACAGCCCAAAACCCGGACTGTCCGGATGGAGTGGGGCCCACCCTTCTCTCCCCACTCCAGCAACACAGGCCCTAAAAACAGGTTTTATGCAAACCCGAATTGCAGAGACCTCTCCTGAACATTTCCCTGGTTGCTTTTAAATAACAGAAGTGAGGAATCTTGGGCACACATAGACCCCGTCCACTACTTCTCCAGACACTCTGTCATAAAAGCCCAAAACTGTGGTGGGTATACCCCCACAAAAATTACAGCTTCTCACAAGTCGACTTAATGTCTACTGAGGCAAGGCAACCCACTCTTTTTGAAGGGCGGCCCTCAGGTCATTGAGGTTCTGTGGTACACAGAGTTATGAGCCTCTACAAGGCGACTCAGGTGATCCCATAGGTTTTCAATGGCATTCTGGACTGGAGAAAGTGCAGGCCACTTAATTTGAGTCTTTAGCAGCCGTTCCCTAATGATGCGACCTTGATGAGCCGGCGCATTGTAGTCCATGAAGATGAAATTAGTCTGTTGTTCATGCAGAGGCACAATGACTGGATTAATGATGTTATTCAAGCAGTATGGGGTTGTCACTGTAACATTTACAAAGTGTAGGGCAGTTCTGTATTGACTAGGCACACCTGTCCACACTGTAACAACACTACCACCAAAAGCTCTGTTCTAGTCTGAAGGGAGGAGAAGAGGAAAGAGGAGACATTACTGGATATAAGAGCTATATATGTACAGTATAACCGTACATATGTATAAATATAACAGTAAAGCTGGGGGGAGGGGTTGAATTGAGACTAACACCGGTGGGGGGGAGCATTTCAGTTTTTTCCTCTGCCATTTACACGACCATATTTCTGGGTCTGCATCCGTTCCGCATTCATGTCAATGGGGCTGCAAAAGATGCGTACAGCACACTGTGTGCTGTTCGCATCCGTAGTTCCATTCCGTGGCCCAACAAAAAAGATAATGCATCTCCTATTCTTGTACGCAATCCGCAGAATTTCTATCATATGGCTAGCCATGTGCGTGCCACAAAACACATAGTCATGTGAATGTGACCTTAGAATATGAAATGTGGATCTTAAAACACTTATGGTCATGTGAATACAGCCTTAGAATATATCTGCTTCATCAAACTCCAATACTTCAAAAAGTAAAAAAAAAAATCAAATAACCAATAAAAAATAACCCCAAAAAATGTTATAACATAACACAATATATAGATTAAAATATCCTAAAAATTATTAAACTGATATATCCGATGATGACATTATGAATAGCTATCAGATAATAAAATGACTGCCATATCTCTTTGTATGTCCCCTTGTATATAACCACAATCTTCATATTATGTCCGAGCAATGGATATTATGTCCAAATAAAAATGGATATGAAGTTATTAATTGTTAGTAATTGGTTGCCTGGGTCTTAGTAGTGTTATCAATAAAGTGATATAGATGTATCCAGAGCTTTTTAGTTCATTATTACCTGTCACAGGAAGTACGGGGAAGGAAAGACAACCAAAGGGAACCACAACTAAACCACAACAGACTAGGCCCCAGACTAGGAATAAAGAGGTCACCTCCTAGCATTCCCTGATACTCTCCCTAAGCTGCTAACAACATGTGCAAATCTCAATGGTAGAAATGCACATGCACAGGAACCCGAGACCGCTGAAACACTGCACCAAACCCTCAGCTTAGGGAACAGACAAAGAGGCAATCGGCTCCTTCCAAACTGAAGGAGCTAGTGTCTCCCTGAGGCCTAGTCAGGACAGACACACCAAGAAAAGGGAAATGACTTAGCTTGAGATGTAACTGGAACAGGAGAACCACCACACAAGCAAAGCACTCCACAGAAAAGCTATCAGCCGCAAGGAAACAAGTGAGAAGCGGAACATATAAAGAGCCACCTGACTGATAATGAGCAGCATCTACAAAGAGGTGTAAACCAGTCAGCAACAATAAAAACAAGAGATCTCCTGAGTCTTCTGTCTATTTGAACTTCTAAGATCTCTCCCAGGGCCGGCGGTAACATTACCACTCCTGATGTTATGCTTGCATTGTTCTTTACTACTGGGAATGAGTGCTGGTATTGGCGTCCCATGTGCACGGTACCTTTCCGCTAGCAGAGACTCATTATGCACAGTCCCGCTCTGTGCTGCGCTCTCCTCCTCACCAGATTGGCGTCCCATGTGGCATCTCGCACCTGTACTTGTCGGCCTGGAGCGCTGGAAGGTTTATGCTTGTTCCCGCGCTGTTCCGGCTCGGTGCATATATCTATGCGACTGTCTGGGACTCCTACCGTCTTAGGTGTATAAGTATAATTCTTATTATTTTCCAAACGCGTTTCGGAGCTTACATGCTCCTTGCTCAGTGGCTCTATATAATGTTCAAATGTCTTGTCCTTTTAAACACTTCATTTTGGGGCGGTACATCTCTTAGTGATATCAAAAATCCGTAGTGGATTGTGATTATCTCCACTTGAAATATAGAGAAACCAAAAAAGGAAAGAAACTGAAAAAAAGAAATAGAGAGAATCGGAAACGCACCATTCTATATATACAATTAGTATATCCTTTATATTATCCTTATATAATTATTCATATAATATTATATGCATAGATATTTAGCATGTATTTTTATCCATAAACAAATGTATATATTTAATACCTATGGGCTAAGATTATAATATATATCTCCTTCTATATCTTGAGACATAAAAAACTTATTGCGGTTTTCTTGTGTTTCCCATGCGTTTTTTTTATTTTTATAATAGTCGTTTTCCAATTTCCCCTCTCTTCCATAATCATCCATTAATTTATTATCATCATATATATTAAATTTCAGCTTTTACAATAAAATGTAACAGTTATATATGTAAAGATGGACAAAGATGGGAGACCATATGAATCAATTATCTTCCATTGTATACAGTGTTTTCCATTTTATTCTATTTCAGTTAATATTATTTTGTTTTATTTCTAATTATTGATCTTCACAGGTGTTTCCGTTGAGAAAGGGGGATGGGGGCCTCCCACAGAGGAGAGATCTAGGTGCTGGAATACAGCGGACCTAGATGTCTCGTCCACGAAGGGCACCTATCCCAAATCTACAGAAACCCAAATAGTTCCATTTCTGCATTGAGTCCACCTGCCATCAACGTATCAAATTAAAAGATCCTTCTTGATTCCACCTGTGACATATGTGCTACATGATTACCCCCTCTCCAATGCTTCTTGACTATTTCAAATGCTGCAAAGGTAAGTATTGATGGATCCTTATTATGATATTATTTGAAATGTTTTGATAGGGAATATCTTTTGAACCCATTTTTAATATTGGTGACATGTTCAGATATTCTTTTCTTCAATGTGCGTTTAGTTCTTCCAATATACTGCTTATTGAATGGACACTATTAAATATATTACATCGGATGAATTACACATTAAGCCCTCCTTTATTTCATAATAAAAAGTGTTCTGTGTAGAACATATTTAACTTTTTTTTAACTTTGTGATTTTACAATTATTACATCTGCCGCATCTAAAAAAAAACTTTGTTATGTACTGGTTCTGCCGTCATGTTTTTAAACCTAAATTAAGTGCTCTACTATAAGTTATTTGTGAAACTTCTGTTAATAAGGGGCCTATAACCTTATCTCTCAAGATGTGATGCCAATATCTTTTAATTATTTTTTCTATCTTCTTATAATAGGAGTTAAATGGTAATATGATACATATCGTATCTTCTACCTCTTCATCTACTTTAGTTGACACAAAAAAGGAATAACTTTCATTGGATAATCTTTAATCAAAAACTCTTTTTTTATTTGTTCTGCTTTTTCTTCAAACTTACTAAAATCCATGCAATTTGGTCTAAGACGACGAAATTGGCTCGTAGGGATGTTCAATAGCCATCTTAGTAGATGGCAACTAGAAATCAGTATATAACAATTTTTTGTAACTGGTTTCTGATATGTACTGCTGATCCAATTTTGATCTTGCACTCTAATTGACAGTAGAGATGTCCCGAACTATTCGCCGGCGAACAACGCTTGTTTGCGTTCGCCGCGGCGGGCGAACATATGCGATGCTCGGTCCGCCCCCTATACGTCATCATTGAGCAAACTTTGACCCTGTACCTCACAGTCAGCAGACACATTCTAGCCAATCAGCATACCCTCCCTCCCAGACCCTCCCACCTCCCACCTCCCAAAAAGCAAGGACAGCTCCCATCTTAGATTCATTCTGAAGCTGCAGTGTTAGTTAGAGCAGGGAGAGTGCTGCTGCTGAATTAATAGGGAAATCGTTAGCTAGGCCAGTGTTCTGTGTCCACTCCAGTCCTCAAAGATTCATCTGCTGTAAGGACAGCGTCCTCACAGCACCCCAAAAAGCCCTTTTTAGGGCTGGTACATCAGTCTGTACTCATATCAGGTGGCACAGTACCCTGCAGATAAAAAAGTTATTACATTTTTTCTCTGTAATACAGGGTGGGCCATTTATATGGAAACACCTTAATAAAATGGGAATGGTTGGTGAGATTAACTTCCTGTTTGTGGCACATTAGTATATGTGAGGGGGGAAACTTTTCAAGATGGGTGGTGACCATGGCGGCCATTTTGAATCCAACTTTTGATTTTTCAATAGGAAGAGGGTCATGTGACACATCAAACTGATTGGGAATTTCACAAGAAAAACAATGGTGTGCTTGGTTTTAACGTAACTTTATTCTTTTATGAGTTATTTACAAGTTTCTGACCACTTATAAAATGTGTTCAATGTGCTGCCCATTGTGTTGGATTGTCAATGCAACCCTCTTCTGCCACTCTTCACACACTGATAGCAACACCGCAGGAGAAATGCTAGCACAGGCTTCCAGTGTCCGTAGTTTCAGGTGCTGCACATCTCGTATCATCTGACGGCAATCGTCTATGCTGTGAAGATACGAGATGTGCAGCACCTGAAAATACGGATACTGGAAGCCTGTGCTAGCATTTCTCCTGCGGTGTTGCTATCAGTGTGTGAAGAGTGGGAGAAGAGGGTTGCATTGACAATCCAACACAATGGGCAGCACATTGAACACATTTTATAAGTGGTCAGAAACTTGTAAATAACTCATGAAAGAATAAAGTTACGTTAAAACCAAGCACACCATTGTTTTTCTTGTGAAATTCCCAATAAGTTTGATGTGTCATATGACCCTCTTCCTATTGAAAAATCAAAAGTTGGATTCAAAATGGCCGACTTCAAAATGGCCGCCATGGTCACCACCCATCTTGAAAAGTTTCCCCCCTCACATATACTAATGTGCCACAAACAGGAAGTTAATATCACCAACCATTACCATTTTATTAAGGTGTATCCATATAAATGGCCCACCCTGTATAATTGCAGTTGCCTGCCAGTGAGTGTCAGGCCCACAGACTGTACTGTGCCCACTGCCCACCACTCATATCGGGTGGCACAGTACCTTGCAGATAAAAAAGTCATTTAATTTTTACCCTTTAATATAATTGCAGTTGCCTGACAGTGTGCGTCAGGCCCACTGAAAGTACTGTGCCCACTGCCAGTGCCCCCCCACTCATATTGGGTGGCACAGTACCTTGCAGATAGAAAAGTCATTAATTTTTTTCTCTGTAATATAATTGCAGTTGCATGCCAGTGTGTGTCAGGCCCACTGACTGTACTGTGCCCACCACTCATATCGGGTGGCACAGTACCTTGCAGATAAAGTCATTACATTTTTTCTCTGTAATATAACTGCAGTTGCCTGTCAGTGAGTGTCAGGCCCACAGACTGTACTGTGCCCACTGCCCACCACTCATATCGGGTGGCACAGTACCTTGCACGCATAGTACCACTAATCTAAAAAAAAATGACAGGCAGAGGCAGGCCACCCCGCAGGGGCCGTCATGATCATGGAGCTGTGATTTCCTTTGGCCCTAGAATAATGCCCAGTGTTCAGAGGCCACGTATCCTGAACTCGAAAAGTTCTGAGGACATAGTTGACTGGCTTACACAGGACACCCAATCTTCTACAGCTTCCGCTCGGAACCTTGACGCACCATTCTCCTCCAGCTCAGCTTCGGGCGCCTCTCAAGTTACCACTCGCCCGCCGCCACCACCAACACTAGCACCACAGCCGCTTCACTTGATCTGTCAGAGGAGTTATTTACACATCAGTTGGAAGAAATGAGTGATGCGCAACCATTATTGCCAGAGGATGTAGATAACAGGGATATGTCTCAATCAGGCAGCATTACACACATGGACGTACGGTGTGATGATGAGGATGTTGTACCCGCTGCTGCTTCCTTTGCTGAGTTGTCAGATACAAGTGAAGCGGTTGATGATGACGATGTGTCCGTGGATGTCACATGGGTGCCCGCTTGAAGAAAAGAAGAACAGGGGGAAAGTTCAGATGGGAAGACAGAGAGGAGGAGGAGACGAGTTAGAAGCAGGGGGAGGTCGTCGCAAGGAGCTAGTGGCACAGTCAGACAGCATGTATCGGCACCCGGGGTCAGCCAGACAGCACGCCAATCAACGCATGCTGTTGCCAACACCAGAATGCCGTCATTGCAAAGCTCAGCAGTGTGGCATTTTTTTTGTGTGTCTGCCTCTGATAACAGCGATGCCATTTGCAACCTGTGCCAAAAGAAACTGAGTCGTGGGAAGTCCAACACCCACCTAGGTACAACTGCTTTGCGAAGGAACATGATCTCACATCACAAACGCCTATGGGATCAACACATGATGAGTACAAGCAGCACACAAACTCAAAGCCACCATCCTCCTCCTGGTCCAGCATCTTCAGCCACGTCAACCACTGCTGTCCTCCTTGCCCCCTCTCAACCACCCGCCACTCCGCCTCTCACCTTCAGCAGTTGCTGCTCATCTGCCCACAGTCAGGTGTCTGTCAAGGAAATGTTTGAGCGTAAGAAGCCAATGTCACAGAGTCACCCCCTTGCCCGGCATCTGACAGCTGGCTTGTCGGAACTCTTAGCCCGCCAGCTTTTACCATACAAGCTGGTGGAGTGTGAGGCCTTCAAAAAATTAGTAGCTATTGGGACACCGCAGTGGAAGGTACCCGGCCAAATTTTTTTTTCACAAAAGGCAATCCCTAACCTGTACTCTATTGTGGAAAAGGAAGTCCTGGCATGTCTGGCACACAGTGTTGGGGTAAGGGTCCATTAGACCACTGCATACCTGGTCTGAAAAGCACGATCAGGGCAGGTATATCACGTACACTGCGCATTGGGTAAACCTGCTGACGGCTGCCAAGCATGGAATGCGTGGCTCTGCAGAGGAGTTGGTGACACCACCACGACTTGCAGGCAGGCCTACTGCCACCTCCTCTACTCCTCCTACCCCATCCTCTTCGCTAACCTTCTCGACTGAGTCCTCTTCTGCTGCTGTGTCTTGCTCCACATCAACTGCACCCCCCAGCTCCCCAGGGGCTATTCCACATCCCGGATATGACAGTGTCACGCCGTCTTGGGGTTGACTTGCCTGAAAGCAGAGAGTCACACCGGACCAGCACTCCTGTCCGCCCTGAACGCACAGGTGGATCAGTGGCTGACCCCGCACAAACTGGAGATCGGCAAAGTGGTGTGTGACAACGGAAGCAATTTGTTGGCGGCATTGAATTTGGGCAAGTTGACACATGTGCCGTGCATGCACATGTGTTGAATCTGATCGTACAATGCTTTGTGCATAAGTACCTAGGCTTACAGGACGTCCTCAAGCAAGCCAGGAAGGTGTGTGGCCATTTCAGGCGTTCCTACATGGCCATGGCGCACTTTTCCGATATTCAGTGGCGAAACAACATGCCAGTGAGGTGCTTGATTTGCGACAGCCCGACACGTTGGAATTCAACACTCCTAATGTTCGACCGCCTGCTCCAACAAGAAAAAGCCGTCAACGAGTATTTGTATGACCGGGGTGCTAGGACAGCCTCCTCAGAGCTGGGTATTCTTTTTGCCACGTCACTGGACGCTCATGCGCAATGCCTGTAGGCTCATGCGTCCTTTTGAGGAGGTGACAAACCTAGTCAGTCGCACCGAAGGCACCATCAGCGACATCATCCCATTTGTTTTCTTCCTGGAGCGTGCCCTGCGAAGAGTGCTGGATCAGGCCGTAGAGGAGCGTGAAGAGGAAGAGTTGTGGTCACCATCACCACCAGAAACAGCCTTATCATCATCCCTTGCTGGAACTGCGGCAACGCTGGAAGAGGAGTCTGAGGAAGAGGAGTCAGAGGAGGAATGTGGCTTTGAGGAGGTCTTTCATGCTGTCATGCCTGTTGAGGGACCCTTATATAAAAAGGCTGAAGGAGAACGACCTGTACTGGGTGGCCACGCTACTAGACCCCCGGTATAAGCAGAAAGTGGCTGAAATGTTACCGAATTACCGGAAGTCGGAAAGGATGCAGCAGTTCCAAAACAAGTTAAAAAGTATGCTTTACACAGCGTATAAGGGTGATGTCACAGCACAACGGGAATCTAACAGGGGAAGAGGTGAAAGTAATATTCCTCCTACCACGACCACGCCGGCAAGGACAGGACGCTTTACAGACATGTTGTTGATGGAGGACATGCAGAGCTTTTTAAGTCCTACGCATCGCCACAGCCCTTCGGGGTCCACCCTCAGAGAACGACTTGACCGACAGGTAGCAGACTACCTCGCCTTAACTGCAGATATCGACACTCTGAGGAGCGATGAACCCCTTGACTACTGGGTGTGCAGGCTTGACCTGTGGCCTGAGCTATCCCAATTTGCGATAGAACTTCTGGCCTGCCCCGCTTCAAGTGTCCTGTCAGAAAGGACCTTCAGCGCAGCAGGAGGTATTGTCACTGAGAAGAGAAGTCGCCTAGGTCAAAAAAGTCTAGATTACCTCACTTTAATAAGATGTGGGGGATGCATTTAAATAAAAAAGGCCTGATGAGATGCCTTGGGCTAAAAATGGTCCACACGCTGCTGTATTTAATCTCTGCATGCCGGATGACTTGCGTGACTTTTCCGCCACCAACTAGGGTTCAAGCTGCAATGTTTTAGTGCACTTTCTGCCTGGAAAACATCAATTTTTCCGGCCGCTGCTACAATACCTAATTTTTCAGGCATGTGTAGATGCCTAATTTTTCTGGCCTCTGGTGCTGCACTGTGGCTGCAAAAACAAAACAAAAAAAAAGGCACATACATGTGTCAATTCCCCTTCGTGATCGTTACCTTGTTGTGGTGAAGGGGCTTGCGTATTACAATGAAGCGATCACCTCTATGAGTGTGTTGGCAATGGCAATGTTGGGACACCCCAGATGATAAGGTCGTTGCTTCATTGTGAACAGACCAAAAGCGATCGGCTGGATAATTTTGCATAGAAAAAACATTAATTTTCTTTGTGATCATCTAAGGTGATCATTAAAGCCTACTAGGCCAACAATGGGCCCACACTGCAGAATCATTGTTTTCTGGGTCACTTAACTGTCACTGAACTACCTCAGCACGACCATAGGCTTTGAAAAACCGCCATCGTCTGCAATCTCCCAAACGTGCGCACGAGCACAGTCATCACTACACCAAGATTGACGCATAGAGGAATAAAATTTATGTCATGAGTGTGTCAACTATTGACAACTCTTTGCGGTTGTCTAAACTCTATTCGATACACGTCCCCTGATAGGGGACGTAACAAGGATTAAACTGATAAGAATAGTACTACTTAACACACCACTCATATAGGGTGGCACAGTACATTGCACGGCGCATCTTTTTCCATCTCCCGGTTCCTAAAATCTATTCCATACACCAGTGCCTGATAGGGGACGTAACAGTAATTAAACTGGTAAGAACAGATTTTTTTTATAAAAAAAAAAAAAAAAGAGGACAGCCTCTGCGGAGCTGGGTATTTTTTGGCCGTGTTACTGAACGCTCATGCACAATGGCTGTAGGCTCATGTGTCCTTTTGCGGAGGTGACAAACCTGGTCAGTCAAACCCAAGTCAACATCATCGACCTCATCCCATATGCGTTTTTTCTGGAGCGTGCCCTGCGAAGAGTGCTGGATCAGGCCGTAGATGAGCATGAAGAAGAAGAGTTGTGGTCACCATCACCACCAGAAGCAGCCTTGTCGTCGTAGATTGCTGGACCTGCGGCAAGGCAGAGAGAGGAGTCTGAAGAAGAGGAGTCAGAGGAGGAAGGTGGCTTTGAGGAGGTGGAAGACCAACCACAGCAGGCGTCCCAGGGGGCTTGTTGTGACCTTTCGGGGACCCTTGGTGTTGTACGTGGCTGGGTGGAGGAAGAGACCTTCAATTACGTCAGTGAGGACAAGGAACGGGACATGGCTAGCTTGGTATCCAACCTTGTGCAAATGGGGAGTTTGCGGTTGTGCAAATGGACTGTTTGCAGTGCGTTAAACGGGGAGTTTGGTCTGTCAGAGTTTGGTCTGTCACTGTGAAGCGGGCGTAACCCTTACACTACCTGATCGATACAACATCATACCTGATCGTATACACACACTAGATGTTTTAAAGCACGTTATTCCAAACAATTTAGGAATGTTAGGTGATTTATGCCCTTTATGGATTAAAACCTGCGTCAACTACGTAATTTTCCATGGGAGTTTTGCCATGGATCCCCCTCCGGCATGCCACAGTCCAGGTGTTAGTCCCCTTGAAACAACTTTTCCATCACTATTGTGGCCAGAAAGAGTCCTTGTGGGTTTTAAAATTCGCCTGCCTATTGAAGTCTACGGCGGTTCGCCCGTTCGAGAACATTTGCGGAAATTCGCGTTCGCTATTCGCGAACGGAAAATTTTATGTTCGCGACATCTCTATTTGACAGATCTAAAAACTTAATTTGTTCTCGGGTTGTCTTCACAGTAACACATGTGAAGATCAATAATTAGAAATAAAACAGAATAATATAAACTGAAATGAAGGGAAAAACACTGTAAACAATAGAAGATAATTGATTTATATGGTCTCCAATCTTTGTCCATCTATAGATATATTATATATGTTACATTTTATTGTAAATGCTGAAATTGAATATATATGATGATAAGGGCTTGTTCACATCACCATTAAGCAATCCGTTACGACTTTCCATTATAACATGGTTATAACGGAAAAAAACGGAATCCATAAGACGGGAATCAAAACGGAAACCTTTAGAGGCATTCTGTTTTGATCCATCATAATAGAAGTATGAGCAAGCATAACGGATCTGTCTGGTTTCGGTTATGCTGGACGGAAAACAAAGTTCTGTTATAACGGAAAGCCATAACGGAATACATAACGGTGATGTGAACAAGCCCTAATAAATATATGGATGATGATGTAAGAGGGGGAAAATTGTAAAACACACTATTATACAAAAAAACACATGGAAAACCGCAATAGATATATGCACCAGGCCGGAACAACGTGGGAACAAGCATAAACCTTACAGCGCTCCAGGCTGACAAGTACAGGTGCGAGATGCCACGTGGGACGCCGATCTGGTGAGGAGGAGAGCGCAGCACAGAGACATCTATATCACTTTATTAATAACACTACTAAGACCCGGGCAACCAATTACTAACAATTAATAACTTCATATCCATTTTTATTTGGACATAATATCCTTTGATTGGACATAATATAAATATTGTGGCTATATACAAGGGGACATACAAAGAGATATGGCAGTCATTTTATTATCTGATAGCTATTCATGTCATCATCTGATATATCAGTTTAATAATTTTTTTGATATTTTAATCTATATATTGTGTTATTTTTAACATTTTTGTGGGTTATTTTTTATTGGTTATTATTATATTTTTTTTTTTACTTTTTTGCTATATATGTATTTTAAATAAAATGACACTTTTTGGAGGTGTACTTCCAGATGGTAGTGTGCCTGTCAATTGTTGTATGTTATATTGAAACATTTTATTGGCAGTGGGTTGGCCTATGACAGTGCACCTAGTTCCACAGTAAAGAGGGGTGAGCAACTGTATTTTATACATTATATCTAAACTCCAATACTTCCAGCCATATTTAGGGCATGTTAAGCAAAGTAAAAAAAAACTGTAGTAATGGTTTAAAAACAGAGCTTCCAATGTCAGACAGGGACACTTTGGTTTGCATAATGTAAGTGTCTACGGGTTTTGACCCTTTAAACCCTGTACAGGATCTAGACTTTGCTGCTGCATGTCCCCAGGTTATTTCTGCAGGGTAGTTGCCTTCTGGTGGAGCATTCATGAGGCTGCAGAGAAAATGTCAAAGCCGGGAAAGATCAAAACACAGAGGCAGAGAGTAAAAAACTAGGTAAAACTGAAAGTGACAGAATGGCAGGCAAACTGGCAGCCTGGCAGTCCAGCGTCAATGCTAATACAGATCAAAATGATTATTACAGACAATAGTCAAATGGATGCTGGGTGAGAAAATGAGAACATGATAACACTGTCAAATCGCACCAGGATGCAGGACACACTAGACCTCAAGGCTAGGGAAAGGGAAATGGTGACCACCTACTGAATCCCTAAACCTAGCCCTGACTCCTGTCAGTATAAATAGACCCTGAAGGTGGGAATATTAATACACCGGAAACCTAGGCCCTAGAAACCCTGAAAATCCCAAGGAGAGTGACAGGGTCTGAGACTACTGGTTCCTTCCCAGATGAACCAACCAGCGTCTCCCTGAGGCCTAGTAACAAATGTGAACAACAAAATACCAAGAGAAGTACACTTATCTTAAATAGAAAAGGGATGAGCAGGAACTCAGATGATAACAACACACCAGCTCTTCCAACTCCAGGCAGAGAATATCAACCGCATGGTATGAAGTGTGAGTCCAGACTAAATAGAGAGCAGTAATGACCACCAGCTGCACCTGGAATAAGAGGTGTGGTCATTACTAACAACAACACTGCAATAAGTGAAAACAGAGAAACTGTCAGATAATCTCAAGTGCCGCCAGTCTCTCAGATCTTCTAACCTCCGGACACCCAGGACCGACCTTATTCAGATGAGCCCTGTGAAAGGCTTTCACAAGGCGACTCGCATTAACGTTGGCCGCTGGAACCCAAAATCTCTCCTTTGGACAGTAACCCTTCCAGTAAACGAGACACTGAAGGGATCTACGAAGAATTCATGAGTCCACTATCCTGGCGATCTGAAATTCAAGATTACCATCCACCATGACAGGAGCGGGAGGCAAGGAGGAAGGTTCAGCAGGTTCGACATATCTTTTCAGCAATGATTTGTGGAAAACATTATGAATTTCTAAAGCCTGCGGAAGTTCAAGAAGAAAGGCTACCGGATTAATAATGGCAGAGACCTTATATGGACCAATAAACCTTGAACCCAACTTCCAAGAAAGTACCTTCAACTTAATGTTTCTTGTGGACAGCCACACAGAATCACCCACTCTCAGGTCCGGACTACTCACACGTCTCTTCTCAGCCATATGTTTATACTTTTTGCCCATTTTTTTTTATTATTTTGAATTTTCCACCAAATAGATAACCAGAAGTCTCAGTGCCGGAAAATATGCCAAACTGCGTATAAAACCCAAAAAAATGGCGACTTATCAGTGGACTCCTGCCTACAGTTATTTATGGCAAACTCAGCCAAGGACAAAAATGAAGACCACTCCTCCTGATTCTCCAAGACAAAACATCTCAAATAAGTCTCCAGATTCTGGTTAGTGCACTCAGTCTGTCCGTTCGACTGAGGATGAAAGGTCGAAGAAAAGGAAAATTGTACCCCCAGGCGAGTCCCCCTATCAGACACCACATCAGAGAGGATACCATGTAGCTTCACGATGTTATCGACAAACACTTGTGCGAGAGTTTTAGCATTAGGTAGACCTGGCAATGCTATAAAGTGCAACATCTTGCTGAAGCGATCAACAACCACCAGAATCACAGTTTTCCCTGAGTAATTTGGCAAATCTGTAATAAAGTCCATGGATAAATGAGTCCAAGGTCGGGACGGGATAGACAACGGACGAACAGATTGGGAAGGCCAAGTATGTATCACCTTGGCATGTACACAAGTCTCACAAGCTGACACATAGCCTTCAACACATTTACGCAACCCCAGCGTCGAGAATCTACGAGAAATGAGATCGACCGTGGATCTGCTCCCAGGGTGTCACAATCAGTGTGGGGGGAAACTCCACACTGAACACAGGAGGGAAGGGGAAAAGTAACTGGGCCTGGAAACTATGGAAGAAGCAGGTCACCTCCTAGACAACCCTAATATGGGCCCTAACTATCAATCAATATGAATAGACCTTAAAAGTAGGAATATTCATATGCAAGATACTTAGGCCTTTATATCCCTATAAGGCCCTGGAAAAGGTTAGGACCAGAGACAACCCATTCCTCCCCAGATGGACGAATGGAAGTCTCTGTCTCAGGCCCAGATACAAACCACAGGGAATATAACAAACACAAACATACGCGACACCTAACTTCTGTAGAGACAGACGAGCAGGAACACCAGAGACAAACTCACACCAACTCAGCCAAACCCAAATTAAGTTATCTACTGCATAGTCAGAAAGGTGGGGTCAGACTATAAAGAGTAGAAGTGATGATCACTGAGCAACAGCTGAGAAAAGGGAAGTGGTCATTAACCCTATCAACACTAAATCAAGAGAAATCAAGGAGGCTGTTAGATTCCTCCACGCTCAGCCAATCTCCTTGATTTCCTGACATCAGTCACCTGAGGGACCGTGACAGTACCCCGCCCTTCTACGGGTGACCTCTGGGCACCCAGGACCGACCTTATCAGGATGGGCTCTGTGAAAAGGCCTTCACCAGACGATTTGCATTAACATTGGCCGCTGGAACCCACATCCTCTCCTCTGGTCCGTAACCCTTCCAGTGGACGAGATACTGGAGGGGTCTACGGAGACATGACAGGAGCGGGAGGCAAGGAGGACGGCTCAACAGGTTCGACACATTTCTTCAACAACGACTTATGAAATACGTTATGAATTTTCAAAGCCTGAGGAAGTTCAAGACGGAAGGCTACAGGGTTAACAATGGCAGTGATATTATATGGACCAATAAATCTTCCAAGAAAGAATCACTCACTCTGAGGTCCGGACCATTCATACATCTCCTGTCAGCCACACGCTTATACCTGTTGCCCATTTTTTTTCAGGTTATTTTAAATTTCCAAATTTAAAGACAAAGAAGAGGAAAATCGTTCCTCCTCAGGAATACCGGAAGTTTGAGAACCAGAAAATTTACCAAACAGTGGATGGAATCCATATGCCCCAAAAACCGGCAACTTATCAGTGGACTCCTGTCTACGGTTATTAATGGCAAACTCAGCTAACAACAAGAATGAATACCACTCCTCCTGGTTCTACGAAACAAAACATCTCAAGTAAGTCTCCAGATTCTGATTGGTGCGCTCCGTCTGTCCGTTCGACTGAGGATGAAAAGCCAAAGAAAAGTACAATTGTACCCCCAGTTGAGTAGAGAACGCTTTCTAGAATCTGGAAACAAACTGAGTCCCCCGATCAGACACCACATCAGAGGGAATGCCATGTAGTTTCACAATGTTATCGACAAACACCTGTGCAAGAGTCTTGGCATTAGGTAGAGCCGGCAATGCTATAAAATGCGCTATTTTGCTAAACCGATCAACTAAACCAGGATCACGTTTTTTCCCGAAGAATTCAGTAAATCCGTGATAAAGTCCAAGGTCTGGATGGGATGGGTAATGGAAGAAGAGATCCAGAGGGCCGAGTATATGTCACCTTAGCACGAGCACAGGTACAACAGGTTGACACATAATCCTCAACACACTTACGCAGCCCCGGCCACCAAAATCTGCGGGAGATGAGATCAACAGGGAATCTACTCCCAGGGTGTCCAGCCAAGACAGTACAGTGATGTTCCTCAAATACCTTATCACGTAAGTCTGAAGGAACAAACAATTTCCCTGGAGGACAAGAGTCTGGTGCATCCTCTTGGGCTTCCAACACCTTAGCCTCAAGATCAAGATATAGGGCAGATATGACTACCCCCTCAGACAAAATAGGACTAGGATCTTTACAATCAACTCCCCCCCCCCCCCCCCACAGGAAAGCTGCGCGACAATGCATTTGCCTTGACGTTCTTAACCCCAGGGCGGTAGGTAACAATGAAGTTATATCTGGTGAAAAACAGCAACCATCTGGCCTGCCTTGGATTCAGTCATTTAGCCGACTCAAGGTAAGCCAGATTTTTGTGATCAGCAATTACCGTAATAGGATGAATTGCTCCTTCCAACCAATGGCACCATTCTTCAAAAGCCAACTTAATGGCCAGCAATTCCCTATTACTCACGTCACGTCATAATTTCTTTCAGCAATAGAACGTTTTTTTGAGAAAAAAGCACATGGACGCCATTTACTTGGTGAAGGACCTTGCGACAAAACTGCACCCACCCCTACCTCGGATGCGTCAACCTCTACAATGAATTGCTGAGACACGTCCGGTTGCACCAGAATAGGGGCTGAAGCAAAATATTCCTTCACAGCAGAAAAGGCTTGTAATGCCGCCTCAGACCAAACAGAGAAATCGACCCCCTTCCTGGTCATGTCTGTTAAAGGTTTAACCACAGTTTAATAGTTCAAGATGAATTTAAGGTAGTAGTTGGTGAATCCCAAAAACCGCATAAGCGCTTTCAGATTTTAGGGTCAATCCCAGTTCAACACCGCACAGACTTTCTCAGGATCCATACAAAAACCTGAGGGTGAGAGCAGGTAACCCAGGAATTGCACTTCCTGAACAGCAAAAACAAATTTTTCCATCTTCGCATACAATTTATTCTCTCTTAAGATCTGTAACACCTGTCTCACATGATCCATATGCGTCTCCAAGTCTGGAGAATAAATTAGTATGTCATCCAGATATACAACAACAAATCTCTCCACCAGATTATGAAAGATGTCATTGATAAAGTGGTGAAAAACTGCTGGAGCGTTGTTTAACCCAAAGGGCATGACCAGATTTTCAAAATGACCCTTGGGGTACTAAATGCAGTCTTCCACTCATCCCCCTCCCTGATCCTTATGTCACAGAGAGGGGGAGGGGATGGTGCACCATTGATTCCACCCACACCCCTGTCTCTGCCTTCTTGCACTATCCGTCCTAGGTAACGGAGCACAACTGGGCAGCGTTCCCTAGCCTTGGTAAGTGCGGAGGGACAAACAAACATAGAATAGTCAACAAGCCGAGTCAGAACCAGGAAGTAACAACAATACAAGAGGATAAGCAAAGACGGGTCAAAAACAAGCCAAAGTCAAAAACCAAGAGAAGCGAAGCAGACACAAGGAGCATGCAAGGACGGAGACAATCAACAATCGGGAGTCGAAAGTCACGGAATCACACAAAGGAACACTGGTTAGGACCTTATTCACAGGCAACCTGTGGCCAGAAGGTTGCCTGTGGCCAGAAGGTTGTGTGGGGAAGAGGAGTCATGTGACATGGCCAGAGTCACATGACTCATTCCCAGCAAGAGTAGTCATGTGACGTGGCCAGCGCCACATGACTCATTCCCCTGAAACCAACCGAGCGCTGAGTGCTCAGCTCGACGCTCTGACTCCTTACAGTTGCCATAGGAGGGGAGGACGCCGACCGCACTAAGGAGGTGAATGCGGTAGGATCCACCCCGTTGCTGTGGAGACGAGGACGCAACGCACATCCTCGCTCCGTACCAGCTGCAAGGCGCCAGCGGCACTGAGGAGGGGAAACCTGAAGCTGGTGCCTCGTGACACCTTACCAGATAACATGCCCCCCTCAGATCCAATTTAGAGAACACATTGGCATTGACAGGTCTGAAGTCACTTTGTGAGGCTTACATAATAGAAACCACCCAAAAATGACCCCATTCTAGAAACTACACCCCTCAAGGTATTCAAAACTGATTTTACAAACATTGTTAACCCTTTAGGTGTTCCACAAGAATTAATGGAAAATAGAGATACAATTTCAAAATGTAACTTTTTTGGCAGATTTTTCATTTTAATATTTTTTTTCCAGTTACAAAGCAAGGGTTAACAGCCAAACAAAACTCAATATCTATGGCCCTGATTCTGTAGTTTACGGAAACACCCCATATGTGGTGGTAAACTGCTGTACAGGCACACGGCAGGGCGCAGAAGGAAAGGAATGCCATACGGTTTTTGGAAGGCAGATTTTGCTGGACTGTTTTTTTTTTTACACCATGTCCCATTTGAAGCCCCCCTGATGCACCTATAGAGTAGAAACTCCAAAAAAGTGACCCCATTTTTGAAACTACGGGATAGGGTTGAAGTTTTATTGGTACTAATTTAGGGTACATAGCTGTTTTGGCACAGTTTATTTTTTTTGTTATTTACAACATTAATCTGACAGATTAGATCATGTGGTATTTTTATAGAGCAGGTTGTCACGGATGCGTCGATACCTAATATGTTTACAATTTTTTTTATTTATGTAAGTTTTACACAATGATTTCATTTTTGAAACAAGAAAATAATGTTTTAGTGTCTCCATAGTCTGAGAGCCATAGTTTTTTCAGTTTTTTAGGCGATTATCTTAGGTAGGGTCTGATTTTTTACAGGATGAGATGATGGTTTGATTGGCACTATTTTGGGGTGCATATGACTTTTTGATCGCTTGCTTTTACACTTTTTGTGGTGTAAGGTGACAAAAAATGGTTTATTTAGCACAGTTTTTCTTTAAAATTTTTTACGGTGTTCATCTGAGGGATTAGTTCATGTGATATTTTTATAGAGCCGGTCGATACGGATGCGGAGATACCTAATATGTATACAGTATACAGTCAGGTCCATAAATATTGGGACATCGACACAATTCTAACATTTTTGGCTCTATACACCACCACAATGGATTTGAAATGAAACGAACAAGATGTGCTTTAACTGCAGACTGTCAGCTGTAATTTGAGGGTATTTACATCCAAATCAGGTGAACGGTGTAGGAATTACAACAGTTTGCATATGTGCCTCCCACTTGTTAAGGAACCAAAAGTAATGGGACATAATAATAATAATCATAAATCAAACTTTCACTTTTTAATACTTGGTTGCAAATCCGTTGGAGTCAATTACAGCCTGAAGTCTGGAACGTATAGACATCACCAGACGGTGGGTTTCATCCCTGGTGATGCTCTGCCCGGGCTCTATTACAACAGTCTTCAGTTCCTGCTTGTTCTTGGGGCATTTTCCCTTCAGTTTTGTCTTCAGCAAATGAAATGCATGCTCAATCGGGTTCAGGTCAGGTGATTGACTTGGCCATTGCATAAAATTCCACTTCTTTTCCTTAAAAAACAGTTTGGTTGCTTTTGCAGTATGCTTTGGGTCATTGTCCATCTGCACTGTGAAGTGCCGTCCAATGAGTTCTGAAGCATTTGGCTGAATATGAGCAGATAATTTTGCCCGAAACACTTCAGAAGTCATCCTGCTGCTTTGGTCAGCAGTCACATCATCAATAAATACAAGAGAACTAGTTCCATTGGCAGCCATACATGCCCATGCCATGACACTACCACCACCATGCTTCACTGATGAGGTGGTATGCTTAGGATCATGAGCAGTTCCTTTCCTTCTCCATACTCTTCTCTTCCTATCACTCTGGTACAAGTTGATCTTGGTCTCATCTGTCCATAGGATGTTGTTCCAGAACTGTGAAGGCTCTTTTAGATGTCATTTGGCAAACTCTAATGTGGCCTTCCTGTTTTTGAAGCTCACTAATGGTTTACATCTTGTGGTGAACCCTCTGTATTCACTCTGGTGAAGTCTTCTCTTGTTTGTTGACTTTGACACACATACACCTACCTCCTGGAGAGTGTTCTTGATCTGGCCAACTGTTGTGAAGGGTGTTTTCTTCACCAGGGAAAGAATTCTTCGGTCATCCACCACAGTTGTTTTCCGTGGTCTTCCGGGTCTTTTGGTGTTGCTGAGTTCACTGGTGCGTTCCTCCTTTTTAAGACTGTTTCAAACGGTTGTTTTGGCCACGTCTAATGCTTTTGCTATCTCTCTGATTTTTTTTAAAAAAAAATTCAGCCTAATGATGGCTTGCTTCACTGATAGTAACAGCTCTTTGGATCTCATCTTGAGAGTTGACAGCAACAGATTACAAATGCAAATAGCACACTTGAAATGAACTGTGGGCCTTTCATCTGCTCATTGTAATTGGGATAATGAGGGAATAACACACACCTGGCCGTGGAACAGCTGGGAAGCCAATTGTCCCATTACTTTTGGTCCCGTAACAAGTGGGAAGCACATATGCAAACTGTTGTAATTTTTACACCGTTCACCTGATTTGGATGTAAATACCCTCAAATTAAAGCTGACAGTCTGCAGTTAAAGCACATCTTGTTTGTTTCATTTCAAATCCATTGTGGTGGTGTATAGAGCCAAAAATGTTAGAATTGTGTAGATGTCCCAATATTTATGGACCTGACTGTATATACATTTTTTACACAAGAACAGATTTTTTAAAACAAAAAAAATTATGTTTTAGTGTCTCCATATTCTGAGCCATAGTTTTTTTTTTTTTTGGGTGATTGTCTCAGGTAGGGGGTCATTTTTGGAGGGATGAGGTGACGGTTAGATTGGTACAATTTTGTTGGGCGTACGTCTTTTTGATCGCTTGCTGTTGTACTTTTTGTGATGTAAGGTGACAAAAAAATTGTTTATTTAGCACAGTTTTTATTTTTTACGGTGTTCATCTGAGGGGTTAGTTCATGTGATATGTTTATAGAGCCGGTCGATACGCACACGGCGATACCTAATATGTCTATTTTTTTTCCCCTATTTTTTTTTTACTTTATTTGGGGAAAATGACGTTTTTGTTTATTTTTACTTGAAACTTTTTATTTTTGGGGGGGGAAACTTTATTTTTTCAACTATTTTTTTCACTTTATTTTTTGTCCCACTTTGGGACTTCAACTTTTGGGGGTCTAATCCTTTACAATGCATTCCCTAGCGGTGAGGCCTAGTGTCTTTTCCCTTCCGTCTTGTTGTCTTGGTGTTCTCCCCTACTACATCCGTGACATTTTCACAGGGCAAAGGACATTTTTTGGAAATCCAGTGATGGAACAGGCTCTCCATGGAGAACAACAGGCGTATGGTTCTGGCTAGCATTGCTCACAGTGCGTTCAACGTCTCTAATGGTCGAGATAGGGGTAAATCCTGACCATAGGAGCCGGTGAAGTCACAGTGAACAAAACCAATGCAGAGCCTTCAAATGCCTTGGCCTGCACAATCAAGAGCTGCGCTAGGTAGAGTACAGTATTAAATAAAGAACATTTTCATACCATGGGATATGGAAATATGTTAGGTTTCAGCTTTGAACCCTGAAAAGCTACATAAAAAAAAAATCATACAAAAATAAGAGTTAATATCAAAATAAAAAATTTATAAATTACCTTATGGTAAGCATTAAGCGTTCTGCAGGTGAAACACTTCAACGGAAAGTGGTGTCCTGTCTTTTTGATGCGATTACGCAGTTCGGGAAACAGAACTTCAAATGCTCTCTGGCTCGAAGACGTCTTCTCCAGCGGGAAACAAGTATTAGAGCCTGAAATCCAAAGCTAATGTGGTCCGGCATCATATTTGCTATCTTCTGAGGCAGCATCTGACCTTTGTTTGTCTTTTATAGCCACTGAACAATTTGCATGTGAAATTGGTTCTTTTTAATGTTTGAAAATTTAAATACCGGATCCGTTATTCCGTCTGAAACCGGATGATACAGATCCGTTATTTCACAGGATGCATCAGATGGATCCAGTAAAAAAGCTCTCATTTGCTGGATCCGGCAGGTATTTCCGGCAACGGAACTGCCTGCCAGAATCCAACAACGCTAGTGAAAAGCTAAATGAAAACCTGATGCTGCTCTCAGTAATGGGCTAGGAAGCAAAGAGTGTAGTGAAAACACAAGATTTGATAACCTCTTATTTGATTAGGGAGCCTGACAGTGCTTTAGTAGAAATGTGATTTTAAAGTTACCGTATTTTTCGCCCCATAAGACGCACTTCCCCCCCCCTGCGTCTTTTGGGGCAAATGCTGACAGTTTAACATCGCTGGATGCGATGTACGAGCGAACGGGGGCCGGGGGAGGGACTGGGAGGAGGAGCTGGGGGCCGGAATAGCGGCGGGGCGGTGCAGTCAGTGTACTATAGCCCCGCCCCGCCGCTCCTGTATAGTAATATTAAATGTCGGCAGCCGGCAGGCAGGCCGGGCGGGCGCAGTGTAACTCCCTGATGTCACGTGCCTGCTCCACCTACTTTATGAATGAAGCAGGCGGCGCAGGCAAGTGACGTCAGTGAGTGACGCGCCGGCCGCCCGGCCTGCCTGCCGGCATTGTACAGAACCTATTAGGAATAGGATGTAAGGTACTATTGGGAATTTAGGAGTGAGAGGGCATATGTAATACATTTTAATTGAATAAGACATCTTATATTTGTATACTGGGGGCGGGGGCGGGGGGGGGCTGATCCGTGGATGGCACTGTTATGGGCTGGGGGGTCTGTGGATGGCACTGATATGGGGTGGGGGGTCTGTGGATGGCACATATATAACAGTGCCATCCACAGATCCCCCATGTAACAGTGCCATCCACAGATCTCCCCTGTAACAGTGCCATCCACAGATCTCCCCTGTAACAGTGCCATCCACAGATCCCCCCTGTAACAGTGCCAGCCACAGATCCCCCCTGTAACAGTGCCAGACACAGATCCCCCCTGTAACAGTGTCAGCCACAGATCCCCCCTGTAACAGTGCCATCCACAGATCCCCCATGTAACAGTGCCATCCACAGATCTCCCCTGTAACAGTGCCATCCACAGATCTCCCCTGTAACAGTGCCATCCACAGATCTCCCCTGTAACAGTGCCATCCACAGATCCCCCCTGTAACAGTGCCAGCCACAGATCCCCCCTGTAACAGTGCCAGCCACAGATCTCCCCTGTAACAGTGCCATCCACAGATCCCCCTGTAACAGTGCCAGCCACAGATCCCCCCTGTAACAGTGCCAGCCACAGATCCCCCCTGTAACAGTGCCAGCCACAGATCCCCCCCATAACAGTGTCCGTCATCCACAGATCCCCCCATAACAGTGTCCGTCATCCACAGATCCCCCCATAACAGTGTCCGTCATCCACAGATCCTCCCCATAACAGTGTCCGTCATCCACAGATCCCCCCATGACAGTGTCCGTCATCCACAGATCCCCCCCATAACAGTGTCCGTCATCCACAGATCCCCCCATAACAGTGTCCGTCATCCACAGATCCCCCCATAACAGTGTCCGTCATCCACAGATCCCCCCCATAACAGTGTCCGTCATCCACAGATCTCCCCCATAACAGTGTCCGTCATCCACAGATCCCCCCCATAACAGTGTCCGTCATCCACAGATCCCCCCATGACAGTGTCCGTCATCCACAGATCCCCCCATGACAGTGTCCGTCATCCACAGATCCCCCCCATAACAGTGTCCGTCATCCACAGATCCCCATAACAGTGTCAGTCATCCACAGATCCCCCCATGACAGTGTCCGTCATCCACAGATCCCCCCATAACAGTGTCCTTCACAGATCCCCAGTAATAGTGCCATCCACAGACCACCATTAGTTCCAAACCCACCAAAAGCACACCTTTTGGTTAAAAAAAATGTTTTTCTTATTTTCCTCCCCAAAAACCTAGGTGCGTCTTATAGGCGGGTGCATCTTATAGGGCGAAAAATACGGTAAATCCCACATTTTGATGGCTTTTTGTGGCATTTTTGTGGGGGGGGGGGGGGGGGTTTTACAGCATTTTTATCAGGTCAAAAACACTGTGACTAGATGTTACTTTACTATATATTGTGAATTATATAAAACATCCTTTTTTTAAATAAAAAATCAAAGCATACATTTATTACTGTGATATGGTGTTTATTTCGAATTTTATTTAGAATGTGACATTGCAAGAAAGTGGCATGAAAAACATTTAAGACTCAGTCCATCTATTATTAGCATTCATGTGTGTATGTCTATCATACTGACACCAACTAATGCCACATGCACACAACAGTGAAAAAAAAACTTCTGTTAAAAACTAAATTGTTCATTTTTAACAGACTTTTTCACTGATGCCTTTCTGAGAAACAGGCGTTAAAAACTGACCCATTCAATTGCATGGGGGCAGTCGGTCAGTGAAAAATATTTTTTGACATCTGTTATTCACTGGTCGTCAAAACAACTGCCCATACAGGGAGTGCAGAATTATTAGGCAAGTTGTATTTTTGAGGATTAATTTTATTATTGAACAACAACCATGTTCTCAATGAACCCAAAAAACTCATTAATATCAAAGCTGAATATTTTTGGAAGTAGTTTTTAGTTTGTTTTTAGTTTTAGCTATTTTAGGGGGATATCTGTGTGTGCAGGTGACTATTACTGTGCATAATTATTAGGCAACTTAAAAAAAAACAAATATATACCCATTTCAATTATTTATTTTTACCAGTGAAACCAATATAACATCTCAACATTCACAAATATACATTTCTGACATTCAAAAACAAAACAAAAACAAATCAGTGACCAATATAGCCACCTTTCTTTGCAAGGACACTCAAAAGCCTGCCATCCATGGATTCTGTCAGTGTTTTGATCTGTTCACCATCAACATTGCGTGCAGCAGCAACCACAGCCTCCCAGACACTGTTCAGAGAGGTGTACTGTTTTCCCTCCTTGTAAATCTCACATTTGATGATGGACCACAGGTTCTCAATGGGGTTCAGATCAGGTGAACAAGGAGGCCATGTCATTAGATTTTCTTCTTTTATACCCTTTCTTGCCAGCCACGCTGTGGAATACTTGGACGCGTGTGATGGAGCATTGTCCTGCATGAAAATCATGTTTGTCTTGAAGGATGCAGACTTCTTCCTGTACCACTGCTTGAAGAAGGTGTCTTCCAGAAACTGGCAGTAGGACTGGGAGTTGAGCTTGACTCCATCCTCAACCCGAAAAGGCCCCACAAGCTCATCTTTGATGATACCAGCCCAAACCAGTACTCCACCTCCACCTTGCTGGCGTCTGAGTCGGACTGGAGCTTTCTGCCCTTTACCAATCCAGCCACGGGCCCATCCATCTGGCCCATCAAGACTCGGCCCAGTCTTGACGTTTCAGCTTGTGTGTCTTGTTCAGTGGTGGTCGTCTTTCAGCCTTTCTTACCTTGGCCATGTCTCTGAGTATTGCACACCTTGTGCTTTTGGGCACTCCAGTGATGTTGCAGCTCTGAAATATGGCCAAACTGGTGGCAAGTGGCATCTTGGCAGCTGCACGCTTGACTTTTATCAGTTCATGGGCAGTTATTTTGCGCCTTGGTTTTTCCACACGCTTCTTGCGACCCTGTTGACTATTTTGAATGAAACGCTTGATTGTTCGATGATCACGCTTCAGAAGCTTTGCAATTTTAAGAGTGCTGCATCCCTCTGCAAGATATCTCACTATTTTTGACTTTTCTGAGCCTGTCAAGTCCTTCTTTTGACCCATTTTGCCAAAGGAAAGGAAGTTGCCTAATAATTATGCACACCTAATATAGGGTGTTGATGTCATTAGACCACACCCCTTCTCATTACAGAGATGCACATCACCTAATATGCTTAATTGGTAGTAGGCTTTCGAGTCTATACAGCTTGGAGTAAGACAACATGCATAAAGAGGATGATGTCGTCAAAATACTCATTTGCCTAATAATTCTGCACTCCCTGTAGACTACAATTGGTCTTAAAACGGAACTGTGATGGCTGTTAAAAAAAGTCCATCACATGTCCGTTTTTCATTGTCATGTGAAGTGCACAAATAGTCCCACAACATGGACAGTGACATACCAGAGGGGGATCAAAATTCCCACAAAAAATATGTATTTTAATCAGGGGTCATTTTTATGCATCTTAAAGGGAAACTCAAAAATGTGCCCTGCTGGAGCCTAGAAAAATTTTACTTTAGGCCACGGGAGTACAGACCCCAAAAATTAGGCATTCACCTGACAGAAAAGAACTTGTGATGATGTGGCTGGAGGTACATTAGGCGGTCACTGGCTAAAAATTTTACTGTAGGCCAGTACAGGGCCCAAAAATTAGGCATTCACATGACAGAAAAGAACTTGTACCTCCAGCCACTTCATCACATTAGGCAGTCACTGGATACAAATTTTACTGTAGGCCAGTACAGGCCCCAAAAATTAGGCATTCACCTGACAGAAAAGAACTTGTGATGATGTGGCTGGAGGTACATTAGGTGGTCACTGGATACAAATTTTACTGTAGGACAGTACAGGCCCAAAAAATTAGGCATTCACCTGACAGAAAATAACTTGTGATGATGTGGCTGGAGGTACATTAGGTGGTCACTGGATAAAAATTTTACTGTAGGCCAGTACAGGCTCCAAAAATTAGGCATTCATCTGACAGGAAAGGCCTTTTATGTCGCTGTATATACATAAGACAAGAACCATTTCTTTGTTCTGGGTTGTGGCAGATATGTGTGGGCTGGCATGAGGAAATTCAATTACACGAGGTCGTCACAGGTGTTGAATTCCTCTGAGATGCATGACTCATTCATTTTTAGAAATGTGAGGTAGTCCACACTGTCGTGAGCTAGGCGAGTGCGCTTATTGGTTACGATACCCCCTGCTGCGCTGAACATCCTTACGGATAGGACACTCGGCGAGGGGCAAGCCAAGAGTTCCGTGGCAAATTGTGCCAGCTCTGGCCACAGGTAAAGCCTGCAACTCAGTAGTCCAGGGGTTCCTCGCTTCTCAGAGCGTCCACATCGACCGTTAACCCGATGTAGTCAGACACCTGTCAGTCTAGGCGTTCACTGATGCTGGATCCGGAGGGCGGCTGTTGATGGGTTGGCTGAAAGAATGATCTCGTATCTGAAGTGACCAACACATCTTCAAACCGCCCTCTTCTAGCAGGCGCAGTAGGATTTGTACCCGCAACTGTTTCTCTGTGGGTGGAAATTCCTCTGCCAGCGCCCGCAACATAAGAATGCAGCATTCTGCCAGCCCTCTGTGATGCTGGTAACATGTCTGCCATTTTGTGTTTGTACCTGGGATCTAAGTATGTTGCCATTCAGTACTGGTCCTTGCCCTTTATGCTTTTTATACGGGGGTCCTTCTTCAAACACTGGAGCATGAAAGCCCTCATTTACACTAAATTGGAAGCGGTGGAGCACCCTGGCTCCTGCTCATCGCCCAGGAGAATGTCGTCCTCGGTCTCCTCCCCCCAGCCACGGACAACACCAGGTATCCCCTAAAAGTTTAACATCCCCCTCAAAGCCTGCTCTTCTTGCTCCTCCCCCCAGCCACCATTCTCCTCTGACTCTTCTTCAGACTCCTGCTGACTTGTCTCATATGGAGTAGCCCCCCTGGAAATTCATTCAGCATTGCGACTTCCTCATCTTCCAGCTCCTGCTCCTCGACGGCTTCATCAATGACACGACATAATGCACGCTCCAGAAAGAAGGCGTAAGGTACGACGTCACTGATAGCGCCCTGGTTGCGACTGAACAGTTTGGTAATCTCTTCAAATGGCCGCAGAAGTCTGCATGAGTCGCGCATGCGCAGCCACTGGCGCGGTTAAAAGAAACCAAGCTCCCCAGAACCTGTCCTGCTGCAGAGTTCGTACAGGTAGTTGTTAACGGCACGTTGCTGCTTGAGGAGCCTATCAAGCATATACAAGGTGGAGTTCCAGCACGTCGGGCTGTCACAAATCAGACGATAGTGTATAGAAGCGATCTGTACCATTGAAATGAATGGGACGGCTTGGGTGTAATTACACCTGCTTACCGCTGCAGATGCAGCGGCGAGCAGTTAAAAAATGAAGAGGAGGCAGCGCTGGCACGGCGCCCGCCTTCCCTTTAAACAGCTGATCTGCAGGGCTGCCGGGTGTCGGACCCCAGCCAATCTGATATTGATGACCTATCCAGAGTATAGGTCATCAATAAATATAACTTGGACAACACCTATAATCAGTATTTTGTGAAAGCAGGTATATCACAGGCCTCAATCAATATTTGGTGATAACAGGTATATAAATCCCCTTAATCAGTATTTTGTGGAAGCAGGTTTATTGCAGCCCTCAATCAGTATTTTGTGGAAGCAGGTATCGCGCAGGTCTCAATCAATATTTGGTGGAAGCAGGGATATCAATCCCCTTAATCAGTATTTTGTGGAAGCAGGTATATCACAGGCCCCTATTAATATTTGGTGGAAGCAGGTATATCAAACCACTTAATCAGTATTTGGTGGAAGCAGGCATATCGAACCCCTTAATCAGTATTTTGTGGAAGCAGGTATATCACATCCCTCAATTTATTTGCCACAACAGTTATATCACACCACCCTGTTTATTTGGGGCAACAGGTATATCGCAGCCGTCAATCAATATTTTGTGGAAGCAATCTTTTTTTTTTGGTACAACAGGTATATCACACCCATTGCAAATAGTTGTTCCAATAGCGCTTGTCCCTCTATATAGCTGTGGTATAGCAGCAGAACCACACACAACTGCTGCACAATACAAATGCACTATAATATAATATACTTTCTAACATAGAAAGTATATTATAAGTAAGTATATTATAAGTAAGTATATCACACCTATCGATAGCACACCTATACCAGTCCTTAAAAGGACTTTTGTGGTCCTATTAGCTAGCGTTTGGTGTAACTAACAGCCTGTCCCTGCTCCACAAAGCAACCTCTCCCTACACTGGCAAAACACAATGTAAAATGGCTGCCAGATCAGGTTCTGTGATAGGGTGGGAGTGTGTCCATTTGCTGAAACGTCTCAATTGGCGGCCCTGTCCCACCTGATGGATGTGTCATGGGTGAAAGTTCGGCGCAATGCAAAAGAATATGGAGCCGGAGGACATCGCCATATGTTCGCCGAATCGCGAACGCGCAAAGTTTGCCGCGAAACGACCGCCAGGCCATCTCTACAGACAACATCTGTACTGAATCCTGACCCATTCATTTCAATGGAACTATGCACATGAGCATTGTTTATCAATGATCAACTCTGCGTTCAGGAAAAATTGCAGCATGTTCTATATTGTGCGTTTTTCATGCAACTTTGGCCCCACAGAAATTAATGGGGATTGCGTGAAAAACGGAAGGCATAGGGATGCAATGCATTTAGAATTGATGGTTGCTGGGAGATGTTAAGTGTTATTCTTCAGCATCCTGACGTCTTCACGTCAGTGCAAGAGATTTGGCGCGTTTTCTTCAATCAAGATGGGCAAGGCGGCCTCTCCATAAGCAAAAGAATGAGGTATTTTTTATTTATTTTTTCCCGCCATTTCAGGAAAAATTGATTTGTTACCACAAAGCACAGGGAAATTCAGCTTTGTGACAAATTTTTCCTGAAATTCTGATCGAAGTCCACTTTGTTAATTTCAAATCGCTCAACACTACGTTTCAAGTTTGTTGAGGGCTAATCCAGTAAAATGCCATGCAGCACCATTTTACTGCACATGTTGGTGGAAACAAATACGAGGGAAGAAGAAGAGGGATGCTCACATGACCCTGAGAAGAACTGGGGAGGGGGGGGGCTTGCCCTGATTGGCTCAAAGGCTCCCACACAGCCTGAAAGAGCCAATTGGTGCTGCGGCAGGTAGGAAGGTGCCCTTGCAGAATGACTAGAGTGTCATTCTGTGTTGGCCTGTGAATGAGGGAGGATAGGTCTATGCAGTGTCTGAGAGAAAACGATCGTAGGGAAAGTGTATAGTAACAATTAAGCTTCTATTCTTTTGTCAGGAAGATTGAAGGGAAAGGCTAGAAAGCAGAAGAATTGTGTAGAATTGGTTAAGCTTTCAGCCAGGGTGGCCTCCTATCATAGCTGCAGCTGCTGAAGAACCTCAAAACCAGCTACCTGCAAGAATAATTTTTTTCTCATTTGAACAGAAATACAGCGTTTTTTTCTCAAGTGTTGGCATAGAGGGAATAAGCCAACGGCCATACAACTGTACAACAGGTGTTTTACCATGCAGAGAAAATATAGTATTTTAAATCTCAGTGAAAACGCCTGAAATAATAGAAATCTGGGACAGAGCATCTCCAGACAGCTTAATTTTTTTTCTTTTTGGTTTGAGAAAATAGCAATATATGTGTACAACGCATGTTTTACAATCCAGAAGGTAGCATTTTAACTCTCAGTGGAAACATGTGAAATACTAGTCCGAAATATGTGTTAGGGCATCCCAGACAGTTCAAGTTTTGTCTTCTTTTGTGAAAAATAGCGATATACGTGTACAAACTGTGTTGTTTCACAATTTTCCAATTCAGAGGGTAGCATTTTAACTCTCTGTTAAACATGTTTAACATGTGAAATACTAGTCCAAAATCTGTCTTAGGGCATCTCCAGACAGTTCAAGGTTCTTTTTGTTTAGTTTTTTGTAAAAAAAAAAAAAAAAAGTACAAAATGTGCTTTCCAATTTACATTTCAGAGGGGTCGGGGAATAGCAATACAAGTGTGCAACATGTTTTTACAATAAAGTAGAGTTTTAAATATATGAGTGAAAACATGTGAAATACTAGTCTTAAATATTTGTCAGGGCATCTACAAACAGTTCAAGTGTTGGTGGGGGGGAGCGGAAATAATCTCATAGTAGGTTGACAACTTGTGTACACTTGAAAAAGTTTTTTCAGAATCTGCATATTTGAACGCACATAAGTTATTTGGACCATATCTATTAGCGGTGCCAATACTTACAATACATTATTTGCAAAGTAACTTGTCAGTAGCAGTGTCTTCAGTTTGTTTTTAGAAAGGGAAGAACAAGTAATTGTGCCTCTCTGTCTTTAACTTTAAACCAGAATACACAATTGCAAACTGTTACATACTTTGTGTGACATTAGGCCAAATTTCAGGAATTCAAAAGGGTTCCAAAAAAAAGACCCAAGTCCAAGCCTTGTCCTTCCAGAGCCAGAATGTGGATAGGCAAAGGCGCAACATTATCATTGAGGAGAAAGAGATTGAGATAGTGGATTGGATGGCTCACGCCTCCTCTTAGTCGCAGCAAGATGATGGGGAGGTGACTTCTAAGTCTGACACCATGCCGTGGAGTCATGTGTCACAGCATTACTCTTGCTCCTCCTCCTTGCAGCCCCAGAGAAGCCTTTCAGTGGAGTCCTCTCTGTCTTTACTGCCCCTTCCTAGTGGGTCCCCTTCTTTTTTCATAAGAGGCAATAAAACACCACCACACCCTATGGCAGACAGTCAAGTGAGTCTTCCTGTTGACAACTTATGTGAGAACAGTCACGGTTTGGACTGCCCTGAGGAGGAGGTTCATGAGAAGGCTGGGGACCCCACACATAGCTGTGTTGTTGGTGGTAATAGTGGCACCCGTAGCCATGTTATTGGCTGTGGAAGCAGCGACAGTGGAAGCTGGGGCAAATACAGAGCAAGGAATGGGGAGGGGGCCAAGAAACCCACCATGATATATCACAGTCTGATAAAAAGGGTGAGAGAGAAAGAGTAGGAGGTGAGATCTGCTTAAATTGTGGTCAGCTTGGGAACTAGTGATGCCGCTTATACTGTGGGCACAGGGACAAAACATGCCAGACCTACACCAAGCTTAGTTTTTGATAGCTCTGTGAGAGCAACTCCCGTATGGCATTTTTTATCCACAAGGTCGGTACTCAAAACCACAGTTGTGTGCAAGATCTGCAGGATTAAAATAGGCTGTCCAAACACAAACATAGGTATCAGAGCTCTATTGCAGCACATGAGACAACATCACCAGATGGCCGGAATTCCCAATCAGAATAAGTCTGTCCTCCTGACTTTCTTCGTGGCAGGCAACCCCAAGTAATACAATAGCCTTGTCATCATCATCAGCTTTTTCTTCTCCTGCTAAGACTCCTCCTCCTGCTTGTCCTCCGCTCCATTGTGAGACATCCATAATGTAATTTGTGGCCAAGAAAAAACTATTCCCGACAAGCAATTAGCCCCTCCTCCATGGACACTCCCATCCCCAAAAGCAACAGGGCACATTGTTGCTCCCACTCTTCCTCCTTCCTACCACATGTCAAGTCAATCATTGCCATGCGGTGTTGGAGCTGATCGGCCTGGGTGAGGTTAGTAAAGTACATCAAGCAGCAACATCAGCAGCTGGCCAACTCAACTGGGCAAGGTGGTTGTAACAATGGCCACAACATAGTGGCCCCACTGAACCTGGTAAAAAAAACTTTTCCAGCATGGCGCAAGTTATTAACCTAGTCGTAAAATGCTTTTTAAAAAAGTACACTGGCTTGCGCAAGGTGCTGGCAATGTCCAGAAGACTGTCTTCACATTTCAGCTATTCTTGCATGGTGAGGAATGCTGTCCTGGACTCGCAGCGTCAGAATGGTCTGCAACATTTCAACATGCTGGAATTCAACATTGCACATGCTAGGACATCTGTACAAGCAGCAGAAAGCCATGAACGATTTTGTCAGTTGTTCCGCAGTTGTTCCTCATCCCCCTCATATTTATCTTAGAACAGACACTGATGCTCATGCAGCAGAGGGCGATGGTGGAATGCTAATGCATTTTTGCTGTCCGCCCTGTAGCTGTTGGGGACCTACTAGGAGAAATTCCTATGGAGGAGGAGGATGTGGAGCTGCAACTGGAGAAAGAGTCGGAGTTGGAGTATGATGATGATGGCGGGACACCAGCCACAACATCCAATTTTTCTCAATGGAGGGCGGAGCTGGAAAAAACTTGCTCATCGGCCATGCTGGCTAGAATGGCAAGATGTATACTCGTTTGCTTACACAGTAATAGGCGTATCATTGACATCAAACAGTCTGATGATTGACTGGATAGCCATGCTTTTAGACCCTCACTATTAAAGCAAAATGGGGGAATGTTTTCCTCCCTCCAAAAGGGAGACGAAATTATGTTACTTCCAGGAAACGCTGTGTACGCAGCTTAAGGGGAAGCCCCCCTCAGAGTCCCCTACCTCCCACCACCACAAGCAGCAGAAGTTGTAGTAGCAATAGCAGCAGCCAGTTAAGTCCCCTCCACATGATGGAGCAGTTTTTTGATTGGAAACACCAGGCTGAGGCAAATAAGCCTACAAAAATACTACCTTTTAATTGAGAGCATGAGCAGTACAATGTGGATGTGGAAAGGGTAGGTTATTAGAGGCATGTGGCCACAATAGTAGTGGCAGCAGAAGCAGTTGTATAAATTGGTTAACTACTTTTAGGGCACCTGAACATACTGCAGATTACACTTGTTTTTTCCATGAGGATTCCCGTGTGGAAAAAACGCAGAATAAAACTACACAAAATGTGAATGAGATTAGACAAATCTCATGTACTCTTTGCTTTTTTCCATATGGAAATTGACCTGCTGTGCGGATTACACTTTTTAAATGCAAGGGTTAGTTCTGCTGTAAATCTGCAACAAAAACTGCAAGTAACACTTTTGGATTTGTTGCGGAAAAGCACAGAAATCCACATTAAAAAAAATGTTTTGAATCCCACGCCCATGTGCAGGTACCCTTAGACAGAGTTAGGCTTTCTCAGACACAGTTTTAGTGATCTTTTTTGGCTTGTATACAAATGAATTTGTAGCGATTTTTTTGTGTGTTTTTTGTAATGCTCTGCCCTTTATTCACGTTAGTAGTAAATTTTGGTTGATATGTTTTACATTTATTTAAAATACAAAAATGCTGAAAATTTTGAAAACTGCAATTGAGTTTCTATGCTTTTAGTTAGTTACCATATTTTTGGTCTATAAGACGGACCTAACCATAAGATACCTCCCAGGTTTAGACAACAGAAAATTAGAAAACAAATATTTTCTACTTATTAAACCTTCCTTGGTAGTTTAATGAAGTAGAGAAATCAATGTCACTAATAGTCTAGGGTGCAGGGGGTTAATAGTTTAAAATCAGCACCTGTCATTCTTTGACCACTGAAACAAACCACAATGGTGCATGTAGTCACATGTTAAGAACATCAGCATCACAAGTTACAATATACAGTACAATACAGTACTGTAGTTCTCTTCTTATTGGTCTGACTCCTCCCACTGATGACATTACCAAATGTTCTTTTAACTACACTGTCAGAGCTTTCATGTATTTCCCTGTTGCCTGGGGACCTTTAGCATAGGAAGGACTGTGTTTCTAACAGTTCTCTCCATGAGAATTATTATGGTTTATTTAGTCTCCTCTCCTTCCTGAACTTATTACACAGATCAGCGTCGGGCAGGAAGAGAGAGGTGTGCAGAAGCACAGCTCTCTCACTGATCCAGCAAATTGCTGTACGAGTGCTGTGTTGGATCATTAACTAAGCAGTAAGTGAGGTCTTGCCATGTTGGGCCACCCTGACTATAATCTATAAGACACAGGCATTTTTAAGCAAGATTTATACCTGCTACAAAGCGAGTCTTATAGTCAAAAAAATACTGTATATTATAATACTATAATACTGTATGGTTAATATATAATACTGTATGGTTAATAATTAACATTTACCATATGTCTGCTTTATGTTGGCATTATTTAAAAAATAATAATTTAGACGTTGAAAAGCTTAGAATTTTAAATGGGTTGTCCAGGTTCAGTGTGCTGAATAGTGCAGGGTAAGGGCTTTTTCTGGAGATCTGGTGACTGCGCCTCTCCATAATTTCAGTAGATCCAGCTCCAGCTATGGGCCTTTTTTAAGACCGGCGTTTAAAATGCCATTCTTAATAAATGTGCCCCAATATTTTAAAAAGTTCTTGTTTTGTGTGAAGATTTTATGAGAGCCATATATATATATATATATATATATATATATATATATATATATATATATATATTTTTTTTTAGACAGAAGTGTATGAGAGCTTATTTTTTACTGAATGAGTTAATGCTTTCATTGGTACTATTTTGGGATACATACATCACTTTATATTTTGTTGTTTGGGAGGCATGATGAAGCTAAAACCTGTTTTTTGGGTTTCACTTTTACGTGGCTCACCCAGTGGTATAAATAACATGTTAAAGTGTAACTGTCTTTTTTTATTTGCTAATTTATTAGAGAGTTAGGAATATATACCTAAGTTAGTCTGTCAATGACTGCCAAAAGATCTGTAATTACCTTATAATAGGTAGGTATAATACATTGCAATACTTCTGTATTGCAGTGTACTATACTTGTCAGATTAACACTGACAGACTACTAAACTTTGCCTTTGACACGGGCTAACAGCCTTTCACAGCCAACAGACACGGAGGCCATTGTTAAGCCTTTGGTTGCCCTAGCAACTATCCCCAAAATTCCACCCCGGGGGGCCAATAGTGTTCAGACGTAGCTAGCTTCTATTCTGGATGTTGCAGCAAGATGGCAGCTTTGTGATGCCTGATGCCCGCTGTGGAGAGTGAGGGCTCAGCTCCTACGTCAAAACCATACACTTGACATAACTATAAGCTGAGTTGCAGTAAACCACTTGCAATCTGGACATACAGTTAGGAAATGTTGCAAGAAGGTGTTATATGCATAAAAGGAAAGCATAAGAGGATCACCCTTAACTTAGCGTGAATTTTATTAAGAACTCCATTAAAAAATGATACACTCTTGCAACCCCCAGTACAAACATTAAATGTATACCTTTTTAAATTTGGGAGCCCATAAGTAACAGATGAGCAAAGCATTGCATCTGTTAGAGGTATTCATCACAAGCAATGTAGTAAAAACACTTTTATTTCATCATGACATGCTATTTTTTTTCCATCTCAAGCTATACATGATGGGACATGTAAACTTAAGGCTATGGACATCTTTGGGGAAAGTTTTTTTTATTGTATTTCACAAATTTTTTGTTAAAAAGCATTTTTCCATTGGTCTTTATTAAAAATTTTCAGCCATTTACCCATACCAGTCTTCAAGTTTTCAGATTATTCTTTCTATTTCTCACTGAAATCCATCATAGAGCTGCTCTGTGGCATGATCTTTAATCTAATTTGTATTTTTCTAACAGCTTATAAACACTTAAAGGGAGTCTATCACCTAATCTGAGCCTTTTAGACTGCTCATATCAGGTTATAGACTCCTTTGCCTACATTACAGCAAGTGCCCAGGCCCCTCGGCGATGTGCCCAGAAAACCACACCGTTTCTATTATTACCACTCCACACTTGTCCCACACCTGTGCACTGCTGTGCCCATTATGGGCAGAGGAACAGGGAGTTGGACTGCGCATGAACCGGTCCGTAGATCAAAATCCAGCAGGCAGAAGTAACCAGCCGCAGCAGAGGACTGCAGTGAAGCCAAAGAAGGGGCGGGTCGGCGCAGCATCATCTTTCCTCTAGCAGGCGCAAGATTTGTGAGGGGAAGGAGGAGGTAATAATAGGAAAGGAGAGCGGGCCAGAGGGGTGAAAGAGGTGTGGTTTTCTGGGCACATCGCCAAGGGGCCTGGGCACTTGCTGCAGTAACCCCACCCCTGTACACTTGCCAAACCTCATTAGCATAAGTTTTAAGTCTTTTTGGAAGATCTCGGCGAGGGACTACACAAATAAAGGTAACATTGTAATGTGGGCAAAGAAGTCTATAACCTGATGTGAGCGGTCTAAAAGGCTCAGATTAGGTGACAGACTCCCTTTAAGCTAAAGTATGATAAATTGATTTGGTAAGCATGGTGGCTCACTGGTCAGCACTGGTGCCTTGCAGCACTGGGGTCCTAGGTTCTAATCTGACCATGGCATGAAGTTTGCATGTTCTCCCTATGTTTGTGTAGGGTTCTCAAAATAGATACTGATAGGGAACTTAGATTATGAGCCTCAATGGGGCCAGCGTGATGCTAATGTCAATGAAGAGCTGTGGAATATGTAAATGCTATATAAGTGATCAAAATAAACTAATAGGAATTCAGCTTAGATGAGTGTTCAAGAGCTGCCAGGAGTGAAAAGATGAGGGCTACAGCTATAGCCAACAGAGCTGCTCTCTGACACATTTCAGTGAGAAACAGAAAGAACAGTCTGTAAAATCAGTAAAAACCTGAAGTCTTTAATAAAGACCAATTGGAAAAAACATTTTAGGCCAAATATGCATAAATATACAATAATAAAATAAATGGAATAATATTAAATTATGAAAAAACAAAGGTGTCCATAGTTTTTAAGTGAGAAAAGATAACCAAATAGATTAATTAGAATTTAAATTTGACCTAATTGTTTTTTTTATTCTGATTCAGTAGAATCGGAATTTCTTGAGAGGGACAGTGCAGGGAGCATAGAGCAGGGATTGACAATTTTCATCCCCATAGGACAGCATGGCGGAAGTCTTCATGTTGTGGACAAGCAATGCTCTTCAGAAAACTGACCCAGTACTGTGTTCTGAAGTGTAAATAATAGTCTGTTGTGGATTTTCTGAAACTGAATGTCTCCATTCATTTCAATGGAAGATTTTCCTAGAAATTGTAAGTCTTCATTCATACTAAGTGCTCAGGTGCTCTCCATAAGGAGAAATTGTGCTCCCCGGATCCCAACTAGGGCCTCTCTCCTAGGTATGCCAGTTCTCTCTGCTTTGCACTGATGAGAAAAAACAGAAACGACCATGGGTGTCAATTGCTGAATAATATACACTAAAGTAGTGCGGCTATATAAGCAGACTTCCCAATATTACGTGTAACTGGAAGAGCTTTTTACGCAAGAAAAAACTAAGAACTAAAGCTCATAGACATCCAATTATGAAAAATAAGTATACTTTATTAGTTTGCACTGATGAGGGCTAATCTAAGTTATGCTTCAAAGCCTTTTTAAAAGGCTATGCATTGATTTATTAGACTGATATCCAACATGTGGTGGATAACAGAGGCTTAGTTTTCTGTTACTTTTAGAGAGAAAGCTAATTTGTATACCCAGAGGAGTCTTGTCTAGCCTATAAAACTACTCACTTGGGTGAAATCTCTCTGTGTGTCTCTTCTTTCTCCAAGTCTGTCTGTCTCTGTCTGATTCGGGAAGAATTGTTTCATAAATGAATCAAATGTTTTTGCAGGTTCAGTCTAACTGGTACAAAATGAATTTTATCGGTATAATGTATGGTGTTGAACATTTGACTGGACATTCTACTCTTTAAATACCACTCCTGGCCTGAAATGTTATACTGTTGATGAACTTTTAACACTGACTAATACTTATACCAAAGTGTTTTTTATGAACTATTAATGAGCTTTATGTCCCTTAATGGATGCCCCGAATGTATTGGAAGCTGGACAATACCAGTAGTTTATACACTTGTATGTAAAGGTAAGGATTCTCATTCCGTTACAGATTCTGTTATATTCAAGATTTGGTCATGTGCTGTTCTATTTCACTTTTTTCATAGTATAACATGCTCATGTGTTACATGATTTTGCCTAATACATTTTCTGTTTTATCTTAAGGACATGCCAGACACTTTCATTATATATTCAGATTCAGCAGAGGAATCAGGTCTAGCAGTATATAATGTGTGTGATTGATGTTATTGGTGAAGCAGGACAGTAATGAAATATATGATGAAATGGAATTCATATTTCCCAAGAGGCAGAGGATATATACCACAAAGCAGATCATATTTTCAGCTTTCTAAGACCAGTTTCTATTTTAATATTCCACATTACAAGCTGCACATACTGAGATATGCAATACAATTTGTTGGTTCACCTGTGTCAGACCACAATTCAAGGAGATAAGTGCACTTTTATGATTCAAAACCTCTAATGCACCTCAAATAAATATGAATTATAACAAATAAGCTCTCAAGGATTCATTGTATGATGAAAGAGATTTATTATGTTAGGTTCCAATTACTTAATAACATTAAAGGGTTTTCCGGTATTAAAGGGACACTGACAGGCCGTTAGAGCATATAAAGTGACATATATTCTTCTATTGATCTCAATATGCTTAATTAAATTATACCATTATCACCCCTTGCTGACTTTCCGTTACTTATAAAAAGTGTTTTTATCAATATGCAAATTACCTTACTTTGTGCCCAAGGGGCTGTCCCTCATTCAGTTCTGTGCCCAGCCGCGCCCCAACTGCCGTCTCCTAGTGCCGCCCAGCTCATTAGTATTCACTAGGGATGTCCCGATACCATTTTTTTAAGACTGAGTACGAGTACCGATACTTTTATTTAAGTACTCACCGATACCAATTACCGATACTAATTTTAACAATAAAATACACACACATGTATTTTCTGACCACTGACCAACCAAAAGGCCCAAAAACAGAACTATAACATTCCAAGGAGACATTATACTGTATGGGGGCCACAAAGAGACGTTATACTGTATGGGGCAGCCACAAGGAGATGTTATACTGTATGGGGGCAGCTACAAGGAGAGGTTATACTGTATGGGGGGCAGCCACAACGAGACGTTATACTGTATGGGGGCAGCTACAAGGAGACGTTATACTGTATGGGGCAGCCACAAGGAGATGTTATACTGTATGGGGCAGCCACAAGGAGATGTTATACTGTATGGGGCAGCCACAAGGGGACGTTATACTGTATGGGGCAACCACAAGGAGACATTACACTGTATGGGGGCCACAAGGAGATGTTATACTGTATGGGGGCAGCCACAAGGAGATGTTATACTGTATGGGGGCAGCCACAAGGAGACGTTATACTGTATGGGGGCAGCCACAAGGAGACGTTACACTGTATGGGGGCAGCCACAAGGAGATGTTATACTGTATGGGGGCAGCCACAAGGAGACGTTACACTGTATGGGGGCAGCCACAAGAAGACGTTATACTGTATGGGGGCGGCCACAAGGAGACGTTATACTGTATGGGGGCAGCCACAAGGAGACGTTATACTGTATGGGGGCGGCCACAAGGAGACGTTACACTGTATGGGGGCAGCCACAAGGAGACGTTATATACTGTATGGGGGCAGCCATAAGGAGACGTTACACTGTATGGGGCAGCCACAAGGAGACGTTATACTGTATGGGGCGGCCACAAGGAGACGTTACACTGTATGGGGCAGCCACAAGGAGACGTTATACTGTATGGGGGCAGCCACAAGGAGACGTTATACTGTATGGGGCAGCCACAAGGAGACGTTATACTGTATGGGGCAGCCACAAGGAGATGTTATACTGTATGGGGCAGCCACAAGGAGACGTTATACTGTATGGGGGCAGCCACAAGGAGACGTTATACTGTATGGGGGCAGCCACTATTATACTGTATGGGGGCCACAAGGAGACGTTACACTGTATGGGACGGCCACAAGGAGACGTTATACTGTATGGGACGGCCACAAGGAGATGTTATACTGTATGGGGGCCACAAGGAGACGTTATACTGTATGGGGGCCACAAGGAGACGCTACTGTAAGGAGTCAGGAAAACAATTTTTGAAGCACCCCTCCTCAGTATAATAGTCTTGTGGCCATCATACAGTAATGTATATTTCTTCTTGCCCTAATGCCTGCTTTTAGAGATCAATGTGCAGCTTGCAGGCAGGAAGGGAAGGACCAGGGCCATAGAAGACAGACACTATCACCTTTGGAGGGACTCGCTCCTGGCAAACACAGCTCTGCTGCAGTAAACACAGTGGAGCAGACTGTGATGTAATTATAGTTATTGCAGGGACTCAGAGAATCGTCTGAGAGTTTATTAGTTAAAAGAATCTAATGAGTCAGAGACTGTGTCACCCCAGACTTCCTGCTCTGCTACATGCACCCTGTACACACACAGCTCCACTACATACTATACTAATAATGCCCTTCCCCCGGACGGACTTACAGGGAGCCGCAGAGCAGGAAGCCTGGCAGGGACTCGATGACACGGTCTGTGACTCATTGGATTCTTTTAACTAATAAACTGTCAGACGATTCTCTGAGTCCCTGCACTACGCTCCCTGTGCTGTGAGTCTCTGATTGGTTGGAGGGAGGGGCGGGGCGGAGCTAGCTTCCACTGTCGGCTCCTATTACACAGTGCCTGCTGCTGCCTCTGAAGCTGTTAGCTGTGCGAGGTGAAGGGGCAGGCTGCGGACTGACACAGACAGATAGAAGCGGCGCACAGGTATCGGCAGTGGTATCGGGGACATTTGCACGAGTACATGTACTCGTGCAAATGCCCGGTATCGGTCCCGATACCGATACTGGTATCGGTATCGGGACATCCCTAGTATTCACTGCACTGGGCGGCTTTTTTTTCTCCCGACGCGGTGAAATCCCGCGCATGCCCAGTACTATCTTCCTGATATCAGCCTCATCTTGTCGCTCCGTGTCATGTCACTTTATATGCTCTAACGGCCTGTCAGTGTCCCTTTAAATACTCTTTATGTAGTGCCTGCACATCACCCCTGAAGCCAGTGTATGGCTGCAGCGAGGGATATAAACACTCCGGAGACCTGGTCATGGATGCAGCTGAGGCAGCGCAGAGGACAGGACCGGTAGGGAGCAGGTAAGTATGAATTTTCTCTTTCAGTAGGCAGGATATGAGTATTAGATAAAAAAAAATTAATACCAGAAATCCCCTTTAAGTTTCATTACATATACATAATGGTCTGACCAGATTATTAAATCAAATGAATTCCCACATAATTTGTAGTAGGAGTGACATTTTGAAAGAGAGCTGACTTTATGGCATAGACCAGGGATTCCCAACCTGCGGCCATCCAGCTGTTGCAAAACTACAATTCTCAGCATGCCTACAGCTATCAGCCCACAGCAGGGAATGGTGGGAGTTGTAGTTTTACAACAGCTGGAGGGCCGCAGGTTGAGCATCCCTGGTTTAGACTTCCCTGATAATGTGGTGGACCCACTCACTTTGAAACAGTTTTTCAGAAAACAAAATGGGCAATTAGACAGAATCCACCTCAACATACCTTGACTATAATGCAGTGAAATACTTCTGGTCAGGTTTAACATACTTATTAACCCGTTTCCTACTGCCCACCGTGTAAATACGTCCTATCTGCACATGCCCTGTGCAGATAGCACGTTTATACACGTGCAGGCAGCGCTTTAATCCCAACGCTGATCAGCACTGGGATTAAAGCTCCTGCAATGTAGCAGGAGCAGGTTGGGTCCTGGCTGACAGACACAGCGGGACCCTGAGGAGAAGACAGAAGCGGTTTATTACCGCTTCTGCCTTCTCCTGTGCCGGCAGGAGGGAGCTGCATGAGCGCATGGTGAAGAGCAGGAAGCAGCAGAGCCACTTCTTCTGTTAGTCCCGGCGGTCACACCGCTGGGGGTGTCTAGGGCAGGGGCAGAGCTGCAGGGTCTAAGGAGACCCTGATCAGTTCTGCCTGTGTGTCATGCCCCCACAGGGGGCTGTTTTCCCCTGTAACTGGGGCTCCTGTGGATCCTAAGAAATAAAGTAGATTGGTGGTTGGCTCACACTCAGGTGATTACGGGCAGGTGCTGCAAACTCACAACTTGGGTGCCCGAACCCAAAAAATGGTAAACAATATAACAAAAAGAAAGGAGTGAGCACTCACACTATCTGGACCATGGGAAATGAATGGTATTTAATAATTCGTATCAACACTCAATTACAGTAAAATCACATAAAATAATAAATGGTACCAACATAAAATCACACTGGCGGGTAATAGTTGTGCAAACCTTGTGTAATGATTGGTCACACTTCACACTTGTCACCACCTAAGATTATATGGTGACAATGAAACCGCAGGCCGCAACTTAGCAGCTGTAGTATCCCGGTACAAATTCGTATGGCTCCGGATTAAAGTGTCCACGTGCATAAAAATGTCTCTCAATAGAGCAGTCTCTCCACAGTTATTCCGGTGTATCTACACAGGGCTATAGATAATATGTGCCCAGTTCAGGTTCCTACCTCATTCCAAGATTCACCAAACTGTTCTCCGCTGGGCCGTCCTGCCACGAGCAGCAAGTGATGCCGGCCGCTTCGGCGTCTCACGTCACAGATCTCTAGTCGCTGACGTCACAGTATCGCGGGAACAGAAAATTTGGCTGATGTGGATGGTAGGCAATTGTTGGAACCTGTATTCAGCTCCTGTGTCCTAGTAAAGTGTTAGTAAGATTCCTTATCGCATGGCCATGCAATGTATTCCATCCGAATCCAGTGGGTTAGGTGGGCGCTTCTTCCAGTCACCAGACGCGTTTCGGGGCGTTCTACACCCCTTCCTCAGTGGTAAAAGCGCAAGACCTCCCACTCCACCTTTTATAGCCCATTCGGTACTCCGGAAAATCCGGATTTAGGACAAATATGTTCCATTGCAGTTTCAATGCGGTAATGCTGCGATTTTTCGCAACCTCATTGCGTTTTATCATAAATCCAATTAAAAACATATTGGGATTATCATATACCCCATTCATAATTTAAAATAACATTTTATTAACTATAAAAACATTAATATTATAAAAATATAAATAAGTCCCTAATCATACAAATTTATCCATATATAGTCGGCTGAGAAGTCCATAGATCAAGATCATATATATATATTTAATGGAGAAACTGATAGCAGCATGGGAAGATCAAAACGGACGTACTATGGTGGGAGTCCCCACTCCGAGGGGAGGCCCCAGAACCCAAAATGGTAAACTCTGGGACCCCCCATCGGAGACGGGACCCCCACCCTATAAGAAGCCGAAAATCTCCAAATCCGAATTCAGGCCTGCCGGTAATAGGCAGCCAAATTCATAGATGTGTTTAGATTCGGCTCTGGACATCCTCTTTATATAGTCCCCACCTCTCCAATGTTTATTGACTTTCTCTAACGCTGTAAAAAATAATTTAGACGGGTCCCTATTATGTACCTCGTCATAATGTCTCGAAACAGAATGTTTTGCATAACCCTTTCTAATATTAGCAATGTGTTCACTGATTCTAATCTTTAATGTTCTCTTGGTTCTACCAATGTACTGGCGTTTACACGGACACTGTAGTAGATAAATAACTCCAGATGTATTACATGTGAGACAATCATTTATCTCCCAAGTGAATGAATTATGTGTTGAGTGTACGGTGTCTGTCTTTCTATCTTGAAGGCTCATTTTACATCCTATACACCTCCCACATTTGAAAAACCCCTTTAAATTCAGAAAAGAACCCATATTATATGTAAATTTTTTCTCTTTTACTGATGGGGCTATTTTAAGTTTCAAATTCGTGGCCTTTGTATATATTATTTTCGGTGTATTGGGTAACTGTGGGCCAATCACCCTATCACTCAATATGTGATACCAATGTTTAGTTATAATACTCTTGATCTTTTTATAATTACTACTAAACGGTAGAATCATTTTGATATCAATCTTGTGATCCTCAGATGTCGCTACTGGCCCTTTTATCTCAAAAAATGACTTTCTTTCAAGAGTTCTCACTTTATTTAGGGATTCATCCAAGATAGAAGTTGGATACTTCTTCTCTAAAAATTGAAGTCTCATTTTGACAGCTTCTTCCTCAAATCTAGCTTCTTCTGTACAATTCCTTTTTAGCCTCCGAAATTGACCTAGAGGAACATTCAGTAGCCACCGTGGTAGGTGGCAACTGCTAAAGAGGATGAAGCCATTCTTTGCCGTCGGTTTCTGGTATGTACTACAGAGATAGCGATCATCCACTTTCCTAATTAACAGGTCTAGAAACTCTGTTTCTTCTTTAATATTAGGTGTGAACACCAGATTTCGATCATTCTTATTAATGGTTTCCAAAAATTCAGATAGTTCAGTCTCTCCCTTCCTCCAGATAAAAATTATATCATCAATGTAGCGCCGCCATAGGACCAGATCCCCCCCAAGTCTGGGCCCAATGATGGTATGTTCCCATTCTGCCAAAAATAAATTAGCATAACTTGGGGCGAATCTGGTCCCCATGGCGGTGCCACATTTCTGCAAGAAGTATTACCCCTCAAAATAAAAATAATTGTGCTCCAAAATGTATTGGATACCTTCCAATATAAGTTGGATTTGGGGATCCTTGAATGTACCATTTTTAATCAATTGTTGCTCAATTGCCTCCAACCCCTGCTGGTGGTCTATGACCGTATATAGGGATTGGATGTCCAGAGTCCCCATGATCCAACCAGGCTCAATATTCAATCCTTCCAAAATTTGTATGACCTGGGTTGTATCCCTCAGGTAGGATTTTATATCCTTCACTAATGGTTGGAGCTGAGTGTCTATATATTTAGACAAATTGGAGGTAATAGATCCTATCCCGGACACTATAGGGCGTCCCGGGGGATTACTTAAACTTTTGTGTACCTTGGGCAAACAGTAGAAGGTGGGTAGCCTTCCTTCTGTGCCCAAGATAAACTCTGACTCATGTTTAAGAAGGACACCCTGTTCCAAGCCTTTATTACAGAGGCCCTCCAAACCCTGACTAAATCTTTGTATTGGATTGTCTTTCAGTTTAACATATATCCTCTGATCCTCCAACAGTCTAAGACACTCTGTATTGTATTGATCGGTATCCAAGATAACTGTCGCTCCGCCTTTATCCGCCGGACGAATAGTCACATTATTATCCTTCTGGAGCAATTTAATAGCCTGAATTTCCCTTTTCGTTAAATTATTGTTATTAGGGGGTCTGATTTTAATTTTCCTTAAATCATCTTCAACACATTTTTGGAATGTTGCAATTTCTCTGCTGATCTCATTACGTGGGAACATTTTAGATTTCTTTTTTAAGGAGGTATGATTAAATACCTCTGAGGGTTTATTAACAGGGAAGCTTCTCATTTGGGGATTTTTTAAAAAATATTTTTTGAGGCAAAGATTCCTAATAAACTTTTGGACGCCTATATAGGTTGAGAATTTATCTATAGTGTTGGACGGAGCAAACTTAAGCCCCTTATTTAATAAATTAATCTGTGATGCAGTGAGAATTTTAGTGCTTAAATTAATTACCGATCCCATCTCTGGGCTTGTGAGTGTCTCCGGTGTCTTGGCTCCTTTTCTCCTACTTCTCCTTGTTTTTCTTTTTCTGAATGATAGTGCTGTTGGTGATTTGTGTGATTGTAGTGATGATGTGTATACTGATTCCGTGTTTGGTAATTGGAATGTGAATTCTTGCCTGTCGGGTGTTGATATCTGGTGTTCTTGTGCCTCAAATTGTACGGTGATCTGTGCTGTGGTGGTGTCTGTTCCCTGTACCTCGTACGTGTCCTGTGATGTGCCGGGGTTAGATCTAAAAAATGCTGTCCTGCTAATTCCTCATACCTGTTACTCACTGGTACGTTATAGGTATTCGTCGCTTCCTCTCTCCCCAATTCCAACAATTCCTGATGGGAATTGTTCCCTTCTCCCTGAGTCTCTACCAATCTATCCTGTCGTCTATCGGTATAGACTTCTATATACTTATTGCTTTTCTTATTAATTATATCAACCTCTAACTTATCTAAACTTCTACATAGTCTATCTTGCCACATACTGAATTCTGTGTTTTTAGGAAATTTCTCTATATGTTCTTTTAGGTTCCCAATCTTTATATTCAGATCACCCAGAATCTCTGTTCTCCTTTTAATGATGCAATTCATCAGAGCTATCGACTGACTGGTAAGTAAGTTATTCCACTCTCTGGTGAATTCATCACTAACGAGGTCCTGTGCGGGACTCTTATTAATCAATAAACCTTTTGGGATCTTGGTTTCTTCCACAAAGTATTGCAGGGAACGGATCTCCCAATGCTGCCTTAGCTGTTTTTGTAACAGGTTCTCCAAATTTCTGAAGCTCTCTGTCATTGTATTATTGACTAGAGCTACATTTTGATTAGAATCATTGAATCTATAGCTCTCAGCTTTCAGCCGCTTACTCTCCATATGGTGCCAGATGTCCATAATACACCCAAGGGAGCCCAACCACAGATTACGGGCCGTAACACAAGAAATAAAGTAGATTGGTGGTTGGCTCACACTCAGGTGATTACGGGCAGGTGCTGCAAACTCCATTAAATATATATATATGATCTTGATCTATGGACTTCTCAGCCGACTATATATGGATAAATTTGTATGATTAGGGACTTATTTATATTTTTATAATATTAATGTTTTTATAGTTAATAAAATGTTATTTTAAATTATGAATGGGGTATATGATAATCCCAATATGTTTTTAATTGGATTTATGATAAAACGCAATGAGGTTGCGAAAAATCGCAGCATTACCGCATTGAAACCGCAATGGAACATATTTGTCCTAAATCCGGATTTTCCGGAGTACCGAATGGGCTATAAAAGGTGGAGTGGGAGGTCTTGCGCTTTTACCACTGAGGAAGGGGTGTAGAACGCCCCGAAACGCGTCTGGTGACTGGAAGAAGCGCCCACCTAACCCACTGGATTCGGATGGAATACATTGCATGGCCATGCGATAAGGAATCTTACTAACACTTTACTAGGACACAGGAGCTGAATACAGGTTCCAACAATTGCCTACCATCCACATCAGCCAAATTTTCTGTTCCCGCGATACTGTGACGTCAGCGACTCGAGATCTGTGACGTGAGACGCCGAAGCGGCCGGCATCACTTGCTGCTCGTGGCAGGACGGCCCAGCGGAGAACAGTTTGGTGAATCTTGGAATGAGGTAGGAACCTGAACTGGGCACATATTATCTATAGCCCTGTGTAGATACACCGGAATAACTGTGGAGAGACTGCTCTATTGAGAGACATTTTTATGCACGTGGACACTTTAATCCGGAGCCATACGAATTTGTACCGGGATACTACAGCTGCTAAGTTGCGGCCTGCGGTTTCATTGTCACCATATAATCTTAGGTGGTGACAAGTGTGAAGTGTGACCAATCATTACACAAGGTTTGCACAACTATTACCCGCCAGTGTGATTTTATGTTGGTACCATTTATTATTTTATGTGATTTTACTGTAATTGAGTGTTGATACGAATTATTAAATACCATTCATTTCCCATGGTCCAGATAGTGTGAGTGCTCACTCCTTTCTTTTTGTTATCCTGTGGATCCTGTTAAAAAAAAACTGTCCTCCAGAGGTCAAAGAAATAAGAAAGTAAGTGGCGCTATACAGACACATTGTATTGAATAACTCAGTGGCTATACAACCCCTTTAACTTTTTCAGACAAAAATATGCAGACAGAGTCCATAACAATATCCATGACTGTGATGGTTTGGTACATTTATTAATTTATGAAACTTTGCAGCAGATTTTCAGAAAAAAATTACAATTGGACGTGGTACAAAACAATATACCATGACTGTTAGATAGTTGTAAAGGTTGGAAAAAGACAAAAGTCCATCAAGTCCAACCTGTAATCCTGCTATATTGATCCACGGAACAAATCCCTGGATCAATCTCCATTTTTCTTTTAAAAAGGGGTTTGGCCAAAGGGAAAGGGTGCATAGAACAAGATTTCTATACATTGTTATAAGCCTCAATGTTATTTTGAATTAAAAATTCATCTAAACCTTTTTTGAAGCCATCTACTGTATTAGCTGTGACCAGCTCCTGCGGCAGGCTATTCCACAGATTCACATGCCTTAGAGTAAAGAATGCTTGTCGCTTCTTTTGACAATCTTTTTTTCTCCAGGCATAGGGATTGGTCCCTTGTTTTTTGAGGGGATTTAACACAGAATAGCGTCCCTTGATATTTTTTGTAAGGTCTGTTTATATATTTGTACAGGTTAATCACCCCATTAGACGTCTTTCTTCAAGGCTAAACAAATTCAGTTCATTTAATCGTTGCTCATAACTAAGATCTTCCAGGCCTTTTATGAGTATAGTTGCTCTCCTCTGTACTTTTTCTAACTCCAGGGCATCCTTTTTATGGACTGGTGCCCAGAACTGAACCGCGTATTCCAGTTGAGGACGCACCAACGCTTTGTATAGTGGCAATATTAAATCCCTGTCCCACAAGTCCATACCTCTTTTAATAAAAGACAAAATTCTGTTGGCCTTAGAGGCACCTGACTGGCATTACATGCTTTATTTAGTCCATAATCTACTAATACACCCAGATCCTTCTCAACAAGTGACTGTCACTACCAGAGCTTTGGGACGTTCTCACGGCTCTGTTTCTCCACCCCTGTGATGATTTCACTACTAGAGCTGGGAGGAGTTCTCACTGCTCTGTTTACTTTTGGTTTCCTTCCTCCCAGCTGTTCCTCATGCGTTTGATTTCCCTCTCTTTATATCACCCCTCCTCTTATTGTAGGGCGTGGATTATAGTTCTCATTTCAGTTGTAGCTCTTGCTTTAGTATCTTCACTTGTAGCTATCAGTTCACTGGACCTGTGTTCTGCTGCAGCAAGCACTCCGGATATTGCCAGCTGTCCTTGGATCCGTCTTCTCTGCGGCTGCAACACCTTCAGCTAAGTGTACAGACATTGTTGTGTACCTGATTATTTTCTGACTGGATCTGAGGTGGCCACGGTTCCCTCCATATACTGAGTAGGGCACCGGTGGCCGTGCCCCTTCCACTATTGTAGGGGTTACAGTGGTCATCAGTCTTAGGCACGTGGGCATGCCTCGTTCCGCCATTTGGATCCGGGCATGTGCTTTAGCAGCATAGGGAGAGCTTTGAGGGTCGGACAGGGGTCACCCTTTATCCTCCCTAGTTTGGGTCCGGTCAGTAGCTCTTTTACTGTGTATACTATTGTTGCTCACATACAGCCGTGACATTATAATCCACCAAAACCGTCCTTTTTTGACATGGATCCGCTTTCTGGCCTGGTTGACCGCATGCAGGGTCTTTCTTTGGAAGTAGCGGATCTCCGTCAATCTATGACTCAGCTTCAAGCATTGGGCTCTGCTCCGGCTCATGGAGTCTGTTGCGAGCCAAAGGTCTCACTTCCGGAAACGTTCTCCGGGGGCAGTGAGAATTTTGTTCGCTTCAGAGAGGCATGCAAACTCCATTTTTGCTTGTGTCCCCACTCCTCTGGTAATCAGGAGCAGAGGGTGAGGATTGTCATCTCCCTGCTCAGGGGTAATGCTCAGACTTGGGCTTTTTCGCTGCCATCAGGGGATCCCTCCCTTCGATCTGTGGAAAGATTTTTTGCGGCCCTGGGGCAGATTTATGATGATCGTGTTGCTCTGGCCGAATCTAACTTACGTGTTTTATGCCAGAACAAACTGTCTGCAGAGCTTTATTGTTCTGAATTTCGGAGATGGGCAGCTGATTCGGGTTGGAATGATGCTGCACTCCGGAGTCAGTTCTGTCATGGTCTCTCAGAGAGATTGAAAGATGCGTTTGCTTTCCATGAGAGACCAACGTCCTTAGAGTCTGCCATGTCATTGGCGGTACGCCTTGACAGGCGTCTAAGAGAAAGAAGCGAGACCTCTCTGTCCAGCCATCGTCAGTCTAGGGGCAGTGGTGCGGACTCATTCAGTGTGCAGGGGCCTCACCCTGCCTCGCTCCCCTCTGAGGAGGAGCCCATGCAGCTAGGTCGACTTGCCCCTGATAAAATAGGATTTAGTCCTCAGAGTATAGTGTGTTTTTGTTGTGGGGGCATAGGTCATTTGGCAAATGTTTGTCCGTCTAGGAGATTCTTGAACTGTACTAAGAGCGATAATAAGAGAAAAACCTCAAAAGGTAAATCATCAAGTTCTGCTTCATCTGCTACTTTGGGCAAAGTTGATGTAGGAATTGATGCTTTTCCTCTGACCTGCAGTTCCCGTTTTCTCCTGTCTGCCAGGGTGGCGCTAGAGAGCAAAGTCATTTCTTGTGAGATTTTTGTCGATAGTGGAGCGGCCGTCAATCTTATTGACACTCAATTTGTAGCCATGCATGGTTTTCAGGTTTGCACATTAGAAAAGGATATACCTGTTTTTGCTATTGACTCTGCTCCACTCTCACAGAGATCTCTGAAGGGCATTGTTCACAATATCCGGCTAGCTGTAGGTAACACTCATGTGGAGGATATATCTTGTTTTGTCCTTAACGGATTGCCTTCTCCTCTAGTTTTGGGGTTACCCTGGCTCACTAGACATAACCCCACTATTGATTGGCAAGGAAGGCAAATAAATGAGTGGAGTGACTTTTGTAGAGAGAATTGTCTCACAGCGACTTTTGCAGAGGTGTCTACTAAAACTGTGCCATCATTTCTCTCTGATTTCTCGGACGTGTTTTCCGAGAGCGGTGTTCAGGAGCTACCTCCTCACCGGGAGTTTGACTGTCCCATTAACCTCATTCCCGGCGCCAAGCTGCCAAAAGCACGCCTCTACAATCTCTCACAACCGGAAAGAATCGCAATGCGAACTTATATCTCCGAGAGTCTCGAGAAGGGGCATATTCGTCCCTCAAAGTCCCCTGTGGCCGCAGGGTTTTTTTTTGTTAAAAAAAAAGATGGCTCTCTGAGACCTTGCCTAGATTTTAGGGAGCTGAACCGTATCACGATTCGCGATCCCTATCCCCTTCCTCTGATCCCGGACCTCTTCAACCAAATTGTTGGGGCCAAGGTGTTTTCCAAATTGGATTTGAGAGGCGCGTACAACCTGGTCAGGGTCAGAGAGGGGGATGAATGGAAAACGGCCTTTAATACCCCTAACGGGCATTTCGAGAATCTCGTTATGCCTTTCGGCCTGATGAATGCTCCGGCCGTCTTTCAGCATTTTGTTAATAGTATTTTCTACCATTTAATGGGGAAATTTGTATTGGTGTATCTTGATGATATTTTGATTTTTTCCCCTGATGTTCAGACCCATCAGGATCATCTTTTTCAGGTTCTGCAGATTCTGCGGGAAAATAAATTGTACGCCAAGCTGGAGAAATGTCTTTTTATGGTATCGGAGATTCAATTTCTGGGTTTTCTCCTCTCTGCTTCTGGTTTTCGCATGGATCCGGAGAAGGTCCGTGCTGTACTTGAGTGGGAGCTTCCTGAGAATCAGAAGGCATTGATGCGCTTTCTGGGTTTTGCGAACTATTACAGAAAGTTCATTTTGAATTATTCCTCTGTTGTCAAACCCCTCACTGACATGACAAAAAAGGGGGCGGATTTTTCCTCTTGGTCGGAGGAGGCGCTTGCAGCCTTTTCTAAGATTAAAGAGAGTTTTGCGTCTGCTCCCGTCTTGGTGCATCCCGATGTTTCCTTACCTTTTATTGTTGAGGTGGATGCTTCCGAGGTGGGTGTGGGTGCGGTTTTGTCCCAGGGCCCTTCTCCTGCCAAATGGCGACCCTGTGCCTTTTTCTCTAAAAAACTCTCCCCGGCAGAGAGAAACTATGATGTGGGAGATAGGGAGGAGTTGGCCATCAAGTTGGCTTTCGAGGAATGGCGCCATTGGTTGGAGGGGGCCAGGCACCCTATCACCGTTTTTACCGACCATAAGAATCTGGCATACTTGGAGTCGGCCAGGCGTATGAATCCGAGACAGGCCAGATGGTCTCTGTTCTTCTCCAGATTCAATTTTGTTGTTACATTCCGACCTGGGATAAAAAATGTGAAGGCTGATGCTCTCTCTCGCTGTTTTCCGGGAGGAGGAAACTCCGAGGACCCGGGTCCCATTTTGGCGGAGGGGGTAGTTGTTTCTGCTCTATATTCCGATTTGGAGGCCGAGGTCCAGGCTGCCCAGACTGAGGCACCTGCCCGTTGTCCTTCTGGGAAGTTGTTCGTGCCTCCTGAGCTACGTCACAAACTCTTTAAAGGAGCATCATGATACGGTTCTTGCTGGTCACCCCGGGAGTAGAGCCATGGTAGATCTCATTGCTCTGAGATTTTGGTGGCCGGCTCTTCGTAAGTCGGTGGAGGGTTTTGTGGCTGCTTGTGAGACGTGCGCTCGCGCTAAGGTCCCTCGTTCACGGCCTTCAGGTTCCCTTCTCCCGTTACCCATACCTTCCCGTCCTTGGACACACCTGTCCATGGACTTTATCACGGATCTTCCTCGTTCCTCGGGGAAGTCGGTGATCCTGGTGGTGGTGGACCGTTTTAGCAAGATGGCTCATTTCGTACCTTTCCCTGGTTTACCCAATGCTAAAACGTTGCCGCAAGCTTTTGTCTACGATATTGTTAAATTGCACGGCATTCCCTCTGATATTGTTTCCGATAGAGGCACGCAGTTTGTGTCCAGGTTCTGGAAGGCTTTCTGTTCTCGCCTGGGGGTTCGGCTGTCCTTCTCTTCTGCTTTTCACCCGCAGTCGAATGGTCAGACTGAGCGCCTTAATCAGAATCTGGAGACATATTTGTGCTGTTTTGTGGCAGAGAACCAGGAGGATTGGTGCTCATTTCTCCCTCTTGCTGAGTTTTCTCTGAACAACCGTCGTCAGGAATCTTCTGATAAGTCACCATTCTTTGGTGCATATGGGTTCCATCCGCAGTTTGGGACATTCTCGGGAGGGGCTCTTTCTGGTTTACCTGAGGAGGAGAGATTTTCCTCGTCTTTGTCTACCATTTGGCAAAAGATTCAGAGTAATCTTAAAAAGATGAGTGAGAGGTATAGGCGTGTGGCTGATAAGAGACGTGTGCCTGGTCCGGACCTGAATGTGGGTGATCTGGTGTGGTTGTCTACAAGAAACATTAAACTGAAGGTTCCCTCCTGGAAATTGGGTCCCAAGTTTATTGGGCCTTATAAAATCTTGTCAGTCATCAATCCTGTTGCCTTCCGTTTTGATCTTCCACGGGTTTGGAAGATACATAATGTATTTCACAGATCTCTCTTAAAACCATATGTCCAGCCCACGGTACCCTCCTCTTTGCCTCCTCCTCCGATTTTGGTTGATGGCAATCTGGAGTTTGAGGTTTCCAGAATTGTGGACTCTCGCATTGTCCGCGGTTCTCTTCAGTACCTCGTTCATTGGAAGAGTTATGGTCCTGAGGAGAGAATGTGGGTTCCGGTGTCGGACATTAAAGCCACTCGCCTCATCAGGGCATTTCATAGGGCTCATCCTGAGAAGGTGGGTCCTGGGTGTCCGGAGTCCACCCGTAGAGGGGGGGGTACTGTCACTACCAGAGCTTTGGGACGTTCTCACAGCTCTGTTTCTCCACCCCTGTGATGATTTCACTACTAGAGCTGGGAGGAGTTCTCACTGCTCTGTTTACTTTTGGTTTCCTTCCTCCCAGCTGTTCCTCATGCGTTTGATTTCCCTCTCTTTATATCACCCCTCCTCCTATTGTAGGGCGTGGATTATAGTTCTCATTTCAGTTGTAGCTCTTGCTTTAGTATCTTCACTTGTAGCTATCAGTTCACTGGACCTGTGTTCTGCTGCAGCAAGCACTCCGGATATTGCCAGCTGTCCTTGGATCCGTCTTCTCTGCGTCTGCAACACCTTCAGCTAAGTGTACAGACATTGTTGTGTACCTGATTATTTTCTGACTGGATCTGAGGTGGCCACGGTTCCCTCCATATACTGAGTAGGGCACTGGTGGCCGTGCCCCTTCCACTATTGTAGGGGTTACAGTGGTCATCAGTCTTAGGCACGTGGGCATGCCTCGTTCCGCCATTTGGATCCGGGCATGTGCTTTAGCAGCATAGGGAGAGCTTTGAGGGTCGGACAGGGGTCACCCTTTATCCTCCCTAGTTTGGGTCCGGTCAGTAGCTCTTTTACTGTGTATACTATTTTTGCTCACATACAGCCGTGACAGTGACTCTCCCAGTTTTACTCCCCTTAGGACATATGCTGCATGCAGATTATTAGCCCCCAAGTGCATAACTTTACATTTATCTATATTGAACCTCATTTGCAAAGTGGAGGCCCTAACAGTAAGTTTGTCTAAGTCAGCTTGTAATTTATTAACATCTTCCATAGACTGGACCGTATTACAAAGTTTGGTGTAATCTGCAAAAATAGAAACAGCACTATTAATCCCATCCTCTATGTCATTAAGGAATAAGTTAAATAATAGCGGACCCAGCACAGACCTTTGGAGTACACCACTTACAGTACAGACCAAAAGTTTGGACACACCTTCTCATTCAAAGAGTTTTCTTTATTTTCATGACTATGAAAATTGTAGATTCACACTGAAGGCATCAAAACTATGAATTAACACATGTGGAATTATATACATAACAAACAAGTGTGAAACAACTGAAAATATGTCATATTCTATGTTCTTCAAAGTAGCCACCTTTGCTTTGATTACTGCTTTGAACACTCTTGGCATTCTCTTGATGAGCTCCAAGAGGTAGTCCCCTGAAATGGTTTATAATAAAGAAAACTCTTTGAATGAGAAGGTGTGTCCAAACTTTTGGTCTGTACTGTATAACCGGGGACCACTCGGAGTAGGAATCATTCTCCATGCGGGACATGTTTCACAAAGGCCTCTTGAGAAATACCAGGATTGTTCCAATTGGATCTTGAGAGACAATATGCGCCCACCCCCAAAAAGCCCTATAAGTATGTGCTGAAAAATAAAGATGTCAGATATTTAACCACCTAAGTTCAGTCTGGGCTGGTTATTTAACTCCTGATCGGAAGCAAACTGGATATTCATTGCACAGGGAAATATTCATGGGTTGGAGGTCTGATGCCTCATCTTATACCAGCATAAACCTGCCTGAAGAAAACCGCTAACAGTATCAACCACCTTTGCAAAGTCCCAAAACACCATATCGACAGCCTTCCCTCTGTCCAGGCTTCTACTCAGCACCTCATAAAAAACATGTTAGTTTGACAGATTCTGTTCTGAGTAAAACTATGTTGGCTATCAATATATTATTGACAGTTACATAATCCTGTATGTAGTCCCGTAGAAAGCCCTCAAACATTTTTCCCACTATGGATGTTAAGCTTTTTGGTCCTGGACTCCTGGTGAAGACCTGACAGCCTTTTTGAAAAATGGGCACCACATTCGCCTTGCACCAGTCTGTTGGTACAATGCCTGTAATTAAAGAACCTGTAAAAATTATGAACAGAGGCAAAGCTATAACTGAACTGAGCTCCTTTAGAGCTTTGGGGTGTAATCCATCTGGACCTGGGGCCTTGTTCATTTTTAAGCATATTAAGGACCATATCTACAGTCAGCCAGGTAAGTATGTTACTTGAGGTATTTACACCAGTGGCACCACCCTCATTAGATGCTGTCACTTCGTTTGTATATACAGAGCTAAAAAAAAAAAAAAAAAACATTTAGCTCGGCCTTCTCTCGATCCTCAGTGACCATCACCCCGTTACCATCATTTAGGGGTTCTACATGTTCTGACTTTGTTTTGGGGTTGTTCTTACTTTCTTTGGCCATTTGTATTTAATTGTGTATTTTCAATGATTTTATTACCCCCTTACATAATTTATTTAGTTCTTTATACTTTTTAAAGGCTACAGCTGATCCCTCCGATTTGTATTTCTTAAAGGCCCTCTTTTTATAATTTATTTTTACACAATTTTTAAGCCATGTGGGGTTAATTTTATTCGCTTGTACTTGTTACCTCTAGGAACGTATTTAAAGGGGTTGTCCGAGTTATATAAATATATGCCCATGTGCCTTATAACCTATCTAATAATACTTTTGTAGTTTACATGTTATTTCTATGGCACCGGGATTCTGCAGGGCCGATGCGGGTCATGTGACCCATGACGTCATCCACCAGGCTCCTGTGATGAAGTGTCTCGTGTATAGGCTTATCCCTGCCTGAGGGAGTGGTCCTGCTCTGTAAACGAAATGTCAGAGCCTTGTGTGCCCGCCCCCTGTATCTGGCTGCACCAGCTCGCGCATGTGCGATCCTTACCAGTGCTGGCAGCCTTGTGAAATGAGCATCACCCTTATCCACTGTAGTGCCTGCCGCCCTCCCTCTGCGCTTGGCTGCCGGCCGGCTCCTGCTACCAGTGCAGGCAGCTGTGTGAAAACACCAGAGACCTGACCCACTTTGGACCCCAAAGCCACCCCCCCCCCCCCTTCCCCCCAAACAACCACATACAAGTAAGCCTTGCCCATGATTAAAGCTGACAAAGATCAAAAGGCACAAGCCTTCAAATGTGACAGCGTTGGAGGTTTGTTTTCAGAGTAGCAGAGCTAAATGTGTCACCTGTAGTACACTGAGTTATTCCAATGTAGGAGAATGATAAGCAGTAGAACTGTGTTTTGTTAGATGCAGGACAGATGAAATGTAGCAGGAATGTAGCTGTGCTAACTTTGTCAAATGTAGTGGCTTTTGGATCTTTACACATAGTACTGAGTTCTACACATGTAGCAGTGCTTGGCTTGTCAGGTGTAGCAGAGATGTAACAAGGCAGAGGCCCTCAAATGGGACAATGCTGGAGTTTTATTTCAGAGTAGCGGAGCAAAATTTGTCATCTGTAGTAAAATGAGTTCTTCCAATGAAGGAGATTGATATGCAGAAGAGCTGGGTTTGTCAGATGTAAGAAAGCTGAGATGTATGAGGACTGTGTTTGTTAAATGAGCTTTGACAGCTGAATTTATCAAATGAAGTGTAGGCGAGCTGAGATATAGCAGTGCTGACTTTGTCAAATGTAGCAGAATTCAGTTTTTCTGGTGTAGAAGTGCTCAATGTATATAAATGATAAATATATTTATAGAGATATTTAATTTACCGATCAATATCACTATATATAATATATACCATCTATGTATATGAAGATAGAGATATATATATACATATACATACAGGGTGGGCCATTTATATGGATACACCTTAATAAAATGGGAATGGTTGGTAATATTAACTTCCTGTTTGTGGCAAATTAGTATATGTGAGGGGGGAAACTTTTCAAGATGGGTGGCGATCATGTCGGCCATTTTGAAGTCGGCTATTTTGAATCCAACTTTTGTTTTTTCAATAGGAAGAGGGTCATGTGACACATCAAACTTATTGGGAAGTTATTTACAAGTTTCTCTTTGTTTACAGCCATTGACATGTCGCCGAGGTTAACACGTGAGGAGCGGATAGAAATTGTGTTGATGTCTGGTGAACGCAGTAACCGGGTCATTGCAGCAGATTTCAATGCAAGACACCCTACGAGACCACCCATCTCCCATGCTACAGTTAGCAAACTGCTTGCTAAGTTTCGTGAAATTCTGTAAAAAATGACCTGTGAAATCCGAAAGGTGCTTTTTGGAATATGGGCCCCTTTGCCCACCTAGGCTGCAAAAAAGTGTCACACATCTGGTATCTCCGTACTCAGGAGAAGTTGAGGAATGTGTTTTGGGGTGTCTTTTTACATATACCCATGCTGGGTGAGATAAATATCTTGGTCAAATGCCAACTTTGTATAAAAAAATGGGAAAAGTTGTCTTTTGCCAAGATATTTCTCTCACCCAGCATGGGTATATGTAAAATGACACCCCAAAACACATTCCCCAACTTCTCCTGAGTACAGAGATACCAGATGTGTGACACTTTTTTGCAGCCTAGGTGGGCAAAGGGGCACAAATTCCAAAGAGCACCTTTCGGATTTCAAAGGTCATTTTTTACAGAATTTGATTTCAAACTCCTTACCACACATTTGGGCCCCTAGAATGCCAGGGCAGTATAACTACCCCACAAGTGACCCCATTTTGGAAAGAAGAGACCCCAAGGTATTCGCTGATGGGCATAGTGAGTTCATGGAAGTTTTTATTTTTTGTCACAAGTTAGTGGAATATGAGACTTTGTATGAAAAAAAAAAAAAAAAAAATCAGCATTTTCCACTAACTTGTGACAAAAAATAAAAAATTCTAGGAACTCGCCATGCCCCTCACGGAATACCTTGGGGTGTCTTCTTTCCAAAATGGGGTCACTTGTGGGGTAGTTATACTGCCCTGGCATTTTCCAGGGGCCCTAATGTGTGGTAAGTAGGTAAATGACCTGTGAAATCCTAAAGGTGCTCTTTGGAATATGGGCCCCTTTGCCCACCTAGGCTGCAAAAAAGTGTCACACATGTGGTATCGCCGTATTCAGGAGAAGTTGGGGAATGTGTTTTGGGGTGTCATTTTACATATACCCTTGCTGGGTGAGAGAAATATCTTGACAAAAGACAACTTTTCCCATTTTTTTATACAAAGTTGGCATTTGACCAAGATATTTCTCTCACCCAGCATGGGTATATGTAAAATGACACCCCAAAACACATTCCCCAACTTCTCCTGAGTACGGCGATACCAGATGTGTGACACTTTTTTGCACCCTAGATGCGCAAAGGTGCCCAAATTCCTTTTAGGAGGGCATTTTTAGACATTTGGATACCAGACTTCTCACGCTTTGGGGCCCCTAGAATGCCAGGGCAGTATAAATACCCCACATGTGACCCCATTTTGGAAAGAAGACACCCCAAGGTATTCAATGAGGGGCATGGCGAGTTCATAGAAATTTTTTTTTTTGGCACAAGTTAGCGGAAATTGATATTTTTAATTTTTTTCTCACAAAGTCTCCCGTTCCGCTAACTTGGGACAAAAATTTCAATCTTTCATGGACTCAATATGCCCCTCACGGAATACCTGGGGGTGTCTTCTTTCCGAAATGGGGTCACATGTGGGGTAAGAAAAAAAAATAATAGTTCCGCTAACTTGGGCCAAAAAAATGTCTGAATGGAGCCTTACAGAGGGGTGATCAATGACAGGGGGGGTGATCAATGACAGGGGGGGTGATCAATGACAGGGGGGGTGATCAATGACAGGAGGGGTGATCAATGACAGGGGGGTGATCAATGACAGGGGGGTGATCAATGACAGGGGGGTGATCAGGGAGTCTATATGGGGTGATAACCACAGTCATTGATCACGCCCGTGTAAGGCTTCATTCAGACGTCCGGATGCGTTTTGCGGATCCGATCCATCTATCAGTGCATGCGTAAAAAACATGCGGACATCTGAATGGAGCTCTACAGGGGGGTAATCAATGACAGGGGGGTGATCAGGGAGTCTATATGGGGTGATCACCACAGTCATTGATCATGCCCCTGTAAGGCTTCATTCAGACGTCCGGATGCGTTTTGCGGATCCGATCCATCTATCAGTGCATCCGTAAAAATCATGCGGACATCTGAATGGAGCTTTACAGGGGGTTGATCAATGACAGGGGTGTAATCAATGACAGGGGGGTGATCAGGGAGTCTATATAGGGTGATAACCACAGTCATTGATCACGCCCCTGTAAGGCTTCATTCAGACGTCCGTATGCGTTTTGCGGATCCGATCCATCTATCAGTGCATCCGTAAAAATCATGCGGACATCTGAATGGAGCTTTACAGGGGGGTGATCAGGGAGTCTATATGGGGTGATCACCACAGTCATTGATCATGCCCCTGTAAGGCTTCATTCAGACGTCCGGATGCGTTTTGCGGATCCGATCCATCTATCAGTGCATCCGTAAAAATCATGCGGACATCTGAATGGAGCTTTACAGGGGGGTGATCAGGGAGTCTATATGGGGTGATCACCACAGTCATTGATCATGCCCCTGTAAGGCTTCATTCAGACGTCCGGATGCGTTTTGCGGATCCGATCCATCTATCAGTGGATCCGTAAAAATCATGCGGACGTCTGAATGGAGCTTTACAGGGGGGTAATCAATGACAGGGGGGTAATCAATGACAGGGGGGTGATCAGGGAGTCTATATGGGGTGATCACCACAGTCATTGATCACGCCCCTGTAAGGCTTCATTCAGACGTCCGGATGCGTTTTGCGGATCCGATCCATCTATCAGTGGATCCGTAAAAATCATGCGGACGTCTGAATGGAGCTTTACAGGGGGGTGATCAATGACAGGGGGGTGATCAATGACAGGGGGGTAATCAATGACAGGGGGGTGATCAGGGGCTAATAAGGGCTTAATAAGTGACGGGGGGGGGTGTAGTGTAGTGTAGTGGTGCTTGGTGCTACTTTACTGAGCTACCTGTGTCCTCTGGTGGTCGATCCAAACAAAGGGGACCACCAGAGGACCAGGTAGGAGGTATATTAGACGCTGTTATCAAAACAGCGTCTAATATACCTGTTAGGGGTTAAAAAAAACACATCTCCAGCCTGCCAGCGAACGATCGCCGCTGGCAGGCTGGAGATCAACTCTCTTACCTTCCGTTCCTGTGAGCGCGCGCGCCTGTGTGCGCGCGTTCACAGGAAATCTCGCGTCTCGCGAGAGGACGCGCCGGCGCGTCCAGGAGGAAAGAATCAACCACCTCCAGGACGCATCTGTGCGTACAGCGGTCCGGAGGTGGTTAACATAGTACATAAGGCCGAAAAAAGACGTTAGTCCATCCAGTTCGGCCTGTTATCCTGCAGGTTGATCCAGAGGACGGCAAAAAAAAAAATGTGAGCTAGAAGCCAATTTTCCCCACTTTTGGGGAATAAAAAATTCCTTCCCGACTCCAATCAGGCAATCAGAATAACTCCCTGGATCAACGACCCCTCTCTAGTAGCTATAGCCTGTAATATGACGCTCCAGAAATACATCCAGGCCCCTCTTGAATTCCTTTATTTTACTCACCATCACCACCTCCTCAGGCAGAGAGTTCCATAGTCTCACTGCTCTTACTGTAAAGAATCCTTTTCTATGTTTGTGTACAAACCTTCTTTCTTCCAGACGCAGAGGATGTCCCCTCGTCACCGTTACAGTCCTGGGGATAAATAGATGATGGGAGTGAGCTCTGTACTGACCCCTGATATATTTATACATAGTTATTAGATCTCCCCTCAGTCATTTTTTCTAAAGGGAATAACCCTAATGTTGATAATCTTTCAGGGTACTGTAGTTGCCCCATTCCAGTTGTTACTTTAGTTGCCCTCCTTTGATCCCTCTCCAGCTCTGCTATGTCTGCCTTGTTCACAGGAGCCCAGAACTGTACACAGTCCACCATGTGTGGTCTGACTAATAATTTGTAAAGTGGTAGGACTATGTTCTCATCACTGCCATCTATGCCCCTTTTGATGCAACCCATTATATTATTGGCCTTGGCAGCAGCTGCCCGACACTGTTTTTTGCAGCTTAGTTTGCTGTTTATTAAAATTCCTAGATCCTTTTCCATGTCAGTGTTACCGAGTGTTTTACCATTTAGTATGTACGGGTGACTTGCATTATTCATTCCCATGTGCATAACCTTACATTTGTGAGTGTTAAACCTCATCTGCCACTTATCTGCCCAAGCCTCCAGTCTATCCAGATTGCTCTGTAGCAGTATATTGTCCTCTTCATTGCTAATTACTTTACACAGTTTGTCATCTGCAAAAATTGATATTTTACTGTGCAAGCCTTCTACAATATCATTAATAAATATATTAAAGAGAATAGGGCCCAATACTGACCCCTGAGGTACTCCACTAGTGACAGTGACCCAATCTGAGTGTGTACCATTAATACCCACCCTCTGTTTTCTATCACTCAGCCAGTTACTTACCCACATACAGACATTTTCTCCCAGTCCGAGCATTCTCATTTTATATACTAACCTTTTATGTGGTACAGTGTCAAATGCTTTGGAGAAGTCCAGATATATGATATCCATTGATTCGCCGCTGTCAAGTCTAGAACTTACCTCCTCATAGAAACTGATTAAATTAGTTTGGCATGACCGATCCCTCATGAAGCCATGCTGATATGTCGTTATTTGCTTATTTCCGCTGAGATGCTCTAACATAGCATCTCTCAGAAAACCTTCAGTTTACCCACAACAGATGTTAAACTTACCAGCCTATAGTTTCCTGGCTCTGTTTTTGGACCCTTTTTGAATATTGGCACCACATTTGCTATGCGACAATCCTGTGGGACATTCCCTGTCAGTATAAAGTCCGCAAATATCAGAAATAAGGGTCTGGCTATGACATTACTTAATTCCCTTAGGATACGGGGGTGTATGCCATCCGATCCTGGCAATTTGTCTATTTTAATCTTTTTAAGTCGCTGATGTACTTCTTCCTGGGTCAGACAGGAATTCATCTGCTTTATACACCAATCAATGATTGTCTTTTAAAGTACATTTAAAATTTTTATTTCCTTTACTTTTGTAGGGCTCACAACAACATTGTAACGGGGTTCCGAAGGTGCACTCGGTCCCCCATTAGCCGCAGACCTGCTGCTTAGCTTTGGGAGCGAGGATCTGTGTTTGACCTCGTTCCCAGGGCGGCTTTACTAGCTGGGTGGCTCCCTGCTCCTAAGTCTGCCTTGAGCGCTGAGCTGATCACTCGGTGCTCGACTGGTTGGTCTGTCGGTCATGTGACGCTGGCCACGTCACGTGACCCTCACTCCCCACTATAAATACAGGCAGCCTGCTGGCCACAGGTTGCCTGTTAATTTAGGTTCCACCTGTGATTTTGTCTTTCCTGGCGTACTTACCTCCTGCTGAATTCCTGACCATCCTCTGCCTGCTCCTTGTGTACTTTGCTGCTCTCTTGGTAATCTGACCTCGGCCTCCTCCTGACGATCCTCTGCTGACTCCTTACTTCACGTCTCTCCTGGTATTTATGACCCCGGCTTCTCCTGACTATTCTCTGCTTGCTCCATTTGTACTTTGTAGCTTTCATGGTATTGACTCGGTCCGTTCACGTTCTGTTGTTTGTCTGCCTGTCATCCCTGCACTTATTCTAAGCTAGGGATTGCCGTCCAGTTGTCCCCTGTCATTAGGACTTGCGAGGCAAGTAGGCAGGGCCAGGGGTAAGGGTGGAGCGCAGTGGTCACTTCCCTCCCCCCTGTGTGTGCGCGTGTACGCGACCGTTACAAACATGATTAAAAAAAATAAATGTGCAGCGAGAGCAGCGCGAAGGAATGAAGAAGTTCAGGGCGCTGCAGATGCGAAAGATAAGGGAGCTGAAGCTCCAATTATCCCACCAGCTGGGCATAATGGAGGAGGCCAACCAAAAGGCCCTTGATGAACTGCTCCAAGAGCAGAAAAAAAAGAAAAGTTTTTAATTTTTTTTTTGGGCTTCTGTTATTTATGTTATTAATATTCTTCTTTATTTAAAGATTGTTTTATTAAACTTTATTGTTCTATAAAATTTGTTGTGTTTTGTTTTATTGTAACCAATGGGGTTACAGTACGGACAATTTAGTCTGGGCCAAAGTAATAATTCATTATCCTTACATACAGCAGTCGCCGTTACATGGAAACAGGGTAATAGACATGGCACCGCTTATGGTCGGACCAATTCTTCACTATGACTATTTACTTGTGCCGGTGGTCATGTGTGTGCCACAATTCAAACCGAATACTGCGGACTGTGGCGCGCTTAGCAGCACGCGTGACGGGACCAGGTCCAATCATAGACCTTGTGCAACATGCATACATGTAATCCAAAACTTTTAAAATACAAGTATTAGTAATTAATGTGATCAGGTCATCAAAATAAATAAAAAATTATGGCTATAAATGGAAAAAAAATTGATTTTAGGTTACCGTTCTAACATTACATTGCATTTAAAATTGTATGTGTGTGGGGTATGAGCAATGGGGTATTGGCCAATGGCCATCTGAGGAGAGGTGTACCTGTGTAGTGAGGCGACGGTACGGTATGGGGTGTACAGCTGGTTCACCTCTACGTGGTGCACCCTGGGTTATGGTAAATGAGAGACGGGAGAAGGAAAAAAAAAAGTGTTAGTCGTGGGTCTTCAAGAAGAGGGTCCGGGAATAACTTCGCAGGGCGCCAAAGGGAAGGCGGACAGTGTAAAAGGAAGGTTCTACTCGATTGGACAAAGATATATATATTGGACAAAATTATTGGTAGAGCAAAGGAGGGCCGGCTGCCACTGGTCTCAACCTAACCCTGATGCCCTCAGGGTAGGTGATAGGTAAAAAAAAGTAGTGTTGCGTCGAAACGCTGAAAAGGACCAGAAAGGAGGCGCCAAAATCCCTAGGATCTATTACTTGGATCGTAAAAAAAACTAAAATAGAATTTATGGGGTTTGTAAAAACAAGTGGAGTAGCAATACTTACACACTCTCAGGATGTATATACTCTCAGGATCAGACCACATAAAGTCAAACAATGGTATAGAGAATAACGTATAAAATCAAGAAGTACCGTATAAAATCAAAATATTAATGACTCACTTCACCCAGAAGGGTAATGTGGGATAAAGCTCAAGACACCCACATCACACCTCCTGCGCCTGGGCCGCATGTAGAGATTTCAGGCTCAAACAATGACCACTCAGGAGTCTTTTTTCTTTTCTTTTATTCCAAAGCTAGGGTAGGGGAGTGAACAGCTCAACACGTTTCGTGGCCTCTTAGGAGCAGATATAGTCACAATAAAAACAATGGTGTTTAAATAACAGAAAAAAAAACGCCAAAAATGCTTCCAGTGACGTCACTTCCGGTACCTGCATTCGTTCCACGGTGGAACGAACCGGAAGTGACGCCCCACGAGCCATCAAGTAACAAGATTATAATGAAAGCTGATATACATGTAGGTTTAACATAATTGATTCTAAATACATATGGGGATGATGCGTGGTGTCTGAATTACCGTTCGCAGCGGTCCTCAGGTGTCTCTACTAGTCTCATCATTGAGTATGGTGCGTTCTCTGTGGAACGCATCTCGGACTTCCGGTGCGCTCCCCCGTGGAACGCACCCGAACCGGAAGTGCGCTCGAAAGTGGACCACTCCTTTTTTCTTTTATATAACACACCTAAGAAGTAGCGGTCCCTAAAGAATAAAGTACCCAGTGGCCCAAATAAGGATTTGTATTAAAAATATCCCCAAAGAATGGTAGGGGCGGGGCCACGTGATCGAGTACCCAGTCACATGATCGGGATCTCGTATTGCCGGTCTAAACCTGTCGGGCACTAGCAGGACATGGTGAACTTTAACCTATATATTCCATTCATAAAAAATAGATGTAAAATCTGGGGGGCTAGCTGGATATTGCTATATAGGGATGCCACGTCGAGCGTTTGGGTTACGCTCAACGTGGCATCCCTATATAGCAATATCCGGCATGACTTGGGAGTACGTGCAGTTAAACACTTTCTCGAGCGGTACCCTGAAATGCCTCTCATCCAGAAGGACTTCATTATGAAAAATCAATTGAATTCATTCTGGAACACAATTATTTTATCTTTAATCAGACCTTTTATATTCAAAATAGGGGTACCGCTATGGGTACATAATTCGCACCATCCTATGCAAATTTGTTTGTGGGCCTCTTTGAAGAAAATATAGGTCTCCAATCCCATAAGGATGTGTTTTTTTACCGTTGCTACATTGACGACATTATCATCATTTGGGGTGGTAGCATTAACCACCTCCGGACCGCTGTACGCACAGACGCGTCCTGGAGGTGGTTGATTCATTCCTCCTGGACGCGCCGGCGCGTCCTCTCGCGAGACGCGAGATTTCCTGTGAACGCGCGCACACAGGCGCGCGCGCTCACAGGAACGGAAGGTAAGAGAGTTGATCTCCAGCCTGCCAGCGGCGATCGTTCGCTGGCAGGCTGGAGATGTGTTTTTTTTAACCCCTAACAGGTATATTAGACGCTGTTTTGATAACAGCGTCTAATATACCTGCTACCTGGTCCTCTGGTGGTCCCATTTGTTTGGATCGACCACCAGAGGACACAGGTAGCTCAGTAAAGTCCCACCAAGCACCACTACACTACACTACACCCCCCCCCGTCACTTATTAACCCCTTATTAGCCCCTGATCACCCCTTATTAGCCCCTGATCACCCCATATAGACTCCCTGATCACCCCCCTGTCATTGATTACCCCCCTGTCATTGATCAACCCCCTGTAAAGCTCCATTCAGATGTCCGCATGATTTTTACGGATCCACTGATAGATGGATCGGATCCGCAAAACGCATCCGGACGTCTGAATGAAGCCTTACAGGGGCATGATCAATGACTGTGGTTATCACCCCATATAGACTCCCTGATCACCCCCCTGTCATTGATCACCCCCCTGTCATTGATTACCCCCCTGTAAAGCTCCATTCAGACGTCCGCATGATTTTTACGGATCCACTGATAGATGGATCGGATCCGCAAAACGCATCCGGACGTCTGAATGAAGCCTTACAGGGGCATGATCAATGACTGTGGTGATCACCCCATATAGACTCCCTGATCACCCCCCTGTAAAGCTCCATTCAGATGTCCGCATGATTTTTACGGATCCACTGATAGATGGATCGGATCCGCAAAACGCATCCGGACGTCTGAATGAAGCCTTACAGGGGCATGATCAATGACTGTGGTTATCACCCCATATAGACTCCCTGATCACCCCCCTGTCATTGATTACCCCCCTGTAAAGCTCCATTCAGACGTCCGCATGATTTTTACGGATCCACTGATAGATGGATTGGATCCGCAAAACGCATCCGGACGTCTGAATGAAGCCTTACAGGGGCATGATCAATGACTGTGGTGATCACCCCATATAGACTCCCTGATCACCCCCCTGTCATTGATTACCCCCCTGTCATTGATCACCCCCCTGTAAAGCTCCATTCAGACGTCCGCATGATTTTTACGGATCCACTGATAGATGGATCGGATCCGCAAAACGCATCCGGACGTCTGAATGAAGCCTTACAGGGGCATGATCAATGACTGTGGTTATCACCCCATATAGACTCCCTGATCACCCCCCTGTCATTGATTACCCCCCTGTAAAGCTCCATTCAGACGTCCGCATGATTTTTACGGATCCACTGATAGATGGATCGGATCCGCAAAACGCATCCGGACGTCTGAATGAAGGCTTACAGGGGCATGATCAATGACTGTGGTTATCACCCCATATAGACTCCCTGATCACCCCCCTGTCATTGATCACCACCCCTGTCATTGATCACCCCCCCTGTCATTGATCACCCCCCCTGTCATTGATCACCCCCCTGTCATTGATCACCCCCCTGTCATTGATCAACCCCCTGTCATTGATCAACCCCCCTGTCATTGATCAACCCCCCTGTCATTGATCACCCCCCTGTCATTGATCACCCCCCTGTAAGGCTCCATTCAGACATTTTTTTGGCCCAAGTTAGCGGAATTATTATTTTTTTTTCTTACAAAGTCTCATATTCCACTAACTTGTGACAAAAAATTAAATCTCACATGAACTCACCATACCCCTCACGGAATCCAAATGCGTAAAATTTTTTAGACATTTATATTCCAGACTTCTTCTCACGCTTTAGGGCCCCTAGAATGCCAGGGCAGTATAAATACCCCACATGTGACCCCATTTCGGAAAGAAGACACCCCCAGGTATTCCGTGAGGGGCATATTGAGTCCATGAAAGATTGAAATTTTTGTCCCAAGTTAGCGGAACGGGAGACTTTGTGAGAAAAAAATAAAAAATATCAATTTCCGCTAACTTGTGCCAAAAAAAAAAAATTTCTATGAACTCGCCATGCCCCTCATTGAATACCTTGGGGTGTCTTCTTTCCAAAATGGGGTCACATGTGGGGTATTTATACTGCCCTGGCATTCTAGGGGCCCCAAAGCGTGAGAAGAAGTCTGGTATCCAAATGTCTAAAAATGCCCTCCTAAAAGGAATTTGGGCCCCTTTGCGCATCTAGGCTGCAAAAAAGTGTCACACATCTGGTATCGCCGTACTCAGGAGAAGTTGGGGAATGTGTTTTGGGGTGTCATTTTACATATACCCATGCTGGGTGAGATAAATATCTTGGTCAAATGCCAACTTTGTATAAAAAAATGGGAAAAGTTGTCTTTTGCCAAGATATTTCTCTCACCCAGCATGGGTATATGTAAAAAGACACCCCAAAACACATTCCCCAACTTCTCCCGAGTACGGAGATACCAGATGTGTGACACTTTTTTGCAGCCTAGGTGGGCAAAGGGGCCCATATTCCAAAGAGCACCTTTCGGATTTCACTGGTCATTTACCTACTTACCACACATTAGGGCCCCTGGAAAATGCCAGGGCAGTATAACTACCCCACAAGTGACCCCATTTTGGAAAGAAGACACCCCAAGGTATTCCGTGAGGGGCATGGCGAGTTCCTAGAATTTTTTATTTTTTGTCACAAGTTAGTGGAAAATGATGATTTTTTTTTATTTTATTTTTTCATACAAAGTCTCATATTCCACTAACTTGTGACAAAAAATAAAAACTTCCATGAACTCACTATGCCCATCAGCGAATACCTTGGGGTCTATTCTTTCCAAAATGGGGTCACTTGTGGGGTAGGTATAATGCCCTGGTATTTTAGGGGCCCAAATGTGTGGTAAGGAGTTTGAAATCAAATTCTGTAAAAAATGACGAGTGAAATCCGAAAGGTGCTCTTTGGAATATGGGCCCCTTTGCCCACCTAGGCTGCAAAAAAGTGTCACACATCTGGTATCTCCGTACTCAGGAGAAGGTGGGGAATGTGTTTTGGGGTGTCATTTTACATATACCCATGCTGGGTGAGATAAATATCTTGGTCAAATGCCAACTTTGTATAAAAAAATGGGAAAAGTTGTCTTTTGCCAAGATATTTCTCTCACCCAGCATGGGTATATGTAAAAAGACACCCCAAAACACATTCCCCAACTTCTCCTGAGTACGGAGATACCACATGTGTGGCACTTTTTTGCAGCCTAGGTGGGCAAAGGGGCCCATATTCCAAAGAGCACCTTTTGGATTTCACTGGTCATTTACCTACTTACCACACATTAGGGCCCCTGGAAAATGCCAGGGCAGTATAACTACCCCACAAGTGACCCCATTTTGGAAAGAAGACACCCCAAGGTATTCCGTGAGGGGCATGGCGAGTTCCTAGAATTTTTTATTTTTTGTCACAAGTTAGTGGAAAATGATGATTTTTTTTATATATTTTTTTTTTTCATACAAAGTCTCATATTCCACTAACTTGTGACAAAAAATAAAAACTTCCATGAACTCACTATGCCCATCAGCGAATACCTTGGGGTCTCTTCTTTCCAAAATGGGGTCACTTGTGGGGTAGTTATACTGCCCTGGCATTCTAGGGGCCCAAATGTGTGGTAAGGAGTTTGAAATCAAATTCTGTAAAAAATGACGAGTGAAATCCGAAAGGTGCTCTTTGGAATATGGGCCCCTTTGCCCACCTAGGCTGCAAAAAAGTGTCACACATCTGGTATCTCCGTATTCAGGAGAAGTTGGGGAATGTGTTTTGGGGTGTCTTTTTACATATACCCATGCTGGGTGAGAGAAATATCTTGGCAAAAGACAACTTTTCCCATTTTTTTATACAAAGTTGGCATTTGACCAAGATATTTATCTCACCCAGCATGGGTATATGTAAAATGACACCCCAAAACACATTCCCCAACTTCTACTGAATACGGAGATACCAGATGTGTGACACTTTTTTGCAGCCTAGGTGGGCAAAGGGGCCCACATTCCAAAGAGCACCTTTCGGATTTCACTGGTCAGTTTTTACAGAATTTGATTTCAAACTCCTTACCACACATTTGGGCCCCTAGAATGCCAGGGCAGTATAACTACCCCACAAGTGACCCCATTTTGGAAAGAAGAGACCCCAAGGTATTTCGTGATGGGCATAGTGAGTTCATGGAAGTTTTTATTTTTTGTCACAAGTTAGTGGAATATGAGACTTTGTAAGAAAAAAAAAAAAAAAAAAATCATCATTTTCCGCTAACTTGTGACAAAAAATAAAAAGTTCTATGAACTCACTATGCCCATCAGCGAATACCTTAGGGTGTGTACTTTCCGAAATGGGGTCATTTGTGGGGTGTTTGTACTGTCTGGGCATTGTAGAACCTCAGGAAACATGACAGGTGCTCAGAAAGTCAGAGCTGCTTCAAAAAGCGGAAATTCACATTTTTGTACCATAGTTTGTAAACGCTATAACTTTTACCCAAACCATTTTTTTTTTACCCAAACATTTTTTTTTTATCAAAGACATGTAGAAGAATAAATTTAGAGCAAAATTTATATATGGATGTCATTTTTTTTGCAAAATTTTACAACTGAAAGTGAAAAATGTCATTTTTTTGCAAAAAAAATCGTTAAATTTCGATTAATAACAAAAAAAGTAAAAATGTCAGCAGCAATGAAATACCACCAAATGAAAGCTCTATTAGTGAGAAGAAAAGGAGGTAAAATTCATTTGGGTGGTAAGTTGCATGACCGAGCAATAAATGGTGAAAGTAGTGTAGGTCAGAAGTGTAAAAAGTGGCCTGGTCTTTCAGGGTGTTTAAGCACTGGGGGCTGAGGTGGTTAAAGATGATCATTTATATCGATGATAAATCAGAATGATTGGGGTCTTCAGTTTACGTGTGAATTTGACTCCAAGGTGTCAATATTTCTGGATATACACATTGAAATCGTTGCGAATAAGATCACTACCAGTACCCACTTTAAAAAGATGGATGCTAATAGCTACCTCGAATACTCTAGCTGCCACTATACAAAATGGAAGAGGAATATACCCTATGGGCAAATGAAGAGAATCCGGAAAAATTGCTCCGATGACAAGATCTTGAGAACACAACTTGGAGTCCTGAAAGATCGTTTTTTGGATAAGGGTTATCCAAAAAGTTTGATCAAAGGCCTCAACTCAGAGGGTTTTGAAATTAGACCAAAAAGAAGCCTTGAAATCAGCTCCCCCAAAAACCACCGACCCAAAGGGATATCAATGTAACCTCATTACCAGGTATAATAGAGACCACCAAAACATCAGAAAGGTACTCATGAAGCATTGGAACATTTTGCTAAAAGACCCTATCCTGAAAAATTCACTCCCCAAATTGCCGTCCATTACATTTAGAAGGGCACAAACTATTAAAAATATCATCGCCCCCTTCTGCCCCAAACTCCGAGCACCCAATAAAACAATCCTTCCTCCCTCAACAAGAAAAGGGTGTTTTAAATGTGGGGTCAAAATTTTTAATGTTGTGCGATGATCACCCATGGCACTAGAGAAAATGAAATAGGAGGTTCATCGGGCCTTTGGGTCCTTAAACAAGAACTAAATTGTGGGACAAAAAATGTCATATCTCCTTAGGTGCCCCTGTGGCCTAAAATATGTCGGTAGGACCACCCAAACCTTAAGGGAGAGAATGTGCGAACATCGTTTAAACATTAAACGCAAAATTCCAACACATAGCGTATCGTGCCATTTTTCTGAACGACATGATGGCTTTGTAACCGATCTCACAGTTACACCCCTTGAAACCATCACTTCATCCTATCAACAGTTATGTTGGAAGGAAATGTATTGGATATTCACACTGAATACTCTATCCCCTTTCGGTCTAAACAAAAGTTTAGAGTACTCAAACTATTGAAGGAATACTGTTGACATACCCTTAACATGTTCATAATCTTTGGGGAGGGTACACATACAATTAGATATACATTCCCCCAGGCCCATACATGTGTGAGTGGCACAAACACAATATCTTCCATTAAGCCCCATATTTCAAAACGCACGGAGTTGCCTTACCAAAACATTTTTAAATTCGATTACGGTATATATGGTATACCCAAGATAATTGATTTCACTTTTCATTATATTATATTTTTCCATATACTTTTTATGATGTACATTTTTTTTTTTTTTTGCTGATGCTATCTTTTGATGTTTATTATATTAAGCGTTTAGCTCATAATTGAGATACTTATTTTATTCTCCAGATCCTACTCTTTCTTCAAATGGATGAATGTTCAATTTTAGATGTAATCCACTTTGTGATTAATTGCTTGAATATGGCTGTTTGCCACAATTTTTATACTTATCGCTTTGTCATTTATTAGGTATTTACCTAGCTATAGCCAGGATTTATTTTTCAGTTTCATTTTGACTCTTATGCCCATTTTCTATAAATTATTGTTATAGACAATAATTAATATAAACAATTAGTATTTATATTGATATCCTGATAAACTATCTACTAATATTTGTTATAACTATTTGTTTTGTATATTTTTTTATATATTTTTTTGATAGGCAAGCCCCGATTTTTTATGAATGAAATATATAGGTTAAAGTTCACCATGTCCTGCTAGTGCCCAACAGGTTTAGACCGGCGATACAAGATCCCGATCATGTGACTGGGTACTCGATCACGTGGCCCCGCCCCTACCATTCTTTGATAGGGATATTTTTAATACAAATCCTTATTTGGGCCACTGGGTACTTTATTCTTTAGGGACCGCTACTTCTTAGGTGTGTTATATAAAAGAAAAAAGGAGTGGTCCACTTTCGAGCTCACTTCCGGTTCTCATCATTGAGTATGGTGCGTTCTCTGTGAAACGCATCTCGGACTTCCGGGGGAGCGCACCGGAAGTCCGAGATGCGTTCCACAGAGAACGCACCATACTCAATGATGAGACTAGTAGACACACCTGAGGACCGCTGCGAACGGTAATTCAGTAATTCAGACACCACGCATCACCCCATATGTATTTAGAATCAATTATGTTAAACCTACATGTATATCAGCTTTCATTATAATCTTGTTACTTGATGGCTCGTGGGGCGTCACTTCCGGTGCGTTCCACCGTGGAACACATGCGGATACCGGAAGTGACGTCACTGGAATCATTTTGGCGTTTTTTTTCTGTTATTTAAACACCATTGTTTTTTATTGTGACTATATCTGCTCCTGATGAAGGGGACCCATTAACCACCTCAGCACCCCTAGCTTAAACCCCCTTAATGACCAGACCACTTTTTGCAAATCTGCACTACACTAATTCACGGTTTATTGCTCGGTCATACAACTTACCACCCAAATGAATTTTACCTCCTTTTCTTCTCACTAATAGAGCTTTCATTTGGTGGTATTTCATTGCTGCTGACATTTTAACTTTTTTTTATATATCAAAAATGACAGAAATTTTTGCAAAAAAATGACATTTTCCACTTTCTGTTGTAATTTTTTTTAAATAAAACTACATTTCTATATAAATTTTTCTCTAAATGTATTGTTCTAATTGTCTTTGATAAACAAAAATGCAATAAGTGTATATTTATTGGTTTGGGTAAAAGTTCTAGCGTTTACAAACTATGGTGCAAAAAAATTAATTTACGCACTGTGACTTTCTAAGCACCTGCCATGTTTCCTGAAGTTCTACAATGCCCAGACAGTAGAAACACCCCACAAATGACCCCATTTCGGAAAGTAGACACCCTAAGGTATTCGCTGATGGGCATAGTGAGTTCATGGAAGTTTTTATTTTTTGTCACAAGTTAGCGGAAATGGAATTTTTTTTTTTTTTTTTACAAAGTCTCATATTCCATTAACTTGTGACAAAAAATTAAATTTTACATGAACTCACCATACCCCTCACGGAATACCTTGGGGTGTCTTCTTTCTAAAATGGGGTGACTTGTGAGGTATTTATACTGCTCTTGCATTTTAGGGGCCCTAAAGCGTGAGAAGTCGTTTGGAATCCAAATGCGTTAAAATGCCCTGTGAAATCCTAAAGGTACTCATTGGAATTTGGGTCCCTTTTGCGCACCTAGGCTGCAAAAAAGTGTCACTCATGTGGTATCGCCGTACTCAGGAGAAGTAGGGCAATGTGTTTTGGGGTGTATTTTTACATATACCCATACTGCGTGTGAGAAATATCTCTGTAAATGACAACTTTTTAAAAAATTTTATACAAAGTTGTCAATTTACAGAGATATTTCTCTCACCCAGCATGGGTATATGTAAAAATACACCCCAAACCACATTTCCCTACTTCTCCTGAGTACGGCGATACCACATGTGTGACACTTTTTTGCAGCCTAGGTGCGCAAAGGGCCCCAAATTCCAATGAGTACCTTTTAGGATGGCATTTTTAGGCATTTGGATTCCAGACTTCTTCTCACGCTTTAGGGCCCCTAAAATGCCAGGGCAGTATAAATACCCCACATGTGACCCCATTTTGGAAAGAAGACATCCCAAGGTATTCCGTGAGGGGCACGGCGAGTTCATAGAAGATTTTTTTTTTTGGCACAAGTTAGCGGAAATAAATTTTATTATTTTTTTTTCTCACAAAGTCTCCCTTTCCGCTAACTTGTGACAAAAAGTTCAATCTTTCATGGACTCGATATGCCCCTCAACGAATACCTTGGGGTGTCTTCTTTCCAAAATGGGGTCATTTGTGGGGTGTTTGTACTGCCCTGGCATTTGAGGGTCTCCGCAATCATTATATGTATGGCCAGCATTAGGAGTTTCTGCTATTCTCCTTATATTGAGCATACGGTTAATGAGATTTTTTTTTTTTCGTTCAGCCTCTGAGCTGAAAGAAAAAATGAACGGCACAGATTTCTTCATTCGCATCGATCAATGTGGATGAGAAAATCTCTGCCAAAAAATGTGCAAAAAAAAAAAAAAAAAGAGGGGAAAGGCGTCTGCCAGGACATAGGAGCTCCGAGCAACATCCAAACCCACTCAGCCCGTATGCCCTGGCAAACCCGATTTCTCCATTCACATCAATCGATGTGGATGAATAAATCATTGCCGGAGTTTATAATTTTTTTATATATATGCAAAGTGTTTGCCAAAGCATATGAACACCGCCCCTCAGATCATAAGCCTCGGCAAAAGTATCTTTTTTACTGCAGAAGAGAAATCTGGTCTTGCAGCGCCGCATACACCGACTTTTGTGTAATCTGACAGCAGCGCAATGCTTCTGTCAGAATCCACATCAGTGCTGCAGCTGGTTGATCGCTTGGTCCACCTAGAAGGTAAAAAAAAAAAAACAGGCAGCAACGCAATAAATTTATTAACATTAACTTAATATAACATTTGAAACAGAACATTAACTTTTATAAACTTTATTGAACTTTTGGAACATTAACTTTTTTGCTTACCTGTTTTTTATTTTTTACCTTTAGAGGACAAACCTCTCCTTCCCCATGGGACAATGTGCAAAGCGCAAATCGCCCAGAGATGTGGCGAAGTACATTATGCACTTTGTCCCAGGTGAAAGGAGAGGTTTGCAGCAGCTCTGTGTGAAAGGGCCCTAAGACCCCTGTGTGTCTGTCCTGTGTCACGCAATCCCTATACTAAGTGTACCTGTGTGTGGTACACTCCCCTAAGCATAGGGAAGGGTGGTCAGGGCAGTCAGGACAGAAATAGCGGGCGTCACGCCTTATTCCACTCCTGCTACAGACACGACATCTTTTTCGGGGTGACGCTTGGTTTGAGGTACCAGCAACAACATTGGGGAAATGTCGCTCGTGTAGACGGCTCACTACACTGGTGGTTGGGGCCACGGAACCTCCTGGATACAGGAGGTTCTCGATGATCTCTTCCTGAAATTTGAGGAAGGATCCTGTTCTCCCAGCCTTACTGTAGAGAACAAAACTATTGTACATAGCCAATTGAATTAGGTATACAGACACCTTCTTATACCAGCGTCTGGTCCTGGGGGAGAGTAAATAAGGAGTCAACATCTGGTCATTGAATTCCACCCCTCCCATGAGCAAATTATAGTCGTGGACCTAGAGGGGCTTTTTAATGACACTGGTTGCCCGTTCAATTTGGATTGTCGAATCTGCGTGAATGGAGGAGAGCATGTAAACGTCACGCTTGTCTCTCCATTTCACCGCAAGCAGTTCTTCGTTACACAAGGCAGCTCTCTCCCCCCTTGCAAGACGGGTGGTAACGAGCCGTTGGGGGAAGCCCCGGCGACTAGGTCGCGCGGTGCCACAGCAGCCAATCTGTTCTAGAAACAAATGCCTGAAGAGGGGCACACTTGTGTAGAAATTGTCCACATAAAGGTGGTATCCCTTGCCAAATAAGGTTGACACCAAGTCCCAGACTGTCTTCCCACTGCTCCCCAGGTAGTCAGGGCAACCGACCGGCTCCAGGGTCTGATCTTTACCCTCATAGACACGAAATTTGTGCGTATAGCCTGTGGCCCTTTCACAGCGCTTATACAATTTGACCCCATACCGGGCGTGCTTGCTTGGGATGTATTGTTTGAAGCCAAGGCGCCTGGTAAAATGTATCAGGGACTCGTCTATGCAGTTGTTTTGCTCAGGGGTATACAAATCTGCAAATTTGGTGTTAAAGTGGTCTATGAGGGGCCGAATTTTGTGGAGCCAGTCAAAAGCTGGGTGGCATCTGGGACGAGAGGTGCCGTTATCACTAAAGTGCAGGAAACGCAGGATGGCCTCAAATCGTGTCCTGGACATGGCAGCAGAGAACATGGGCATGTGATGAATTGGGTTCGTGGACCAATATGACTGCAATTCATGCTTTTTTGTGAGGCCCATGTTGAGGAGAAGGCCCAGAAAAGTCTTAAGTTTGGAAACTTGGACGGGTTTCCACCGGAAAGACTGGGCATAAAAGCTTCCCGGGTTGGCGGCTATAAATGGAGTGGCATACCGGTTTGTTTCTGCCACGACTAAGTCAAAGAGCTCCGCAGTGAAGAACAGCTCAAAAAACCCCAGTGCCGATCCGATCTGAGCTGTCTCAACCCGAACTCCAGACTGGGCGGTGAAAGGGGGAACTACTGGTGCGGCTGAAGATGGGGGCTGCCAATCAGGGTTTGCCAGCACCTCAGGGACTCTAGGGGCTCTACGGGCCTGTCTGTGCGGTGGCTGCGACGGGGGAACTACTGCACGTGCTGCCGTACCAGTTTCAACTGCCCTTCTGGTGCTCGCCACTTCACCATGTTCGACGGCAGTGCTGGTACTAGGTCCAGGATGGGCTGCGCTGCTGGTGTATGCCTCACCACGTAATCTGACAGCGCCAGCCCCACTCTGCTGCCCTTGAAGCGGATCCTGTACAACCTCTGGTCTAGCAACACGGGGCCGGGTACGCCTGGTGGTATCAGGGACCTCAACCTCATCGTCCGAACTTTGGGTCAGACTGCCACTGCTTTCTACAGGTTCATATTCTGACCCGCTGGATTAGTCAGATGAGGGTTCCCATTCCTCATCCGACTGGGTCAGAAGCCTGTAGGCCTCTTCAGAAGAACACCCCTTCCTTGCCATTTGGTCAACTAAATTTAGGGGGTATTCCCTGAGACTACCCAAGAGAAAAAGCAAGCCTGTCTTACAAATGGGAGGCTAGCGAAGTACAGGAAGCTGCTGCGATTAATAAAAAATATCAAAACTGATTTTTTTTTTATCGCCGCAGCGCTTGTGTAGTGATTGTGCAGTGATAAAAAAATAAATAAAAATGTTGTCACTGCAGCGGGGCGGGCGTGGGTGAACGCACGTGTGGGCGACCGATAAGGCCTGATCGGGCAAACACTGCGTTTTGGGTGGAGGGCGAGCTAAGGTGACACTAATACTATTATAGATCTGACTGTGATCAGTTCTGATCACTTACAGATACTATAAAGTACCAATGCTGATTAGCGATACGCTAATCAGCGAATCAGTGACTGCGGTGCGGTGGGCTGGGCGCTAACTGAAGCTAACTACCTACCAAAGGGGCCTAAACTAACCTAAACCTAACAGTCAATACTGGTGGGGAAAAAAAAGTGACAGTTTACACTGATCACTTTTTTCCCTTTCACTAGTGATTGACAGGGGTGATTAAGGGGTTAATAGGGGTGATTGGGGGGGGTGATCTGGGGCTAAATATGTAGTGCTTGGTGTACTCACTGTGATCTGTGCTCTCTGCTGGGACCAACCGACGAAAAGGACCCAGCAGAGAGCACAGAAGCCATTTAACACATTATATTTATAAATATAATGTGTTATATGGCTGGTGGTTCGTTATTTTAAAAGTCACTGTGGCGAAACCAACCTAGCCACTGGGTTTTGGAGAGGCCTGTTTACCAGCCTCTTGCCTCAGGATTATGGCCCATACTAACTTTAAAGGAGAAGACAGACCGGCCGCACAGCTTAAATCTGTCTTTGGAATTGTATTTTGTTATGTGAGGGTACCCAGATAGCTAATTTTATTGTATTCGAGTATTCTGAGTGCCATTCACCTAATAATATGCACTCAGACTTGAGCTATCTGGGATATGTTAAATGTCTGTGTTTGCTGTGGAGGTGTGACATTGTGTGTTTGGGTGGTGATTTCTGTCCTGTTGTCTCCACATGTGTATTGGCGATTTCCCTTTGTCCTGAGATATAATTGAATTGCTCCTTGGGTGTCTCCAGGGCAGAGAGGAGGAAACCATGATGCATTGTGGGGATGTGTTGTGTCTGTGTATCCTGAGTGCTACGTATCTGTCCTGTGTCACAGTCTTCCTTCTGGTCCCCTAGGGGCGTGTCCACCAGATGGGGACCTGCATAAATACGGGTGGGTAGCCCTCAATAAAGTGTTCCTGTTTTATCCTTTATCATTGTCCTGTCCTCGTTACCACGTGTACCCCTGGGGTGTGTATGGACTTGGCAGGCAGATAAACACCCTCCTACTACTCAGTAAATTGAGACCAGGTAATGATCTGTAGCTTTAATGAGCTGAAGTAAGTTGGTGTGAAACTATGAACCAGTAACATGAAGAATGCAATAAGTACATGAACTGCAAATATACATATCATAGAACAGCATACAACATGTCTGCAAGGTTAGCTGACTAGGCCCTTACTTTACATCTGAACTGCTAACTAGCTGCCTACACAGAAATACACATAATGCATGTCTAAAGTTAGTAATAACCACATAGGTATGAAAGAACAGCAAGAAATAATGCCTTACCGGCTATGCAGCCTATAGTAGAAGTTTACATAATCTTGTACAGCAGAGCATGTGAAGGAATATGGCAACTTCTAGAAACTACTCCCCTTCTTGTAGATAAGTGAGGTCACAAAGGGGAGGAGTAACAAAGAGGCTGAACATACACAGAGAACAATATGGAAGTGGTCAGAAGGTGGCGCTAATTGACCATGTTTTAATACAGGACAAACCCTATATGAATTAATTAGCACACATTTATGAGAAGCTGTATGGAGACCTGACAATCATGTTGAGGCTGGTGTTTGGGTAACTGATCGACGCTGGGGATTGCTATACGCTGGGAGATTTGCTATACTCCCCTGGCTATAACTACTAGCTCTTTTAAGAGCTGTTCCTGCTCTCTGGTTTTAGGAGAGGTTCACCCACTGGAGCCTGGAGCCTTGTCGTAGGTCCAGGGTGGGTAGGAGACGGTGAGACCTCAACCAAGCTTTGGCGGTTTGTGGGGTCTGCAGTGCGTACGGTGTTAAGTGGAGTGATTGGAGTCCTCGGAAAGCACTAGGAGCAACTATCGACGGAGGTACCGGGTCGGGGTGCTAGGAGATCCGTTACATTTGGTGGCAAGCAGTGGGATGGCGTCCTAGTGTGAGGAGAAGCAGCTCAGAGACACCGTTCGTGGAGTCTATTGAGGGCAACGCTAGTATCTGTACAGCGCCCCTGGCTACAGCAGGATGGAATCGGCTAGTCTTCGGACAGCGTTCTATGACGAGGAGGAGGAGGCAGCCGCAGACTACAGGGATGCAGACAGAAAGGAAGGCTGGTATGATGCCCTGAAAAATGCCCAGCGGCGGCAAGGTGAGAGTCTCCCCAGTATGAGCAGCTACAGAAGCGTGTGGCGAAGCGGATGGGTCTCTTGGGAGAGCAGCCACTGGATGACTGGGTAACAGTGCTCCAGAGCCTGGTATGTAAGGAGCTTTGGCTAGAGGATGCTTACCAGGCCCTAAGGTGGCATGTCATTCAACATTCCCCCTGGGCAGCTGAGCATGACAAGCCAGAGGGAGAGGAGTTTTATGGTCCGGGCTTGTTATGGGAGTCCTTTGCAGAGCCTGACTTCGGGAGCCCTGCACAGTCCAGACTTCAGAACATCTTCTACAAGAGGGAGGCTAGGCTGGATTAGGAGGACCCCCATGAGGTAGAGAAAGACCTGGCTCACCTAGCAACCCTGGAGTGGGAACTGGAGCAGGACTACTGAGATCTCTTCCACTCCATTGAGAGGGCTCAGCGAGAGAGCAGAGTGTCAGAGGTCCAGAGCCCTTCAGCTGGAAGGATATTGTGGAGGTGTTCTGGGAAGACCCGACTGAAGTATCCCCTGCTTCAGAACCAGCTACAGAGGTAGGGGACCTCATAGACTGGTCCTGGGGGGAAACCCATATGGCAGGTGGAGATGGGGCCGAGATCTCTCCACCGGCCCTACAGGGATGCTGGGCAGTCGGCCCAGATCCCCAACGGCAGCCGGAGTTTCAGGGAGTAGGGACAGTTGGTCCTGCTCCCCAGCGGCAGTATGTTTTGCAGGGAGAGGAGAGCATCGTCTCCATTCCCCAGCGGCAGTGTGTTGTAAAGAGAGAAGAGACAACCGATCTCTCTCCCCAACCACAGGGGGACAGCACCCCTAACTCCGATGGTGCAGATGGGACCGCGGTCTCTGCACCAGGCCTACCAGGATGCTGGACGGCCGGTTCAGATCCCCCACCAACCCTGCAGGAATGCCAGGAGGAGGAGGTAAGCGATTCCTCCTCTCCACAGCCGATCTGCAACAAGGTCCTGGGGATAGGATTCCCTGACCACATCCCAGCGGAAGAGCTGGCATCTGGGCAGAGCGCAGTCGGCCTCTGCCCTCCCCTATCCTCTTATCCAGAGCCTGACTCCCCACAGGCTACCCCAGCAGAAGAGCTGGCATCTGGGCAGAGCGCAGTCAGCCTATCCCCTCCCCTATCCTCTTCTCCAGAGCCGGACTTCCCACAGGCTACCCCAGCTGAAGAGCTGGCAATGGGGCAGAGCGCAGTCGGCCTCTGCCCACCAAGTACCTACAGCTCCAAGCTAGAGAGCAACAAGGAAGCAAGGAGTAGCAGATGCCCACTCAACAGCTGGGGACATACAGAACATAGCCAGGCCCCAAGATTCAACAGGTCCCGTATTGGGTTGTGGTTGGACTGCCAGACTAACTCAGGTATCTGGTTAGTCTTCCCTGGGAGGGGGAGATGTGTGGCGAAACCAACCTCGCCACGGTTTTGGAGAGGCCTGTTTACCAGCCTCTTGCCTCAGGATTATGGCCCATACTAACTTTAAAGGAGAAGACAGACCGGCCGCACAGCTTAAATCTGTCTTTGAAATTGTATTTTGTTATGTGAGGGTACCCAGATAGCTAATTTTATTGTATTCGTGTATTCTGAGTGCCATTCACCTAATAATATGCACTCAGACTTGAGCTATCTGGGATATGTTAAATGTCTGTGTTTGCTGTGGAGGTGTGACATTGTGTGTTTGGGTGGTGATTTCTGTCCTGTTGTCTCCACATGTGTATTGGCGATTTCCCTTTGTCCTGAGAGATAATTTAATTGCTCCTCGGGTGTCTCCAGGGCAGAGAGGAGGAAACCATGATGCATTGTGGGGATGTGTTGTGTCTGTATCCTGAGTGCTACGTATCTGTCCTGTGTCACAGTCTTCCTTCTGGTCCCCTAGGGGCGTGTCCACCAGATGGGGGCCTGCATAAATACGGGCGGGTAGCCCTCAATAAAGTGTTCCTGTTTTATCCTTCATCATGTTGAGGCTGGTGTTTGGGTAACTGATCGACGCTGGGGATTTCTATACGCTGGGAGATTTGCTATATTCCCCTGGCTATAACTACTAGCTCTTTTGCTCTCTGGTTTTAGGAGAGGTTCACCTACTGGAGCCTGGAGCCTTGTCGTAGGTCCAGGGTGGGTAGGAGACGGTGAGACCTCAACCAAGCTTCAGCGGTTCGTGGGGTCTGCAGTGCGTACGGTGTCAAGTGGAGTGCTTGGAGTCCTCGGAAAGCACTAGGAGCATCTATCAACAGAGGTACCCGGTCGGGGTGTCAAGAGATCCGTTACAGTCACCAACCTGCCAGCGCTGATCATTGGCTGGTGACCAACTCCTTGTGCGCCTTTTGCCGACTCGCACTGCGCATGTGCGGGCCGCATATGCAGGTCGGGAGGTGGTTAAGAGGCCCCGAAACGCATTGAGCTGTTCACTCCCCTACCCTGGCTTTGGAATAAAAGAAAAGAAAACAGACTCCTGAGTGGTCATTGTTCGATCCGGACATCTCTACGGGCGACCCAGGCGCAGGAGGTGTGATGTGGGTGTCTTGAGCTTTATCCCACATTACCCTCCTGGGTGAAATGAGTCATTAATATTTTGATTTTATACGGTACTTCTTGATTTTATACGTTATTATCTATACCATTGTTTGACTTTATGTGGTCTGATCCTGAGAGTATATACATCCTGAGAGGGTGTAAGTATTGCTACTCCACTTGTTTTTACAAACCCCATAAATTCTATTTTAGGTTTTTTTACGATCGAAGTCCTAGATCCTAGGGATTTTGGCGCCTCCTTTCTGGTCCTTTTCAGCGTTTTGACGCAACACTAATTTTTTTATGGTAAATGAACCAGCGAATACTGAAATACTGGAGGTCGATCATTACTTCTCAAACTGTGTGTGAGTGAGGAGGTGGGGGACGGGACGTGATGGAGGGGGGTTTAAGGTGGTGGAGGGTTTAAGGGGGAAGGTGGGGTTGGTGTGGGTTTTATAGCATGGGATATACAGTGTGTAGCACGTAAATAGAGGTGCTATGTGCATATGAGAGATATTTGTCTGCTATCCATACATACATGTTACAGACATTGTAGTGTGATGTAACCACTTTAAATTTGTGCCATAATCATTTACCGCTTCACACCCAATGACGTAGCTATACTTCATCCACTAGAATAATTAAACATGGATCAATCCTTATGCGGGCGCCATGGCCACCTGCTTTGTGTGGCTGCATACACCCACGGCTAATCTCCGTGACTGTCAGTAATACCGATGGTAGACATTTAACCCATAAGATGTAGTGGTCACTTGTTAACTATAACAATACAAGCAATATGAATCTTTTAGCAATAGTGTTGGATTTGAAATGCGACTAATATTATTGCATTGCAATTCCAGATTTTGCTATAGGTGGTATTGGTAGAACTAATAAAACAAATATAGTACTGTATGTCAGAATAGTGCCTTATAAAAGTTGGATTCGCAATGCGGTTAATAGCAGCAAATATCGCATTGCTGCTATTTTGATAATGGTGGTATTGGGAGAATTAACAGTCGGATAACGAATATAGTACTATATCTAAGAATAGTGGATTATAAAAGTTGTATTCGCAATTCTGGTGGTAATAATAATAATAATAATAATAATAGTAAATATTATCGCATTGCGATTACAAATTAGCACTGCTAGATTCCATATTCGTTAATTCTAGCAAGTTGACCATTCCATTAAAGACCCAGCAGCAGCTACAAGTTAAAATCGCAATGCAATTAATATAACTTGAATTAATCGCATTGCGATTTCAACTTAGACCTGGTTTACTAAATTACTTTCAATTAGCGAGGATCACGAATATATTTATTAGTCAAAACAAAATTTTCTCCATCTTCGCTAATTCAAGAAAGCAATCCATTGCAAACCAGGTACAAGTTAAAATCGTTATGCGATTTATTAAAGTTATATTATTCGCAATGCGATTGCAACTTAATTCTCAAATCCGACAGTACATGTTAGCATGGAGGCGTTCCCATGGTGATGGGGACGCTCCATGCGCACATAGAGGCGGCAACGGGAACTGACTTGAGCGGGCACAGAGCAGGGAATCATCTCTTAAAAGTACCGCTTTTGAAAAGCTCGGGTAATAAAAAAAAAATTAAAAAAAAATTTAAAAAAATGAATATTCAAAAAAACGAATATATAGCACTATATTCGAAATATTCCCGAATTAGCGAAGTGCCGATATTCTATAAAAAAAATTTGCTATTCGAATATTCGCGCTCAACACTAGGTAAGAAGCAACAACAAGCCTGTCTAGCATGGTAAAATGTTTTGTCGCCCACGGTATCACCATTTACTGGAAAAAAGGTAAGAGGCCACTCAAAATATCTAGGTGTGTATAAGGAAGGGAATGATTTGGCAGATTCCGTTGCCAAACAAGGAGCCATTAATGGAGAAGTCCTGAATGTTGATGACCTTATGGGAACTGTTTAAGTGGAGGCAACGACAAGAAGACAGGCCCAAAAGGAGGCCGAAGCCAATGTGGTGCAATGGAGCCAAGATTCCCCTAGTGAGGATCTCATCGCGAGTCAAAAGGGGGATCCAGTCATTGGTATCTTTTACAAACACATTGAAGATCCACAGAATTGTCCCATAACTGTGGAAGACTGTGTAGGCAAAGAAGAGTTACGAATTTTGATGAAAGGTAAGTCCCAATTCTCGTTACAGGATGGATTGTTGGTAAGAACCTCAAAGAATGGTATCTCATAATGGGTGGTACCCGCGGCATTCCGAGGTTTGATGTTACAGCATGCCCATGACGCACCAACGGCTAGTAATTGAGGTGAGAAGTTAACATGAATTATTACAGGATTACGCCTATTGGCCTCATATGTTGCAAAACGTTCGCACATATTGTCAAGGATGTTTAATATGTCCTCAATTCCATCCACAAGCACCCACTCATCGGGCAACGCTGATGAAAAGGGGGATGCCCATGCCATGGTCAGACATCCAGATTGACTTTATTGGACCAGTAACAACTTCATCAAAAGGCAACAGATATATGCTAACCGTGACTTGTTTATTCGCAAAATGGGTGGAATGTTTGCCTTGCAGAACATGCAGTTCAAGTGTGTGCGCGCGCCTCTACTCATTAACCACGTATTTCCCAGGATTGGTCTTCCCCCAACACATCGAATCTAATTGCAAAAGTCATTTTACTAGTGAGGTGATGACGAAAATGTGGGAGATACTGGGGGTAAAGAGAAAGCTACATATAGCTTATCGACCAGCCTCTAGTGGTGGAGTAGAACGCTACAACCAAACCATTGTTAACATTCTAAAGAAATTTGTCAATGAATCCGATAAAGACTGGAATGTGAAGTTGCCTTTGGTTCTCATGGCCATCAGGGCCACCCCAAGCGCAGCAACCAAACGGTCTCCCCCTCGAAATGATCACAGGCAGGAAGATGGTGTTACCCCAGCATTTACTTTACCAGACAACAGACCTCAATTTGATAAATGCTTCAACAGCTCATCAATATATGGAGAATCTACGCAAGCACCTGCAGCAAGCTTTTGCGTTTGCCTAGAAGAATCTAGAGAAAGCAGCAGTAAGCGCTACTATGATCTGAAGACTACTCAAAAGGAATACCAAATTTCTGATCAGGTTTATCTCTTTAACTTTGCCCGGGATCAGGTGAAGGAAAGGAAATTCCTGCCTTCCTGGAAGTGACCCTATGTCGTCATTGACAAATTGTCACCTGTGGTCTACAAGGTCAAAATTCCTAAGGGGGATGGATTTGTAGAGAAATGGGTGCATATTAATCAATTACGTGTTTGTCATCCCAGTTCATAACTTCGCAAAAAGGAAGGATTACCGGATGATGAAGAGTAAAGAGATATCAAGGTTCCAGCTAAAGACGGAAACCGAGGATCGGTATCATATAGACAAACGAGTGTACTAACCTATCCTCACGTATTTTTTCTCTAACTAATTATCTCTTGACTCACTTCTGAACCAAGAACTTGCTCTGTTCAAGAAAGAAAACTACGCCAAATTGAAGATGTATGGTAGTAGGACTTCTTTTATTGTAGGGTTGATAAAACTAAAAGTGGAAAGGTGTATGTGCCTATATTTGTCATACAATATATTATAGGCACAAGATGGCATCAAGGATTGTTGCTGTTATCTACATCGTCCTAATCTTGGGGAAGGAGTTTGACGCTGGGATCATGTTGCAGAATACCACGGGATTCATCTTGACAAATAAGAGGATTCGTCAGTTTGGATCCATGCCTCTCCATTGAAAGACAGTTCAACGTTTCCGAGATTCAGTCTCCAGAGGCAAAGATGTGGTATCAAGTACACGTCTATTATTCCCACGAACGGATTACACAGATCCTGGAACAGACAAGAAAAACCTTGACCAGGGAACAGTTTCCCACGAGTCAATGACCAAAGCGGTTAATTTCTGCGATTGCACCTGCCATAATCCTTGGCGTAGTAGGCGCTGTCGTTGCAACTGGTCTTTGCGGCGGCCCTGTTATTGTGGGTGGACGCGCCGGCGCGTCCTCTCGTGAGACGCGAGATTTCCTGTGAACGTGCGCACACAGGCGCGCGCGTTCACAGGAACCGGAGGTAAACTAGCTGATATACAGCCTGCCAGCGGCGATCGTTCGCCGGCAGGCTGTAGATGCGATTTTTTTAACCCCTAAAAAGGTATATTAGACGCTGTTTTGATAACAGCGTCTAATATACCTGCTACCTGGTCCTCTGGTGGTCCTTTTTGCTTGAGGACACAGGCAGCTCTGTAATAAGTAGCACCAAACACCACTACACTCCCACCCCTGTCACTTATTAACCCCTTATTAACCCCTGATCACCCCATATTAGACTCCCTGATCACCCCCCTGTCATTGATCACCCCCCTGTCATTGATCACCCCCCTGTCATTGATCACCCCCCTGTAAGGCTCCATTCAGACGTCCGTATGTGTTTTGCGGATCCACGGATCCATGAATCGGATCCGCAAAACACAAACGGACGTCTGAATGGAGCCTTACAGGGGGGTGATCACCCCATATAGACTCCCTGATCACCCCCCTGTCATTGATCACCCCCTTGTAAGGCTGGTTCCATTCAGAGGTCCGTATGTGTTTTGCGGATCCACGGATCGGATCCGCAAAACACATACGGACGTCTAAATGGAGCCTTACAGGGGGGTGATCAATGACAGGGAGGTGATCACCCCATATAGACTCCCTGATCACCCCCCTGTCATTGATCACCCCCCTGTAAGGCTCCATTCAGACGTCCGTATGTGTTTTGCGGATCCGATCCATGGATCCGCAAAACACATACGGACCTCTGAATGGAGCCTTACAGGGGGGTGATCAATGACAGGGTGGTGATCACCCCATATAGACTCCCTGATCACCCCCCTGTCAGGCTCCATTCAGACATTCTTTTGGCACAAGTTAGCGGAAATTGATTTTTTTTTTTTTGTTTTTGTTTTGTTTTTTCTTACAAAGTCTCATATTCCACAAATTTTTGACAAAAAATAAAATCTCACATGAACTCACCATACCCCTCACGGAATCCAAATGGGTAAAAAAAAATTGACATTTATATTCCAGACTTCTTCTCACGCTTTAGGGCCCCTAAAATGCCAGGGCAGTATAAATACCCAACATGTGACCCCATTTTGGAAAGAAGACACCTCAAGGTATTTTGTGAGGGGCATGTTCATGTAAAATTTTATTTTTTGTCACCAGTTAGCAGAAAGGGAGACTTTGTGAGAAAAAACAAAACAAAAAAAAATTTCCGCTAACTTGTGCCAAAAAAAAAAAAACTTCTATGAACTCGCCATGCCCCTCACGGAATACCTTGGGGTGTCTTCTTTCCAAAATGGGGTCACATGTAGGGTATTTATACTGCCCTGGCATTTTAGGAGCCCTAAAGCGTGAGAAGAAGTCTGGAATCCAAATGCCCTCCTAAAAGATACTCATTGGAATTTGGGCCCCTTTGCGCACCTAGGCTGCAAAAAAGTGTCACACATGTGGTATCGCTGTACTCAGGAGAAGTTGGGCAATGTGTTTTGGGGTGTCTTTTTACAAATACCCATGCTGGGTGAGAGAAATATCTCTCTATAATGACAACTTTGTATAAAAAAAATGGGAAAAGTTGTCAATTTACAGAGATATTTCTCTCACCCAGCATGGGTATATGTAAAAATACACCCCAAAACACATTGCCCTACTTCTCTTGAGTACGGCGATATCACATGAGTAACATTTTTTTGCAGCCTAGGTGGGCAAAGGGGCCCAAATTCCAATGAGTACTTTTAGGATTTTACAGGGCATTTTTTACACATTTGGATTCCAGACTTCTTCTCACGCATTAGGGCCCCTAAAATGCCAGGGCAGTATAACTACCCCACAAGTGACCACATTTTGGAAAGAAGACACCCCAAGGTATTTCGTGATGGGCATAGTGAGTTCATGGAAGTTTTTATTTTTTGTCACAATTTAGTGGAATATGAGACTTTGTAAGAAAAAAATAAATAAAAATCATCATTTTCCGCTAACTTGTTACAAAAAATAAAAAGTTCTATGAACTCACTATGCCCATCAGTGAATACCTTAGGGTGTCTACTTTCCGAAATGGGGTCATTTGTGGGGTGTTTGTACTGTCTGGCCATTGTAGAACCTCAGGAAACATGACAGGTGCTCAGAAAGTCAGAGTTGCTTCAAAATGCGGAAATTCACATTTTTGTACCATAGTTTGTAAACGCTATAACTTTTACCCAAACCATTTTTTTTTTATCCAACCATTTTTTTTTATCAACGACATGTAGAAAAATAAATTTAGAGAAAAATTTATATAGAAATGTAGTTTAAAAAAAAAAAAAATACAACTGAAAGTGAAAAATCACATTTGTTTGCAAAAATTTCATTAAATTTCGATTAATAACAAAAAAAGTAAAAATGTCAGCAGCAATGAAATACCACCAAATGAAAGCTCTATTAGTGAGAAGAAAAGGAGGTACAATTCATTTGGGTGGTAAGTTGTATGACCGAGCAATAAACGGTGAAAGTAGTGTAGTGCAGAATTGTAAAAAGTGGTCTGGTCATTAAGGGTGTTTAAGCTAGGGGGCTGAGGTGGTTAAGACATTAGAACTTGAGATTGGTTTGCTAAAAAAGAATCTGATGACTATTTATGCAGAGATGGAAAATCAGAAGCAACATCTATTGGACTTGTAGTCCGTTGTTGAGGACACTATCGTTACCACCAACTTGCATTCAAAGTTATTGACCCATGAATGAACAATTTAAACAAGAACTTATATTAATAAAGGAACGTCTTTCACGATAAAATACAAAGTGGAATGCAGGACTTGAGGGAAGGACGCGTTCCCCTGTACTTTGTGTCGTATGATATCATTCGCAAAATGCTGCAAAGAGTCAGTGAAGAGAAAGTAGAGGACATCCAACTAAACTTAGCATTTAACATGGGGGTTTCCATACCGTTGTATATTGATCCCGGTAAAAATGGAAGTCTGTTTTCTTCTTTCTATCCCCGTTGTTTCTACAAATAATGTATTCCAGATTAAAAAAATAAATCATAATGTAGGCACCTGGAAAGACAATATACACATCAGGATTCAAACTCCTGGAATTGTAGCCTACCAACCCTGGAAACCAGATTAGTTTTCTGTCCCAATTCTGGACAATTGCGTAACATTCCAGGACAACAATTTCCAGTGCAAAGGCGACCCTTTCAATTATGATGCCACCAATGCTTTATGTGGTTTCGAATACGAGAGACATGGATCAGAGAAGTTTCATGTGACCCTGTCTAAAATCGAGGAGGATAACGTGGTGAACGCTGTTTTGATACAAGACAAGTGGCTTGTTAGTACCCGTTTACCAGATATGACCATTTTCTCAAATGATCACGTGATGGTGAAAGTCATTGCCCTGCCTTCTCGGGTCTTCATTATAAAAGTGCCCCGTAACTCCAGGATTATGATTGGAAACTGTACTCTATATCCTGTCGAAATAGAGGACATTGAAGGGGAAGTGGAGAGTATCGATGCCTTCGAAAACAAAGAGATTATCGTAAATAATTTCTGCTAGACAATAAGCCTAGCCATACAGTCTGCATGGTAATCAGGAAGGATAATGTCACCATAGACACGTTACTGTATTCTTCGTCGGACAACACTATATTAAATCCCTCTATTTGGATATGGGGGCAGATTTAATTTGGGGTATACTGATTGTTGTTATTATTCTGGGATGCAATTTTTCAAAAAGACTTTAGCAAAGCTCTGGCTGGAACATTACAAACCGAGTCCAAACACCCCAGTTCTTGAGGAACCCGTATGAAAAGCCCTTTTGACATTCCAATGTAATCCAATTTTATTTCAATGGATTATATTGCAATGAAGGTGGATTTGTTGTGCCCTTTTCATAGGTGTATAACATTTATATCTAAATATCCTAATTATAGTGGATTTGATTACCTATAAGAGGCCATATTGTGATATATTCACCATTTTGTATGTATTGTAAAGTCGGCTGAGAGAGGTTCATGGAAAGGACACTGTTCATAAGGTTTCTTCTCTATAGATGTGTCAGTCTGAAAAGAGTCATTCTTGTCTTTTATTTATGACTGAGATAAGGGTATTCTCTAGACTTATCTGCTACTAATTACCCCTACAGTTGATGTCTATTGGTTAAGCAAATTCTGTGATGTCTGTATACACATATAATGAACCTTATTATTTATTTTTTGTATACTATAATCAATAGGACATATTTATTCTTATATATTGTTGAATATTATAAAGGACATCAATGCATCTGTTATCTTATACATTTCTCACTAGGAACGCATACACTCCTAAAACATGATAATAAGAATGTTAAGCATAGACTTTGTTAAGGAGTCCCCGTTCGGGGAAGGCGGTGTTATTTTAACCAACAATCAATCGCCCGTTGAAGTGACAGAGGAGACACACATGTCTGATAGTTCAAGGTCTATTATATTCTTAATCGGTACCAGAAATTGGATAGTTTGTAAAAATTTGTTTAAAATGGTCTTCTGGAGAGGTGGTCCTCTCACAGAACAAGGGAAGTATATATAGTATACTTGGGCTAGATAAAGTAGTGGTCTAAGAGATTGTCTTTTGGAGGCGTTTCACTGCTCAAAGTCTACGATAAACACTCTAAAAATGTAAATTACCGTATTTCTTGCCGCATAATACGGACGGAAAAATGCCCCTGCGTCTTATGTAGCGAATACTAATGAGAGCTTCCATTATGGAAGCGCTCATTAGTACCAGAGGACTGGGAAGCGGTGAAGGCTCTGTACTCACTGCTTCCTGGTCGTCGACTGTTTAGTGGCTGCGCACAGAGTGAGGGCGCTCTATGACATCACGCTGTGCACTCCGGTTCACACCACAGCCGGCGGCAGGATGAAGAGGATCGCGCTGGAGGAGAGGAAAAGGGAGGAGCGGCGGTGTCCGGAGTGGGAAAGGTAAGTGCTTTTTTATTTGATTCCATATAAGGCTGATGGGGGCTAATATAAGGCTTCTAGTGGTTGATATAACGCTGCTGGAGGCTGGTGACAGGCAATGGGGGCTAATATAATGCTGCTGGGGGCTGGTGACAGGCAATGGGGGCTGATCTAACGCTGCTGGGGGCTGGTGACAGGCAATGGGGGCTGATATAACGCTGCTGGGGGCTAATGAGAGGTAATGGGGGCTGGTGAGAGGCATATGGGGGTCTGGTGAGAGGCATGGGTGTCACCGCCAGATCTCTGAGAAGTTCTGACAGACGTTCTTCAGTACCTCTTGCATGATGTTCTTTTGTTTTGGTTTCATTTTGTCATCTCTCCTCCCTTTCCCAGCTGTCATCTATTAGCAGTGATCGCCTCCCTTTATATCCCCTCCCATACTGCTTCACTTTGCAGTTTATACCACTTCCTGGATTGTGCTGACTGCTAGATGCTACAACTGCTGGTTCCTCAGATAAGTCTATTCCTTTATTTGTGTTTTCCTGTTGGCTTGATTCTAGGTGACCCCGACTCCCTCATTATTTAGTGCAGGGAGCCAGTGGTCGTGTCCCCTCACTATTATAGGGTTTTCAGGTGTCACTCAGTCTAGGTACGGGGGCATGCAACTTTCTATCATTAAGATCTTTGCATGGGCTGAGCAGTCAGGGAGAGCTCTAGGGCTTTTGCAGGGCTCACCCATATGTTCCTTAGTTTGGGATCAAGTCAGTTGGATCTTTATTTGTGACTTCTAGTTTTCTGCAACACCATCCGTGACAATGGGACTCTTATCTGAGGTCATTCACATCAGGGTCTGAGCTGAGGTCTTATTAACATTGGGGGTCTGACCAGAGGTCTAATGAAAAAAAACATTTTTTTCTTATTGTCCTGCTCTAAAACCTTATAGGGCGAAAAATACTGTTCTCCAGAAGGAAACAAGTCTAACGTCACCCATAGGTAGCCACCCTAATGGGAGACCTACAGTATTTAAAGGTGTTTTCTAGGTTATTTATATTGATGACTTAACATAGATTGTTATGGTGCAGCTTTTTATGTGAAAGTCTTATAGTGCAATGTAACAAATGAAACAAAAAAAGTAAAATAAAAAATTCTTTCCTTCTTGCTCTTTTTACTTCATTTTAGTCAGCCCACAATTGGGAACATAAAGAGCAAAGTGATCTTGCATGGAGAGCGTCCTACTGACACCCGTCATGCAAAATGCTGCTAACAGAAGATTATTCTAATAAATTTCCAGCATAACAATCGATAAAATATTCCTTCTTGTTCGCAACTTACTGCTATTGTTCACTTCTGAATGGAACTTACAGTACATTCACTGCTTCTAAATCATTTTTTTCAGTTTTAAGTATATTCTTTAAAATCCATGTGCTAAAGTTAGCATCTCAATTTTGGTATATATTCTATGAATACATTGACCTTGATTGACAAACAGCCCTGGTGACATTGCCAGCCTTTCTGCATACATTTTCGTTATTTTTCTCTTGTAATTTCTTGCATTTTTAGATGTCAGTGTTTTCATCTGTAAAGCACTATGTGAGCGGTTAGTATATAGTCACGAAACATATTAGTGAATTTACATTAAATGCAATAATGATATGCAGGGACAGTACTCTATGTGCTATAAGACACTGTAAAGTGCTTTCTAAACTTGTCAGTTGTATTAGATGAAGTGACGTCTAGAATGTATAGTCGTCCATGACTATACAGAGAGCATCACTAAGGGCTCTTTCACACGAGCGGATCCAGTGCGTTGAATCCACTGCGTGAAAGAGAGCCAAGCCCCGTTCCGGACAGCAGAGACCCGGAGCATTAACATGACTGATAATTGCCAGATCCGGAAATCCGTATGCAAACCTATATCATTTGTTTCTGGATCCGGATTTGTCTGACAAATGCATAAAAATACCAAATCCGTCTCTCCGGTGTCATCCGGAAAAATGGGTACTGTATTTATTTTTTACACATTTTATGAACACTTGATACCGGATCCGGCATTAATACATTTCCATGGAAATTAATGCCAGATTCGGCAAGTGTTTCCGGAATTTTGGCCGGAGAAAATAACGCTGCATGCTGCGGTATTTTCTCCGGCCAAATACCATAAAAGGGACAGAACGGAAGACATCCTGATGCATACTGAATGGATTGCTTTCCATTCAGAATGAATTAGAACAAAACTGATGCAATTTTAACTTTAACGCTAGTGTGAAAGTAGCCCAAAACATTCAGCTAAAGTAAAAGTGTGTTGATTAGTATAATGAGCTGCTAAGGTTGTAGTGTCCCACTAGGTGAATGTGGGCACTACACATGGGTCAATTGGGCCACGTTGTTCTCCACCTCCTGTCGAACAGTGGCAGTGTATTTAACAGTACATTTTAATGCATTTTTAATGTGTATTTAATGTGTATTTTTCCCTGTGATATGTGCAGCAGGCCTATTAGGGTGTAGTTAGGCATCCTAGGCACTAGGGGGAGCCAGTGAACACTTAGTATATATATCTAGACCCAGACAGGGAGGGGTTAGTCTGTAGTCAGGAGTCTGTGGACACATAAGTGAGAAGGCATCTTAGCCAGAGATATGCTGAGGGCCTCCTCCTGACATGCAGCTAGACAGTCCAGGCTTCTAGTTGCTACTAGGAGGCTATTGGAAAGAAGTCCAGCCTGCCTGTGGATAATGAGCCTCAGTTAGCTCAGAAGATATCCCCAAGAGAAGAGTTACCTTCTGGGAGAAAACCTGCAGTTCCCACAAGCCAAGCAGAGCCAGTGTTACCAGCTAGTACAAGTAAGCTGAAGGGCAGAAGAAGTAGTAATGTAAAGCAAGGATGAATACCTGAGGAAGATTGTTTACCAAGAATAAAAGCCAGCATTGAGGTATCCGGGCCTTGGGATAGAACCAGACAGGAGTTCTAAGGAACAGTGTACACTATTTCTGAGGAGAAGGTACAGCCTGATTCTGAGTGTGTTGTTGATTACCTTCTGAGTATCTTGCAAGGAACAGTATACCTGCCATTGATGTGTAAAGCCTGCTTGTGAAGTGTATCTTATATGTGGAACTGAATTGACATCCAACTGTACAAAGTTGAACTGTTTTCAAGTAAAGCAAAGTTTGGTTCACCATACTAATCAGTGTACCTCATTTACTACAACTAGAAATCGGTGTGCCACCGTTACAGGCACTGGCGTCACGTTTCTTAAAGGGACCTTGCCCCAGGCACATAAAACACCTGCAACATCCAGGGCACCTCATCCACCACCAGGCCTGGTCCCTAAATACAAAGTGTGCCCCAGAGGAACTTTGTGTCAGCCTCTCCTTCACTGCTGTATGCCTGCCCAGGGTTTTCCTACAGAACTGTGAGTAACCCTCGCTTGCCCATTAACCGTGATCTCACAATCGCAATACTCTGCAGGTCTGGCGTGCTGCAAGGTCATGCAAGATACTAGTGCCATTATTTTTCCATGGTCTCTGAAATGCAAGTTTCCAAATTGCTTTTTGTTCTATAGGTTGAGTTTCACAACCTGATGCAAAACTACAAATCCTATCATGAAACTGGATGCAGTGTCAGACTGAAATCCCTTGGGCCCACCAGAGGAAATGATTTTGAGGGCCCACCCTCTCTGTATATAGGACCTTAAGGACCCTATTTAATTAGGGTCCATTGTTGTCAGAGCTTGGGCCCACCAGAGGATCCTCTGACGCTGGTGGGACAGTCCGACCCAGACTGGATGGGTACAGGTGAAGTTGCCAAACTAGTGCTCTGCAGCTATTAGCTGAAGCAGACTTTCGGTTCTGCTATCCAATACATGCAAATAACATGGTTTATATTGAGAGCACTCATGGTCTTGGTCCAATGGCAGAGGAAAGCAGTTAGAGAATAGTAGTCTTAGCAGTATTATACAAAGAATTAATGTGGGGGACAGGAGAAACAGAAAGTCAGTGTGGTGCAGATATAGGCCTCTTGCACATGAACATATTTTCATTCCGTTTAGTTTTTTGGTGGGGATTAATTTCAATGGATCCGCAAAAAAAACAGAAGGTACTCTGTGTGCTTTCCGTTTCCGTATTTCCGTTCCGCAAAAAAATAGAACATGTCCTATTACTGTCCGCATTACGGACAAGGATAGTACTGTTCAATTGGGGGCCAGCTGTCCCGTTCCGCAAAATACGGAATGCACACGGATGTCATCCGTATTTTTTGCGGATCCGTTTTGGCGGACCGCAAAATACATACGGTCGAGTGCAAGAGGCTTAGTTGGGAGATGAAGAGCTGCAGACTTAGGATATATGGATGTGAACGAGCCAGTGAGGAGAACCACTATCAAGCATCAGCTCTCACGCTCACTGACAGACCATTGATACATTCAACTGCTGCTGTAGGGGAAATAACAGCAGGTACCCGGGGCTAATGTATGCGATCGATGATCAATTTATCAATTGGTTCATATGGCAGCCTGGGGCTTTGTGAAGGCTCCCAGGTCTGTCCTAGTACAGTGTTTGTTAAAGGGGTTTTCAAGGATTACTATGGTTTTGAACAGATATATTGATGCTTACCTCATGTACATATTTCGCATGTTTTTTCTTTACATTTTGGATTCTCCTGACCCATTTGTTTTTATCAGGTTTGTTTGTTTATATCCTGTATGTATCATTTCCTGTTCCTGTATCCAGTCAAACCCATGATGCTGTATCTAGTCAAACCCATGATGCCCCTAACAACCCCCAGTTAGTTTATAGGCCCTCTCAGCCAGCTAGTTACATAGACAGTCCCTTATCACTGGCCCTACTAACGCTCAGTTAGTTTATAGGCCCTCCCACCCAGCTAGTTACATTGCTACTCCCCTATCACTGCCCCGCTAGTTTATAGCTCCTCCCGCCCAGCTAGTTACATAGATAATCCCCTATCACTGCCCCGCTAGTTTATAGCTCCTCCCGCCCAGCTAGTTACATAGATACTCCCCTATCACTGCCCCGCTAGTTTATAGCTCCTCCCGCCCAGCTAGTTACATAAACACTCCCCTATCACTGCCCCGCTAGTTTATAGCTCCTCCCGCCCAGCTAGTTACATAAACACTCCCCTATCACTGCCCTGCTAGTTTATAGCTCCTCCCGCCCAGCTAGTTACATAGATACTCCCCTATCACCCAGCTAGTTTATAGCTCCTCCCGCCCAGCTAGTTACATAAACACTCCCCTATCACTGCCCCGCTAGTTTACAGCTCCTCCCGCCCAGCTAGTTACATAGATACTCCCCTATCACTGCCCTGCTAGTTTATAGCTCCTCCCGCCCAACTAGTTACATAGATACTCCCTTATCTATGCCCCTGTTGCTACTTTGACATGCCCATGGGCATAATATCATATCAAATAGGAAAAAGCTGCATGGACATAGTTATTTGCCCACAGCCCAGAACATAAAATAGGAGCTATAAAAAGGTAAAAGAAATTGATAATAAAATTACAGTTAACTTCATAAATGATCATTTTAAAGGACGCGGATGCAAATTACATAACCCTTTTAAGCTATGCCTTCAATAGGTCTTAATAGAAAGCCAGCAGAAATCCCATAAACTGCAATAGTAAGCTATTTCAGAAAAACAAAAAAGTAATTAAAAAAAATAATACATATTGCAACTTGTAAAAATGTCCAAACTATTAAAGTATACAAAATATTCTTCCTATCCGGTGAAAGTGACCGAAAAGCTGTATGAACCCCAAAATGTTGCCAATACAAACTACAGCTCACCCCGCATTATACAAACCCTCACACAGTTTTGTAGACAGAAATCTAAAGAAGTTATGATTGTCAGAACTTTCCTGGTTTGTAAAGAGAATTTCTCACCTATCTGCAGGCAGCATGTTATAGAAAAGGAGGAGCTGAGCAGATTTGCATATAGTTTTGTGGGAAAAGATTCAGTAAAAACCTGTAATTTACATATTTAAACTGTTTTTTTTTGCCTTTTCTATGTGTGTATAGATAGCTGTCAGTCACTGAGGTGGTCTTAAAAGGGTTGTCTAACTTCAGCAAGTGGCATTTATCATGTAGAGAAAGTGAATACAAGCCACTTTTTTATATATTATGATCCATATTGCTTCCTTTGCTGGCTGGATTCATTTTTCCATCCCATTATACACTGCTCGTATCCATGGTTACGACCAGCCTGCAATCCAATAGAGGTGGTTGTACTTGCACACTATAGGGAAAAGCACCGACCTCTCTGGTGGCCAGGACCATAGGAGCACACATAGGCTGGCGCTTTTTCCTATAGTGTGTAAGCACGGCCCCCGCTTCTGGATTGCAGAGTGGTCGTAACCATGGAAACGAGCAGTGTATAATGTGATAGAAAAATGAATCCAGCCAGCAAAGGAGGCAATATGGACAATAACAATACATTAGTAAGTGCTTTGTGTTAACTTTCTCTGCATAATAAATGCCATTTCCTGAAGTGAGACAACCCCTTTAACCCAAGAAGGAGCAGAGGTTTAAATGTAAAAATTAAAATTTGTTGAATTTTTTCCCCACAAAACTTTATATCAAATCTGCTCAGCCCCTGCTCTATAACACACTGCCTGCAGATTGCATTGTATTTCGTGCTGACAGCTTCTCTATAATGGGGTGAAGAATACCTGTCATATCCTCATAGATGTTCAATAGGCTGCATACCTTTGCAGGTGGCACCTTTCAGGACTCTGGTGGGGTTTTTCTGTTAGCCTCTCCCACCATGCACTTAGTTTCGCCACCCGATAGCAGTAAATTGTCAGGTGGTCAGTCCCCAATACTCAATGTCAATGGATGAGGTTATATGGTTAGGGAACTGCACATTTAAAAAATGTTCTCTTCCTGCTAATTTGTGTGAAATTTACATGTGTATGCTATATATTCAAAAAATGAGACAGCACTCCAGGGTCCTGCTCACTGGGGCGATTTTCAAGCTTGAGAAAAGCCCCAATTAGCAGGGCTGAAAAGTCGCATGGGTCTTTCTTCAGTGCTGCCTCATTTTTGAAATACATAGTTTTGTTAGACAATTTGCTGTTAGTGCTGGAGTGATGACACCCAGTCACGTACTGTACATAGCTGTGCTGCTATCCTCTTTTGTGTATTGTATATGCTAAATATTGCATTGTTAGATTGTTCCCTCTGCAGAAGCCATCCCATGTGAATAACATTATGCATGTTAATGTATATATTACTGCACTTTCCCTTTAAGGTACCAGTATATTGCTTTAAGAAAAGGAATGATTTGCATGTAAAAAAAAATTATGGGTTTTGTTTTTAGGGCATTCCCTATGTGGGAAAACTGACCTGTAATTTTCATTCTCTAGGTCAGTACCATTACAACTATACTACATTTGTATAGCTTTTCTTGTGTTTTAATACAAAAAAAATAAATAAATAGTAAAGCCTTTGGAAAAAGTTTTTTCTTTTTATTGTCATAGTCTGATCCCCCATTCTTTTTTTATAGTCTACAGAGCTAGACTCGGGCTTATTTTTTGCAGGACGATCTGTAGTTTTTATCGATAACTGTATCATCTCCAGTAGTGGTAATCTGATTAAGAAGGTTGGGCATTACTTGGATTCACAATTGAAAAATATAGTGGCTAATCTCCCATCCTATATACAAGACACTACGGATTTCTTGCGGAAGATTGATGGGATCCGCCTGAAGAAGGATATGGTATTGGTGACATGTGACGTAGAGTCACTTTATACCGGCATTAGGCACTAAGATGGTATTCAGGCGGTAGATTTCTTTTTGAAAAAGGAAAATATGGATGATCGGAGGAGGTTCCTAGTGGATTTGTTGGGCTTTGTCTTTTTTCATTTTTGATGGGTCCTTCTACCTACAGCTCCAAGGGACAGCAATGGGTGAGCCCTCATACGCTAATCTGTTCCTGGGGCTGTGGGAGAGGGAACTATTTCTGTCAGATCGACACGCATCGCTGGATTGCAACATTTTTTGGGCGTGGTACATCGATGATGTGTTTATGATCTGACAGGAGGATATTCATGACTTGTGGGAGTTGTTTGGATTGCTGAATAACAATACTAGGAACATAAGATTGACATACAAATTTGATAAGGATACTATAACATTTTTGGATGTACAACTCCAGAGACGGGAAGGGGGGGGGGTGGTTCCATCTTGACAAATGTTTTCAGGAGGCCGACCTCTAAACTCTTATTTATATGCCTCTTCGTCTCATCCTCCACAGATGATTAGATCAGTTCCAGTTGGACAGTTTCTACGGGCGTGTAGGATATGCTCTACTGATAGCATGTTTGAAAAGCATGCAGATGATCTGAAGCAATGTTTTTCCAACGGTGGATAGGATACAGCCAACGAGGTATCAAGGAAGCCTACAGGAGGTCTTGACCTCCTTTACTCTGTGAAACGGAAGTCCAGTGATAATAACGTGAGATTTATCTCAAATTATCAATCTAGATGGTCTGAGATGAAGGTTTGTTTGGAGAAATTTTGGCCAGCGTTATTAACGGATCCGATTGCTGCGAAATATGTTGGTTCAGGGCCTTCGATGGCGGCAAGAAGATCTAAGAATTAAAAAGATCATTTGGTAGGGAGTTTTTATACAAAGCGTATCCCTCCAATTTTCCCTGGGGTTGGCAAAACATGTAGATCACATATTGGTTTAATATTTAGTAATTTTTCACATATTCACAATGTTGTGCATTGTAGTATTTTGTATTATTGATATCATGGTATGATAATTTCAATTTTTTGCACATGATCTTTGACATTGATTCACGTTATTATTTATTTTTGTAATAATTTATATTAATTATGGTTTTATTTAACTTTATATTGTTAGCGGGGTTATGCCAGGCCTGCGCATGTGCAATAATCCATCTGATGCCGCCAGTATCCATCCTGCGATGATAGTATTGCGGGACTGCCGACGCTATCATGTGACCCGATACTTGGTCACGCGACTGTTACGTCACATACATGTGGCCCGCTCCGTATGAGCCTTGGGATTCAGGTGTACATAATTATGCATTTGATAATGGGTATCGAACGTTGTGATTGGTGTTTGTGAGTATTTAGTTTGTGTCCTGCAGAGATGATGTCACCGCCAGAAAAAGGTTTGCCGAAACGCGCGTCGGGGTTGGCTCCATCCCGGAGAAGGCACATTATGGGTAATTGATTCGGTCCTTTACATACTTGTATTATTATTCTTTGCACTTGCACTTTAACTTGGATTTCATTTTGTTGGATTAGTATGAACTGATACCATTTGTGCCCCCTTTCGGTTGATGCCACCATTTCCCTGCACTTGTTTTTAATACATGAATTTTCTTATGAATTTGGCAAATAAAGTGTACTATTGCCTTCATGCGGTCTGGTAGTCAGGCCTATTAGTGGTATATTCCAATGCGAGCCTGCAGGTGACACCACTGAAATGGAATATACTATTTTTTTAAAATCATTAATTGAATACATTGCATTACTGAACAGAAATGACAATCTGATGATTGCATATTGTTAAAAGGGTGTGAGAATTTATATTTATGACCTATCCTCTGGATAGGTCATCAATATCAGATCAGAGGAGGTCTGACTCCTAGGATCCACACCGATCAGCTGTTAGAAGAGGCCGGACGCTCAGAGAGCACTGCGCCCTCTTCCTAGGCCATGCAACATCACCATGACCTAGTTGCAGCTCAGCCTCATTCAAGTCAATAGGCCAGAGCTGCAATACCAAGCACTGCCACTATACGATGTACGTTGCTGTGCTTGGTAAACTACCGGGAGCCTGCCGCACTTACCAAAGCTCCGGAGAGCGCGGTAGCTCCCTGAAACAGCTGATCGGCGGGGATCCCCACTGATGTTATAATTACCTATCCTGCAGTACTGTAGTTGCAGCCGGAGTCAGTAAAAAGGTACCAAACTCTTATTAGTATTGTATATTTCATTTAACTTTCTTAGGAAATTTAGAAATGTTAATATTAAAATATACACTGCTCAAAAAAATAAAGGGAACACAAAAATAACATCCTAGATCTAGATTAATTAAATATTCTTCTACAATACTTTGTTCTTTACATAGTTGAATGTGCTGACAACAAAATCACACAAAAAAAAAAATGGAAATCAAATTTTTCAACCCATGGAGGTCTGGATTTGGAGTCACACTCAAAATTAAAGTGGAAAAACACTACAGGCTGATCCAACTTTGATGTAATGTCCTTAAAACAAGTCAAAATGAGGCTCAGTAGTGTGTGTGGCCTCCCCGTGCCTGTATGACCTCCCTACAACGCCTGTGCATGCTCCTGATGAGGTGGCGGACGGTCTCCTGAGGGATCTCCTCCCAGACCTGGACTAAAGCATTTGCCAACTCCTGGACAGTCTGTGGTGCAACGTTGACGTTGGTGGATAGAGCGAGACATGATGTCCCAGATGTGCTCAATTGGATTCAGGTCTGGGGAACGGGCGGGCCAGTCCATAGCATCAATGCCTTCGTCTTGCAGGAACTGCTGACACACTCCAGCCACATGAAGTCTAGCATTGTCTTGCATTAGGAGGAACCCAGGGCCAACCGCACCAGCATATGGTCTCACAAGGGGTCTGAGGATCTCATCTCGGTACCTAATGGCAGTCAGGCTACCTCTGGCGAGCACATGGAGGGCTGTGCGGCCCTCCAAAGAAATGCCACCCCACACCATTACTGACCCAATGCCAAACCGGTCATGCTGGAGGATGTTGCAGGCAGCAGAACGTTCTCCACGGCATCTCAAGACTCTGACACGTCTGTCACATGTGCTCAGTGTGAACCTGCTTTCATCTGTGAAGAGCACAGGGCGCCAGTGGCGAATTTGCCAATCTTGGTGTTCTCTGGCAAATGCCAAACGTCCTGCACGGTGTTGGGCTGTAAGCACAACCCCCACCTGTGGACGTTGGGCCCTCATATCACCCTCATGGAGTCTGTTTCTGACCGTTTGAGCAGACATGCACATTTGTGGCCTGCTGGAGGCCATTTTGCAGGGCTCTGGCAGTGCTCCTCCTGTTCCTCCTTGCACAAAGGCGGAGATAGCGGTCCTGCTGCTGGGTTGTTGCCCTATTACGGCCTCCTCCACGTCTCCTGATGTACTGGCCTGTCTCCTGGTAGCGCCTCCATGCTCTGGACACTACGCTGACAGACACAGCAAACCTTCTTGCCACAGCTCGCATTCATGTGCCATCCTGGATAAGCTGCACTACCTGAGCCACTTGTGTGGGTTGTAGACTCAGTCTCATGCTACCACTAGAGTGAAAGCACCACCAGCATTCAAAAGTGACCAAAACATCAGCCAGGAAGCATAGGAACTGAGAAGGGGTCTGTGGTCACCACCTGCAGAACCACTCCTTTATTGGGGGTGTCTTGCTAATTGCCTATAATTTCCACCTGTTGTCTATCCCATTTGCACAACAGCATGTGAAATTGATTGTCACTCAGTGTTGCTTCCTAAGTGCACAGTTTGATTTCACAGAAGTGTGATGGACTTGGAGTTACATTGTGTTGTTTAAGTGTTCCCTTTATTTTTTTGAGCAGTGTATTTATGTTCTGTCAACTTTCACACTAGCATTTTTGATGGATCCGGCAGGGCTCAGCAAAAACGCATCCATTTGGCCCCTTTCACACGGGCTATATTTCCACGCGGGTGCAATGCGTGATGCAAACGCATTGCACCCGCACTGAATCCGGACCCATTCATTTCTATGTGTCTGTGTATATGGCCTCATGCACACGACCGTAATTTTTTGCGGTCCGCAAAACGGGGTTCCGTTTTCCCGTGATCCGTGACCGTTTTTTCGTCCGTGGGTCTTCCTTGATTTTTGGAGGATCCACGGACATGAAAAAAATGTAGTTTTGGTGTCCGCCTGGCCGTGCGGAGCCAAACGGATCCGTCCTGAATTACAATGCAAGTCAATGGGGACGGATCCGTTTGACGTTGACACAATATGGTGCCATTTCAAACGGATCCGTCCCCATTGACTTTCAATGTAAAGTCTGGAGTTAATATACCATCGGATCGGAGTTTTCTCCAATCCGATGGTATATTTTAACTTGAAGCGTCCCCATCACCATGGGAACGCCTCTATGTTAGAATATACTGTCGGATATGAGTTAGATCGTGAAACCTCATTTCCGACAGTATATTCTAACACAGAGGCGTTCCCATGGTGATGGGGACGCTTCTAGTTAGAATATACTACAAACTGTGTACATGACTGCCCCCTGCTGCTTAGCAGCATCCGATCTCTTACAGGGGGCCGTGATCAGCACAATTAACCCCTCAGGTGCCGCACCTGAAGGGGTTAATTGTACAATCATATCCCCCTGTAAGAGATCAGGGCTGCCAGGCAGCAGGGGGCAGACCCCCCCCCCTCCTCAGTTTGAATATCATTGGTGGCACAGTGTGCGCCCCCCCCCCCCCTTCCTCCCTCTATTGTAATAAATAGTTGGTGGCACAGTGTGCGCCCCCCATCGGCCCCCCCTCCCTCTATAGCATTAACAACATTGGTGGCCAGTGTGCGGCCTCCCATCTCCCCCCCCCCCCCCCCCGATCATTGGTGGCAGCGGGTTACTAGCAATAGTACAATAGTAAAAGATTCATACTTACCTGGGAGCTGCGATGTCTGTGTCCGGCCGGGAGCTCCTCCTACTCGTAAGTGACAGTTCATTTAGCAATGCGCCGCAGAGACCTGTCACTTACCAGTAGGTGGAGCTCCCGGCCGGACACGAACATCGCAGCAGCAGCCAGCAGCAGGTAAGTATGAATCTTCTACTATTGTACTATTGCTAAGTAACCATGGCAACCAGGACTGTAGTAGCGTCCTGGTTGCCATGGTTACCGATCGGAGCCCCAGCGATTAAACTGGGACTCCGATCGGAACTCCGCTGCCACCAATGATGGGGGGGGGGGGGAGATGGGAGGCCGCACACTGGCCACCAATGTTGTTAATGCTATAGAGGGAGGGGGGCCGATGGGGGGCGCACACTGTGCCACCAACGAATTATTACAATAGAGGGAGGGGGGGGCCGCACTGGCCACCAACCTATTATTACAATAGAGGGGGGGGGGCCGCACTGGCCACCAATGATATTCAAACTGGGGAGGGGGGGTCTGCCCCCTGCTGCCTGGCAGCCCTGATCTCTTACAGGGGGATATGATAGTACAATTAACCCTTTCAGGTGCCGCACCTGAAGGGGTTAATTGTGCTGATCACGGCCCCCTGTAAGAGATCGGGTGCTGCCAGGCAGCAGGGGGCAGTCTTGTACACAGTTTGTAGTGTATTCTAACTAGAAGCGTCCCCATCACCATGGGAACGTTTCTGTGTTAGAATATACTGTCGGATCTGAGTTTTCACGAAGTGAAAACTTAGATCTGAAAAAGCTTTTATGCAGACGGATCTTTGGATCCGTCTGTATGAAAGTAACCTACGGCCACGGATCACGGACACGGATGCCAATCTTGTGTGCATCCGTGTTCTTTCACGGACCCATTGACTTGAATGGGTCCGTGAACCGTTGTCCGTCAAAAAAATAGGACAGGTCATATTTTTTTGACGGACAGGATACACGGATCACGGTCTCGGCTGCAAAACGGTGCATTTTCCGATTTTTCCACGGACCCATTGAAAGTCAATGGGTCCGCGAAAAAAAACGGAAAACGGCACAACGGCCACGGATGCACACAACGGTCGTGTGAATGAGGCCTATGAGCGTTGTTTTTCACACATCACTTGTGCATTGCGTGAAAATCGCAGCATGCTCTATATTGTGCTTTTTTCACGCAACGCAGACCCCATAGAAGTGAATGGGGCTGCGTGAAAATCACGCAAGTGAGGATGCGGTGCGATTTTCACGCATGGTTTCTAGGTGACGATCGTGATGGGGACCCAATGATTATTATTTTCCCTTATAACATGGTTATAAGGGAGAATAATAGAATTGTTAATACAGAATGCTAAGTAAATTAGGGATGGAGGGGTTAAAAATTTTTAAATAAATTTAACTCACCTCATCCACTTGTTCGCGCAGCCCGGCTTGTCTTTCTTCTTCTTTGATGACCTGGGAGGAAATGGACATTTGGTGACGTCACTGCGCTCATCACATGGTTCATGCATGGTCCATGTCGCATGGTCCAATCGCATGCTGCGATTTTCACGCAACGCACAAGTGATGCGTGAAAATCACCGCTCATGTGCACAGCCCCATGGAAATGAATGAGTCCGGATTCAGTGTGGGTGCAATGTGTTTGCATCACGCATTGCACCCGTGCGGAAAACTCGCCCGTGTGAAAGGGGCCAAATAGAAGCGTTTTTGCTGAGCCCTGCCGGATCCAGCAAAAATGCTAGTGTGAAAGTAGCCTTAGATTGACAGAACATAAATATATTTTAATATTAACATTTCTAAACTTCCTAAGAAAGTTAAATGAAATATACAATACTAATAAGAATTATTATTTTTTTAAGACTCCACCCAAAAATAGCACTGACTCCGGCTGCAACTCCAGTACTGCAGGATAGATAATCATTATAACATCAGTGGGGATCCCCGCCGATCAGCTGTTTCAGGGAGCTACCGCGCTCTCCGGAGCTTTGGTAAGTGCGGCAGGCTCCCGGTAGTTTACCAAGCACAGCAACGTACATCGTATAGTGGCAGTGCTTGGTATTGCAGCTCTGGCCCATTGACTTGAATGAGGCTGAGCTGCAACTAGGTCATGGTGATGTTCCATGGCCTAGGAAGAGGGCGCAGTGCTCTCTGAGCGTCCGGCCTCTTCTAACAGCTGATCGGTGTGGATCCTAGGAGTCAGACCTCCTCTGATCTGAAGAAGAAAGAAGACAAGCCGTGCTGTGCGAACAAGTGGATGAGGCAAGTTCAAAAAAATTTTTTAACCCCCTCCATCCCTAATTTACTTAGCATTCTGTATTAAGAACGCTATTATTTTCCCTTATAACCATGTTATAAGGGAAAATATAAAATTCTACAGAATATATAACCCAAACCCGAAGCCTGGGTTTGGGTATCACATTCAGTTTTTTCTCACGCGCGTGCAAAATGCATTGCATTCGTGCAGAAAAAAACGTAATAAAGCAACACAATCGCATACAAAACTCACCCCACTCGCAGGCAAAAATCGCACGATTTTCCAGTGATGCACCCACATCCTATCCGGCCCTCACACGCAACGCCCGCGTGAAAGAGGCCTTACTGATAATACAACCATCGGCATCTGTTATGAATGTATCCGGTTGTATTATCTTTAACATAGCAAGGACGGATCAGTCATGAACTCCATTATAAGTCAATAGGGTGCGGATCCGTCTTTTATTGTGTCAGAGAAAATGGATCTGTCCCCATTAACTTCCATTGTTAGTCATGACAGATCCGTCTTGCTCCGCCTTTGGAAGGCTTTTTCTTATCCAGGCCATTCTGAAAATGATGTGTTATGAAAAAAAAACATACTTCATATTAGTGGTAAACTTAAAGGGAGTCTTTCGCCTAAAATGACCATTATATCCATTACATTTCCCATGTTATAATCTTACCTTTCATATTGTTGTCTGACTAGGGCAGAGGCAGCAGAGCGTTTAATGCGCATGCGCCGGCCCGTGCCTCCCGATCTAGCTGGCGGAAGTAAACTGCCGCAAGATTGGGATGTACGGGCCGACACATGCGCATTAAACGCTCTGCTGCCTCTGCCCATAGAGAGTAATGGAGTGCGCAGGCGCGAGGATTATGTTGAACAGCGCAGGCGCCAGATTTGTCAATGACGGGAGGATGGAATCTTTAGAACCTAGGGCGGGCCAGAGGGGTGAAAGGGGAGGGGTTTGATTTGAACAGCGCTGTGGGGCATGGGCACCGGCCGCATAAACGCCGCCCCTGGGCACCTTAATAACCTAATTAGCATATGGAATAAAAGCGTTTTTGAGAGAAAATAGGCGATGGACAGCAATATGAAAGGTAAGATTATAATATGGGGAATATAATGGATATCATGATGTTTGTGGTGTATAATAGTCATTTTAGGTGAAAGACTCCCTTTAAGTAGATATGTTTCACATTTAAAAAAAAAATCCCAAATTTTCTGAAAATTTGGAAAAGTTGGTAACCTGTTGGAGTGACTAGTTTTTGGATGCTCCATTACATTTGCAAAGATCTTGAAGTATTAGTACAGTAGAAACCCCCAATTTGGAAACTACCTCAAGTTATTTATCAAGTGGAGGATTGAGCACTTTGATACCACAGGTATTTTGTAGAAATTAATAAGCAGGAGAAATAAAAATTGCATGTTTTCCACGGACATGGTAGGGATTTTGACAGATTAGTTTAAGGGTGCCATGTTGCATTCAAAGAGCCTCTAAGGTACCGATACAGCAATCATAAATTTTTTATTTTTCTCTCAACGTAGCTGTGTGAGGGCTTATGTTTTGCGGGATTAGTTGCCATTTTCATTGGTACTATTTTGGTATACATACGACTTTTTGATCGGTGTTTATTTAGCTTTTTTGGGAAGCAGAATAAAGAAAAAACAGCAAGTCTGTCACTGCTTTTTGGGTTTTGTTACTGTGGTATACACCCTGCGGGAAAAATTCTTTTTTCTGCTCGTCAGTGCGATTTGGCCTCTTGCACACGACCGCGTGTCCCCCGTGGCCCTATTGCAGCCCACATACGGAGGGTACGCAATACATCGGACACCGGCCGTGTGCATTCCGCATCACGGATGGGGAGCCATTCACTTGAATAGGTCAGCAAATACAGACATGCTGTGCGGAACGGAACCATGGAATGGAAGCACTACGGAGTGCCTTTGTGGGGTTCCGTTCCGCAAAAAAATAGAACTTGTTCTATCTTTTTGTGGAACGGACGGATTGCGGACCCCATTCAAGTGAACAGGGTCGTGATCCGCATGCGGCTGGCTGACGGCCGGTGCCCGTGCATTGCAGAAATGTGCCACAGCCCTCATCCTTGCATGGAGTCTTTAAAGTTGGTGTGTTGTTTGGACAGCCTTGGGCCCTTTAGGAGCCTCAGGCCATGAACAACCACAAAAATGTATAAGATAAGATTGATTCCTGGTTATGAACTGTGACGTTTTGAGACTGTCTAGTTTTGAGACTGACATTTTGATGGAACCCGGTGCACTCACTATTCTACTTTTGAGCTGAGGTGTGCAAGGAAAGACAGAGAAGAACATGGTTGTCTGTGAAAGAAGACAGCACAAGTGTGTCTCTCGATATGCATGATTGCACTGTAACCGTGTAAGTAGGCATCAGTTGTTCCTACAGGATTTCAGCCTGTGAGTTTCTATTAGGCCTCCTCACTTGTGCTATAGGGCGTGCCCACTCTTGGCCTCTTAAACGGCCAGGGTGCACAGCTAAATGCTTCCCAAGCCAGTGGCTAAATGATTTGGGGTATTTAAAGAGAACCTGTCACCAGGATTTTGTGCATAGCGTTGGGGACATGGGCTGCTAGATGGCCACTAGCACATCTGCAATACCCAGTCCCCATAGCTCTCTGCGCTTTTATTGTGTTAAAAAACAGTTTTGATCCATATGCAAATGACCTGATATGTGTCCTGTATCCGGAGATGAGTCAAGCAGAAAGGAGCCCAGCACCGCCCCGCGTCCTCCGAATCTCCTCCTTGCTGGCTGACGTCACAGAGCTGGAGCGCCGAAATCTCGCGATGCGCGAGCTAGCGCATGCGCAGTGTCGGCATCATGTTCATTCCCTGTACTGGCATCAGCACAGGGAACGAACTACGCTCGCGCATCGCGAGATTTCGGCGCTCCAGCTCTGTGACATCAGCCAGCAAGGAGGAGATTCGGAGGACGCGGGGCGGTGCTGGGCTCCTTTCCGCTTGACTCATCTCCGGACACAGGACACATATCAGGTTCATTTGCATATTGATCAAAACTGTTTTTTAACACAATAAAAGCGCAGAGAGCTATGGGGACTGGGTATTGCAGATGAGCTAGTGGCCATCTAGCAGCCCATGTCCCCAGCTCTATGCACAAAATCCTGGTGACAGGTTCCCTTTAAAGGGATTCTGTCACCTCTTTTTACCCTATAGAGATGCGGACATGCACGGTTAGATCGCCGCTAGCAAGTCCGCAATATACCTGTCTCATATCTCTGAGTGGTTTTATCGAGTGTAAAATATTATTTTATATATATGTAAATCAGTCTGGTAAGGAGCCCAGCCACACCCCCCTGTGAAGGAGCCCAGCACCGCCTGTATCCAGGAATCTCCTCCTTGCTCACAAAGTCAGATCGGCATAATCTCGCGGCGCGTGAGCTCGCGCATGCGCAGTTACTTCCCTGAGGCTGATGCCAGCACAGGGAAGGAACACTGACGGCACTGCGCATGCGCAAGCTCGCGCACCGCAAGATTACGGCGATCTGACTTCTGGAGCCCAGCCACGCCCCCCTGTATCCAGGAATCTCCTTCTTGCTCACAAAGTCAGATCGCCGTAATCCCGCGGTGTGCGAGCTTGCGCATGCGCAGTGCCGTCATAGTGTTCCTTCCCTGTGCTGGCATCAGCCTCAAGGAAGTAACTGCGCATGCGTGAGCTCACGCGCCGTGAGATTACGGCGATCTGACTTCGTGAGCAAGAAAGAGATTCCTGGATACAGGCGGTGCTGAGCTCCTTGAGAGAGGGGCATGGCTGGGCTCCAGAACAGTTAGTGCAGCCCCTTGGGCTCCATACCAGGCTGATTTACATATATATCAAATCATTTTTTACACTCAATAAAACCACTCAGATATGGGACAGGTATATTGCGGACATGCTAGCGGCGATCTAGCCGTGCATGTCCGCATCTCTATAGGGTAAAAAGAGGTGACAGAATCCCTTTAAGGCACCGTGCCTTTAACTTTAACAAACCATGGCAAGAGACCTTTTCTTGACTTTTTCACTGCCTTTCTTATGCGATATCATGTTGTTACAAACTACTCCATCTGTATATTAGATAATAAACTTGTATTTTATTCTAGCTTGGACCTTGGTCATGGAAATAATAATCGTGAGAATTATCTATGGACCGATGCAAGTAGCAATTTTTTCACTCAATGTTTGGGGGGACCTTGGGCAGATGGGGAGATTGTTGGTTTATGTGTCATCACACACAGCCTGCATGTCCACAGTTCTAGTATGTAAATATCATGGACTATCTGCAAGGGACTGCGAATATATGATTAGTCATGCTCCCCCTTTCACACTGGCTACTTTCACACTGGCGTTTCTGGGTCCGCTTGTGAGATCCGTTTCAGGGCTCTCACAAGCGGCCCAAAACGGATCAGTTCAGCCCCAATGCATTCTGAATGGATAAGGATCCGTTCAGAATGCATCAATTTGGCTGTGTTTGGTCTCCGTTGTGTTTTTTAGACGGTCACTAAAACGCAGCTTGCAGCGTTTTGGTGACCGCCTGACTATGCGGAGCCAAACTGATCTGTCCTGACTTACAATGTAAGTCAATGGGGCCGGATCAGTTTTTCACTGACACAATATGTTTGAAAACGGATCCGTCCCCCATTTGACTTTCAATGTAAGTCAAGACTTTTTTTTAAATAAATGATGCAAACGGATCCGTTATGAACAGATACAAGCATTTGCATTATCGGTGCGGATCCGTCTGTGCAGATACAAGACGGATCCGCAGCAAACGCGAGTGTTAAAGAAGCCTAAGAGGGATTATGGCCAATTTTAAGTGTCTTATCGGCAGGGGTCCAACCATTTGAATAAAAAGGTAGAAAGGCATGCGTGTTCAATGTTCCTTTCAACTCTATAGGACGGCTCTCTGGCAGCCCCATAGAGCTGAATGGAGATGTAGTAAATCCAGACTTGTAAATTTCTATTTGTTATCCAGCAACATATAAATCTGTTTCGACAAGCTAGACAGAAATCTAGAGAAAATGGACTGTAACAGATTAGAAATGGCTGCAAACTTTGCATATTTGTGATGCGTGATAAAAGCAGTCGGAAAAGGTAAATAAATTCATCATAATAGAAATGGACTGTGACAATTTTTAGCCAAGGGAGAATATTTACATAGCTACAAAATCACTTTTCTGATTACTTGATTAATGGTTAGTCTTTCATGTCTCAATTTTAATAAAATGTTTTCTTTCAAGAGTTCTTCATTATCAGAAGCCATTCTTTTCTAATTTCCTAGAATAGCTTGAACTCCAATTAAACAATTAACTGTAGTGAAATATGGAAAGACAATTTTATGCCTAGTAGATCAATTAGAGTGCTGCAGCACTGATTGCATATAAGGGCCAATTACCGCTAGATTAGTGATTGTCCTCACTATTACCATATCCTGCTATAGTGACCATGGCATCTAAGACTACAGGCCTTTGCAGTGTATTATATGAGCAATCAGAAATTAAGCTTATTCGTCCCTTGTTGAAAATATCTAACTGTACGTCCATTTTTTGCAGTGTGTCCCTACGTATAAACAGTTATGCTCATAGGATAGCACAGGAGCTACGTCTATGCCATCTGCAGTGGGGGCCAGCTGTAGTATACAGCCAGGCTCTGAATGCAATGGCCAAGTCCAGTCCCTGCAGGTCAGTATTTTGGCATAACAGCATAATGTAATACATATATATTGCAGTGTATCATACTAGGGGTCAACAACCTCCGTCACTCCAGCTGTTGTGAAACTACAACTATCAGCATGCTCCATTCACTTTTATGGGAGTTCCGAAAACAGCCAAGGAAGTAGTCATGCTGGGAGTTGCAGTTACACAACAGCTGGAATGCTAAAGGCTGCTGACCCCTGTACTGTAGTAGTGATTGGGCTCCCTAGTGGTGAAGTACACTGGGAAACTTAAAAAAAATATCTTTGCTTTTAATTATTTTTTTTATGTAAAAACAAAATTAAATAAATAATTGACACAATTTGTATGACTGCATCACAGGTGTATGCCCTGGAAGAAGCAGAGAGCGGGTGAAACCCTGGATCGGGCATTTCTAGCAGTGCTGGATACATGCTTATATATTTTGGATACTTTGTGAGTATGGAATAAAACCTATGGTTTTACCATATCTACCTCTATATTACATCTAGTGATCTCTCTCTTTGGAGCGACTCTCAGGAGAACCATTTATTCCATCTGGGCTCAGCTGAGAGCTATGACCCTCCACAAGTGTGTACTGCATTGACTGAGGTGACAGACATCTGTACTCAACTGGGAGCTACGACTCTCTGCTAATTCGAACAGCAGTGATTGTGGTGAAAGACATCTGCACAGACAGTGGAGTCTATGGAATAACTATGAGGAGATAGAGGACTGAATAAGAGACCTCTGCACCCTGTATTCCCTTTATAAAGCTGGTGATATGTGCGTCTTTATTGGTGTAGCAGATCAATGAAACAACCTGCCTGCAGACTGTCACCCGTCCGGTGTCACAGATGCTCTGGGTCTCAACCTGAGTCATAAAGACATATCAAAAGCTTTGATCGGTGGGGTCTGAGTGCTGAGACCCCCACCAATCTCTAGAATGACGAGAGAGAAGCACTTAAATATTGCTGAAGAGTGTACTCAGAGAAATTGCACATTTCTTTATACAAGTTATACAAATTAACTTCTGCATTTTCATCATCAATGATCACTCAAGAAAACTGGTTATATAAGATAGGGCAATGATAACTACCTATTGGAATGCATTGTGCCTACCTTAAAATTTGGTGGAGGACAGATAAGGATTGCAGCGGTTTCTCAGAGCTTGGAATAGTCCTGGTGTAGTTGGTGGCTGATCCACGGGAGGTCAGACACTGGTGCATAGCACCAAGGCAACAAACAATGTAGTCGGGAAACAGGCCGAGGTCAGGCCAGGCAGAGCTTAAACATATCTGTTAAACAAGTTGGAGGTCAGGGCACAGACAGCCAAGGGTCAATACGGTAAAAAGGCAGTCATAAGGACAAGCAGAGTAGGGTCAGAATCGGTAAACAGGCAGAGTTAGGTACATGGGAAGACAGACAAAAAAAAACACCTTTTCTAGGGCTAGTAAGATAGAATACCTATATCTCAGACACCCACCACTACTTAGGACTATAAATTGGCTCTCTCATCTGGTTTGCGGGTCTTCCTGGGGTAGGGCTATTTGTCCTGAATTTACCAACTGCAAGATTGGTAAATACGTAAATATTTTTCGATGTCAACTGTCGATGTCAAGTGCGTGGCTACAAGCCATGGCCTTGCTCTTGATTATGCATGCATAATAGCAGTGCTCACAAACCTCACAAGTTTGCTTGCCAAGATGTTGATGCCTGCTGCTCCTGTTAAATGTTTACTGTATTGACCCTCAGCTCCCTGCCTTCAAATTTGTTTCATGAATATGCATGAATTCTGCCTGCCCTGACCTCAGCCTGTTTCCTCACTACAATTATTGACTGTTCCCTTGGTGTTGAACTGGTGTCTATGAACCCCATGGGTCAGCCTCCATCCACACTGGGACTATTCCAAGAGGTAGTGGCCTGTTGGCTCCCCTGCAGTGAAGGCCATATCCCTGTATAGGGGTGAAAGGGTGAAACCGGGGGACCACAATGAAAACACCCTTAGGTCTAGCCCAAAGTCAAACCAGTTAGTTAGCACAGTGGGACCACATCCACTTTTATGTTAAGCTTAGGCCATGGATCTCGCAGGCCTACCCAGAATGGGTCAACCATAAGTATTTCAAGAACTGGCTTAACAGCGTGACTGCCAGGACCAATTACTGCCAGCTTAAAGAGGACCTGTCTCCTGTGCTGACAAGTCTGTTTTAGTAACTACTTGCAATCCCCATGTAATAACAATTCTGGAGCATCTATATACTTATGGCTCTATATGGTGCCATTCCTTTGTTATTTCTACTAGAAGTGTATGAATGGATTGCAAGCAGCTTGCAGTAAAGGTACAGATGGGGGGGTGTCCCTGCACAGTCTGACACCAGCAGCACTGATTGAACAGAGTCAGAAACACCCGCTAATGGTAAACACCCAGAAGTACCTTTGCTTTAAACTGCTGCCAATTTATTTGTAAACCTTTAGCAGGAATACAGGAATGACACAGCACAGTCATAAGAATAGATATTACATAGGGAATAGGGTTGTTTCAGGTATCGAAATTTCGATACCCAATCGATACTTTTATTCCAGTATCGATTCGGTACCGGCTCGGCGCGCGCTATGTTCTCTCAGTCCAGACAGTGGAGAAGGAGGGAGGTAATCCCTCCCTTCTATGACACGGCCGCCACTGAGCCCAATGAAGTGAGCGGGCTCTGAAGCTGCCAACACCACTGCCAACAATGAATGTGTGGCTAATTAAAGCAGGAGGCGGGAACGGGGAGGTAATAAACTGCTGTGCCATCTGAGCTAGTGAGCTCAGCGAACGGCAGCCTCCTCCTCCTCATGAGTGTTTTGTGTCCTCCTCAGCATCAGCCAGAGCCCCAGAGTTAAGCAGCCAGCATAGCAAGGACCTAGCCGGGCCACCAATGATAATTAACATTTAATACAGATACAGGAGGCAGGTGCCGGTGGCAGAAACACATCACCCGCCTCCTGTATCTGTATTAAAGGTTAATTAACATTGGTGGCGCAGTGCACCTCCCCCCCAGTATTAAAAACATTGGTGGCAGTGGTCACAGGGTCCCCTCTTCATTGGTGGTGCAGTGGCAGTTGTGATCAGAGCACCAGCAGTGTAATCCTGGGGCTCTGATTGGTTACCAAGGCAGCCAGGACGCTACTGAAGCCCTAATCTCCCTGCTGCTGAGTGCACTATGCACAGGGCAGCAGGCAGAGTGTAGAGATCTATTAGGGTGAATAGGACAAGGGATTAAAAGATCCCAGGTTCTAGCCCCTAAGGGGGAAAATAATAAAAAACAAAAAATATATATATATATTTTAAAACCACCAAAATATTAAGTATAAATTGCCCTCTTTCCAAATTTTACATATATAATATATAAATAAACATTTTATATCGCCACGTCTGAAAAGTCCAAACTATCAAAATATAAAAAAAATCTCCTATGCGGTTAACTCTGTAACAAAGAAAAAACGCGCGATTCGCAATTTTTAGTTACCTTGTCCCCCAAAAAATAGGATAGGACTGTTCGATTATGGGCCGGACGTTCCATAAAATGCGGAATGCACGCAGCTTTTTGGGTGTTTTATTTTTTTTGCGTGGTATCGAAAACCGAATCAAAATTTTGGTATCGCAACAACTCTAATAGGGAATGCAAGTAGTTACAAAAAAAGACATGTCAGGAGAGGTGACAGGTCCTCTTTAAACACCCTGACAACTACAACAGTAGTACTGCAACCTTTGGCAGTAGCCACAGTACCTGTAACTTCCTCAAGCTACACCCACAGGAGGTTCCACCCTACGTCTGTCACCTCTTCCACGCCATGATGGAGACCCCAAGCTGTGTCAAGCATTCACTCAATATACTTTTCCACTTTGAGTTGCAGCCTCATTAGCTCCCCTCCGTGGAAGTGGGTGCACGCCACTCAGAAAATGACCTTGTATGTATTGCCTATCTCCATCAATTCTCTACTTCTGGAGCTTACATCGCTCCGCGTGGACCTCTGGACAGATACTTTATTGGGGTTGTACATGCCACTCCCGCTGCCAGACCACTGCTATCAGTGTCTGGACTCCATAAGTTCCACAAACCTTGCAAAGGTTACCATCCACCTATTGCAGCTATTATGATTTATTTGATAAAGAGGAGGCTGAATTCCTGCCTCCCCATCATCCCTACGACTATCCAATTCACATTTTGCTGGGGAAACAACCCCCCTCCGATGAGGCTAAGCAAAGCTAAGAGAGAGTTTATACAAAAATTTTCCTCCCAGGTTTTTCTTTGTGAAAAAGATAGATGTGTTTCTTTGTCCCTGTAACTACGGCCTAAATAAAATAACCATCAAGAACAAATATCCCTTGCCACCAATTTCTGAGTTGTTTGTCAGAATCCAAAGAGCCAAAATCATGACTGAACTGTATCACTGGGGGAAATACAATTTTAGGCTACTTTCACACTGGCATTTTGGCTTTACGTTTCGGAGATCCGTTCAGGGCTCTCACAAGCGGTCCAAAACGGATCAGTTTTGCCCTAATGCATTCTTAATGGAAAAGGATCCGCTCAGAATGCATCAGTTTGCCTCCAGTCTCAATTCCGCTCTGGAGGCGGACACCAAAACACTGCCTGCAGCGTTTTTTCCATCCGCCATGTGGTGCGGAGCAAGATCTCCTGGCACACAATGTAAGTCGATGGGGACGGATCAGTTTTCTCTGACACATAATGGCAAATCAGAAAACTGATTAGTCTCCCATTGACTTTCAATGGAGTTCATGACGGAGCCATCTTGGCTATGTTACAGATAATACAAATGGATCCGTTCATGACGGATGCATGTGGTTGTATTATTGTAACGGATCCGTTTTTGCAGATCCATGACGGATCCGCCCAAAACACGATTGTGAAAGTAGCCTAATCCGGATTCATGAACAGAACGATTGGAAAAACTGCATTTAAAGGGCACCTGCCTGCAGATTTGTACCTATGAAACTGGCTGACCTGTTACATGTGCGCTTAGCAGCTGTTCATATGTGCCCGCATTGCTGAGAAAAGTGATGTTTTAATATATGCAAATGAGCCTCTAGGAGCAACAGGGGCGTTGCCGTTACACCTAAAGGATCGGCTTCCTCTAAAACTGCTGCACCTTAATTGACAGGGCCAGGTAGTATATACGTGATCCCGTCTGGCCCTGTCAAAGTGGAGAGGGTGCAGCATATCTTTGATATTGGTCTCTGTAATGCCCCAGTGTTTTTTCAGGAACCAGTAAATTACATGTTCTAGGATCTCCTCTGCTTTTGTGTTGTAATCTACCTGGAAGACATCCTGGTCTCTCCTGATCACACTGTCCTCCAGCGTCACTGTTAAAATCGGCTATATGCCAAATTTGATAAATTCTTATTTGAAAGGTCTTCCTTACATTTCCTGGGCTATATTATTTCTGGGAAATGTATCCCTATGGTTCCCGAGCAACTGACCGCAGTCTTGGACTGGCCCCAACCTACTGGTCCACGAGCTATTCAGCGGTTCCTCTGCTTTGCTGACTACTACAATTTGTTCAGCGTTTCTCTAACGGCAAAGATTTCCACATGCCAAAGTATGGTACTCCGAGGTTTAGTCTGCCTTCAAAGTTAATTAACCCCTTCAGTACCAGGCCATTTATAGTTTTTTTCATTTTTTACTCCTAGCTTTCCCAGGGCCATAACATTTATTTTTCCATTCAAATAGCTGTAAGAGGTCTTATTTTTGCAGGGACAAGTTGCACTTTCCAATGACACCATTTATTGGTTAAAAAAGATGTAGAGGGAAGCAGGAACATTTTTTTTTTGCAGGACAGAATAGCGTAGCATTCCCCACTTTTCTGTCCTGCAAAAAAAGTGTATAGTAATGAATATTTTTTTTAATTTTTTTTAACATTGCAGTGAATAGGAGATGGATGGAAATGTAAGACATTTGCTTCTTCTCTGCAGTACTGGCAATTCAATTGGCCTTGGAGGGTTGGTGTCATCTGTTAGAAGGAGCTAATCACCTGGTAATCATCTATACCAGTGGTGGCGAACCTATGGCACAGGTGCCACATCTAACAAGAAGAAATGAGAGTGAGACAAAACATTTTTGAGCATTCAATTAATTGAAAATAACGATTAAACTGAAACAGGCTGTTTTTCAGCTGATCCAAATTTTAGGACCACATGCCTTTAAAAGGCCAAATCTGTGCAAAGATGTGGATTCATTGTCATTTTCTGTCAGGTAGTCACACGTTGAGATGGCAAAGGCAAAAAAACTCTCCCTTTTTGAACGTGGTCGGGTTGTTGAACTGCATAAGCAGAGTCTCTCACAGCGCGCCATCGCTGCTGAGGTGGGACGCAGTAAGACAGTTATTTGGAATTTCTTAAATGATCCTGAGGGTTATGGAACAAAAAAGTCAAGTGGAAGACCCAACAAAAAATTTCATCAACACTGAGCCGGAGGATCCAATTGGCTGTCCAATTGGCTGATCCTCGACCCAAATTAAGGCCCTTACTGGTGCTGACTGCAGCCCCATAACCATCAGACGGCATCTTAAACTGAAGGGCTTCAAAAACAAAAAACGTCTTCAAAGACCTCGTCTCCTTGAACGCCACAGAACTGCTCGTTTGGACTTTGCAAGAGCACCAAACATGGGACATTCAAAAGGGGGAAGAAGGTTTTATTCTCTGATGACAAAATATTTAACCTTGATGGTCCTGATGGTTTCTAACGTTACTGGCATGACAAGCAGATCCCACCGGAGATGTTTTCTACGCGCCACAGTGGAGGGGGCGCCATAATGGTCTGGGGTGATTTTTCCTTCAGTGGAACAATGGAGCTTCAGGAAGTGCAGGGACATCAAATGGCCGCTGGCTATGTCCAGATGTTGCAGAGAACATTCCTCATGACTGAGGGCCCTAGTCTGTGTGGTAACGCCTGGGTTTTTCAATAGGACAACGCTACAGTACACAATGCCCGCAAGACAAGGGACTTCTTCCAGGAGAATAACATCACTCTTTTGGCCCATCCTGCGTGTTCTCGATCTAAATCCAATTGAGAACCTTTGGGGATGGATGGCAAGGGAAGTTTACAAAAATGGACAACAGTTCCAGACAGTAGATGGCCTTCGTGCGGCTGTCTTCACCCTTTGGAGAAATGTTCCCACTCACCTCATGGAAATGCTTGCATCAAGCATGCCGAAACAAATTTTGGAAGTGATAAACAATAACGGCGGAGCTACTCATTACTGAGTTCATGTTTGGAAGTTGGATTTCAGTTTTTTTTTTGGGGGGGGGGTTAGTTTTTTTTTGGAGGTGTGGTCCTAAACTTTTGATCAGCTGAAAAAACAGCCTGTTTCAGTTTATTCGTTGTTTTCATTAAATTGAATGCTCAAAAAATGTTTTGTCTCACTCCCATTTCTTCTTGTTGCATGTAGAATCTCTACTTGGAACCTTAAGATCCAGCCATGCTAAATATGATTTTTTGCCATTTTTCAAGTGGTCTTAAACGTTTGATCAGGACTGTATTTGCAGAATTGTGGTCCATTTTTGCAGATCAGTTGTTCCTGAAAATATTTCTGTATGTCATCCGTTTTTTGCAGATCTGCAAAAACTGTAAACATGTAAAATTTTGATATGCTAATTAAGTTGTTAGGATATCATTAAAAAGTGAAAAAAGTTAATAAAAGTCAAGTCATGTGACAGCTCAGGCGCCATTTTGTTTGGTTCATCGTGTCGTTAAGAAATTTGCTTGAGATAGGTATTTTTTTTCTTGCATTCTCTACAACGATATCATGCCAAAGGATATAAATGGAGTTCTTTTCCATTGGTTCCTATTTCGGTTATTTGGACAGCAAGCAGCGATGCTGGACGGAGAACCGGAGAGGAGGAGGAGACAGTGGATTCATCCCATTGTCGCTCAGCATCATAAGGGACAATTCCATACTATATATAACAACCTGCGTCAGGACCCCTTCAAATTTCATAGTTACTGCCGTATGTCCATGGAGTCCTTTGATATAATCTGTTGTCTCTAAATCCTGACCTGAACTTCGTGGACACGAGCATGCGGCGCAGCATCTCTGCCGAGCAAAGGCTTAGTCACGTTGAGGTAAGAAATATTAGTAATTTATATTTTATTAAGTTTATTAAAAAAAAATCTATATTAAAGAATTTTTTTTGGGTTTTCACGAATTCCTTGCAACTGGAAATTCGTTTGCATTGCTGCACTTTGAATTTTTGCTTGGGATCTCAATCTTTGGATCGTCTGTCATACGTGTGAAGTCATATGGCAGCGACTCAGAAGCGGTGATGCCCACCCCCAAGGCGGAAGATTGGTAAAATCCCTTGGCGATGCAAAGCCAATCAGCAGAGTTTCCTAACTGCATTGGGGCAATGGACAGTAAACATCTGTGTAAAGCCGCCTCACTCAGGGTCCCAGTACTTCAATTAAAAGCAATATTTTTCTGTAGTGCTAAGCCTTGGCTGACAGTAATTACAGGTTTGTAATTGTGGATATCGGGGTCTACGGGAGTACTTCTGACAGCTGCATCTTTAGTGCTTCCAGAATGGGTGAACGGCTTCGCAAAAAAGAGCTTGCCCTGCCAGAGACAAGACTACCTGGATCTGCAGGTCCGCCGGCTCCATTTGTGATAGTAGCAGGCAAAGGATTCGCATTGTCGCCCCACCTGATGCGGCCCTTCCCTAGACGCGCTCTGGATGACCGGAAGCGAATCTTCAACTATCGATTGACTCGCACCCGTTGGTATGTGGAGTGCGCTTTTGGAATACGGTCCACTAAGTGGAGAGTATTCATGTCATCCATACAGATTAATCCGGACAATGCCATCCTGGTGATACTAGATTAAATCAAATCCAGCCGGCACTCGCTGTATTACCTGGCGTTGCAACGGAAAGAAGCGTCGCTCCACGTGGACCAGTGAAAAAATACAGCAAACCGCCAATATGTTGCAAAACATTATTCTTCTTTATTTCTCATAAATAGATTGATTATTTCATATAACGCATTTCGGCATATAGCCTTTATCAATGGATACATGATATGATTCACAATGACTCATATGTATGTATCAAACAAAAGTGACATCATCCACCCCCTATTGGGCGGGAACAAAACATGCACCAACCCGCTTCTTAGTTTCACTATAGCCCGGAACACATACACAAAAAGGATATCACAAAATCGAAAATAGAGGATCAGCGAGCCAATAGCGTCTACAATAAAAGGAAAAGAAAAATTACTTAAGTAAAGCAATGCGATTACGTATACATGATGCAATCTCATAACCTTGCAACCTCATAGTCGCGATTCAGACCTTTGGGATGCAATGTATCAAGAGTATGTATCCAGAATGTTTCTCTACGGAGTAGGAGTTTATGTTTGATATCCCCCTCCTCTCCTTGGTCTCATAACCTGCTCCAAAACCTGGAACCTCAGCTGAGACACGGAATGTTTACATCTGTCAAAGTGATATGGTAACGGCAACAATAAATTCTGTGTCCTTATTGTGGACTTATGCTTGCATATCCTATCCCTCACCATTTACATTGTTTACAAATACAAATAAGACCCTAAATAAAAGGGCAGAGGGACGGCTAGGTCTGTAAGATCTCGATCTCAAAATGAAAAGTATTCATGCAGCTCAGGACATATCATTCTATGGAAACATATATACAATTTGTTTCCAAGGAAATGGAGATATACTTGCGGTCCATGAAACAAGGGGATCTGCACATGTGCCACAATGTGACTCTCAAAAAAGGACAGCCATTAAAACATTAATGGAGGATGAGTCCTTGATCATTAAGCCCGCTGATAAAGGGGGCTCCATAGTGATCATGGATAAGAGCAATTACATCCGAGAGGTGATGCGTCAATTGTCTGATATTGACACTTACAGTTGCAAGAAAAAGTATGTGAACCCTTTGGAATGATATAGATTTCTGCACAAATTGGTCATAAAATGTGATCTGATCTTCATCTAAGTCACAACAATAGACAATCACAGTCTGCTTAACCACTTAAGGACCACAGGTTTATACCCCCCTAAAGACCAGGCCCTTTTTTACAAATCGGCACTACACTACTTTCACCGTTTATTGCTCGGTCATGCAACTTACCACCCAAATGAATTTTACCTCCTTTTCTTCTCACTAATAGAGCTTTCATTTGGTGGTATTTCATTGCTGCTGACATTTTTACTTTTTTGTTATTAATCGAAATTTAACGATTTTTTTGCAAAAAAATGACATTTTTCACTTTCAGTTGTAAAATTTTGCAAAAAAAACGAGATCCATATAGAAATTTTGCTCTAAATTTATAGTTCTACATGTCTTTGATAAAAAAAAAAATGTTTGGGTAAAAAAAAAAATGGTTTGGGTAAAAGTTATAGCGTTTACAAACTATGGTACAAAAATGTGAATTTCCGCTTTTTGAAGCAGCTCTGACTTTCTGAGCACCTGTCATGTTTCCTGAGGTTCTACAATGGCCAGACAGTACAAACACCCCACAAATGACCCCATTTCGGAAAGTACACACCCTAAGGTATTCGCTGATGGGCATAGTGAGTTCATAGAACTTTTTATTTTTTGTCACAAGTTAGCGGAAAATGATGATGATTTTTTATTTTTTTATTTTTTTTCTTACAAAGTCTCATATTCCACTAACTTGTGACAAAAAATAAAAACTTCTATGAACTCACTATGCCCATCACGAAATACCTTGGGGTCTCTTCTTTCCAAAATGGGGTCACTTGTGGGGTAGTTATACTGCCCTGGCATTCTAGGGGCCCAAATGTGTGGTAAGGAGTTTGAAATCAAATTCTGTAAAAAATGACCTGTGAAATCCGAAAGGTGCTCTTTGGAATATGGGCCCCTTTGCCCACCTAGGCTGCAAAAAAGTGTCACACATCTGGTATCTCTGTATTCAGGAGAAGTTGAGGAATGTGTTTTGGGGTGTCTTTTTACATATACCCATGCTGGGTGGGATAAATATCTTGGTCAAATGCCAACTTTGTATAAAAAAATGGGAAAAGTTGTCTTTTGCCAAGATATTTCTCTCACCCAGCATGGGTATATGTAAAATGACACCCCAAAACACATTCCCCACCTTCTCCTGAGTACGGCAATACCAGATGTGTGACACTTTTTTGCAGCCTAGGTGGGCAAAGGGGCCCATATTCCAAAGAGCACCTTTCGGATTTCACAGGTCATTTGTTACAGAATTTGATTTCAAACTCCTTACCACACATTCGGGCCCCTAGAATGCCAGGGCAGTATAACTACCCCACAAGTGACCCCATTTTGGAAAGAAGACACCCCAAGGTATTCCGTGAGGGGCATGGCAAGTTCCTAGAATTTTTTATTTTTTGTCACAAGTTAGTGGAAAATGATGATTTTTTTTTTTTTTTTTTTTTCATACAAAGTCTCATATTCCACTAACTTGTGACAAAAAATAAAAACTTCCATGAACTCACTATGCCCATCAGCGAATACCTTGGGGTCTCTTCTTTCCAAAATGGGGTCACTTGTGGGGTAGTTATACTGCCCTGGCATTCTAGGGGCCCGAATGTGTGGTAAGGAGTTTGAAATCAAATTCTGCAAAAAATGACTAGTGAAATCCGAAAGGTGCTCTTTGGAATATGGGCCCCTTTGCCCACCTAGGCTGCAAAAACGTGTCACACATCTGGTATCTCTGTATTCAGGAGAAGTTGAGGAATGTGTTTTGGGGTGTCTTTTTACATATACCCATGCTGGGTGAGATAAATATCTTGGTCAAATGCCAACTTTGTATAAAAAAAATGGGAAAAGTTGTCTTTTGCCAAGATATTTCTCTCACCCAGCATGGGTATATGTAAAATGACACCCCAAAACACATTCCCCACCTTCTCCTGAGTACGGGGATACCAGATGTGTGACACGTTTTTGCAGCCTAGGTGGGCAAAGGGGCCCATATTCCAAAGAGCACCTTTCGGATTTCACAGGTCATTTTTTACAGAATTTGATTTCAAACTCCTTACCACACATTTGGGCCCCTAGAATGCCAGGGCAGTATAACTACCCCACAAGTGACCCCATTTTGGAAAGAAGAGACCCCAAGGTATTCGCTGATGGGCATAGTGAGTTCATCGAAGTTTTTATTTTTTGTCACAAGTTAGTGGAATATGAGACTTTGTATGAAAAAAAATAAAAATAAAATTTTCCACTAACTTGTGACAAAAAATAAAAAATTCTAGGAACTCGCCATGCCCCTCACGGAATACCTTGGGGTGTCTTCTTTCCAAAATGGGGTCACTTGTTGGGTAGTTATACTGCCCTGGCATTTTCCAGGGGCCCTAATGTGTGGTAAGTAGGTAAATGACCTGTGAAATCCTAAAGGTGCTCTTTGGAATGTGGGCCCCTTTGCCCACCTAGGCTGCAAAAAAGTGTCACACATGTGGTATCGCCGTATTCAGGAGAAGTTGGGGAATGTGTTTTGGGGTGTCATTTTACATATACCCATGCTGGGTGAGAGAAATATCTTGGCAAAAGACAACTTTTCCCATTTTTTTATACAAAGTTGGCATTTGACCAAGATATTTCTCTCACCCAGCATGGGTATATGTAAAATGACACCCCAAAACACATTCCCCAACTTCTCCTGAGTACGGCGATACCAGATGTGTGACACTTTTTTGCAGCCTAGATGCGCAAAGGTGCCCAAATTCCTTTTAGGAGGGCATTTTTAGACATTTGGATACCAGACTTCTTCTCACGCTTTGGGGCCCCTAGAATGCCAGGGCAGTATAAATACCCCACATGTGACCCCATTTTGGAAAGAAGACACCCCAAGGTATTCAATGAGGGGCATGGCGAGTTCATAGAAATTTTTTTTTTTTGGCACAAGTTAGCGGAAATTGATATTTTTAATTTTTTTCTCACAAAGTCTCCCGTTCCGCTAACTTGGGACAAAAATTTCAATCTTTCATGGACTCAATATGCCCCTCACGGAATACCTGGGGGTGTCTTCTTTCCGAAATGGGGTCACATGTGGGGTATTTATACTGCCCTGGCATTCTAGGGGCCCTAAAGCGTGAGAAGAAGTCTGGAATATAAATGTCTAAAAAATTTTACGCATTTGGTTTCCGTGAGGGGTATGGTGAGTTCATGTGAGATTTTATTTTTTGACACAAGTTAGTGGAATATGAGACTTTGTAAGAAAAAAATAATAATAATTCCGCTAACTTGGGCCAAAAAAATGTCTGAATGGAGCCTTACAGGGGGGTGATCAATGACAGGGGGGTGATCAATGACAGGGGGGTGATCAATGACAGGGGGGGTGATCAATGACAGGGGGGTGATCAGGGAGTCTATATGGGGTGATCACCACAGTCATTGATCACGCCCCTGTAAGGCTTCATTCAGACGTCCGGGTGCGTTTTGCGGATCCGATCCATCTATCAGTGCATCCGTAAAAATCATGCGGACATCTGAATGGAGCTTTACAGGGGGGTAATCAATGACAGGGGGGTGATCAGGGAGTCTATATGGTGTGATCACCACAGTCATTGATCATGCCCCTGTAAGGCTTCATTCAGACGTCCGGATGCGTTTTGCGGATCCGATCCATCTATCAGTGGATCCGTAAAAATCATGCGGACGTCTGAATGGAGCTTTACAGGGGGGTAATCAATGACAGGGGGGTGATCAATGACAGGGGGGTGATCAGGGAGTCTATATGGGGTGATCACCACAGTCATTGATCACGCCCCTGTAAGGCTTCATTCAGACGTCCGGATGCGTTTTGCGGATCCGATCCATCTATCAGTGCATCCGTAAAAATCATGCGGACATCTGAATGGAGCTTTACAGGGGGGTAATCAATGACAGGGGGGTGATCAGGGAGTCTATATGGTGTGATCACCACAGTCATTGATCATGCCCCTGTAAGGCTTCATTCAGACGTCCGGATGCGTTTTGCGGATCCGATCCATCTATCAGTGGATCCGTAAAAATCATGCGGACGTCTGAATGGAGCTTTACAGGGGGGTAATCAATGACAGGGGGGTAATCAATGACAGGGGGGTGATCAGGGAGTCTATATGGGGTGATCACCACAGTCATTGATCACGCCCCTGTAAGGCTTCATTCAGACGTCCGGATGCGTTTTGCGGATCCGATCCATCTATCAGTGCATCCGTAAAAATCATGCGGACATCTGAATGGAGCTTTACAGGGGGGTAATCACCACAGTCATTGATCATGCCCCTGTAAGGCTTCATTCAGACGTCCGGATGCGTTTTGCGGATCTGATCCATCTATCAGTGCATCCGTAAAAATCATGCGGACATCTGAATGGAGCTTTACAGGGGGGTGATCAGGGAGTCTATATGGGGTGATCACCACAGTCATTGATCATGCCCCTGTAAGGCTTCATTCAGACGTCCGGATGCGTTTTGCGGATCGGATCCATCTATCAGTGCATCCGTAAAAATCATGCGGACATCTGAATGGAGCTTTACAGGGGGGTGATCAGGGAGTCTATATGGGGTGATCACCACAGTCATTGATCATGCCCCTGTAAGGCTTCATTCAGACGTCCGGATGCGTTTTGCGGATCGGATCCATCTATCAGTGCATCCGTAAAAATCATGCGGACGTCTGAATGGAGCTTTACAGGGGGGTGATCAATGACAGGGGTGTAATCAATGACAGGGGGGTGATCAGGGAGTCTATATGGGGTCATCACCACAGTCATTGATCACGCCCCTGTAAGGCTTCATTCAGACGTCCGGATGCGTTTTGCGGATCCGATCCATCTATCAGTGGATCCGTAAAAATCATGCGGACGTCTGAATGGAGCTTTACAGGGGGGTAATCAATGACAGGGGGGTAATCAATGACAGGGGGGTAATCAGGGAGTCTATATGGGGTGATCAGGGGCTAATAAGGGGTTAATAAGTGACGGGGGGGGTGTAGTGTAGTGGTGCTTGGTGCTACTTTACTGAGCTACCTGTGTCCTCTGGTGGTCGATCCAAACAAAGGGGACCACCAGAGGACCAGGTAGCAGGTATATTAGACGCTGTTATCAAAACAGCGTCTAATATACCTGTTAGGGGTTAAAAAAAACATATCTCCAGCCTGCCAGCGAACGATCGCCGCTGGCAGGCTGGAGATCAACTCTCTTACCTTCCGTTCCTGTGAGCGCGCGCGCCTGTGTGCGCGCGTTCACAGGAAATCTCGGCTCACGCGAGATGACGCCTATTGGCGTTAGTGTGACCTGGGAGCGCCGCAGAAATGACGCCTTTCGGCGTTAGCGTGGCGGGAAGTGGTTAAACTAATAACACACAAAGAATTAAATGTTACCATGTTTTTATTGAACACACCATGTAAACATTCACAGTGCAGGTGGAAAAAGTATGTGAACCCCTAGACTAATGACATCTCCAAGAGCTAATTGGAGTGAGGTGTCAGCCAACTGGAGTCCAATCAATGAGATGAGATTGGAGGTGGTGGTTACAGCTGCCCTGCCCTATAAAAAACACACCAGTTCTGGGTTTGCTTTTCAAAAGAAGCATTGCCTGATCATTGCCTGGTGTGAAAGCCCTACAATTAAGAATTGTTGACTTGCATAAAGCTGGAAAGGGTTATAAAAGTATCTCCAAAAGCCTGGCTGTTCATCAGTCCACGGTAAGACAAATTGTCTATAAATGGAGAAAGTTCAGCACTGCTGCTACTCTCCCTAGAAGTGTCCGTCCTGTAAAGATGACTGCAAGAGCACAGCGCAGACTGCTCAATGAGGTGAAGAAGAATTATAGAGTCTCAGCTAAAGACTTACAAAAGTCTCTGGCATATGCCAACATCCCTGTTAGCAAATCTACGATACGTAAAACACTAAACAAGAACGGATTTCATGGGAGGATACAACAGAGGAAGCTACTGCGGTCCAAAAAAAAAACATTGCTGCACGTTTACAGTTTGCACAAGAGCACCTGGATGTTCCACAGCAGTTCTGGCAAAATATTCTGTGGAAAGATGAAACCAAAGTTTAGTTGTTTGGAAGAAACACACAACACTATGTGTGGAGAAAAAGAGGCACAGCACACCAACATCAAAACCTCATCCCAACTGTGAAGTAAGGTGGTGGGGGCATCATGGTTTGGGGCTGCTTTGCTGCGTCAGGGCCTGGACGAATTGCCATAATCGAAGGAAAAATGAATTTCCAAGTTTATCAAGAGATTTTGCAGGAGAACTTAAGGCCATCTGTCCACCAGCTGAAGCTCAACAGAAGATGGGTGTTGTGACAGGACAACGACCCAAAGCATAGAAGTAAATCAACAACAGAATGGCTTAAACAGAAGAAAATACTCCTTCTGGAGTGGTCCAGTCAGAGTCCTGACCTTAACCCGATTGAGATGCAGTGGCATGACCTCAAGAAAGCGATTCACACCAGACATCCCAAGAATATTGCTGAACTGAAACAGCTCTGTAAAGAGGAATGGTCAAGAATTACTCCTGACCGTTGTGCACGGCTGATCTGCAACTACAGGAAACGTTTGGTTGAAGTTATTGCTGCCAAAGGAGTTTCAACCAGTTATTAAATCCAAGGGTTCACATACTTTTACCACCTGCACTGTGAATGTTTACATGGTGTGTTCAATAAAAACATGGTAACATTTAATTCTTTGTGTGTTATTAGTTTAGGCAGATTGTGATTGTCTATTGTTGTGACTTAGATGAAGATCAGATCACATTTTATGACCAATTTGTGCAGAAATCCATATCATCCCAAAGGGTTCACATACTTTTTCTTGCAACTGTATGTATGCCTCCAACATGACCCGGTTTTCTCTATTAAGGAAAAGATAATAGAAACGGTGAACCATTATGGTGCAAAAGGAGTCATTGATGATCAGTTGCAGAGCTATTTGATTAAACAATCACCAATCACTCCGGTACTGTATATATTGCCAAAAGTCCATAAGACATTATTGGATCCTCCGGGTCGTCCAATAGTGGCCTCGGTAGATTCGATATTGTCCCCTTTGTCAATCACCTTGGAAAAAGTGTTAACACCATTGATAAAAAAAAAAAACGATCGTTTCTATTGGATACGACGCATTTTTTTGAAAGCGATTATGGATCTTCATTCCATCCCGGTGGATAGCTGGCTAAGTGACAATAGATGTTGTGAGCCTTTACACATCGATTGATCATGAGAAAGGGATCCAGGTGGTGGCAGACATACTGGTTAACCAGCGATTATTCGAAAATACAACAAGAATTTTTTTCTGCATATGCTACATCTGGTTTTATATGAAAATTATTTCATGCTGGAAGATGCATATTATTTGCAGCGACAGGGAACTGCGATGGGATCAAATGCAAATGCGTTTATGTCCGCTTTTGAGGAATCGCATGTTTATAGTAAAACGCATTATCAAGAAATTGTACTTATTTGGAAAAGATTTATAGACAACATTTTTTGCATATGGGCGGCACCACATGAGATCCTATCCGTTTTCTTTGAACATCTGAATAGGGTTTGTGAAGGTCTGAGATTTACCATTACCTGTGACAAGCGAAAAGTGAGTTTCCTGGATACCATTGTCATGAAAGATGATCCCGACCGTCTCTACACTGATTTATTCAGGAAAGAGACGGATAGGAATAGTATTTTACATTTCACAAGTGCCCATCCACCCTCACTGAAAAAAGAGATACCAAAATCGCAGTTTCAAAGAGTTAGGCCCCTTTCACACGGGCGAGTTTTCTGCGCGGGTGCAATGCGTGAGTTTAACGCATTGCACCCGCACTGAATCCGGGCCCATTCATTTCTATGGGGCTGTTCACATGAGCAGTGATTTTCACGCATCACTTGTGCGTTGCGTGAAAATCGCAGCATGCTCTATTTTGTGCATTTTTCACGCAACGCATGCCCCATAGAAGTGAATCGGGTTGCGTGAAAATCGCAAGCATCCGCAAGCAAGTGCGGATGCGGTGCGATTTTCACGCACGGTTGCTAGGTGACGATCGAGATGGAGACCCGATCATTATTATTTTCCCTTATAACATGGTTATAAGGGGAAATAACAGCATTCTGAATGCATAGTAAAATAGCGCTGGGGGCGTTAAAAAAAAAAATAAAAAATTTAAAAATTAAACTCACCTTAATCCACTTGCTCGCGCAGCCCGGTGTTCTGCCACTTTTACCCGGACAAAAGTCTATACCCGGAAGTGATGTAGTTGCACCGGAAGTCACGTGGACGCGTTGGAATCAGCTGGATTCGGCTAAAGTATGTTAATCAGGCAGAACACCCCTGCATTTTCTCAGCCCTCCATTTCTTTACTATCCATCTCTTTCTTTACCATCCATCTCTTTCTTTACCATCAATGGCGGCATAGAGTTAGTTTTAGCAAATGCCGAGCGCAGCGAGGCCAAAAAGATGCGTGGCGAGCGAAGCGAGCCCGCGAGGGTACAAATTAATGTAGATTACGGGCTCGCGGTGTTCTGCCAGATTACTATACTTTAGCCGAATGCGCTTGCGCAGCACGCACACCCCCTCCTCCAGCTGATTCCAACGCGTCCACGTGACTTCCGGTGCAGCTACATCACTTCCGGGTATAGACTTTTGTCCGGGTATAGAAAAGTGGCAGAACACCGGCATCTCTTCTGTCTTCATCTTAGCTGTGTGCAGGAAAAGGACCTTTGATGTCACCACAGGTCCTTTTCCTGCAATCAGCAAAGAACGAGACAGAAGAGAAGCCGGGCTGCGCGATCAAGTGGACTAAGGCGAGTTTAATTATTTTTTTAACCCCTCCAGCCCTATTTTACTATGCATTCTGTATTCAGAATACAATCTACAGAACACCGATCCCAAGCCCGAACTTCTGTGAAGAAGTTCGGGTTTGGGTACCAAACATGCGCGATTTTTCTCACGCAAGTGCAAAACGCATTACAATATTTTGCACTCGCGCGGAAAAATTGCGCATGTTCCCGCAACGCACCCGGACCTTTTCCCGCAACGTCTGTGTGAAAGAGGCCTTAAACAAATTGTTTCTGACCCACTTACGCACCCCACAGTTTGCATGAGAGATTCAGTGAAGGAGGGTACCCTAGGGCTATTTTAGAGAAAATTTGATCTGACCCCCCATCTCAAGGTACTCTGAGGACTAAACAGCAACGCGTAGCGTACATAAATTTCATCCCTATAATGTGAGTATAGATAGGCTTGTTAGGAAACATTGGAGTATTTTAACCAAAACGTACCCTAATGTGGAGGAATTTAAAAATCCACCACTGATCTGTAATAAAAAGAACCCCAGCCTCATGATAAACTGGTGCATGCAGACCTAGGGAGTAAAAAGGAAAACACTAAGACAGAGTACATTAAGGACAATTAAAAAAGGTGCATTTCCGTGCCTACATTGTCTTCAATGTTCTCATCTAAATCAAAGGCTCTGAGGTTTATCATCCCCAAACAGGAAAGGCCTTTAAAATAGAAGTTATTTTTTACCTGCGAAAAAAACGTGATTTACTTGATTAAATGCCCATGTGGGCTTGCATATGTGGGCGAAACAATGCAAATGGTGAGGGATAGGATATGCAAGCATAAGTCCACAATAAGGACAAAGAATTTATTGTTGCTGTTACCATATCACTTTGACAGATGTAAACATTTCGTGTCTCAGCTGAGGTTCCAGGTTAGGCTACTTTCACACTAGCGTTCAGGGCTCCGCTTGTGAGCTCCGTTTAAAGGGGCCCCAAACGCATCCGTACTGCCCCAATGCATTCTGAGTGGATGCGGATCCGCTCAGAATGCATCAGTCTGGCAGCGTTCAAACGGATCCGTCCAGACTTACAATGCAAGTCAATGGGGGCGGATCCGTTTGAAGTTGACACAATATGGCTCAATTTTCAAACGTCTGAACTACTTTCACACTTTGAATTTTTTCTAAACTATAATGCAGACGGATCCGTTCTGAACCGATCCAAACGTCTGCATTATAGGAGCGGATCCGTCTGTGCAGACACCAGACGGATCCGCTCTGAACGCTAGTGTGAAAGTAGCCTTATGAGACCAAGGAGAGGAGGGGGGGGCGTGGCTTGTGAGTGCATGGAGTAAGACGCACTGTTCACTGCTCCTGCTAGAATCCTGCTCATTTACACTGGAAGCGCACTCAAACTGCCTGAAAATACTTTATCTGGGGAGAGGAAGGTGTCCGGTGGCTGTGGTGTCAAAATCGGGAGCCTGAAAATGCCGAGGAAATCGTCCAAACTGGCGAAACATGACCGCCTGGAGAAGGGCCAAGATGGCGCGGGAGGTGGAGAGGGGTCGGCGCTGCAGGAGACGGTCAGCCAGAGCGCGGCTGCTAAACTCAGCAAATAGGCCAGAATGGACGGTGGAGGGGGCGATTCGGCTAGTGATAAAGGGACTGATATACCTACCTCCTCTGATCAGGAGGACGGATCCATGGACGGCGACGATCCGGTTTCGGCCGGTCAGCCGGTACTCAAATCTGCAGCCCCTGCAATAGTTCCAGAAGACCTGCGGGTTGATTCTACAAGGGAGCCCACATTGAAAGATATAATGGTGGCTGTGGCAAGCTGCAACAGTACCCTTAAAGTGCTCACAGTACAAGTTGGCAGCCCGCGATCAGATGTGTCCATAATCAGGCACGACCTGCACAAGATTTCTGAGCGCACTTCAGATTTGAGGGTGTCCTCACTGGAAGATGTTATTCAACCTCTGCAAATGGCGTCAAAAATGAATGGGAAAGATATAGCTGCCTTATACGCCAAAGCGGATGATTTAGAGAACAGATCGCGGAGAAATAATCAGCGAATTGTTGGAATGCCAGAAAAAACAGAAGGGGCCAATGCTACAGAGTTTGTGGAGAAATGGTTGCACCAGTTATTCCATGAGAAGGGCCTATCTTCCCTGTACGCGGTTGAGCGGGCGCACAGAGTCCCTTCGCGGCCGCTCCCGCCAGGCAGGCCTCCTCGCCCCATACTGGCGAAGATTTTACATTTTAAAGATCGGGACACTATCCTACGCCAGTCAAGGGACAATGATGAGATGGTCCTGAATGGGGTCAGAGTGTCCATTTTTCCGGATTATTCCAATGAGGTGCAGCGGAGGAGGAGCAGATTTATAGATATAAAGAAAAGGCTCAGAGTGCTACAAGTTCCGTACGCCATGTTGTTCCCGGCTAGATTGCGAGTGGTGGCGTTGGGATCCACCAGATTTTTTGAGGACCCTGATGAAGCAACACAGTGGCTGGACGTCCATGAGCGGCAACTGAGAAGTGGAGCCCTGGACACTTGAAGGAAATAGTTTGCAGTTTGTGTTCACTTTATATGCATAGGATTGCACCCTAATGTCACTTTAATGTTATACCAGTTATAAAGTGTATTGAGTGTTGCTACCACATGGTAGATCCTGATGCAGGAGTAGGAAGTTGGGATAAGAAATGTATTTCCCAGTTGTGGAGAGGATTCTCTACCTGAGGGAGAGTGTTGGAATCAGAAATGATTTTTGTTCAGCATTGGGCATGGTGCTTACAGATTGCCCCGAGTTAGAGTTGGATGTTTGGGACTGGGGGGTTGGGGTTACTGTTCAAAGTAGCCTGATCACTGGGGAGGGGCGTGAATTATGAGAGAGTGACATTAGTATGGGGTGTGAGATTCAAACATGCTGTAATCTTTCATCATGACACAGGTGATTAAAGTGTTGAGCTGGAATGTGAGGGGAATGGCTGATGCACGAAAACGACAATGTATATTTCAATATTTGGGTCGGTTTCAGCCAGCTATCTGCTGCCTGCAGGAAACGCATTTGTCCAATGATAATGTGCAGTGGCTGAACAAAAATTGGGTAGGTCATGTGGTACATGCAATCCATTCCTCTCACTCCAGGGGCGTAAGTGTGATTGTGCATAAAAGTATAAGGTATGAACATCTGAAGCAATGTGTGGATGCTGAGGGCAGGTATGTGTGTGTAGTGTGCAAGATTGATGGGATTCAGGTGGTGTTGGTGTCAGTGTATGTGCCTCCACCGTTTGCTTCCCCTTTGATACGGGATATTATGACCTTTGTGGCGGACTTCCCTGGACTGCCGTGGCTGCTAGTGGGGGACTTCAATTGTACATTGAATGACTCCATAGATAGATGTCGGGTAGAAGGTGCCAGTGGATCACCGGGGAGTGTGGCTCTTAAGAATATTATGAGGGAAACTGGTTTACTTGATGCTTGGAGGCTGCGCAACCCAGATAAGCGGGTGTTTTCATGTAGATCTGCTACGCATCATTCATTATCACGCATAGATCTGGCTTTGGTTAATGATGTTATGCTACCACTGATAAGAGATGTTGTTTATCACCCTCGGTCGTTGTCTGACCATTCCTTGGTGCAGGTTGATTTGTGCCTGGGCGTGCTTAGGCAGGGACCGAGGTTGTGGAAATGTAACCCGCATTGGCTGAACGTACTTGGTGATTTGTCTGAGATTACTCTGGAGGTCAGGGAGTACTTTTCTATTAATGGAGGGACGGCTTCAATACACGGAGTCTGGGATGCCATGAAAGCGTTTTTGAGAGGTGTACTGATCAAAGAAATTAGTAAGCATAAATCTAAATCCAGAGAGGCAGATGTTAAAGCTCATGTACAAGTAACAGAGGCTGAAAGGGAGTTTGGTAGAATCCCCACCATGGCTAATAGTGAGGCGCTGGAGGTAGCTCAGGAACAACTGAGGTGTCATCTACTACAGGCTGCAGAGAGGAAACGTAGTTTTTACCGCCAAAGATCTTTTGAGGATGGAGAGAAAGTTGGGCATCTGCTCTCAGTGGTTTCTCAGGCACAGAGGGGTTCTTCTTGTATACAAGAGCTAATGGGTGGAAATGGGAATAGTAGCCAGGATACAAAAGGGATATTAGATATTCTAAAAGGTTTTTATGTCTCTCTCTATGCTTCCAAGGCGTCTAGCTCGGAGGAGGCCTTGTCCGCCTTTCTGGCTGAGGCTCAGCTATCAGTGTTATCAGAGGAGGATAGAGAGACTGGAAGAGCCGATCACGCTGGAGGAGTTAGAGGCAGCTCTTGGGGGGATGGCGAACGGTAAGGCGCCGGGGGCAGACGGCATACCAGTGGAGGTGTATAAAAAGTTGCAGGGGGTACTTCTTCCTGAATTACTTAAGGTTCTTGAACATTCTCTGGAGACGGGTTCGCTACCACATTCTATGCAGGAGGCTATCATAGTAGTTATTCCTAAGCCTGGGAAAGATCCCAAAGTTCCTGATTCCTATAGACCAATTTCGCTATTAACAGCAGATGTGAAGCTCCTGGCGAAGGTGTTGGCGAACAGGCTGTCCAGGGTAATCCTAACTATAGTGCACCCGGATCAAACGGGCTTTATGCCTGGGAAATCGACTGCTATAAATATCCGTAGAGTATATGCTAGTCTGAATATTCCAGCTGATAATGGAGGAGATAGGGCCTTACTTGCGTTAGACGCCGCCAAGGCGTTCGACAGTGTTGAATGGAACTACCTATGGGAAACCTTGAGAGTCATGGGCTTTGGTGCTCGATTTATTCAGTGGGTGAAAGTGTTGTATTCAAGTCCAAAAGGCACGGATCAGAGCTAATGGGGGGCTGTCAGATAGCTTTTCTTTGTCCAGAGGCACCAGACAGGGGTGCCCATTGTCACCCTTGTTGTTTGCTTTAGCAATTGAACCACTTGCAGCCCTTATCCGCCTGTCACCTCATATTGTGGGGTTTAGATATGGTGAGACGCAAAATAAAGTGGCAATGTATGCTGATGACACTATGTTATTTTTGGGTGACACTGGGGGCTCTTTGGATGCGGCCATGGCTTTAATAGATAGATTTGGTGGCTTCTCTGGGCTTCGGATAAATTGGCAGAAGTCTGCCTTGATGCCGGTAGACGGACAGGCACTCTCTGGTGTGCAGGCAGATAGTTTGATACCCTGGGTGGGCAAGTTTAAATATTTGGGGCTATATATAACACCTAGACTGCTGGATTTTGAAGAACTTAATATAACTCCTTTGCTAAATACTTTTAGGCTGAAGGCAAGGACATGGGGTAGACTCTTTTTGTCGGTGGTGGGCAGAGTGAATCTCTTAAAAATGGTAATGATGCCTCAGTTGCTATACATATTGAATAATGCCCCTGTATGGATCCCAGTTGAGAGATTTAGGAAAATACATTCGATATTCAGAGATCTTATCTGGAAATATGGTCAAGCTAGGATTAAGCTGGAGATGCTGCAATATCCCAAGTCTGAAGGTGGCTTGGCTGTTCCTAACGCCTGGATTTATTTCTTAGCCTCTCAGTGTCAGCATTTTAAGGGTTGGATGGAATTTCAGCTACCAGATGTGACGGGGAAGATACTGCAACACTGGTTGGGTAGTAGGGACCTTATGGGTATTCTGGAGGGTGCAGGGATGCATGGGGGGAGAGAGAAAGTAACGCTTATAGAGCTTATGAAAAAAGTGTGGACAAAGGTGAAATTGATTAGGGGTGTTGGTGGGGTAGGTGAGCTTTCCCCAATATGGAACAATAACTTGATGCCAGAGTTCATTTCTCTATCAGGAGTCCGAAATTGGGAATCCCATGGAGTAATGAGGATAGGTCAATTGATCGAGACTAATGTATTTAAATCATTTCAAGGCTTACAGCAGGAATTCAACATTCCTAAAGTGTGGTTCTATCAATATTTGCAACTGAGACACGCCTATGATGATACGATGAGGAAGGGTTGCATTATTGCAAAAATGGATGTGGTCCATAAACTGGTTCTTCCAGCTGGAGGAAAGAGAGGTCTGATATCACAGGTGTATACTCTGCTTTTAGACAAATTTTTGATAGGATTCCCTCTTACAAGGATGAGGAAATGGGAAAAGGATTTGGGGGACATCCCTAAGGAACAGTGGGAAGATATATTGGAGGCAGTCTCGAGAGTGTCTGTAAGTGAACAGGGCAAGTTGTCACAACTGTTTATCATCCACAGAGTCTACAAAACTCCAGTATTTTTACGGAAAATTGGGGTTAGAACTGATGACAATTGTCCAAAATGTATGGTGGAAGGTGCAGATCTGTTTCATATGCTTTGGTCTTGTCCAGTGCTAAGTAGTTTTTGGGATGAGGTGTTGACTTTGATTAATCGTAACCTGGAGTTGAGGGTGCAGAAGGACCCAAAGATCTGTGTGTTGGGATATGTGAAGGAGATTGGTGGGGGAGAGGCGGTCAAGGTGGCAGTTGGGAGACTATTGTATGTGGCCAGGAAGTTGATTGCTTTTAGGTGGATCCAGGGGAGTCCGCCAACAGTGGAGGAATTTGTGAGAAAGGTGCATGATATGTTGACTTTAGAGAGGGGAGTGTTTGTTAGGAGAGGATGTCCTCAGAAGTTTGAAAAGTTGTGGAATGAATGGTTGTCTCACACTCATGTCGTAATATAAAAAGGTCTTGAAAATTCATGCTCTGATCGGGGGGGGGGGGGGGTTGGGAGTTGGGGGGGGGGGGGGATTGTTGGGTTTTAACAGGCAAATAATCTTGTAACTGTTTTTTTCTTTTTATTGGTATATACATTATGTACAATAACTGTGGGAGATGTATCAATTATCTGGATATGTGATAATGTTTTATACAATTCTTTGTATATGAGACGTGGAGGGGGGAAAATAACAGAAAAATTGTAGACACAAACTGTCTTGTAATATGCCAATTTTATTTGAATAATAAAAACGATTTGATTGAAAAAAAGGAGAGGAGGGGGATATAAAAAATAAACTCCGTAGAGAAGCATTCTGGATACATACTCTTGATACATTGCATCCCAAAGGTCTGAATCGCGACTATGAGGTTGCAAGGTTATGAGATTGCTTTACTTAAGTAATTTTTCTTTATTATTTTGTGATATCCTTTTTGTGTATATGTTCCGGGCTAAAATGAAACGGGTTGGTGCATGTTTTGTTCCCGCCCATAGGGGGGTGGATGATGTCACTTTTGTTTGATTGATACATACATATAAGAGTCATTGTGAATCATATCATGTATCCATTGATAAAGGCTATATGCCGAAACGCGTTATATGAAATAATCGCGTTATGAGAAATAAAGAATAATATTTCGCAACATGTTGGCGGTTTGCTTGATTTTTTTACTGATCCTGGTGATACAGGCTTGTGTACTACTACACAACTTCACCAGGATACATGATGCCTCCGCTGATGCAGATATTGGTCAAAATATGACTTGTCATTTTTGATCAGAGCCGGACTGGACGACCTGGAACGGCTGGACTAGCTGTTCGGGAAGTCTATGCCAACTACTTCTGCAGTCCAGAGGGGGCATTACCGTGGCAGATGTTGATTTCAGCTTGATTCTGGTATTTTAATTAATATAAATTAGAATTTTCTTAGTTTTGTTAGTTCCCTTGTTAGTTTAGATTAGGGACTCGCAAGAGAATGGGCTTGCGGGCTGAGGTATTTTGTAATTTCCAAATTCTACTATCAATATACTATTATAATATTGATAGTGATTAAGAATTAGATTTTTTTTATTACTTTTTTAGAATTTGGTTTTAAATACCTTCTAATACTTCATTACAAATGACATCTTAAAAAAAATAGCAATTAAAAATGTTTAAGAGGCAATTGTACCCACACTATGTTGATACCTTTTTTTACATCTATAGAGAAAAGATGAGTGCTGTGTTTAAAAAAAATATATATTTTTTCTGTAACTGCTTTAAAAAAAATATTAAGTATATAAATTTTTAATGGCCTAATAAAAGATAATCAATAAAGATTTTTTGTGAAGACTCATTATGGACTCTATAAATATAATCCATATTCCATATTGCTTCCCTTGCTGGCTCTCATCTTTTCTCATACTTTATACACTGCTTGTTTCCATGGTAACAGACCACCCTGCAATCCATCAGCGGTCGTAGTGCTTGCACACAATCGGAAAAACAGTTAGCCTCTATGGTGGCCAAGAAAATGGGTGTGTACATAGGCTACTGCCCTTTCCTATATTGTGCAAATACGGCCATATATGAAAACTAGCTGTGTATAATGTTCTAGAAATGTTTAATTAATTAACAAACTCAGATACATTATATAATTAAACATTATATAATAAACAAAATCAGAATATTAATAAACTTAAAGATCGAAAAGTTCCCTTGTAAAAGGGCCTGCACTAGTAGAGGGTTCACAACTGTCCTCAGAAGTAGATTGGTAATTGCCCATGAACTGCCTTCTCCTCTGAGAATAGGTTTCAGAAGACTGGTAATAATGAGGAGGAGGATTAGGGCAAACACTAGTGTGCCTAAAGGGTCTCCAATTCAACATGGCATCCATCGTGCGCTTGTTCAATATAGTGAATTACATCACTAGGTTCTCTGGGACCTGCAAATAGGTCCATCATCATGACCATAGCTCCTAAAGTTTCCTCATTACTCTCAACATGGTTCTGGTTTAGATAGTTAAGAAAATGTGATTCAACGATGGTTCTAGTACCTAAACCAGAATCGTGGGGAGGAGGACCCCTTCATCTGCCTGATGAATGGCGAGATGTATTTACTGGCAGCTCTTCTCTCTCACAAGGCCACAACAAAAAGCTGTTCTTGTGATGACTCAGGAGTAGGTGCTACTGGATTTTCTCCGGCAGGTTGAATAGAAATTCCAGCAGCTTGAGTGTTGGATTCTTCTGCCTCTTCGCTCAGGTTGTCAGCCCTATTAATATAATTTTTTTTTTTTTTTTATAAAATATAAATAATTTTTATATCATTATACAATATACATCAATTGTAAATTCCTATAGGTTGATCATGCATAGTATAGGAATAGGAAATAATGTAGGCCTCTTTCACATAAATATGGATTGTGTCAGTCAGAATTCTTTCTGGGTGCGTTCACTTAAAATCCCACAATATAAATTTATAATTTTATTATTAAGATATTAATGATTACATGACTACAGTTTAGATAAGAAAATTTCTGTGAGTGGGGCCCGGTGTAATAGAGAACAATGACAGCACCGGGCCCCGCTGCAAGGTAACAGCAGTTGCCAACCTCCAGCCCCTCCTAATACATTGCAGGCCGCGCTGTAAAGCATAGCGGTCGGCGATGTATCAGTGAGTGCATCCTTTGCTTTATAAGATGCACTGCATTCCTACCCCCCCACTTTTGGGTGAATTAAAGTGTGTCTAATAAGGCAAAAAATACAGTAGCTTAAATTCTAACACTTCAACAATTAATATAACAATTTATCTATTTTTAACATTACTCACGGTTTCCATAACAGGTTTTACAATTTCCAATTGTGCTGTGTATAGATGAGGCTTTTTTGTTAATCGGCCGAAATTTGTCACGGCAAGAATACCAGCGACTTTTCAGACGGGATACAAATTTTTTTTAATGTAGTTTAATATTTTAACAATGAGATTAGTAAACTATGCAAACAGTAGTTAAGTTCATATACTGTATTTCCTATATTGTTTACTACATTTGCACACATATGCAGCTGTATATAGATGGAATATGGCAGGCATGGGCAATCTGCTACTCTCCAACTGCTGCTAAACTACCACTCCATAGAGTACGTCATGGTGGGAGTAGTAGTTTTAAACTATTGGAGAGCAACAGGTTGGCCAGTCCAGAATACATGGTGTTCACATGAAAGGTGGCCATACATAAACTGAAAATATAATGTCTTTACTTACTGATGCTTTGCTTCTTTTGTGCATCTCCCTTCTTCCATTCATCAGAACCAGAAATTTCTTTCCCGATCTCCTCCCACAACCTGTCCATTATCCGGTCATGGTAGGAGTCCTTACAACTATCCCATAAACTTGGACGATCGTGGATGAGGACTATTAATTTCTTCACGTCCAAAATGTTTTACATCTTGAAATCTGGCCAACTTCTCTGTTGATGTCTCTATATCCAGCTCTGCCAGGACCTAGCACTGAACCCGGACATGCAGTGGATATAAAAAGTCTACACACCCCTGTTAAAATTTCAGGTTTCTTTTAGGTAAAAATGAGACAGAAATCATTTCAGAACTTTTTCCACCTTTAATGTGACCTATAAATTGTACAACTCAATTGAAAAACAAACTGAAATATTTTAGGTAGAGGGAAGAAAAAATATAAAAATAAAATAATATGGTTGCATAAGTGTGCACACCCTTAAACTAATACCTTGTTGAAGCACCTTTTGATTTTATTACAGCACTCAGTCTTTTTGGGTATGAGTCTATCAGCATGGCACATTTTGACTTGGCAAGATTTGCCCACTCTTCTTTGCAAAGACACTCCAAATCTGTCAGATTGCGAGGGCATCTCCTGTGCACAGCCCTCTTCAGATCACCCCACAGATTTTCAATCGGATTCAGGTCTGGGCTCTGGCTGGGCCATTCCAAAACTTTTAATCTTCTTCTGGTGAAGCCATTCCTTTGTTGATTTGGATGTATGCTTTGGGTCGTTGTCATGCTGAAAGATGAAGTTCCTCTTCATGTTCAGCTTTCTAGCAGAAGCCTGAAGGTTTTGTGCCAATATTGACTGGTATTCGGAACTGTTCATAATTCCCTCTAGCTTAACTAAGGTCCCAGTTCCAGCTGAAGAAAAACAGCCCCAAAGCATGATGCCACCACCATGCTTCACTGTGGGTATGGTGTTCTTTTGGTGATGTGCAGTGTTGTTTTTGCACAAAACATATCTTTTGGAATTATGGCCAAAAAGTTCAACCTTGGTTTTATCACACCATAACACCCTTTCCCACATGCTTTTGGGAGACTTCAGATGTGTTTTTGTAAAATGTAGCCTGGCTTGGATGTTTTTCTTCGTAAGAAAAGGATTTCGTCTTGCCACTCTACCCCATAGCCCAGACATATGAAGAATACGGGGGATTGTTGTCACATGTACCACACAGCCAGTACTTGACAGATCCTTTAATGTTGCTGTAGGCCTCTTGGTAGCTTCCCAGACCACTTTTCTTCTTGTCTTTTCATCAATTTTGGAGGGACGTCCAGTTCTTGGTAATGTCACTGTTGTGCCATATTTTCTCCACTTGATGATGACTATCTTCACTGTGTTCCATGGTATATCTAATGCCTTGGAAATTTTTTTGTACCCTTCTCCTGACTGATACCTTTTAACAATGAGATCCTTCTGATGCTTTGGAAGCTCTCTGTGGACCATGGCTTTTGCTGTGGGATGCGACTAAGAAAATTTCAGGAAAGACCAACTAGAGCAGCTGAACTTTATTTAGGGTTAATCAGAGGCACTTTAAATGATGGCAGGTGTATGCTGACTCCTATTTAACATGATTTCGAATGTGATTGCTTAATTCTGAACACAGCTACTTCCCCAGTTATAAGAAGGTGTGCACACTTATGCAACCACATTATTTATTTTTTGTTTTCTTCCCTCCACCTAAAAGATTTCAGTTTTTTTTCAATTGAGTGGTACAGTTTATAGGTCACATTTAGGCCTCATGCACACGACCGTTTTTTTTTTAAGGTCCGCAAAAATGGGGTCCGTAGGTCCGTGATCCGTTTTTTTCTTCCGTGGGTCTTCCTTGATTTTTGGAGGATCCACGGACATGAAGAAAAAGTCGTTTTGGTGTCGGCCTGGCTGTGCGGAGCCAAACGGATCCGTCCTGACTTACAATGCAAGTCAATGGGGACGGATCCGTTTGACGTTGACACAATATGGTGCAATTGCAAACGGATCCGTCCCCCATTGACTTTCAATGAAAAGTCAGGAGTCCCCATTATACCATCGGATCTGAGTTCTCTCCAATTCGATGGTATATTTTAACTTGAAGCGTCCCCATCACCATGGGAACGCTTCTATGTTAGAATATACCATCGGATTTGATTGTGAAAATCGTGAAAACTGATATCCGACAGTATATTCTAACACAGAGGCGTTCCCATAGTGATGGGGACGCTTCAAGTTAGAATATACTACGAACTGAGTACATGACTGCCCCCTGCTGCCTGGCCTCACCCGATCTCTTACAGGGGGCTGTGATCCGCACAAATAACCCCTCAGGTGCCGCAACTGAGGGGTTAATTGTGCGTATCATAGCCCCCTGTAAAAGATCAGGTGTTGCCAGGCAGGAGGGGGCCCACCCCCCTCCCTCCTTAGTTTTAAATTCATTGGTGGCCAGTGTGCCCCCCCCCTCCCTCCCCTGTATTACTGTACATTCATTGGTGGCCAGTGGGCCCCCCCTCCCTCCCTTGTATTACTGTACATTTATTGGTGGCCAGTGGGCCCCCCTCCCTCCCCCTCCTAATTAAAATCACCCCCCCCCCCCCCCCAAATCATTGGTGGCTGCGGAGAGTTTCCGATCGGAGTCCCAGTTTAATTGCTGGGACTCCGATCGGTAACCATGGCAACCAGGACGCTGATGCAGTCCTGGTTGCCATGGTTACTTAGCAATTTTAGAAGCATTATACTTACCTTTGCTGTCTGTGACCGGCCGGGCGCTCCTCCTACTGGTAAGTGAAAGGTCTGTGCGGCGCATTGCTTATAGCACAGACCTGTCACTTACCAGTAGGAGGAGCGCCCGGCCGGTCACAGACATCGCAAGTAAGTATAATGCTTCTATAAATTGCTAAGTAACCATGGCAACCAAGACTGCAGTAGCGTCCTGGTTGCGGCACCTGAGGGGTTAATTGTGCGTATCATAGCCCCCTGTAAGAGATCGGGTGCTGCCAGGCAGCAGTCATGTACACAGTTCGTAGTATATTCTAACTTGAAGCGTCCCCATCACTATGGGAACGCCTCTGTGTTAGAATATACTGTCGGATCTGAGTTTTCACAAAGTGAAAACTCAGATCTGAAAAAGCTTTTATGCAGACGGATCTGCGGATCCGTCTGTGTGAAAGTAGCCTATGGACACGGATCACGGACGCGGATGACAATCTTGTGTGCATCCATGTTTTTTCACTAACCCATTGACTTGAATGGGTCCGTGAACATTTGTCCGTCAAAAAAATAGGACAGGTCATATTTTTTTTGATGGACAGGAAACACGGAAACGGATGAACAACGGTGTATTTTCCGAGTTTTCAACGGACCCATTGAAAGTCAATGGGTCCGCAGAAAATTTGCAAAAAACGGAACAACGGACACGGATGCACACAATGGTCGTGTGCATGAGGCCTAAGAGCGCATCAGAGTATGAGATGCTCCGATGCTAGCCTCAGGGGGGCTGCCGGGGTGAAAATAAGGGTATGTCCGGGTTCAGCTCTGAACCCGGACAACCCCTTTAATTTCCAGGAACGGAATCCGCAATTGTGGATGACATACGTATTGTCATCCGCATGTCTTCTGCATTTTGCGGATCCATTGACTTTGCACTGTACCACGGACCGCAATTTGCGGGTAATAGGACAAGATTTATATTTTTGCGGACTTGCGGAACGGAATCATGGATGTGGACAGCACACATTGCGCTGTCCGCATCTTTTCAGGACCTATTGAAAATGAATGGGTCCACACCCATTCTGCAAAATCCAGAACTGATCCAGAAATAATTTGCGTACGTGTGAATGGACCCTAAAGGGGTTTTCCGGGATTTTTATATTGATGACCTGTCCTCAGGATTGGTCATCAATATAAGATCGGTGGGGGTCAGACAACCGGCACCCTCACCGATCAGCTGGTTGAGGAGAATCCGCGTACTGTCTTCAACTGTTTAACTGCTTGCCCTCCACATTGCAGCAGTGAGTAGGTGTAATTAGAAGCCGTCCCATTCACTTCAATGGGATGGCTCCTTCCTATTCCCGGAAGTGACGAGGTTAGGGAAATCTCACGAGGTAGGGAAATATAACGTTACAGGGAGATTATCTGCGCTAGGCACCCCTGTGGGGGAGATTATCGGTGCTGGAGGCCACTGTGGGAGGAGTCCGGTGCACCGTGTCTAGTATCTACTATTATAAATAGGGCATTGCTACCTCCGCCAGTCACAGCTGCGGTCTCATCTCTCGCTGCTTGAACCAGTCTGTGCTTGTGCGCTTCCGTCTGTTCTTCAAGAAAATGGCCGCCGTCTACTTTGTATGCCAGAACGTGGTACGCCGCTCACCCTCTAGCGACCGCAATGGCTTGTGGTTGCTATGGGGACTGGAGCGTCGCTCTAGAGATCTCGTTTGTGTATTTCAGTTTAACGGAGCTTCTTCGTGATCATTTTGAGGTCGATGCAGGAGCGTGACCAGGTACTGTACTGATTTCCCCATACGTATATGCATGTGCAGGTGTGGGTGGCCCGGCAATGTAGATCGTCTGATAGTGAGAAAGAATATACAGCCCTGCTGTTATATCTATTATCTGTAGTAATATTCTGATTTTACTGCACCATACCGTAGGGGAACCGTTCGGTTCATGTCCACATTGGTTTTCTGGAAGGGATTGTCTAATAACAGGTGGCATTAGGTGGCTGCAGTTCAACTTTGTACCAGATGGCGTTCGGTGATGTTCTGTTATTAATAGTCAGAGCTCAGACTCTGTTCATACTGGTTTCCACTGCTTTTGGACGCCAGGAATTGTCAATTCTGTGCTGTTCTTTCGTCATGTTGTATTAGGTATTTTGTAGGAAAGTTATAATACATCAGGATACAACATGACGCTAGTAAGAACCTAACACATAATACATCAGGATACAACATGACGCTAGTAAGAACCTAACACATAATACATCAGGATACAACATGACGCTAGTAAGAACCTAACACCTAATACATCAGGATACAACATGACGCTAGTAAGAACCTAACACATAATACATCAGGATACAACATGACGCTAGTAAGAACCTAACACATAATACATCAGGATACAACATGACGCTAGTAAGAACCTAACACATAATACATCAGGATACAACATGACGCTGGTAAGAACCTAACACATAATACATCAGGATACAACATGACGCTAGTAAGAACCTAACACATAATACATCAGGATACAACATGACGCTAGTAAGAACCTAATACATCAGGATACAACATGACGCTAGTAAGAACCTAACACATAATACATCAGGATAAGACATGACGCTGGTAAGAACCTAACACATAATACATCAGGATACAACATGACGCTAGTAAGAACCTAACACATAATACATCAGGATACAACATGACGCTAGTAAGAACCTAATACATCAGGATACAACATGACGCTAGTAAGAACCTAACACATAATACATCAGGATACAACATGACGCTGGTAAGAACCTAACACATAATACATCAGGATACAACATGACGCTAGTAAGAACCTAACACATAATACATCAGGATACAACAGGACACTAGTAAGAACCTAACACATAATACATCAGGATACAACATGACGCTGGTAAGAACCTAACACATAATACATCAGGATACAACATGACGCTAGTAAGAACCTAACACATAATACATCAGGATACAACATGACGCTGGTAAGAACCTAACACATAATACATCAGGATAAGACATGACGCTGGTAAGAACCTAACACATAATACAACATGACGCTGGTAAGAACCTAACACATAATACATCAGGATAAGACATGACGCTGGTAAGAACCTAACACCTAATACATCAGGATAAGACATGACGCTAGTAAGAACCTAATACATCAGGATACAACATGACGCTGGTAACAACCTAACACATAATACATCAGGATACAACATGACGCTGGTAAGAACCTAACACAATACATCAGGATACAACATGACGCTAGTAAGAACCTAACACATAATACATCAGGATACAACATGACGCTAGTAAGAACCTAACACCTAATACATCAGGATACAACATGACGCTAGTAAAAACCTAACACATAATACATCAGGATACAATATGACCCTGGTAAGAACCTAACACATAATACATCAGGATACAACATGACGCTAGTAAGAACCTAACACAATACAGGGAGTGCAGAATTATTAGGCAAGTTGTATTTTTGAGGATTAATTTTATTATTGAACAACAACCATGTTCTCAATGAACCCAAAAAACTCATTAATATCAAAGCTGAATATTTTTGGAAGTAGTTTTTAGTTTGTTTTTAGTTTTAGCTATTTTAGGGGGATATCTGTGTGTGCAGGTGACTATTACTGTGCATAATTATTAGGCAACTTAACAAAAAACAAATATATACCCATTTCAATTATTTATTTTTACCAGTGAAACCAATATAACATCTCAACATTCACAAATATACATTTCTGACATTCAAAAACAAAACAAAAACAAATCAGTGACCAATATAGCCACCTTTCTTTGCAAGGACACTCAAAAGCCTGCCATCCATGGATTCTGTCAGTGATTTGATCTGTTCACCATCAACATTGCGTGCAGCAGCAACCACAGCCTCCCAGACACTGTTCAGAGAGGTGTACTGTTTTCCCTCCTTGTAAATCTCATATTTGATGATGGACCACAGGTTCTCAATGGGGTTCAGATCAGGTGAACAAGGAGGCCATGTCATTAGATTTTCTTCTTTTATACCCTTTCTTGCCAGCCACGCTGTGGAGTACTTGGACGCGTGTGATGGAGCATTGTCCTGCATGAAAATCATGTTTTTCTTGAAGGATGCAGACTTCTTCCTGTACCACTGCTTGAAGAAGGTGTCTTCCAGAAACTGGCATTTGGACTGGGAGTTGAGCTTGACTCCATCCTCAACCCGAAAAGGCCCCACAACCTCATCTTTGATGATACCAGCCCAAACCAGTACTCCACCTCCACCTTGCTGGCGTCTGAGTCGGACTGGAGCTCTCTGCCCTTTACCAATCCAGCCACGGGCCCATCCATCTGGCCCATCAAGACTCACTCTCATTTCATCAGTCCATAAAACCTTAGAAAAATCAGTCTTGAGATATTTCTTGGCCCAGTCTTGACGTTTCAGCTTGTGTGTCTTGTTCAGTGGTGGTCGTCTTTCAGCCTTTCTTACCTTGGCCATGTCTCTGAGTATTGCACACCTTGTGCTTTTGGGCACTCCAGTGATGTTGCAGCTCTGAAATATGGCCAAACTGGTGGCAAGTGGCATCTTGGCAGCTGCACGCTTGACTTTTCTCAGTTCATGGGCAGTTATTTTGCGCCTTGGTTTTTCCACACGCTTCTTGCGACCCTGTTGACTATTTTGAATGAAACGCTTGATTGTTTGATGATCACGCTTCAGAAGCTTTGCAATTCTAAGAGTGCTGCATCCCTCTGCAAGATATCTCACTATTTTAGACTTTTCTGAGCCTGTCAAGTCCTTCTTTTGACCCATTTTGCCAAAGTAAAAGGAAGTTGCCTAATAATTATGCACACCTAATATAGGGTGTTGATGTCATTAGACCACACCCCTTCTCATTACAGAGATGCACATCACCTAATATGCTTAATTGGTAGTAGGCTTTCGAGCCTATACAGCTTGGAGTAAGACAACATGCATAAAGAGGATGATGTGGTCAAAATACTCATTTGCCTAATAATTCTGCACGCAGTGTACATCAGGATACAACATGACGCTAGTAAGAACCTAACACATAATACATCAGGATAAAACATGACGCTGGTAAGAACCTAACACATAATACATCAGGATACAACATGACGCTAGTAAGAACCTAATACATCAGGATACAACAGGACACTAGTAAGAACCTAACACATAATACATCAGGATAAGACATGACGCTGGTAAGAACCTAACACCTAATACATCAGGATAAGACATGACGCTAGTAAGAACCTAATACATCAGGATACAACATGACGCTGGTAACAACCTACAGTAACACCTAATACATCAGGATACAACAGGACACTAGTAAGAACCTAACACATAATGCATCAGGATACAACATGACGCTGGTAAGAACCTAACACATAACACATCAGGATACAACATGACGCTAGTAAGAACCCAAGGCCTCTTTCACACCAGTGTCCCGGATTTGCTCCGGATGCGTTGCGTGTGCATTGTGGGAAAACCGCGCGAGTAGGCACGCGATTGCAATCAGTTTTGACTGCAATTGCGTTCCGATGTTCAGTGTTTTTTTTTTCGCGCGAGTGCAATGCGTTTTGCACGCGTGTGAGAAAATCGGTAGTTAGTCTTACCGGTAACGTTCTTTCAGGAGTCCAACATGACAGCACATGGGAGGATGTCCAATCCAATCTCTGTAGGGACAGGAAGTGAAACAGGTTAAAAGCCCCCCCCCCCCCCCCCCCCCCTCCCTCCAATCTCCAGTGTCTTCTAAATTACTACACCGGATGGATACAACACAATTTTATTACTAATATGATAAGCAATGTTAACATCACACTGAATCACATATTAGGGAGGGAAATAGGAGTGCTGTCATGTTGGACTCCTGGAAAGAACGTTACCGGTAAGACTAACTACCGATTTCCAGGACGTCCCCCATGACAGCACATGGGAGAGTTACCAACTTAGCCATCAGGGAGGGACCACAGCCTGTAGAACCTTACGCCCAAAGGAAAGCTGACGATTGGACGGCAGGTTCAACCTGTAATGTTTACAAAAGGTGTTATAACTTGTCCAGGTGACTGCCTGACAAATCTGATCTATAGAGGCGTTCGCCTTCTCCGCCCAGGAAGCTGCGACCGCCCTAGTAGAATGTGCCCTGATAGAGATAGGACAGGGACTATCTTGAAGACGATATGCTTCCACAATTGTTGACTTGATCCACTGTGTCAGAGTCCTCTTAGTCACTTTCTTCCCTCTTCCTGCATTACCAAATTGTACAAAGAGGTTTGAGTCCTTCCTATCAGGTTCTGTTCGGCGAAGGTATTCAAGGACTGCCCGACGGACGTCCAGGCAATGGAATTTCTCCTCTTCCGGATCACTAGGAGAGGCGTAAAAAGAAGGTAAGAGTATTTCTTGTTCCCTATGGAAAGTAGAGACGACCTTAGGGAGGAACCCTGGGTCTAGCTGAAGAATTATTCGATCCGGGCAGACTCTTAAGAAAGGTTCCTTCATGGCTAAGGCCTGAAGTTCACCAATTCTGCGTGCTGAAGTGATGGCTACCAAGAAGGCCGTCTTCCAGGCGAGTAATTTTAACGGAATGGTGTCCAAGGGTTCAAAAGGCACCTTACAGAGGGTATCAAGAACTATAGATAAGTCCCAAGGAGGAACAGTCTGTCTCAGAGTGGGTTTTAGTCTGGATATAGCCTTTACGAACCTTTTTATCCAACGATGCTCAGCCAGCGGGTAGTCCAGGAAGGATGACAAGGCTGATATCTGCACCTTGATCGTGCTAGGGCGTAGCCCTAGGTCAAAGCCCCTCTGTAGAAAGTCAAGAATCTGCGCGATGGAAGGAGTTGACCTGGACGGATGTGAATCAGCCAGCCAGGAATTAAATCTGCTCCAGATTTTCCTATAAATAGCATTTGTCACTGGTTTCCTACTTTTTTGTAATGTGGAGATTACAGCATGTGACAAGCCCTGCCTGCTCAGCATTCTCCTTTCAGGATCCAGGCTTTCAGATTCAACTTCTCCAGATTCGGGTGGAGAAGAGACCCCTGAGTGAGAAGGTCTGGACTCAGAGGGAGTGATATTGGTTCTTCTACCCTTAGCCTGTCTAACAGGGGATACCAGCTCCTCTTCGGCCAGGCTGGACCTATGAAAATGAACTTCCCCGAGCTCTCGCTGATCTTCCTCAAGGTGGCCGGGATAAGCGGGATTGGCAGGAAGGCATATGCTAGATCCATGTCCCATGGTTTTGACATGGCATCTATCCCCCGAGGATCTCTGCTGGGATCTAGGGAAAAGAACTGAGACGCCTGGGCGTTTTCTTTGGAGGCCAGAAGGTCCACCTGGGGGTACCCCCATTTCCTGCAGATCTGATGAAAAACTTGCCTGTTCAGCATCCATTCTCCCGGATGGAATCTTCTTCTGCTCAGGTAGTCTGCTGTAACGCTGTCCTTCCCTCTGATGTGGAGGGCTGAGATAGATAGGATATTTTCCTGAGCCCAAAGAAAGATCTTTTCTGCGACCTCCTGAAGACCTGGGTTCTGAGTTCCCCCTTGATGCCTTATATAGCAGACTGTAGTTATATTGTCTCATAGAACTTGAACGTGATTCCCTCTTAAGCAAAGTTCTGCTGCTTGAAGAGACTTTAGTACCGCCATTAATTCCCTTACGTTTGAGGAACGCTGACTCTCTGCCTGGGACCATGAACCCTGAAAGAAATAATCTTCTATGTGTGAACCCCAACCGGACATGCTGCCATCGGTTACCACAGTCAAACAAGGTCTTCTCAACCAGTGAACCCCTCTCTGCAGGTCGGCGGGAGTTATCCACCAGTTCAAGGACTCTTTTATGGACATTGGAATCCTGATTTTCTTGTCTAGAGACCTCTGGTCCTTGTCCCACTTGGTGAGAACTAGACTCTGTAGTGGCCTCGAGTGGATCTGGGACCACTGGACCATCTATATACAGGATGTCATCAAGCCTAGTATCCGCATAGCCTCTCTGATGGAGCAGAGGTTTCTTCTTTGGAAGGAGGATACTTCTACTATAAATGCGTCGCGTTTTGCTTCTGGAAGAAAGGACATCTGTCTCCGGGAGTCCAAAAGGGTGCCTAGAAAGATCTTCCTTTCGCTCATGCAGAGATCTGATTTCTCTAGGTTGATTATCCAACCTAAATCTTGTAGAACCCGTAACGTCGTCTGCAGATGGTTCCGCAGAAGGACCTCTGAGGATGCTGTCAGGAGGAAGTCGTCTAAGTACGGGAATATTGTTATTCCCTGTTGTCTCAGGAAAGCCATTATCTCTACTATTAGTTTCGTAAAGATGCGTGGAGCACTTGAAATCCCGAATGGAAGACATTGGAACTGGAAGTGATGAACTATGCCGTCTAACGTCACCGCGAACCTGAGGAACTGGCTTGGATGTATGGGGACATGATAGTAGGCATCTTTGAGATCGATGGTGCACATCAATGCCCCTGCTGGAATCAGTGGAACCGTTGAACGTATCGATTCCATCTTGAACCTGAAATATTGAATCCATCTGTTCAGGAACTTCAGGTTTATGATAGTTCTTAGAGAACCGTCAGTTTTTTTTACCCAGAACAGTTTGGAGTAGTGGCCTCTGCCCCGTTGGGGTCTTGGAACAGGAACTATTGCTTCCATTGCGCAAAGTTTCTCCAAGTCCTGAACCATCTGGTTCTTTAGTGACGGAGACTGGGGAGTGGTAACACAGAATCTCTGAGGGGGAGGACGACAGAACTCTATTTTGTACCCCTCTCGTACAGTCTGAAGTACCCAGGGGTTCTGAGTTACTAGAGACCATTGATGACTGAAGAACCGAAGTCTCCCCCCCACTGGTCTGGCGTCATTTATTCTGATAAGAGGAGGTGTTGGGTTTGAGAAGGAACCCCCTCCCCTTTCCACCTTTGGGGTAGCTCCACCTGCTCGACTTGCCTTTCGCTCTACCTGAAAAAATCTGTGTCTGTCCCTGGCCAGAATCCTTCCGAAAGGACTGAGTCTTCTTAGGTCTCTCCTCCGGAAAGCCTTTCTTCTTGTCCGCGGCACTCTCAAGGATTGTATCTAGGACTGGGCCAAACACATGTGAACCTGAGAAAGGGATCGAACAGAGCTTATTCTTTGAAGCTACGTCCCCTGACCAGCTTCTTAGCCAAAGGGCCCTTCTAGCAGTATTCGCCAGGGTGCTGTTTCTAGTTGAAATTCTAATGGATTCGGCCGAAGCGTCCGCCAGATAGGCCGTAGCCATCCTAAGAAGGGGAATGGATTCTAAGATTTCCTCCCTTGGGGTTTTTAGTCTAAGGTGGTTCTCCAGCTGATTCAGCCATAGCCCCATAGACCTGGCTACCGAGGTGGCAGTAATATTGACATTAATAAGAGTAGACGAACACTCCCAGGCCTTCTTAAGTAGACCCTCCGTCTTCCTATCCATAGGGTCCTTTAAATTTAAGGAATCCTCAAAGGGGATAGAGGTCTTTTTTGTGACCTTAGCCACCTGAATGTCTATCTTGGGAACTTCATCCCATAGTTTAGTATCCTCAGGATTAAAAATCAGCCGATTTTTGAATTCCCTAGGCATAACTAATTTCTTTTCGGCCTCCCTCCATTCCTCCAGAAGTGTCTCCTTCAGATGGGAATTTACTGGGAAAAGGCGAGTCTTTTTTGCCCCTAGCCCCCCGAACGTCTCGTCCTGAACGGATATGGGGGGGGGGCTAGCTTCCTCTACTTGCATGGTATCTCTAACCGCATGGAGGAGGGCGTCTAGGTCTTCAGTAGAAAATAAAAATCTTTTAGGTTGGTCTGAAGAACCAGAAGCAGAGATGGTGTCTTCCTCAATCTCTCCGTCCGAGACTACCTGATTATCAGAATCAGAGTCCTCCTGAGTCCTCCTTCTTTTTGGGGGAGGGGAGTCAGGTTGAGAGGGAGGTGGCGGAGGGTTTAGAGAAGAAACCATAGCCTGAACTTCTTCACGAACGATATTCCTAAGTTCTGTGAGAAAGGACGGCTGCTCCTCCTTTATTAACCTGGCAATACACTCGGCACATAACTGCTTCTTGTAAGATATATGCATCTTCTCCCCGCAAGTCGCACATTTCCTCGGTCTCCTTTTGGGATCTTGGAGAGCCGACTGCCCTGAACTTTTTTTATCCTAGGAAAAAAATCCGAGAAACCGTGCTCAATGACTGGGGAGATTACACCAAGGTATACCGGATTAAGGACACTTACATGGCCTGCAGCAGAGGGGTCAGACACAATCTCGGATTTGGCTGACGCTTGGGGCTCCATGGTGGCTAAGCAAACACACAGCTCAAAACTTCCCCACTGGGGCTTACCTCCACCTCTGCTGCCACGCTGCTCCGATCTTATAAGGGGGGCTCAACCCCCCCAGGGGGAGGGAGTCAACCCCTGAGCGCGAGACCAGGCTTCCGGGTCTCCAGCGCTTGTGTTGGGCGCCGCCATCTTGTTTTCCGGCTTGACCCGGAAGTGACGTCCTAGTCGCGTCACGAGATGTGCGACGCCGCCGTCAGGAGCGCGCCGCTGAGCCCAGAGCTCCCGGAGGAGAAGTGGCATCAGCGTCCTGCCTGCCGCCGTCCAAGGCAGGCCGGGACAAGCTAGAGAACCCCCGAAGGGGGAGCTAGCGGGGCCGAACGGGACGCCGCCCGACCTGGCCTGAGAGGGGAGTGCAGGACCCGACCTGGCCCCCGGTGCCTAGGTAAGCACCCCGACTCCTAAGAGAAATCCTGCTTCACTTGCCCATCCCTGTAGGGACAGGAAGACACAGGAGATCGGAGGGAGGGGGCTTTTAACCTGTTTCACTTCCTGTCCCTACAGAGATTGGATTGGACATCCTCCCATGTGCTGTCATGGGGGACGTCCTGGAAAAACTGATTTTGGCACCCAGACTTCTTCACTGAAGTTCAGGTTAGTGTTCTATTCATTTTATTATTTTACCTTATAACATGGTTATAAAGGAAACATATAGCATTCTTAATACAGAATGCTTACTAAAATGTGGCTTTTGGGGTTAAAAAATATTAACTCCCCTCATCCGCTTGTTCATGCAGCCGGCATCGTCTTCTTTCAGAACCTGCAAAAGGACCTTTGATGAGGAAATCTTCCATCTTCATTCAGAAGGACCTGCGCTGACGTGGTGACCACGATTATGTTAAAAGGTCCTTTTGCAGGTCCTGAAAGAAGACGATGCCGGGAGCACGAACAAGTGGATGAGGGGAGTTAATAATTTTTAACCCCTAAAGCCACATTTTAGTAAGCATTCTGTATTAAGAATGCCATTATGTTATTTGATAACCATGTTATAATGGAAAATAATACAGTAAATTGACTTTCATCAATTTACTATCATAATCTCCTAGCAACCATGCGTGAAAATTGCACCGCATCCGCACTTGCTTGCGGATGCTTGCAATTTTCACTCATCCCCATTCATTTCTATGGGGCCTGTGTTGCGTAAAAAAACCAGAATATAGAACATGCTGCGATTTTCACGCAACGCACAAGTGATGCGTGAAAATCACCACTTATCTGAACAGCCCCATTGAAGTAAATAAGTTCGGATTCAGTGCGGGTGCAATGCGTTCACCTCATGCATTGCACCCGCACAGAATTCTCGCCCGTGTGAAAGGGGCCTTACAGCAATGTGCATGAATACTTTTGCCCAATATTAGTTGCCTTAGGGCTCGTTCACACGACCGTTGGTGTCCTGTGCTGTGAACCGCAAATTGCGGTCCACAATGCACGAGCACCTTCCGTGGGGCAGGCGCATGGGGATCGCAGACCCATTCACTTGAACGGGTTCACGATGCCTCCGTTCCGCAATAAGATAGAGCATGTGCTATCCTTTTGCGGTGCGGAGGCACAAAACGGAACCCCAGAAAGCACTCCGCAGTGCTTCCGTAGTGTTCCGTTCCATGCTTCCGTTCTGCATCTCTGGATTTGCAGACCCATTGAAATGGGACATCAACGTGAACAAGCCCTTATTTTGAACCATTTTGAGCTAAAATTCAGACCCAGTTTGGGCACAAGGGGGTTATTTGCGAACACTTTTACACCTCCTTTTTGCAACCTTTTAAACACCTGTTCGACAATATTTTGTCACATGGGCGTTTCTGCACCACGTTCGACATATAGGAGTATTGAGGGCTTGGAGGAGGTGTGCCAGGGGCTGGGACCCCAAGTATTTTAGTATATATTATGACACTATTAAGAACCAAACACACAATGGGGAGATTTATCAAAACTGGTGCAAAGAAAAATGGTTCAGTTGTCCATAGCAACCAGATTCCACCTTTCAGAACTCCTTTGGAAAGGTGGAATCTGATTGGTTGCTATGAGTAACTAAGCCTTTTTTCCTTTACTGCAGTTTTGCCAAATCTCCCCCAATATGAGAAGGAAGAGACTTGCCAAACAGCAGAGTATTATTGTACTTCCAGCTATAAGAGTCTGTTCACACTGGTGTCACAGGTTACGTTTTTATAGCATCCATAATGGATTCGTTTTGTAACAAATCCCATTCACTTACAATGAATAAGTTAGGTGTAGGGGGCTTGCTCATGGTGCGGTTTTTCTGCGTGGAATTCGTGCCGTAAAACCACCGTGTAATACAGTACCAGTAACGTAAAGGACATTTGACAAAAGTCACGTACATTTTGTTTTTATCTTCCGCGCGGAAATTTACCTGCTGTGCAGATTTTAAAATCTGCAGCAAATCAATAGTTTGTGCGATTCCGTAGAGTGGTTCTCCCCATAGATTTCAATAGGGCTGGTTACATAAAGTCAACAACAAAAACTGCAGAAAAATGCACCAAAACTGAGCTAAATAGTGCAGATTTGTGTGTGTTGTTTTGGTGCAGATTCTGTCCGCATCAGTATGTCCGTTTTGCTTACCTGCAAAAAAGATAGAACATGTTATATTCTTGTCCGTTTTTGCAGACAAGGATAGGACAGTTCTACAGAGGGCAGAACGTTTTGCAGAACACACGCCCAGTACACGTGTTTTGTGGATCCGCAGTTTGCGGCAACGGCTGTGTATGAGCCCTAAAGCCTCATTGTGAGGCAAAACCAGGTGCGGCTCTAAACACAGAACAGGTGCAGATCTTTCCCTTATACCTCATCTCTGGGGAGGCTCCAGTCCTGGTTTTGGCTCACAATCACTGATGGAAATCACTGACGTGTGAATGAGGACATGTACAGCACATGCATGTTCCACGTACGTGTGCTGTACATATTCTCCACAGACATCCCACATAGCCATTAAATCTAATGTGTGTATTCACACATCAGTTTTTTACCACGGTCCGTGGGTGCATGTTTGTAGCACGGAAGCATGCTTTATTTTGTCCTTGTTCATGGATCCATCACACCCATTATACTTTCTGATTCCATGAAAACCACACAGATTTCATCCGTGTTTCATGGATCATTAGGAAAAGAGGCTTTGAAAATTATTTTTCAGCTGTGTAGTGTCAGTAAAACATGGATGACACTCAGATCCAACACTGACATCTTCACGGAGGCATCACTGACCACCTTTTCACAGATTTAAGCACGGCCATGGATGTGTGAATGAGGCTTAACTCTGAGGTAATATTACCTTGCTGGAGTTATATACATGCAATCAAAGAAACATAGAACTTATCTGGAACATAGAGCTCCTATATCTCAGCAGCAACCCTCATTTTTTGGAGGTAATAGGGGTAAATTTTTAAGGATCCCTTGACTATTTTGGTCATAAAAAAAATAGTCAAGTCCCTTTTTGAACCAGCAAAGTGGATGAGAATGTCTGTCTGAATTTTCCTCCACATGATGAGTACAAAAAATAAAAACGCACGGCAGAAAAGGTTGCGGCATTGTAATCCGCAGCATGTCCGTTTGTACAGCGGATTTCACCCTGGGCCAAATGTGCTGGCTATTCCACAGTAAAAACATGTAATGCATGCGATTTTGTTGCGGTTTTTGCTACAGAAACACAGCTAAAACCACAGTGGATTTTTCAGCCGAATGTTCAGTCACTTGTGAACCCATCCTAAGGGCTCATGCACACGACCGTTGTTTTGCCATCCATTTTTCTCGGGTCTGTTGTTCCCTATCAGAGTTTTTTTTTTTTTTTTTTTCTTAGATTTAAGTCCTCTTCCATTACGTTATTCCACAAAACATATCTGTATGGTTTCCGTATGCGATCCGTTTTTTGTGGATCAGAACCAGAAACAGTAACTTATTAATCACCAAACACATAAGCAATATGGGCTGGGCATAACATTTCTACAGTATGGATCCGCAAAATACAGATGTGTTCCGTTTTTTGTGTGGACCCATTGACTTGAATGGGGCCTTGGATCGTGATTTGCAGACAATACTAAGACATACACTACTTTTTGGCGGAACCGGAATGCACACTGAGTACCTTCCATTGTTTTTGCTGACCCATTGAAGTATATGGTTTCGCAAACGGAACAGAAGCGGAAAGAAAATACATTTGTGTGCATGAGCCCTAATGGTGCCTGCACACCATGCGGATTGTGTGCGGCTGTTCTGTCAGGAGTTTTGTGTGGAAAACTGCGGCTTAATACAGTACCAGCAAAGTGTATGAGATTAGACAGGTGTCCTTTACACTTTGCTTCGCTGCAGAAACTGACCTGTTGTGCAGATTATGAAATCCACAGCATGTCAGAAAAAGTGATAAATAGTGCAGATTTGTGTGTGGTTTTTTTAGTGTGGTTTCGGTGAGGGTTTAACGTGTATTTTCTGCACCATGTGCAGCCTTATGTCTAGTCTCATACACTTTGATGGTACTCTATTACACTGCGGTTTTTCCACAACAAATCTGCACTGTTTGCAGGCACCCTCATGTCACGGTAGGTGAGGGAAGGGAAGCAAACCAAACAGCTCAAATCTAAACAAAACAGGAGGCTAGGCCCCACAGCTAGTGAACAGGGAAAGGTCACCTCCTGACAATCCCTGAGCCTTTCCCTGTCTGCTACCAACATGAACAAAGCTCGATGGTAGAAGTGTTCTACCGAAGGCCTAGCCAGTACAAACAGAAGGGAAGGAAGGAGAACTTAACTGAAGAAAAATGGAAGCAGGAGATCCACAAATCACCAGGAGAAACTCTAAACTACAAGGGCTATAGTGAGAGGCAGGAATAAATAGCATCACTAACTAACTAATGAGCAGAACCCTGTGAGGGGGTGGGATCCTGCCCAAAAGCACAACAAAGCAATCTGTCAGAGGTTCACGTTCAGCAAGTCTGACAGATCTTCTCAGATCACTCACAGGGCAGGGCAGCTTTTTCAAATAAGGCTTGGTTGAGCAACTTTTCACGCAGCAGCAAGAAGACGTTTGCGTCACAGGAAACATTTCAGCATGAATGCTGCAAATTCCATTTCTGACATAGATTGGGATTCTTCCGACTAAGGCCTCATGCACACGAACGTGTGCTGCCCGGTCTCGTGCCGTGGATTGCAAAATGAGGTCCGCAATGCATGGGCAATGACCGTAGGGCCGCTGTATGCTGACGCAGGACCCATTCACTTGAATGGGGTCTGTGATCCGCATCCGATGGTCCGCACCACAAAAAAGTAGTACATGCACTACTCTTTTGCAGTGCAGAGGTAAGGACAGAAAATGTGCCTCTGATCCGCACCATATCTCCTGGATTGCGGACCCATTCAAGTGAATGCTGTTTGCGGGGGCGCAATACGGACACAGCCAGCACACGTTCGTGTGCATGAGACCTAAGGCTGGGTTCACATTGCGTTTTCACCCTGTGTTTAACATATATGTTGGAAAAAGGATGCAAAAGCGCAGCACACCACACTTTTTCATCCTGTAGAATCGTGCAATAAAAACGTATATGTTTTTGTTTTTCTTACAATGGAACTGTATGGTGATGGATGACACTGTGTGGCATCTGTTTAACCACCTCCGGACCGCCTAACGCAGGATCGCGTTCCGGAGGTGGCAGCGCTGCGCACAGTCACGCATATACGCGTCATCTCGCGATGGCCGAGATTTCCTGTGAACGCGCGCACACAGGCGCGCGCGCTCACAGGAACGGAAGGTAAGAGAGTTGATCTCCAGCCTGCCAGCGGCGATCGTTCGCTGGCAGGCTGGAGATGTGTTTTTTTTAACCCCTAACAGGTATATTAGACGCTGTTTTGATAACAGCGTCTAATATACCTGCTACCTGGTCCTCTGGTGGTCCCCTTTGTTTGGATCGACCACCAGAGGACACAGGTAGCTCAGTAAAGTAGCACCAAGCACCACTACACTACACTACACCCCCCCCCGTCACTTATTAACCCCTTATTAGCCCCTGATCACCCCTGATCACCCCATATAGACTCCCTGATTACCCCCCTGTCATTGATTACCCCCCTGTCATTGATCACCCCCCTGTAAAGCTCCATTCAGATGTCCGCATGATTTTTACGGATCCACTGATAGATGGATCGGATCCGCCAAACGCATCCGGACGTCTGAATGAAGCCTTACAGGGGCGTGATCAATGACTGTGGTGATCACCCCATATAGACTCCCTGATCACCACCCCCCTGTCATTGATTACCCCCCTGTCATTGATTACCCCCCTGTAAAGCTCCATTCAGACGTCCGCATGATTTTTACGGATCCACTGATAGATGGATCGGATCCGCAAAACGCATCCGGACGTCTGAATGAAGCCTTACAGGGGCATGATCAATGACTGTGGTGATCACCCCATATAGACTCCCTGATCACCCCCCTGTAAAGCGCCATTCAGATGTCCGCATGATTTTTACGGATGCACTGATAGATGGATCCGATCCGCAAAACGCATCCGGACGTCTGAATGAAGCCTTACAGGGGCATGATCAATGACTGTGGTGATCACCCCCCTGTCATTGATCAACCCCCTGTAAAGCTCCATTCAGATGTCCGCATGATTTTTACGGATGCACTGATAGATGGATCCGATCCGCAAAACGCATCCGGACGTCTGAATGAAGCCTTACAGGGGCGTGATCAATGACTGTGGTGATCACCCCATATAGACTCCCTGATCACCCCCCTGTCATTGATTACCCCCCTGTAAAGCTCCATTCAGATGTCCGCATGATTTTTACGGATGCACTGATAGATGGATCGGATCCGCAAAACGCATACGGACGTCTGAATGAAGCCTTACAGGGGCGTGATCAATGACTGTGGTGATCACCCCATATAGACTCCCTGATTACCCCCCTGTCATTGATTACCCCCCTGTCATTGATTACCCCCCTGTAAAGCTCCATTCAGACGTCCACATGATTTTTACGGATCCACTGATAGATGGATCGGATCCGCAAAACGCATACGGACGTCTGAATGAAGCCTTACACGGGCGTGATCAATGACTGTGGTTATCACCCCATATAGACTCCCTGATCACCCCCCTGTCATTGATCACCCCCCTGTAAGGCTCCATTCAAAAAAATTTTTGCCCAAGTTAGCGGAATTTTTTTATTTTTTTCTTACAAAGTCTCATATTCCACTAACTTGTGTCAAAAAATAAAATCTCACATGAACTCACCATACCCCTCACGGAAACCAAATGCGTAAAATTTTTTAGACATTTATATTCCAGACTTCTTCTCACGCTTTAGGGCCCCTAGAATGCCAGGGCAGTATAAATACCCCACATGTGACCCCATTTCGGAAAGAAGACACCCCCAGGTATTCCGTGAGGGGCATATTGAGTCCATGAAAGATTGAAATTTTTGTCCCAAGTTAGCGGAACGGGAGACTTTGTGAGAAAAAAATTAAAAATATCAATTTCCGCTAACTTGTGCCAAAAAAAAAAAATTTCTATGAACTCGCCATGCCCCTCATTGAATACCTTGGGGTGTCTTCTTTCCAAAATGGGGTCACATGTGGGGTATTTATACTGCCCTGGCATTCTAGGGGCCCCAAAGCGTGAGAAGAAGTCTGGTATCCAAATGTCTAAAAATGCCCTCCTAAAAGGAATTTGGGCACCTTTGCGCATCTAGGCTGCAAAAAAGTGTCACACATCTGGTATCGCCGTACTCAGGAGAAGGTGGGGAATGTGTTTTGGGGTGTCATTTTACATATACCCATGCTGGGTGAGAGAAATATCTTGGTCAAATGCCAACTTTGTATAAAAAAAATGGGAAAAGTTGTCTTTTGCCAAGATATTTCTCTCACCCAGCAAGGGTATATGTAAAATGACACCCCAAAACACATTCCCCAACTTCTCCTGAATACGGCGATACCACATGTGTGACACTTTTTTGCAGCCTAGGTGGGCAAAGGGGCCCACATTCCAAAGAGCACCTTTAGGATTTCACAGGTCATTTACCTACTTACCACACATTAGGGCCCCTGGAAAATGCCAGGGCAGTATAACTACCCCACAAGTGACCCCATTTTGGAAAGAGACCCCAAGGTATTCCGTGAGGGGCATGGCGAGTTCCTAGAATTTTTTATTTTTTGTCACAAGTTAGTGGAAAATGCTGATTTCATATTTTTTTTTTTTTTTTCATACAAAGTCTCATATTCCACTAACTTGTGACAAAAAATAAAAACTTCCATGAACTCACTATGCCCATCAGCGAATACCTTGGGGTCTCTTCTTTCCAAAATGGGGTCACTTGTGGGGTAGTTATACTGCCCTGGCATTCTAGGGGCCCAAATGTGTGGTAAGGAGTTTGAAATCAAATTCTGTAAAAAATGACCTGTGAAATCCGAAAAGTGCTCTTTGGAATATGGGCCCCTTTGCCCACCTAGGCTGCAAAAAAGTGTCACACATCTGGTATCTCCGTACTCAGGAGAAGGTGGGGAATGTGTTTTGGGGTGTCATTTTACATATACCCATGCTGGGTGAGAGAAATATCTTGGCAAAAGACAACTTTTCCCATTTTTTTTATACAAAGTTGGCATTTGACCAAGATATTTATCTCACCCAGCATGGGTATATGTAAAAAGACACCCCAAAACACATTCCCCACCTTCTCCTGAGTACGGAGATACCAGATGTGTGACACTTTTTTGCAGCCTAGGTGGGCAAAGGGGCCCATATTCCAAAGAGCACCTTTCGGATTTCACAGGTCATTTGTTACAGAATTTGATTTCAAACTCCTTACCACACATTTGGGCCCCTAAAATGCCAGGGCAGTATAACTACCCCACAAGTGACCCCATTTTGGAAAGAAGAGACCCCAAGGTATTTCGTGATGGGCATAGTGAGTTCATAGAAGTTTTTATTTTTTGTCACAAGTTAGTGGAATATGAGACTTTGTAAGAAAAAAATAAAAAATCATCATGGGTCCGTGAAAAAACACGGATACACACAAGATTGGCATCCGTGTCCGTGGTCGTAGGCTACTTTCATGCAGACGGATCCGAAGATCCGTCTGCATAAAAGCTTTTTCAGAGCTGAGTTTTTACTTTGTGAAAACTCAAATCCGACAGTATATTCTAACACAGAGGCGTTCCCATAGTGATGGGGACGCTTCTAGTTAGAATATACTACGAACTGGGTAAATGACTGCCCCCTCCTGCCTGGCAGCACCTGATCTCTTACAGGGGGCTAAGATACGCACAATTAACCCCTCAGGTGTGTAACCTGAGGGGTTAATTGTGCGGATCACAGACCCCTGTAAGAGATCGGGTGCTGCCAGGCAGCAGGGGGCAGTCATTTACCCAGTTCGTAGTATATTCTAACTAGAAGCGTCCCCATCACTATGGGAACGCCTCTGTGTTAGAATATACTGTCGGATTTGAGTTTTCACAAAGTGAAAACTCAGCTCTGAAAAAGCTTTTATGCAGACGGATCTTCGGATCCGTCTGCATGAAAGTAGCCTACGACCACGGACACGGATGCCAATCTTGTGTGTATCCGTGTTTTTTCACGGACCCATTGACTTGAATGCGTCCGTGAACCGTTGGCCGTGAAAAAAATAGGACTGGTCATATTTTTTTTCACGGCCAGGAAACACGGATCACGGATGTGGCTGCCAAACGGTGCATTTTCCGATTTTTCCACGGACCCATTGAAAGTCAATGGGTCCGCGAAAAAAAACGGAAAACGGCACAACGGCCTGGGTGCACACAACGATCGTGTGCAGGAGGCCTAAAGTATATGTTTTTGTATGCATTAAACATAAGACAAAAACCCAGCCTTATAACTGTTGAGACTTGGGATTTGGCAATTAAACCGCTCCATCTAGATTGCATATAGATGGACTATATCCGACTTTTCTAAAAAAATATGTGCTCATCTTGCCTTTCATTCTTCTTTGTTAAGCCACATTCACTGAATGGCCACACGGACCCAGGGGCACACAGAACAAAACTACGCCACTCCTGAAGTGGAGTAAAAATAAGGCTCGTTTTTAGCCAAATTCATATGTTAAATAGGTGCACCTACATAAGTAGGCCAAAAAAAAAACACAGCACAACTAGCCACGCCCACAGAATTCACTCATACTTTGAAACTCTCTAAGGGTCTTTCACACGAGCGGATGCCGTGTGTGGAATCCGCTGCGTGAAAGAATGCCAAGCTGCGCTCTGGACAGCAGAGACCCGGAGCATTAACATGACTGATATTGCTCCGTGCCTCTCTGTGATCTCTTTACTACGAAATCACAGTGACAACTTTATCTCACTGTGATTTCGTAGTAAAAAGATCATAGAGAGGCACGGAGCATTAAGCCTCATGCACACGTCCGTGAAACACGGACCGTGTGATACCGGCCTGGATTTCTTCTGAGTGCAGGAGCGCATGGCGTCATTGGTTGCTCGTCAGCGATTATGATCCTGAATACAGTTTAATATATTCTTCAGATGAATCTCTGTAGGACTGGAGTTCATTAGGAGACATGAAAGTACAGAGAGGATAGTGGGGGTGTAGATAATGTGCAGCAGCACTTGTATGCAGTCTCTATTGCCACAGCCTGTCCTGTCCATCCTCTCTGTACTTCATGTCTCCTCATGAACTTCATTCCTACATAGACTGAGCTGAACATCTTATCATCTGTATTCAGGATCATAATCCCTGACAAGTAGAGCAGTGAGGAAAATGAGGCACCTCTTTAACTCAGTGTTGTGAAGTAACTTGTCCTCCTGTGTGATTAGGACAGGTTTTGTGTGTACTAATAGGACGGCAGCCATTTTATTTCTCCTGATTGCTCCGTAGACAAAATGAGCCATTATAACTAAAGTAATTAAAGGGAATCTGTCACTAGCAATTTACCAATTTTTTTTTTTTCATGAATCCATGTTTAACAGAGTACCTTTTTTCCATCTGTCTTATTCTTTTGATTGTCAGTCTTGTCATTTCTTCCAAAAAATTCTTATGATCTGTAAATGACGCTGTAAGGAGCCCAGAGGGGCGTTCTTCTTTCTCCACGGTGCCCAGGAACGCCCCTCTGAAGTGCCGTGCCCGGCTAAATTTGAAAACGAATAACGCCTCCAAGTTCATCTAAATCGCCTCCCAGAGGCGCGGCTAAGTGCTCAACACCCCCCCTCCTCAGCGCCGCGCTCTGTGGAAAACACCTCGATCCTCCTCTCGCCGGCATCCCAAATCCCGCGCAGGCGCAGTGCCGTCAGTCATCTTATCATAGCGCAGGCAATTGCTAGTGACAGATTCCCTTTAAGTATTTTTTTTTTTTAATTCCCAGAGAACCCCTTTAAGCTGTGGGGGCGTGGCTTAAAGGATAACTGTCACACTTAGACCCTAATTTCAATTTTCATATATGTAGTTACTAATAACATGATATTCCAGAATCAGTTACTATTAGACTGACTTACCCCATATTTAATAAGATTCAGCCCTTAGCAACCAGTCTGCATAAAATTGCAATTTCACTATTCAGTTAAGATGGCCGCCACTGCCCTCACCCTGAGGCTAATCCCGCCTGCCCTCACTAGCCAGTAACAATAGCCCCCAAAAAGTGTCAGTAACCAGAGCCCTCCTCCCTAAAGGGTTAATCTCCTGCAGCACAAAGGGGTCCTCTTACCACATGTTGCTTTCATTTATACACTGAGCAGACGGCAGATCTCCCTCCCTGGTCTGCGCTGCTCCAACTCTGCATTCTCCAGCTCTGCTGAGTGAGGGAGCGTCTGCCAAGAGCAGGGACAGGGAGAAGTGCACACAGCCCAGGCACTGTTATCAGCTGCTGGGGAGAACCTGGCTTTAATCATTTACTTACAGTCCCTGGCTGACAGTAATGTGAGCCTGCACGCTGCGTGCTCCGTCTATCAACAGATAGACGGACCATGCCTAGTAACCCTATTTTAAGCACAGGTAAAAGTAGGCAGTACAGGGAACAAAAATGTGGAATTAAGGGGTAATTGAATACACAGTGAAAAGTTGAAATAGGGCCACCAAGGTGATATTAATCACCACAATCCAATACTCCAAAATAAATAAAATACGACAGTTATCCTTTAACACAGGCCACAGTAAAATGAATGCCCCGTTAGCAGCCCTAGTATTAAAAATGTCCCATTAGTACCCCCCAGTGTTAATAATGCCCCAGTAGTGGCCCCCTGGTATTAATAATGCCCCAGTAGTGACCCCCAGTATTAATAAGGACCCCATTAATGGCCGCCAGTATTAATGAGGCCACTATTAATGGCTCCCATTAAAATTAATGGCCCCATTAGTGCCCCCTAGTATTACTTTTCTTCCATTAGTGGCTCCCACTAATAATAATGCCCCCATTAGAGGCCCCCAGTATTATTAATGTCTCCTTCCCCACTCTTATTGTACAAAAAAAATAAAACTCGCCACATCCATTGGATTGCACCCCGGTGAAGACCTGCGATCCAGGGTGATTACATTTCGCAGGTCCTGCTGCTTCCAGCCAATGTTGCAAAACTTTATCATGCTGGAGAGCAGGTCCTCGCCCCAGCACCATCAAATGGATGAGGTGAGTTTTATTTATTTACTAGCAGAAGGACCCGGCTTTGCACGGATATATTTCATCTATTTCATTTAATGTTTGTGTGTGGTGTTAAAAGATATTGACAGTATCCACTATAACAGTGACATCTACTGCACCCCGACCCTTTAACAGTGACCTCCACAGCGGCCCTCCCCTTTAACAATGACCTCCACAGCGGCCGCCCCTTTTTTAGTGATCGCCACAGTACCCCGTCTCGTTAATAGTGATTTCCACAATAACCCGCCCCCTTAACAGTGACCTCCACAGAGCTCTGTTCCCTTAAAATGTGACCTCTACAACATCCCGTCCCTTAACACTGACCTTCATAATGGATTGTCCCCTTAAGGCCTCATGCACATGACCGTTGTTTTATTCCGTGTCCGTTGTGCCGTTTTTCGTGATTTTCTGCGGACCCATTGACTTTCAATTAGGGGTGCACCGAAATTCCGGCGGCCGAAAATATCGGCCGAAAATGGGCCTAATCCATTTCGGCCGATATTGGTACATATCGGCAGAAAATATGGGGTTTGGGATTTGTGGGATTTGTCACCCGCGCCGGGCGGGCGGTTTACTTTAAGTCGCTGCATCTTTATTTTACCTTACAATCGTGACGCTCCAGTAACAACTCTGCAGGCAGAGCGGAGGGCGGCGTAACGTCACTTACTCACGTGACGCGCCTGCTCCGCCACCTTCATTCATAAAGTGGGCGGAGCAGGTGCGTCACGTGAGTAAGTGACGTTACGCCGCCCTCCGCTCTGCCTGCAGAGTTGTTACTGGAGCGTCACGATTGTAAGGTAAAATAAAGATGCAGTGAGTGATTAGTCTGCTGTGAGCAGCAGGGCCGGGGCTGATATGGGTAGGGGGATCGGTCTATGGCACTGCTTTGGGGAGGGGGGATCTGTGCACTGTTATGGGGAAAGGGATCTGTGCACTGTTATGGGGAAAGGGATCTGTGCACTGTTATGCCCATAACAGTGCACATATCCCCCCCTCCATAACAGCGCCACCCACAGATGAATTTCATTCATGAAAAAGAATTATTAATAAAATCATTAAAAAAAAGTATTTTAAAAGTATTTGGGCAAAAAGGCAGTTTCGATTTCGGTTTTCGGTCAAGGGCATCCTGAATTTTCGGTTTCGGACCAGAATTTTCATTTCGGTGCACCCCTACTTTCAATGGGTCCGTTGAAAACTCGGCTAATGCACCGTTTGTCGTCCGTGGTTCCAGTCTGTCAAAAAAATATAACCTGTCTCATTATTTTCGCGGACCCATTCAAGTCAATGGGACCGCTAAAAAACACGGAGGCACACAAGATTGTCGTCCGCGTCCGTTTTTTTTCCTATCATTTGCATGGCAAACCTGTCTTAGATTTTATTTTTACTTTCCTTCATGTCTGGTGATCCTCCAAAAATAAAGGAAGACAAACTGAAACGGATCACGGAACAACGGAACCCCATTTTGCGGAACGGAACACAACAACGGTCGTGTGCATGAGGCCTAACTGTGACCTCCACTGTTCCCTGCCCCCTTAACAGAGACCTCCACTGTTCCCTGCCCCCTTAACAGAGACCTCCACACTGCCTGCTCCCTTAACAGTGACCTCCACACTGCCCGCCCCCTTAACAGTGACCTCCACACTGCCCGCCCCCTTAACAGTGACCTCCACAGCATTCCACCCCCTTAACATTGACCTCCACAGCAGCTCGCCCCTTTAACAGTGACCTCCACAGAAGCTTAACCATGTAGGGAACATGGCTTAGCGGGACCTAGGGGCGGGGTTTTTAAGTCTGTCTTTTAAAGGGTGGCCTGAATGGCCACCCTACCTGACCCCTTAACTGTGACCTCCACAGCACTCCGCTTTCTTAACAGTGTCATCCACAGCACCCTGATCCTTTAAAGCTGACCTACAGCAGTGAAGAAAAATGGCTGGGTTGTTATGGAAACCTTGTGTAAAACTGTGTGTATGTGGAGACTAAGGGTCTGCAAGCTTCTATTGGCTGATATGGGTCATGTGACCAGGCAGGCTTCTATTGTCTAATGCATTTTTTGGGAATATCTCAGGAACAGCACGTGCTAGAGAGCTAAGACTCTGTCTAAAACCTTCCCGGACACCTGATGTACCGGTACCTGTGTGCCAAATTTCATGATTGTAAGGGCTGTTTCACACGAGCGGATGCCGTGCGTGGCATCCGCTCCGTGAAAGAGTGCCAAGACCCGATGCAGACTGCAGAGGCACGGAGCATGAACATGACTGATAATGCTCCGTGCCTCTCTGTGATCTCTTTACTATGAAATCAGTGAGATAAAGTTGTCACTGTGATTTCGTAGTAAAGAGATCACAGAGAGGCACGGAGCATTATCAGTCATGTTCATGCTCCGTGCCTCTGCAGTCTGCATCGGGTCTTGGCACTCTTTCACGGAGCGGATGCCACGCACGGCATCCGCTCGTGTGAAACAGCCCTAAATGCGACGGTGCAGATTCCTTTAGCGGACATACATACACAACTCAACATAAGCAGAAGCAAAGGCTGTACTAATGAGCGTTCCGCAATAGTGCACAGGTGGCAACCCTACGCACGGCCCACACAAAGCCGTGTGCCCACAGAGAGGGCTCTGAGTGTCCCCTCTGGCACGCGTGTCATAGGCTCACCACCACTGGTATAGGAGGTCTGAATTCACAATGGCTATGCGGCACCTTCAATACTGCATGGCCATTAAAACTTCGGACCGCCTATTCAGTGTGGTCTTCATAAGTTAAATCTCAGGCAGCTGTGCTCTAATTTATCGTGCAGATCTTGGCCACAGTTGGCACGACCGGATTACAACCACGCCGCGTGGTCGTACCCTAGTAAGTTTAAAAAGACTCCAAAACAGGCGCACTATGATTAGTAAATATGGCTAAAACAATGGGGGAGATCTATCAAAACTAGTGCAAGGTAAATATGGCTTGGTTGCCCATAGCAACCAATCACATTCCTCCTTTCATTTTCCAAAGGAGCTCTAAAAATATAAGATGGAATCTAAAATAATATATAAGATGGAGTTGCTATAGGCAACTAAGCTAGTTTTCCCATGCACCAGTTTTGATAACTCCTCCCCAATAAGGCCTTAGGCCTCATGCACACAGCCGTTGTTTTGGTCCGCATCCGAGCCGCAGTTTTGGCGGCTCGGATGCGGACCCATTCACTTCAATGTGGCCGCAAAAGATGCGGACAGCACTCCATGTGCTGTCCGCATCCGTTGCTCTGTTCCGCCCCGCAAAAAAATATAACATGTCCTATTCTTGTCCGCGCTTTGCGGACAAGAATAGGAAGTTATATTAAAGGTCTCTGAATTATGGAAATTTCTTTAAATTATCCATTCCTTCCCTTCATCATATGGATTTATGGGATAAAATATTATAAATAAAACAAAATGGCCTTACATTACTGCTACAGCAAAGAATATTCTATCTTTCCGTACACGTCTATGGGGGTTACTAATCAACTATTTTTGATGTAAAAATAGTGGCAAGCCCCCTTTTTTGACAGGTTGGTGTGGTAACATTTTCGAAATTTGAACAGAGTGGGGGAGTGACAGAGGCTACTTTCACACTAGCGTTAATATTTTCCGGTATTGAGATCCGTCATAGTGTTTCAATACCAGAAAAAAACTCTTCAGTTTTGTCCCCATTCATTGTCAACGGGGACAAAACGTAACTGAACGTAACGCTCCAAAATTCATTCCGTTCTCATACCGGAGAGCAAACTGCAGCCATGCTGTGGTTTCTTTCCGTCCTAGGATGGATCCGTCAATGGGGACGGATCCGTTTTCTCTGACACAATAGAAAACGGATCCGTCCTCCATTGACTTTCAATGAAGTTCATGACGGATCCGATTTGGCAATGTTAAAGATAATACAACCGGATCCGTTCATAAAGGATGCAGACTGTTGTATTATCAGTACCGGAAGCGTTTTTGCTGAGCCCTGCCGGATCCAACAAAAACGCTAGTGTGAAAGTAGCCTAATCCTCCAGCAGTGCAAGGGGAAACAAAGACCGGCGTAAATGTGCCCGTGTGTCTACACAAAGCATTGGAAATGGTTCAGGTCCAACATCCAAGTAAACTTATCCAAAACCAGAGGCAAAGATGGAGAAGTCTGTTGTTTCATCGGCCGGCACTCCGCTATTTCTGTACCTCGCACAGCAGAGCTACAAGGTTTCCGGAACTCCCAAGGTGAAAGACATGGTTGCTTTGCAGAATTCTCAGCTGGTAAATGTTCAGCATTCTAGGTCATTCGTTACAGGCTGGCATCCCAAAATCACTTTCACCAGAGCTCTGGATCAGATCAGGATGAGACCCCCCCCTTATTAACGCACATTGGGGGAGATTTATCAAACTGGTAGAAAGGAAAACTGACTTGGTTGCCCAGAGCAACCTATCGGATTTCAACTTTCATTTTCCAGAGGAGCGCTGAAAAATGAAAGGTGACACCTGATTGGTTGCTCTGGGCAACTAAGCCGGTTTTCCTTTACACCAGTTTGATAAATCTTCCCCATTATTACTACCATAGGGTGTGGAAATGTAGTTTGGGAAGATGTGTTGTTGTGCTCAGCGAATAGCACAGAAAACAACAGCGGTGCCTGGGGAAGACTCGGGGGACTCCTCAGGATACGCTGTTTACCAGCTCAGGCTCCCCAATGCTTTATCACTGTTTATAGCTAACTGACCTCTGCTGACATGGAAATATTTCACTCTAAGCTCCTAAACTGACATGATCCACATGAATTTCCGCGACACATCCAGACCAAAGGCCACAATTTTTAATTGCAGATTTTGGTGTGTCAGATTTGATGTGGTTTTGCCGCAGATCTCACCCTTCGTTGAAAAGGGTGAAATCCGCAACTAAAACCATAAACATAACTGGCTTGCTGCTGATTTGGAAATCCGCACTTCAGGTCAATTTCCGCACAGAAAAAAAATCAGCAAAGTGTACATAAGATTTGTGTGATCTCCTACACCTTGCTGGTACTGTCCTATGCTGCGTTTTTCCCACACCGGAATCTGCGCCTTTAGGGTCCATTCACACGTCCGCAATTTCGTTCCGCATTTTGCGTAATGGAATTGCGGACCCATTCATTTCTATGGGGCAACACGATGTGCTGCCCGGATCCGGAGTTGCGGATCCGCACTTCCGGGTCCGCAATTCCGATCCCGAAAAATATAGAACATGTCCTATTCTTGTCCGCAATTGCGGACAAGATTAGGCATTTTCTATTAAGTGCCGGCAATGTGCGGTCTGCAAAATGCGGAACGTACATCGCCGATGTCCGTGTTTTGTGGATCCGCAAAACACACACGGATGTGTGAATGGACCCTTAAAGCCACACATATTCTGCAACGTGTGCAGGTGGCCTTAAGGCTCTGTTCATGTTTTGTTGGAGTCTTACAATTGCCATGTACACCAGAAGGCTCTCCATGTATACATCAAACAATAAGACTCCATTCATCTGACAGAGGCCTTCCATCGGGCAGGTGTACGTCTGCGTACCATTTTATTTACTACTATGTTATTCTGTGTGGAGGAGTATGCCACGCGGTACATCTTTTTTAACGTGGGAGCATATGGGTAGGCCACGGTATTCCTATACACTGGCATATACCTGAGCTTTTCATTGGAGGTGCAAATATCATGGAAGGCTCAGATGTGATGTGAACAGAACCTCAAGTGTACTTCACGTGTTGTAGACCATCCATTGCGTGACCGGACAAACTATAGAATCCAGGGCTGTTCTGAGCATTGTGGATGCTCCTCTCAGAGATCTCCAAAGTAAGGTCTCATGCACACAACCATATGTATTTTGCGGTCCACAAACTGTGGATCTGCAAAATACAGATACTGTATGTTATATCCAAATTTTTTGCAGACCCATTGACTTCCATAGGTCAGTGGTCCTCATTTTGCAGACAAGTATAGGATCATCTGTGCACATTCCGCATCCTTATGTGCTTTCCACAAAAATATAGAATATGTCTGCAAAATGCAGACTATAGACCAATAGGTCCGCAAAAAAAAGGCTTTGAAGACCGCAAAAATGGACATGGTCGTGTGAATGAGGCCTAAAGCACACACTCATCTCTATATGACATAAGAAACGTAATGATTCACTGCAGTGGGAAGTGACTGTGTGGTCATAGCGGGTCAGTGCTAGTGCTATCCTAATCTGTATATTATATATCATTATTATTTCCACAGGAAAAGAACACAATGAGACAGTTAAATAAAGACTCCTCTGGCCCGCCCAGCAAATATACTACCTGCGGTAGGTTACAGAAATGCAAAATATATTCATTAAATTGCTGTAACACAATGTAGTACTGACCTGCCTGCGCCCACAGCATGTGTCCGTCCGATTCTGCAAGCTGCGCCCGCCCTTAGCTACAGACAATGATTGACAGGTTTCTTTCCCGTACAAAATATGAAGGCTTCCTTGTCTTCCTCCGCTGCTTGCCGTGCTGTGACCTGTGCACAGTGTGAGGACATTTGGCGCGCTGTGACCTCACACTGTGCACTTCGGGTCACAGCGCAGCGCATGGCAGGGAGAAGAAGAAGAGTGCTAGATGTGAGAAGTGGCGGCGGCATCCAGAGCAGGAGAGGCAAGTTGATATTTATTAGTTTTTTTTATCTGATCTGGGCATGGAGGTCATTCACATGGAGGTCTAATCTCAGGTCTGATTTATGGAGGTCTGATCTGAGGTCTGATTGGGGGACTTATAACATTGAGGGTAATTTCTGAGGTCTGATGAAAAAAAATGTTTTTCTTATTTTCCTCCTCTAAGGTGCGTCTTATGGGGAAGTACATCTTATAGAGGGAAAAATATGCTAATTAAAAAACAATACTCATCCCACCAATCCCTTACCCTCCCGTTCCAATGCTGCCCAGGTCCCTTCTGGTCTCTACTTCCTGGTCCTGCTCTGTCTCAGCGGTGACCAGCTCGGATACGGGCAGTGTTGGAATGGGAGCAGAGGGGACTGGTGAGATGAGTATCAGTTCTTTATTTTTTTGAGACAGTGTGAAAACCCTTTAAAACTATTATCTCCAACATGCAGCAGAGAATTTGCCTGATCAGTTTCCCGGATTTTTTTTGTAAACAGATGAGGAGGTTCTCAAGAGACACTCTGCTCAGGGAATACATGTAATGGAGACAGGTAGCTATTGCTGAGCATTAAGGGTACTTTCACACTAGCATTTTTCTTTTCCGGTATTGAGTTCCGTCCTAGGGGTTCAATACCGGAAAAGAACTGATCAGTTTTATCCTAATGCATTCTGAATGGAGAGCAATCCGTTCAGGATGCATCAGTTCAGTCACTGTACGGTTTTTGGACGGAGAAAATACCGCAGCATGCTGCAGTATTTTCTCCGTCCAAAATTCCGAAACACTTGCCAGAATACTGGATTCTGGCAAATGCATTAATGCCGGATCTGGCCCGAAATGTTCCGGAAAAACTGATCCGGTTTTGCGGTCTGCGCATGCGCAGACCTTTAAAAATGTGAAAAAGATAAATACCGGATCCGTTTTTCCGGATCACAACCGGAGAGACGGATCCGGTATTGCAATGCATTTGTGAGACGAATCCGGATCCGTCTACAAATGGTATCTGTTTGCATACAGATTCCTACAACGGAACTGCCTGCTGGAATCCATCGACGCTAGTGTGAAAGTACCCTAACCAGTAATGAGGGACTTAACTTACAGATAAATATAGCATTATATATTCCATAGCATTTTTGTCTTTTCAGGATGGAGAGAATACCGCAGCATGCTGCGGTTTCATCTCCATCCAAAATCCCAGAACACTTGCCGGATCCGTCATTTTTTCCCATTGACATGCAAAACGGATCATTTTTTGCGGTCTGCTTATGCTCAGACCGCAAAAAATGTGAAAAAAAATAAATGCCGAATCCGTTTTTCCGGATGACACCGGAGAGACTGAGCCGGCATTTCAATGCATTTTTCAGACTGATCAGGATCCGGATCCGTCTGACAAATGCCATCAGTTTGCATACTGCCTGCTGGAATCCTCTGCCGCAAGTGTTAAAGTACCCTTAGATATAATTCTATACTGTAGCTTGTAGAGGATCTGTCCGGCAGACACACAGCAGCCAGCCATCAATCACCGCTGGGAGAGGCAAGGGAGCGTTCCCCTAATGAATATCCAGCTGGACTCATAATTATGCAGTCTGTCCAGTTTGATCTTTGATCACTTCAATTAGCTAAACCTCCTTAGGGTGGCATAGTGATGACAGATCTGCTTTAACCCCTTCAGGATCCAGTAAGTTTTCACCTTCAGCACCCAGGCTAAGTTTGCAAGTTTGACATACGTCATTTTATGTAGTAATATCTTTAGAATGCTTTTACATTGAGATTGTTCTTCCGTGACACATGATGTTAAATAAAAAAGGCAAAACATAATTGACACAAATTTACCACTAACATGAAGTATATTAGTGGTAAATTTGTGTCAATTATATTTTGCCTTTTTTATTAATCTTTTTTTTGTCTGCTTTATGTTGGCATTATTTTGTAAATGTCATTTTATTTTTTAGGCTTAGAATTTTTGAATAAATTTTTAAAATTTTCAAAAAAAATTAAGGACCAGTTCTGAAGTGACTTTGAGGGGCTTACATAATGGAAACCACCGATAAATTACCCCTTTTTTAGGAACTTCAAATTATACAAAGCTGACTTTACAAACTTTGGTAACCATTCAGGTGTTCCAGAAGAATTAAAGAAAAATGAAGGTGAAATATAAAAATTTCATTTTTTTAAAGAATTTCCATTTTAATCCATTTTCCTGTAGCAGCAAGAATTAACTGCAAAAAACCTCATGGCTTTTTGAGGGCAGATTTTGCTGAAAAGGTTTTCAGGCGCATTGTAACATTTGAAAAGACCCTGAGCTACCGCTACAGTGGAAACCCCCGAGAAGTGACCCCATTTTGGAAACTACACCCCAAGGAAATTTTCAAGGGGTATAGGGAGCACTTTGACCCAACAGGTGTTAGAATTTAGAAACACTTTTCTATGCAAATGAAAAATTAGTTAATTTTCTCCAGAATACAGCAACCTCCATTATGTGTTTGTAAACTGCTGTATGGGCACACCTCAGGGCTCAGAATGGAAAGAGTGCTATTTGGCTTTTGGAGGACAGATTTCGTTGTAATGGTTTTCAGGCGCCTTGTGGCATTTGAAGAGACCCTGAGGTGTCCCTAGAGTGGAAACCTCCAATAGGTGACCCCATTTTGGAAACGATACCCCATGCTTCCCAAGTAATTTTTCAAGGGGTGTAGTAAGTAATTTGAACAGGTGTTTCATAGAATTTAGAAACACCTGGCTGTGAAAGTGAAAAATAACTATATATTTTTTTTTCAATAAAATGTTGCTTTAGTCCCAGTTTTTTACTTTAACTAGGGGCTGAATACAGCAATACAACCATAATGTGGTTGTTGTAAACTGCCATATGGCTTTTGGGGGCAGATTTTGCTGAAAATGTTTTCATTTGAAGAAAACCTGAGGTACACCTACAGTGGTAACCCCCAAGAAGTGAACCCATTTTGCAAACTACAAACCTCAAGGTATTTTTTAAGCAGTGAGTATTTTGACCGCACATGTGTTTTCCAGAAATAAATGTGCTGTGGATGGTGAAAAATGAAAATTGCAATTTTTCCACAGAAATGCCATTTCAGTGCCCAATATGTTGTGCACTATTTGTGTTATTATAATGTGTTTCCGGACAACCCTAAACTGTTGTCTGGACGTATGACAGACCTCCGAATTTAAAGTACACCATGCACGTTTGAGGCCTAATTTGGTGATTTGCACAGTATGACAATTGAAGGGGCTATGATGTGAAAGAGCCACCAAGAAGTGACCGCCTGCTTACCCCCGCAGTCCCGGGCTCCATGTTCAGCAGTGAATCTGCTCCACGGTTTCCTTCCAGCCCTGGGCACTTCATATATTCAGTTGGTTCCCTGTAGCACTTCCTTTAGGGCCAACGCGCGTCACTTCCTGTGAATTATAGGTTTAGCACATGTGACCATGCTGACCAATCCTAGCCATCCTGCAAAAGTTGCTGTTATCTCTGCTTGTGTTTCTGGACTACGCTACCTGTTTGATGTCTGCCTCGACTCTTCTGTGCACTGGTAACCCCTGTTCCGCCTTGACCAGCTGCCTCATGTGCCAATCTTTCTCAAGAGTAGCGACCTGGTGTTTTTCTCAGGAAAGTCTATTCCCACCCTCAGGGGTACTGTGAAGAATGAGGGGTTCACTTAGACAACTCCCTTAGAGGAGGTTAGTCATGTGGCACAGTCAGTTCAGAATTTAGAAACACTTGGCCATTAAAATTCAATTTCTGTAATAATCCTCAGTAAGTGGGGTCCATACGGGATCACTTCGGGGGAGTGGGACACCTTGTTGAGGGTCTTTCATCGCTGGATCATGAGGAGGAGGAGGAGGAAGAGGACAAAAGGAATATGGGATCCTCTTCTCCCTTTCTGGCCGTATCTGTATCAGAGGCAATGATGGTGTATACCATGCTTGAGATGAGTGAGACATTTTTATTTTTTAAACACGGGTGTGTACCATGTGTGATTCAACATGTGCAAAGTGTGTATTAATTTTTATTTATTCATAGGGGTGTGTATGTCGTGATTTTACATGTGAAGAGGCTGTAATAAGTTTGATGTAAAATTTAGAAGAAAGAGAGAAAAAAATTAAGATAAAAATTTAGTAACAAAAAAGAAGTAGTCTTTCCTACAGTAATAAAATGCCTGGACAGAATCTGTCAGCGCTCGGTGGTTGCAGGATGCACACAAGCAGATGTTTTGTGTGCGCGTAATGCATTGAAAGACCTGTAGTATAACATTTTGCTACAGTAAAAAATCTGAACCAGCACTACCTGAAAAATGTACGTGTAGAGATTTAGACGGCTATAGATAGTGTCACGCTGTGTGCTCGCCGCGGTCTTGCTGTCCCGGGAAGGTGCGGATGTTGCTCTGCTCTCCCTGTGTAAACTGGGATTAGAGTTCTGTGAACTTTCAGTACTTCAAGAGTTTTAATGCTCTGCTCCTGTCCAGGTGCTGGTTAAGTTGCTGATCACTCTCCCTATTTAGCTGGGCTGTGATTCCACCTCTTTGCCTGAGCTTTGAGGTTGTTCCTTGCTAGTAACCAATCTTGTCTGGATATCTGTGTACTGAACCTTTTTGGCTTCCGATTCCGCTCCTTGCTTCTTGCTCTGGCCTTCGAACTGTGACTTGTATTACACAAGTACTCAGCCTGTTCTGACTATTGGACTGTATTCAGACTGCGCTTTTGCCTGTGTTCTTGGTGCTTCGCACTGGTGACTCTGACCCCAGTGGGTCAGCAGCCAACTAGGATTACTCCAGTAGTGGCCTAGTTGGTTCCTTGCGGCGAAGTCCAGATCCCTGTACTGGGGTTAAAGGGTGAATACCTGGGAACTGCCAGGACAACGCCCTTAGATTTAGCCCAAAGCCAAACTGGTTAGTTGGCACAGTGGGTCCACACCCACTGTCCAGAACACATAGATACGATAGATAGAAAAAACTGAGCACAGATGCTGATCAGTGACGTACGCACTGATCAGCATTTGACAGTCACAGAAAAATTGGTGCAGGGCTGGGAAAAAGAAAAAAGACAAAAAACTGTCCCAAAAATACGTTCATGGAGATATTAGCATCTGCCAAAAGTGCTCAGGAGAGAGAGGAGTAGGGACAGAGATTGGGATTTAGAGGATACTGGAACTGCTGCAAATGTACAGTTAGATTATTAAACACTACAACTGTTTCAGGGATAGTCTAGCACAGTAAGGTTCCATTCACATGTCCGTATGAATGGGTCCAGAATTTTGTGGAACAGTTCCGGACCCATTCATTTCAATTGGGCCACAAAAGATGCAGACAGCACACCGTGTACTGTCTGCATCCGTATAGTTATGTTCCGCGGCCCTGCAATAAAGATAATGCATCTCCTATTCTTGTACGCAGCCACGGACAAGAATAGGCATTTCTATCATAGAATGCAAAATGCACATGGCGGGTGTCCGTGTTTTGCGGCTTCGCAATTTATGCACCGCAAAACACTTGCAGACATGTGAATGAACGCTAACACAGTAGATCACAGTGGAGTACAGGTGCACCACATGTCCCAGCAGGCCATGGCACAGAGGGGCACAGAACCTCTCTGCACTCTGTCAACTGAAATGAGGAGTGCAGAGAGGCTGTCACCATGTTATATGTCCCTCTTGCGCTGCATACCAGCCAATGGCAGCACTTACAGGGGAACAACGTCCCTCCTCTGTCAATATGGAAATCATTGGTGCTGTCCTGTACCAGTTGTCTCCATCTGAGCCCACTTGCAGCCCCCTCACTGGCTTTTAGGTCCCTTTCACACTAGTTTTTTACCCATCAGTTCTGCATAGCATGTTCTATATTCTGTGTTTGTCACGCAGCCCTGGCCCCATAGAAGTGAACGGGGCTTCAGTGAAAAACGTATGGCATCCGGGTGCAATGTGTTTTTCACTGAAGGTTGCTTGGAGATGTTGTTTGTAAGTCTTCAGTTTTTTTTCACGCGTGTAAAAAACACATCAAACCTGATTGCACCCACTCGGAAAAAACTGAAACGCTGAATGCAATTGCAGACAAAACTGACTGAACTTGCTTGTGAAATGGGGCGAGTTTCACTGAACGCATCCTGACACAATCTATCGTTCGTGTGAAAGAGGCCTTATAATGAGGAAGCGTTCAGAGCTGCAGGGGGATGGTACAACTCCCCCATGGGCCTGTTCTTAAGATGCCGCTGTCACATGGTGACTGCGCAGTACATGTACGGCAAAGGTCATCAAGGGGTTAAAGAGTTTCTCCAAATTGTAAAATAGAATTTAGGAGGCTTATTTAGGGTACACATACACTGTCATGATGAAGTGCCGGATCCATTACATAACAGACCACATCGACTTTTTGTGGCGTCCCGAGAGACGCCATTATGTTTCCTATTTTACGTGAAGAAAGAGTGCCGCACACAATATGGAGCCACGGACGCAGATGTGAACTCAGCCTTGGGGTACGTTCACACTTGGCAGAGGATTCCGGCAGGCGCGGGAACTGCCTGCCGGATCCGGCAATCCGGACGCAAACTGATGGCATTTGTCAGACTGATCCGGATGCAGATCTGTCTGACAAATGCATTGAAATTCCGGATCCGTCTCTCCTGTCATCTGGAAAAACGGATCCGGTATTAATTTTGTTTTGCATTTTTAAAGGTCTGCGCGTGCGTTTTGCCAGAACACTTAATGCCGGATCCGGCATTCCAGCAAGTGTTCAGGACTTTTGGCCGGAGAGAAAACTGTAGCATGCTGCAGTATTTTCTCCGTCCAAAAAACGTAAGAGGGACTGAACTGATGCATCCTGAACGGATTGCTCTCCATTCAGAAAGCATTAGGATAAAACAGTTTTTTTTCCAATATTGAGCCCCTGTGACGGAACTCAATACCGGAAAACAAAAACGCTAGTGTGAAAGTACCCCTAGGCTCCATTCACATGTCCGCATCCGTTCCGCAATTGTGTGGACCCATTCATTTTCTATGGGGACAGAATGGATGCGGACAGCTCACAGTGTGCTGTCCGCATCCGCATTTATGGAGCGCGGCCCCGATCTTCGGTCCGCAGCTCCGCAAAACATAGAACATGCCCTATTCTTGTCCGCAGCTTGCGGACAAGAATAGGCATTTCTATAGGGGTGCCGGGCGGGTGTGTTGCGGATCCGCAACACACCACAGACGTGTGAATGGAGCCTTAGTATGTCAAATCAAAAAACGGAATATACCTCTGGTGCAGATGTCCACATGACCAGGGGCGTAGCTAAAGGCTCATGGGCCCTGGTGCAAGAGTTAGGCTTGGGCCCCCCTTCCCTCAGTGCATTGTGTGTCTTCTTATGCAGCACAAGGGTCTTTGGGCCCCCTCAGGCTCCTGGGCCCGGTAGCGACTGCTACCTCTGCACCCCCTATAGCTACGCCCCTGCACATGACCACAGCCCCAATTGTTCCTCCATGGGGCTTGATGTGGCTGACCATCATGTGACCTGAATCATCACATACAGTTTGTAATCAGGAAGGGATTCTACAGTGTAAATACATTACAATTTTTGGGGGGAGAGTTTTATTTATACACTGGGGAAACCCTCACTTATCCTGTTCTATATCCAGGGTTATTACATGTATCTCTTCTGACATGTGGTTGTTTGTTTCTTTACACAATTATGTAAGTAACGTGTCATAACATCCTGGATTACAGATTGGTTTTACCATGCACCTTCGAAACAAACCGAGAACACAAGCAAAGTTGATGCTCCCCCCACCTCACAAATTCCAGGACTAAGTGACCTTGCAGAACCTCATAATGAGCTAAAAAGTGAAGGCCGAAAAAAATGGATTCAAGAATCGGACTCCGAGTATGTGAAACTGGCCAAACAAGGAGGTCGACCAGGTAAATAATAATGTTACAAGCAGTGTATGACACGAATAGCAGGAAGGGGCTGTTACCTATCCGAATTATACACCGCAATAAGACGTTTCGCACACAATGGGGGAACTTAGAAAACCTTATCTGCCTGTTTTCTAATGCAAAAAAAGGACATTTTTTTTGTAAGTCGTTTCTTGGATACATTATAGCTGAAATCTACAACAATGATTCACCAAATATATAAACACACACATATATTGTAAATTCAATCTTTATTATTTAAAAATATATCTAAATACACAATTGTGGACAGATTACATTCATGGCAGGGATTACAAGACAATACTGCGACAAGACGAAAGGCTTCCCCCTTACATCACTCCTGCTGGCGACAGTACAAGATTTGCCCGATCTATGCACAATATCAATAATACTGTTGTACCGTCACTAATAACCGGTGAATTCCGGATTAACGTTAGTTACCATGCACCCCCAAGAGGAAGCAAAGGCGAAACGCGCGTCGGGGTTAGAGCCCTCCCCTCACTCCTGGTATATACTATTCTGTGCTATGTTAGTGTCACACTTCTTTTAAACCATGGCTTATGTGCCCCTTTCTGCCATTTAGGCCTCTTGCACACAAACGTTTTTTTTTTCCCGTTTACGTTCCGCATACGGAACCATTCATTTCAATGGGTCTGCAAAAAAAAAACGGAATGTACTCCGTATGCATTCCGTTTCCATATTTCCATTTTTCTGTTCCATTCAAAGATAGAACATGTCCTATTATTGTCCACATAACAGACAAGGATAGTACTGTTCTATCAGGACCAGATGTTCCGTTGCGCAAAAAACGGAATGCACACAATTGTCATCCGTATTTTTTGTGGATCTGTTTTTAGCGGACCGCAAAATACTGAAAAAGCCATACGATCGTGTGCAATAGGCCTAAGTATGTATGGATGTTATACTAAGATTCTGGATATCTAAGCATCCTCTTTTGGGAGACTTTAATAGAGGTTTACCTTCATAGCAATATATACGACAAGAAGGGGTTTTTTACGTTCTGTTTTGTGCTCTATACAGCACATATATATATATATATTGTATATTTATTACATCTTTCTGATACTTGTGATTGGATCATGAGAATTCACTGTTGATATTAGAATACAGAGGCCATGTAGTGTCATTATGTATTGAGCTGTCGTATGATAAAATGCATGGATGTTTGCCTAGGTAACTCCAGGTAATGGATTATAAATTCAGCTCTGACAATATAAAAGGGTGATAATCAATTGACTTTGACCAGCACAGTTAACTAACGTTAATCCGGAATTCACCGGTTATTAGTGACGGTACAACAGTATTATTGATATTGTGCATAGATCCGGCAAATCTTGTACTGTCGCCAGCAGGAGTGATGTAAGGGGGAAGCCTTTCGTCTTGTCGCAGTATTGTCTTGTAATCCCTGCCATGAATGTAATCTGTCCACAATTGTGTATTTAGATATATTTTTAAATAATAAAGATTGAATTTACAATATATGTGTGTGTTTATATATTTGGTGAATCATTATTTGCGGACACACATATTAAGTTACTGGTGTTTTTGTAAATATCAGTGTTTCTGAAATCTACAACTCATACCTGGCACTGTAGCTATGCCATAGCCATTTGTAAATATACCTTTAATTCAAAATCCCCCAGAAAATGTGTTTTAGAAATGTGCTAATTAGGTTGAAAAGAAGCCAAGGAGCTGTACTTATCAGTGCAGGAGCTCAGTCACACCCATCAGCCTCCTCTTCTCTCCACCTCCTAGCATGGCAAAGTCATCATGCTTCCTCTCCAAATCTCGCTGTCCTCAACCTGATATGGCTGGCACATGCACAGTTCAGTTAGATTACAGAGCGTGTGAGTGCAACACAGAAAGGGAATGTACTCCTGCCCGAGATTTAGAGCAGCATGATGATGTTGCCTGAGCTAGGAGGTGGAGAGAAGAAGAGGAGCACCTTGCAACGGTATTTGTCTGGACGCCATTATAGTCAATGGGACCAGCGGGCATTCTGGCAATGCCGGATCCAGATAGCTCTGGCAGGCTCTTCTCTGTCGGAACATAGAAGAGCCGGAACTATGTCGGCAGTGTGAAACTGGGTGAGTGGTTGGACACATCCTGATCTGCAAGTGCATTGAGGGAGAGGGAACAGAGTAGCCTGTGGGGAGGAAGTATTCAATGTGCTGCTGATGAGTTAGACTTTTAAAAAGGATGAGGGGGTGTATGGACAAAGTATCCCACTGAATGAATTCTGTAGTAGGTATATACCAGGAATCCCAGCATATAACTGATGGAAGGTTCAAAATGTGATGAACCTACCTTACTTGATACTTATCAAATACCTAAATATTGGTGTAGACCAAGAATGCCCCTTCATGGCAACCGGGTTCTCTAATAGCAGTGAATTATTTCAGGAATATTGGAACATTTTCTAGGAATGGACTGAGGAACAGGACAAAGCTTTCAAGGTATTGACCTGGCCTCCAACATTCCCCAGGTCTCAATCCAATCGAGCACCTGTGTGGATGTCCAATCCATGGCGGCCCCATCTCTCAACTTACAGGACTGAAAAGATCTGCTGTTGACGTCTTGGAGCCAAATTCCACAGGACATCTTTGGAGGTCATGTGGAATCATTGCCTCCGTGGGTCAGAGTTGTTTGGCTGCACAAGGGGGACCTATTCAATATTAGGTAGTTTTTATTCTTTTATGTATGTCATTACATAATCAGTATTGCATCCATATTTCATCTATTTTTCAAAGTGTGTGGATGAGATTTCTTAAAATCTCATCCGCTTTGCTGGTACTTTGCAACGTTGTGGATTTGCGTGCAGCAAACTGTTTACCCTGTGTGTGAACAGATCAGTGGTAGAGTTGTTTTTGTAGAAGACATGGGACACTGAATGTAATACGCTGCTCATGAATGAAGTCTATTCGCCCATAGGGCTGTACATTAGCCACAGGACAGTTTTACTTTTAGCTAGCTGTCCATTGCTTGAGTAAAAGAAATAGACCATCCGCCAGAAGCATAAGCAATATAACTTATACTCCAATACTCAATTTTGCGGAACGGGTGCGGACCCATTCATTTTCAATAGGGCAGGGACAGATGCGCACAGCACAAAATGTGCTGTCCGCATCCGCATTTTTTCCGGATTCGCACTTCCGGATCCGCAATTCCTTGTCCGCAACTATGGACAAGAAAAGGGATTTTTTTATTATAGTGCCAGCGATGTGCGTTCTGCGAAATGCGGAATGCAGATTGCCGGTGTCCATGTTTTGTGGATCCACATTTTGTGGACCGCAAAACACCTACGGACGTGTGAATGGACCCTTATACTGTTGTAATAATCGTCCTGTCTATTATTTCAGATCTACTAAAGCATATTGATCCTCCTGCGAAGAAAACACAGTCTGTCTCATATGCACCTCCCAACTGGTACAGCCACGAACCTTTGACACCACCACCTGAATCAGATGTGTAAGTTCTTACTCCATTATCATGTTCACACTCATTGCTGATGCAACCCAGATCTTTCAGTGACACAACAGAGCTCTGATAGCATGGCAGCATAAGCTGTTTGTTTCGAGTTTTCAAGTTAATGGGGCCATGTGCTGGGCAGGAGCGCTGCAGTGCAATGACAATATTCGATCGGCCACAGCACTAATTTATTCTCGGTCATTGGGGATCCCAGAAGATCCCAGAAGACAGACCACCACAGATCAAAAATTAATGACCTATTTTTATTGATACTATCACATGGTGAGCCATAACATTTTTCCAGTGATGGAGCCATGTTAGGTTTTATTTTTCTATATGATCAGCTGTATTTTTAATGCACCATTAAGGGTACTGTGGGGTTTTGCTCTGGTAGACAGGATTAGCGGACGCAGTATAGAGGCAACAACAAGTTCTTTGGATCAAACAGTTCAGTGTTTTATTCACACTTTAGGCAAGTGACAAAACAAGCAGTCAATAACAAGCAAAAAGTCACCTTGCGGTGTTGGTGGTAATTCACACCATGCGGCAATTCTGCCTCAAAGAGTCCTTGACCATAGCAGCACAAACCTGTTTTCACTCCAAACAGGTAGCAAGCCTTCATCCAAACACAATGCTCCCATATCCCAACACAGAGAAATGGCTTCTGAACCCAGCTGCCTATTTAAGGACAGCCAAGTGCTGCCAAAACCCGGACCGGCACTTAAAATCCGGTCCGGTATTTGACCTCACCTGGCTGTAAATCAGCCCAGCAGCACATGCTGCAAGGAAAATACCTGTTTTCCCAGACCAAACCTCTCAATGTGTCACAGTACATACTGTATAATGTATTAAAAATATCTTTTTTTTTTTTTACTGACCTCCTTTTAAAAAAATTATAATTTTCATTGTTTTTGGCCTTTGTTTTAGGGTATTCACTATGCAGTATAAGGCCTCATGCACACGACAGTGTTTTTTCACTGTCCGTGATTTGGCTTCAGTGGTCCGTGTCCGATTTTGCTTCAGTTGTGTTTCCTTGTGTCTTCCTTTTTTTTTTGTCTGACAGGGGAAAAAAAAGAAAGGTTAATGAAAAGTGTAATTTTATTGCACCAAGGTCTTGTAGAAAAAAACGGACGCGGACACGGATGACATACCAGTTGTGCATCCGTTTTTTTTGACTGACCCATTGACTTGAATGGGTCCGTCCTCCGTTTTCCACTGACAAGAATAGGACAGGTTATATTTTTTTTGACGGACTGGAATCACGGACGTGGAGAAAAAACTGAGGACTATCAGTTTTTCTTCACAGCTCCATAGAAATGAATGGGACCTGTGAAAAATGACGGAACGGACGCGGATGCACACAACGGTCATGTACATGAGGCCTAAATGACATGTTAAAGGGGCTTGCCAGTTTCTAGTTATTAATGGCATGTCCTCTGGAATAGATCATTAATATCAGATCGATAGGGGTTTGACGATTGAATGGGAGCTGAGCTGCAGTAAGCAGTCATGACCACTACTCAGTGGGGGCGCTTTCTGGCTCCAGCTCAGTTTGTATCATTTTTAAGTTTTACTACTGTACTTTTGCACAATAAACACTTTTTATTAAATGACTAAAGTACATTATGACAGCTATAACTTTTTTTTACCTATTGACGGGGCTTCATGGGGGGCTTATTTTTTTTTTGTATAAGCTTTAGTTTTCAACAATAACCTTATGTAGTACACAGTTAAAGGGAACCTGTCATCTACTTTATGCTGACCTCACTGAGGGCAGCATAAAATAGTGACAGAAATGCTGATTTCGGTATTGTGTCACTCATGAGCTAAAAGTAAGTGGTTGCTGAGAACCAGCATCCATAATAATTGCAGCTCAGGCCTTGAAAAGAGTCAAATCTACTTGAGAAGAGTCCTGGTTATTCATAATCTCCTGCTATCTCTGCTGATGATTGGCAGTTCTCTCCTAGAGAGAAAAGGAGAAAACTGGGTAGAAGACTGTCAATCATCGGCAGGGAGAGCAGGAGATTATGAATAACCAGGACTCTTCTCAGGTGGCCGTGACTCTTTTCCAGGCCCAGTCTGCAATGATTGTGATGTTGGTTCTCGGCAACCACTTACTTTTAACTTATAAATGACAGACCGCTGAGATCAACTCACCTGTCTCCACTTTATTCTGCCGTTAGTATGAGCAGCATAAAGTTGATGACAGGTTCCTTTAACACAATTCCACCATTTTTCTATACTTGATAAATAACCTGTTAGTTTTAATATACAGTACCAGGTCACTGACACTACAGGAAGGGTACACATTGACCATTTAATGTTACCTTTATGTAGAGCAAGCAACCCAGCTTTTCCAGGACACTGAAAGGCAAATCTGTCTGACTGTGGCACTATTTAGTAGTGGGGATTTGGGATTTATCTTGGTAGATTAAGTATTCTGCAGTCTATTACAGCTCCACATGGTTGTAACCCAGCTTTCCCATAACCCTGAAGAGCAAATGTGTCTCGATATAACACTATTTAGGAATGGTGTGGGGGATTTATCTTGGTACATTTTGTATTCTACAACGTATTAAGTTCCACATTATGTTAACCCAGCTTTCCTATAACCCTAAAAGGCTAGCTATGGCACTGCTTACGAATGAGGAAGGGGATTTATTTTGGCTGATTTAGTATTCTGCAGTTTATTATATTCCACATGGTGACAACCCAGCTTCCCCATAACTCTGAAAGGAAAATCTGCATAGCTATATCACTATTTAGGAGTAGGGGGGATTTGTCTTGGTAGATTGTGTATTACAGTTCCAAATGGTTGTAACCCAGTTTTCCCAGGATCTTCGAAGGCATAGCTAAGGCTATTTGGGAATGAGGAGAATTATTTCTTTAGTCAGACTTAGTATTTAACATTCCCTATTACAGGTAAACATAATGTGTTACTCAGCTTTCCCAGGACCATGGATGACAAATCTGTCTGGCTATGCTACAGCATTGAGGACTTGATATTGGGATTGTTACTTAGCCTTTCCACACTCCTGGTTAGCAAATCCAGCTAGATATTGTACAATACTAGGGATTTACAAATTCATAAATTGATCTGTCATTTTGCAGTCTGGAAAGCTGGGCAGTAATCTCTGAGGTGGTGATGAGGGTATATTGGTTATACCGTATAAAATACACACAATCCTGCCCTGATATTTTGTGTAAATCATTTGGTATCAGGGCAACATAATCTGTCACCAATGCAAGTATACAGTCTTGTCACCCAGCTTTTCCAGGACCCTAAATGGCAAGTCGGTCTAGCTATGTGAAGGGAATTATGTACATCACTAGGCAAATTTGGAATTCAGAAGTCTGAGAAATATGGGTAACAACCTCTGTAGAGATGTAATGGAGGCCACACTGGGTATGTACATTCTGTATACGCTATATCCATAAATATAATATATACACTGTAATACTATATATGTAATTCGATCTCCAGCATGCCTCCACATACGTCCAGCTTTCCAAAGCTGCTGAAAGGCAAATCTGCACAATTGTGCAGTTAATGAAGAAATTGTGACTGCACAATTAGATTAGCTATTCAGCTGTATATACTATACTAAAGCTGGTACAATTGGCATTAAGAAAGCATAGATGCAAGGTGGTTCCTCTCAATCATTTTCCAAGGGACCCAAGTCTGATGCTAAGTACAATACAGCATTTTTGTTTGCTACTAGTACTACTCAAACTGCAAAGATTTGAACTAATCTTCCTCCATAAGGACTTTTGTTCATGTTTGTATATTTTTTATGTTTTGTCATGTCATGTTGAATACTTATTCATTAGACTATATTTATTATGCTTTACCATGTCAGTGCACCATTAAGAAACATTCCAGACTACATGATCCATGAAGAGTTTAGTGAAGATACAAATGACGAGAAATATGAGATGAGAAGAGGTCCATATGATTTTGACAAGAAAACAGTTTGGCAGCGTGACCTGGAGGAAAATGAGAAGGAGAATCACTGTGACAAAAAGGTAATTGATCAATTTTTTTTATTTTTTTTTGTTTACAAATATCTCGACAAATATATTTTAAACTACTATGCAGTAGGCCACATGTTTTCTTCTAAAGATCATGGAAAGGCCCATTATTTTTTTTTCACACTAGACTGTGGACTCTGTCGTGAGTGTTTAGCCTAGAATGTGGGCTAATGGAGGCAGTGTTTACACTAGACTGTACTGACTGCGGCAGTGTTTACACTAGAATGTGGGCTAATAAAGGCAGTGTTTACACTACAATGTGGACTGACTGTGACAGTGTTTACACTAGACTGTGGACTGACTGCGACAGTGTTTACACTAGACTGTGGACTGACTGCGACAGTGTTTACACTAGACTGTGGACTGACTGTGACAGTGTTTACATTAGAATGTGGGCTAATAAAGGCAGTGTTTACACTAGAATGTGGACTGACTGTGACAGTGTTTACCCTAGACTTTGGACTGACTGACAGTGTTTACACTAGACTGTGGACTGACTGACACAGTGTTTACACTAGACTGTGGACTGACTGCGACAGTGTTTATACTAGAATGTGAGCTGACTGATAGTGTTTACACTAGACTGTGGACTGACTGTGTTTACACTAGACTGTGGGCTAATGAAGGCAGTGTTTACACTAGACTGTGGACTGACTGCGACAGTGTTTACACTAGACTGTGGACTGACTGCGACAGTGTTTACACTAGACTGTGCACTGACTGCGACAGTGTTTACACTAGAATGTGGGCTAATGAAGGCAGTGTTTACACTAGGCTGTGGACTGACTGTGACAGTGTTTACACTAGACTGTGGACTGACTGTGACAGTGTTTACACTAGACTGTGGGCTAATGGAGGCAGTGTTTACACTAGACTGTGGGCTAATGGAGGCAGTGTTTACACTATACTGTGGGCTAATGGAGGCAGTGTTTACACTAGACTGTGGACTGACTGCGACAGTGTTTACACTAGACTGTGGACTGACTGCGACAGTGTTTACACTAGACTGTGGGCTAATGGAGGCAGTGTTTACACTAGACTGTGGGCTAATGGAGGCAGTGTTTACACTAGACTGTGGGCTAATGGAGGCAGTGTTTACACTAGACTGTGGACTGACTGCGACAGTGTTTACACTAGACTGTGGACTGACTGCGACAGTGTTTACACTAGACTGTGGACTGACTGCGACAGTGTTTACACTAGACTGTGGACTGACTGCGACAGTGTTTACACTAGACTGTGGACTGACTGCGACAGTGTTTACACTAGACTGTGGACTGACTGCGACAGTGTTTACGCTAGACTGGACTGACTGTGACAGTGTTTTCACTAGACTGTGGGCTAATGGAGGCAGTGTTTACACTAGACTGTGGGCTAATGGAGGCAGTGTTTACACTAGAATGTGGGCTAACTGTGACAGTGTTTACACTAGACTGTGGGCTAATGGAGGCAGTGTTTACACTAGACTGTGGACTGACTGCGGCAGTGTTTACACTAGAATGTGGGCTAACTGTGACAGTGTTTACACTAGACTGTGGACTGACTGTGACAGTGTTTACACTAGACTGTGGACTGACTGTGACAGTGTTTACACTAGACTGTGGACTGACTGTGACAGTGTTTACACTAGACTGTGGACTGACTGCGACAGTGTTTACACTAGACTGTGGACTGACTGCGACAGTGTTTACACTAGACTGTGGACTGACTGCGACAGTGTTTACACTAGACTGTGGGCTAATGGAGGCAGTGTTTACACTAGACTGTGGGCTAATGGAGGCAGTGTTTACACTAGACTGTGGGCTAATGGAGGCAGTGTTTACACTAGACTGTGGGCTGACTGCGACAGTGTTTACACTAGACTGTGGGCTAATGGAGGCAGTGTTTACACTAGACTGTGGACTGACTGCGACTTTGTTTACACTAGACTGTGGGCTAATGGAGGCAGTGTTTACACTAGACTTAGGCTAATGGAGGCAGTGTTTACACTAGACTGTGGACTGACTGCGACAGTGTTTACACTAGACTGTGGACTGACTGCGACAGTGTTTACACTAGACTGTGGGCTTATGGAGGCAGTGTTTACACTAGACTGTGGGCTAATGGAGGCAGTGTTTACACTAGACTGGGCTGACTGCGACAGTGTTTACACTGACTAGACCAGTGATGGCGAAGCTTTTAAAGGCCGAGTGCCCAAACTGCAACCCAAAACCCACTTATTTATTGCAAAGTGCCAACAAAGCAATTTAACCTGAACACTACAGTCCAATATAGTATATCTTCTATGTACTTTATAATTTAGCTATAATGTCCAGCCTACATTCAGTGCGCTGCTTGTGCTGTTCATAGTGTGCCCTGCGCTGATGAATGGCAGGAAAAGTCTAAAGCATATTGTACACCATAGACTTTTTCCAGAGTGCTGGTGCCCACAGAGAGGGCTCTGAGTGCCGCCTCTGGCACCTGTGCCATAGGTTCGCCATCACTGGACTAGACTGGACTGACTGCGACAGTGTTTACACTAGACTGTGGACTGACTGCGACAGTGTTTACACTAGACTGTGGACTGACTGCGACAGTGTTTACACTAGACTGTGGACTGACTGCGACAGTGTTTACACTAGACTGTGGACTGACTGCGACAGTGTTTACACTAGACATTGATGAATTTGGCGCAAAGAATGTCTCTCCTTATCCAGTCATGTAACAATTGTAGTGTGTGAAGGGAATAGGGAAAGTTAGAGGGGAACATAATAATTTTGGGTTTAATGTTCATTGGGTGGGGAGCCTTGTCCATAGTTTGCTCTGTGACCCATAGGACTGTAGTTATGATACTGTAGGGAACCTAGGAAACTGGCAGTACTGGAACAGTAGAGAATCAGTAAAAGGAGTGTGTTCTCATATGAGATTTCACTCCTTTAGTTTATCTATTAATATGAATATTTTATTTGCCTCTATTAAATTAATTGAACGCCCCAGGAATAGTAGAGACTGGGCTTTTATGGCAAAATCTGCTGTTCTCCTGACGGACCTGTCTGGCTTAGACTCCACCTGCTTTATAGATATTGTTTTTATGATCATGGATGGACATTTATTCTTTGCTATCCTGGCTTAAAGGTTTATGCCAGGATTTTATTATTGATGGCCCATCAATATCTGATCGGCAGGGGTCCCACATACTGCACCTCCACCAGTCAGCTCTTCTGGTGTAGCTTTGGCATTGGAACTACACAGCTGGTTAGTCTAGCTCTGCTCAAGAGCAATGCTGCAGTAACCATCTCCAACCACTAAACAGTGGAAGAAACTGTGTACTGAGGCAGCGGAGGTACCCCGAAAAAGGTGATCAGCGGGGATGGTTGCAGTATCGGACTCATGGCGATCAGAAATTGATGACCTATCTTGAGGATAAGCCATCAGTAATACAATCCTGGAATACCTCTTTAAAGGAACAATCTAAGCACAACTGAGGCAATGTGCGGAGCCTGATGGGGAAGACCATAACACAACCATGCACAAGCCGCTCCAGCGCTGCACTACACAGAAGGCTTTTTTCTCGGCGGTGTTCTTTTAAGCGAGTACTCTGTTTTTTTTAGCGTTTACAGTAGTTCTTCCAGTATTCTGCTCTCTATACTTCCTAATGTAATCACTATTAATCACTGCTTTCAGGTCTATAGTTTTGTCATTTCTGTTGTGAAAGTTTCAAGAATTACAGGATGTATAATGTTAAAATAGGATGTGTGCTGTTTCAAACAATACTATAACCTTCATGATACAGAACTTGTATCAGCAACTGCAGACAATCGGATTGTACGGTAGGAAGGAGGTTTTAAAACAGGAAAACTACAAATCATACTGCCTACTCCAGTCCGAAGTATGGTAAAGTAAGCCATACAGTATATTGGCTATAGCAATTCTACTATATCTAGGATTCACTCTTCTACAAGGACTATGGACACAGCGCTCCGCAACCTTTCATGTCCATTTCATTACAGAAATATTCTTGATGCTTCATTACAGCCACAAATAGAGTGAAGTTTTACCGCTACGTTTTTTCCCAAGCATAATTTTTTCTTTTTAGCCAAAACTAGCAGTGGATCTAGAAAAGATGAAAAGTCAATGATAATCAAAATCTGCTGTATAAGGGTTTATTCAGACTTGTTCAGATTTTTGTCTGCTTGTCCATCTCTATGGCATCAGTATGTCATGCTTGAGAAAAGCTCTCGCTGAGCTGAAATGTCATATTGGGTGTAATAAAAGGGAACCTGAACATGGTGTCTGAGCTGCAGGCAGCATGTAATAGAGCAGGAGGAGCTGAGCAGATTAGTATATAGATTTATGGGAAAAGATTCTGTAATACCTGTTCATTTAAATTCCTGCTCATTCAGGGCTTTGAGGTCAAGGAGGCGGTCCTACCCTCAGGGAGTCATAGGGGGAAGGCTGTTAATCACTGATAGGACCGCCTCCTTGACTCCAAAGCCCAAAATGAGCATGAATTTAAATGAATGCCTTTTTTTTTTCTTCCTAGCAGACCCATTAACCTAAATGGGTAAGTGAATTGACCTATCGATTATAATATGTCAGGGTCTGTGTGCTGTCCGATATATGCTCAGACAGCACAAAGATATTGAATATTGAGAATTATATTTTAGACAACTAAGAGTGGGTTCACATCTCAACATACAGAAAAAAAACATACTTTTAATGGATGCCTCACATAGATGCCATACTGTGGCATCCGTCACCATAGAGTTCCATTGGGAAAAAAAATTTATACTTTTTTTTGCTGGACCTTGCAGGATGGAAAAGCTTTTCCATCCTGTGACTCCTGCAAAAAATGTATACGTTAAGGCTACTTTCACCCTAGCATTTTTGTTGGATCAAGCAGGGTTCAGCAAAAAACACTTCTGTTACTGATAAGACAACCATCTGCATCCGTTATGAATAGCCAAGACTGATCCATCATGAACTCCATTGAAAGTCAATAGGGGACGGATCCGTTTTCTATTGTGTCAGATTGTGTAGGAGAAAACGGATCTGTTACCATTGACTTGCATTGTGGGTCATGCCGGATCCGTCTTGCTCCACATCCCAGGACGTAAAGCAAACTGCAGCATGCTGCGGTTTACTCTCCTGTATGAAAAAGGAACGGAATGCATTTTGGAGCATTCCATTCTGTTCAGTTACATTTTGTCCCCATTGACAATGAATGGGGACAAAACGGAAGCGTTTCTTTTTCCGGTATTGAGACCCTATGACGGATCTCAATACCAGAAAATATTAACGCTAGTGTGAAAGTAGCCTAACATACATTTTTTGGGTTGTTGTTTTTACAATGGAACTCTATGGTGAATGGATACCACTATATGTCATCCCACCCTTATTCTGCCAAAAGCGACACAACCCTAAATAGTAGTAATAACCCACCTTGTGACCTGCATGTGGCATGTAAAATGCAATGACAGGGTTAGAATTCAGTTCCACCTTTGGGCTACTTTGCAGTAAATACTGAATAATATCACAGTAAAATAAAAATTCAACAGGAATAAAAATACTCCCCTGACCCCTCCACATACGCCGCTGTAACAGCTCTATGTCTAAAAGAGGACCTTTCATCAGTTTTAACATAGGCTAATTATGGTATGACCTTGTAGGGCGGCCCCCACTGATGGCATGGGTGTTTTTTGTTATTTATTTTTTGTTTGGTTTTTTCAAAGGAACTCCCCGCCACCCGTTCGTCCGCTGTTTCCCCTGTTGATTTGGCGCCTTGAGCTCGTTCTCCCTGGCTGTGAGCGGTCCGCTCTGATTGGATCGCGCTCACAGCCAGGGAGAAGGAGACGCCCACAGAAGAAGACTGCGTTCCACCCCATTGCGACGATACTGCTCATTAGAATACAAGGTGCTAAATTAACGGGGGGGCTTTTTAAAAAAAAAAAAACATCCATAGCATCAGTATGTTAAAACTGATGAAAGGTCTCTTTAAGCAACTGTAATTAGAAGAGCTGCTATTGCACATTAACAAGAATAAGCAGGCCTTCTACTGAAAGTGGTGACAATGCTGAATGTCTACATGAATGAGAAGATTCAGCAGTGCCACCTAGAGGCCACTTTCATCTGTTGCTGAGTTACGGTAATTGGGCCACTTTGTATAAGGAAGGATATGGAAGAAAATGTAAAAATGTCATTTAGTACACATTAAGGATCCATTCACACATCCGTAGGTGTTTTGTGGTCCACAAATTGCGGATCCGCAAAACATGGACACCGGCAATGTGCGTTACATCGCCGGCAATATAATAGAAAATGCCTTTTCTTGTCCGCAGTTGCGGATAAGAATAGGTCATGTTCTATTTTTTTCGGGAACGGAATTGCGGATCCGGAAATGCGGATGCGGACAGCACATAGCTTCCGTTCCGGCCCCATTGAAAATGAATGGGTCAGCAAAATACGGAACGGATCCGGAAAAAAATTGGATGTGTGAATAACATTCTATTTTCTATGCTGAGATATGATCACTTGAAATTAGAGGCCCCACGTCTTAGACGGCACTACTGGGAGATTCTGAATTTTGTCGGGTGTATTTCCATTGTAAATATTTTGTAGTAAATGCAGCAATATCTACCAAGCTTGCATGCCTTTCAACCATCCTGGGTCCACTAGGACAGTCCAGAGCATTTTGGCTCTGCAATGTTTGTCATGAGAACGTTGGTGAGTATGGGGGCACCCATAGGGACATGATAATGTGTTTGGGGCCACTTAAAGGGTCATCACGCTGTATGGGGGCATTATACTGTGGGGCGCACTTAAGAGGGCTTCACTGTGTGTGCGGACACTTGAAGGGAATCAGCCACCCTGATTTTGGACTATTATCTGCAGTAGTATATCAGTAGTACTGCAGATAATGAGTCTAGATCACTTTTGCTACTGCCACCCATTTCCCGCTGTCAGCTCTCAAAAGCTGCACCTAAATACATTGTCAGGACTACTGTGCATGCGCACATGAGTTCTCTTTTATGTTAGCACAGCACAACAGCCCTGGCTGTGTAATCCAGCACAAATTTGAGAATTGCCAGCGGAAAAAAAAAAAGGTGATCTAGACTCCTTATCTAAAGTACTACACATGTATTACTGTAGATAATGCTCCGAAATCAGGGTTACTGTTTTCCTTTAAAGGTGCCTCATATTGTATACGTACAGTGTTTGAGCACTAAGGGGTATCCCCACTGTGGGTGGGGGGTTTAGTGTATATAGATAGAGGCATGGCTTAGGGTAAACAAAAAAGCCATGGTGCACTATACACGCCACTGGTGCTGTCCCCTGCGGGTTTTTCAAACGTTGGAAGGTATAAGATTGAAATAGTTCCAATATTACGTGTACATGTGGTTTCTATGACAAAACCGTGCGTGAACTATCAGGAAATGTAATCAGGAGCTGGGAGCTTTACAGCACATGTTTTAGTCCTATATTTCGATTTGATCATATCTTGGCAATGGCGATGCATATTTAAATATGCTTATTACTTGAGCTGTCCTTGGAGAGCTGCCGGGAGCCTGCATTGCTTATTAGGATGGATTTTTCTGCGACTGTCGCAGTCGCAGCATGTCACTGTCGCAGTGCAACACCATAGACTATCACTATAAAAATTGTGCAACACATGTACCAGTGTAGTTGTGCCCTATGTCTCGTGCGACTTATTGTCGTTGTGTAGCCCTAGCCTAAAGCTGACCTACAGCAGTGAAGAAAAATGGCTGGTTTGTTATGGAAACCCAGAGTAAAACTGTGTATGTGGAGACTAAGGGCCTGCGAGCTTCTATTGGCTGATAAGGGACATGTGTGTATGGCAGTTGGGATATGAAGAGAAAGGCTTGTATTGGCTAATACAGGTCATTTTTATTTTATTTTATTTTTTTATATCTCAGGAACGGTACGTCCTAGAGAGCTGTAACACCCACAAGATTTCTTTCCAGGTAGCAAGGGATGTGTATACCAAGTTTCGTTGAAATCGATAGTTGCGTTTTTGAGTGATCGCGGAACATACATACACACACATATACTTTTTTTTTTATTACTATAAGGGGAACTCCTGAGTTATATTTCCCCATTTAGGGAACCTTTACTCCTACCTCAAAGAAACTTTACTTAGATTTGTTGACTGCTATATCTGCCTCCACATCAATCCTCTTAGAGTAATTAAAATCAGTTTATAATGCTAAACAACTCTTGACAAGTGGCCAAAACACATCACATTTCTGGTTGTAAAGTATTGTAAAATATATGTCTATATTGTGTGACACAGTGAGGGGTTGTGTCTGGCAAGGCAGGTATTTTCCTCCCAGCATGTGCGGCTGGCCTTTGTCCAGCCAGGTGAGGTCAAATACCGGACCGGAGTTTAAGTGCCGGTCTGGGTTTTGGCAGAACCTGGCTGTCTTTAAATAGGCAGCTGGGCTCAGCAGAGATGTTTCTGTTTTTGGGATCTGAGGCTTTGAGCCGTGCTCGAGGGCTGAGAGCCGCACGCTGGGGAAACAGGCCCCCTAAAGCCTGCTGTGGACTACTGGAGGCAGAACTGCCAGCAAGGTGACTTGTGTTATATGAACTTTCCATTGTGTGTGAATTAACACCAAGACTGCAAAGTTACGTGCTGTTTTGTACAATTGCGTACAAAGTGTAAATAAATAAATGACTGACGTTTTGAGTTAAGAACTTGTATTTTGCCTCTGTACTGCACCTGCTTTACCCTATCTACCAGAGCGAAACCCCACAATTGGTGGAGGATGCGGGCTAAAGCAGTGAGGCTGGCGTGAACACCAATATTTTTGGTTTCTGCATTTTTCAGGCACAATTGTAAGTCGTACATTAAACCAGCTGTATTACAACCAGTGCTCCACGACAAAATGGAGGCTGTTTTGAAGGCCCTCATGGAGGCTAATCTGCAGCAGCGAGAGACGAACCTGCAGCAACGCAAGGCTAATAAGCAGCAGCAGGAGACTAACCAGTTGCTGCTACAACACGTGATAGCTTTGCAGATAGCAGGAGCAACCCCTAGTGTCCACGATGCCTGGAAAGCAGTCCAAGCCGCGATTCCTAAGTTGACCCTCGCAGATGACATCGAAACCTACCTGGCGACGTACAAAAAAGTGGCCATCAAGGAAAAGCTACTCCGTTACCAGTGGGCTGAGGTCGTCGCTCCATTCCTGGTATCCGATTCCCAGCGATCGATCAAGCGGCCAACTACCAAAAAGTAAAGGGTGAGATTTTGGCAAGACTGGGGGTGAATGTGTTGGTCCGGGCCCAGCGGGTACATGAGTGGGGGGTTTAAGCCGGCTGAGCCTGCGAGGACCCAGTATTATGACTTACTCCACCTCTTGCAAAAAATGGCTACAGCCTGATGTGCAGAGTCCCCCGGCTATGCTGGATAGACTATTGGATGATATGTTTGGAGGGCGCTGCCACCCCCTCTCTAGCACTGGATCGGCCAGGTGTCTCCTGGCAACACCGTAGAAATGGTGGACCTGGTGGAGCGCTACGAGGCTACTAAGACTGTTACAGTGGGTTCTTTTGGGAGGCAGTCAAACCCCGTAAATCTCCATCCCAGACCCGGCGACTTGTACCAACCAAACCCACCCGGGGTATACCCTCTACGGACCTGGCTCCGATAGTCTGCTGGCGGTGTCAGGAGCCGTGCCATGTAAGAGCTGACTGTCCCCATCAGGTGGAACCCATGGATGCTAACTATGGCTACCGTCAGTCGCTATATGCCAGGAAGCTGTGTGCAGCAGGTACCCAAAAAACTCTAAACCACCTGTGCCAGGTGGAGGTAGGAGACACTCCAGCGGAGGCTTTGCTGGACTCGGGGAGTTTGGTGTCCCTAGTAAGGGCTCCCTTGGCACGGTCAGCTGAGTATACTGGCCGTAAAGTCAGGGTCATGTGTATCCATGGAGACTTGAAAGACTATCCCACCGCCCTGGTGTCTCTAACCACAAGTTTTGGCAGATGGACTCACGAAGTGGCAGTTGCCCCAAATTTAGACTATGAACTTATAATAGGTAGAGACTTCCCGGCACTGTGGCCTGCTATGAGAGTGACTGATACCCATGAGACAGGGGTAACACTAGCAGAGTGGCCCGGCTCAGGGGGGAGACCAGAACCCTGGGAACCTAAGACCGAAGGGCCAGCGGTAAGGGTGACCGCCACTTCGGTGGAAGAGAGGGAGACAACCCCTCTAAGTGTAATGGTGGGAGACGTGGAGGACTCTCCACGGGGTCCTGAATTGGCAGACCTCAATGTCTCCAGGGATAATTTTGGTACTGCCCAATGTCTGGACCCAACCCTATCCCGTGCCTGGGAAAATGTGTTAATAGTAGATGTGAACCACAACAACCTGGGGCAGAGTCAGTGTTTCCCCGTTTTGTGGTTCATCAGTAAATGTTGTATCGGTAAACCAACTACGGGGTGAGCCTATTGAACAGTTATCCCCAAGGCTTATCACAAGCTTGTGTTAATCTAGTTCACCAACACGTTCTCGGGGGTCACCTGGGGCTGCAGAAAACTCAGGATTGTATTCTACAGCGGATTTACTGGCCCAGCATATTCAAAGAAGTGGAAGAGTTTTGTAAGTCTTGCACAACCTGCCAGATAACTAGCCCCCAGCAACATTTCCGTAGTCCCCTAGTACCTCTCCCGATTATCGAAGTACCGTTTGACCGAATAGCTATGGACCTCATAGGCCCAGTACCAAAGTCCGCCAGAGGGCATCAACACATCTTAGTCATTCTACAGTCGTGGCCAAAAGTTTTGAGAATTACATAAATATTGAAAATTGGAAAAGTTGCTGCTTAAGTTTTTATAATAGCAATTTGCATATACTCCAGAATGTTATGAAGAGTGATCAGATGAATTGCATAGTCCTTCTTTGCCATGAAAATTAACTTAATCCCAAAAAAAACTTTCCACTGCATTTCATTGCTGTCATTAAAGGACCTGCTGAGATCATTTCAGTAATCGTCTTGTTAACTCAGGTGAGAATGTTGACGAGCACAAGGCTGGAAATCATTATGTCAGGCTGATTGGGTTAAAATGGCAGACTTGACATGTTAAAAGGAGGGTGATGCTTGAAATCATTGTTCTTCCATTGTTAACCATGGTGACCTGCAAAGAAACGCGTGCAGCCATCATTGCGTTGCATAAAAATGGCTTCACAGGCAAGGATATTGTGGCTACTAAGATTGCACCTCAATCAACAATTTATAGGATCATCAAGAACTTCAAGGAAAGAGGTTCAATTCTTGTTAAGAAGGCTTCAGGGCATCCAAGAAAGTCCAGCAAGCGCTAGGATCATCTCCTAAAGAGGATACAGCTGCGGGATCTGAGTGCCACCAGTGCAGAGCTTGCTCAGGAATGGCAGCAGGCCGGTGTGAGCGCATCTGCACACACAGTGAGGCGAAGACTTTTGGAAGCTGGCCTGGTGTCAAGAAGGGCAGCAAAGAAGCCACTTCTCTCCAAAAAAAACATCAGGGACAGATTGATCTTCTCCAGAAGGTTTGGTGAATGGACTGCTGAGGACTCTTTCCGATTGTTTGGGGCATCTGGAAAAAAGCTTGCCCGGAGAAGAAAAGGTGAGCGCTACCATCAGTCCTGTGTCATGCCAACAGTAAAGCATCCTGAGACCATTCATGTGTGGGGTTGCTTCTCATCCAAGGGAGTGGGCTCACTCACAGTTTTGCCCAAAAACACAGCCATGAATAAAGAATGGTACCAAAACACCCTCCAACAGCAACTTCTTCCAACAATCCAACAACAGTTTGGTGAAGAACAATGCTTTTTCCAGCATGATGGACCACCGTGCCATAAGGCAAAAGTGATAACTAAGTGGCTCGGGGACCAAAACGTTGACATTTTGGGTCCATGGCCTGGAAACTCCCCATATCTTAATCCCATTGAGAACTTGTGGTCAATCCTCAAGAGGCGGGTGGAAAAACAAAAACCCACTAATTCTGACAAACTCCAAGAAGTGATTATGAAAGAATAGGTTGCTATCAGTCAGGAATTAGCCCAGAAGTTGATTGAGAGCATGCCCAGTCGAATTGCAGAGGTCCTGAAAAAGAAGGGCCAACACTGCAAATACTGACTCTTTGCATAAATGTCATGTAATTGTCGATAAAAGCCTTTGAAACGTATGAAGTGAGTGTAATTATATTTCACTACATCACAGAAACAACTGAAACAAAGATCTAAAAGCAGTTCAGCAGCAAACTTTGTGAAAACTAATATTTGTGTCATTCTCAAAACTTTTGGCCATGACTGTAGACTACGGCACTCTGCACTTGGAGGCGGTGCCACTGCGACATACCTCGGCCAAACTCATAGCTAAGGAGTTAATGCAGATGTTTTCCAGAGTGGGACTACCTAAAGAGGTTCTGACTGACCAGGGGACCCCTTTTATGTCCAAAGTGATGAGGGAACTCTGTAATTTGCTGCACATAAAACAACTACGGATGTCCGTTTACCATCCACAAACAGACGATCTGGTAGAAAGGTTTAACCAAACATTAAAAAATATTTTGCAAAAGGTAGTGTCTAAAGATGCGAAGGACTGGGACCTCCTTCTGTCCTATCTCATGTTCGCAGTGCGAGAGGTACCCCAGGCCTCTACTGGGTTCTCGCCCTTTGAACTGCTATATGGCAGACACCCTCGCGGTCTCTTGGACGTGGCCAAAGAGGGGTGGGAACAACAACCCACTCCACAAAAGTGTCATTGGGTACGTTACCCAGATGCAAGATTGGCTAGAGACCGTGTTGCCTCTTGTTAGGGAGCATATGGAGGCAGCTCATAATCGGTAGGCTCGGGTCTATAATCGGTAGGCTCGGGTCCGGATCTTTAACGCAGGTGATCGGGTTTTGGTTCTGGTGCCGACCGTGGACAGTAAGTTCCTGGCTAGGTGGCAAGGGCCCAACGAGGTACTCGAGAAAATTGGAGATGTAAACTACAAGGTACACCAGCCAGGGAGGCAAAAGCCGGAGCAGGTTTACCACGTGAATTTACTCAAACCGTGGAAAGATAGGGAAACCTGTACAGAAGGCAGCCCGCGGCTGGGTTTTCTAGGGGAAGAGGTACCGGTCCCTCTGTCTGATGCAAGAGAGGCGGCTGCCACAGTAAAAAATTGCTGACAGCCTCTCCTCTAAACAGACTCAGGAGGCCAGGGATTTCATTAGTTGGAACACAGATGTGTTCTCGGACCTCCCTGGAGGCACTTCCATAATCCAGCATGACATTGTCACTGAGCCTCAGGCAAATCGTCCGATTAAAACCATACCGGGTACCCGAGGCTCGGCGACAAGCTATATTGGAGGAGGTGCAGCTAATGTTGCAGTTAGACATCATTGAGGAGTCAAAAAGTGAGTGGGCCAGTCCTATAGTATTGATACCCAAGCCGGACAGGACATTGCAGTTTTGTAACCACTTTCGAAAACTTAACGAGGTTTCCAAATTCGATGCATATCCCATGCCCATGAGCTCATCGAGAGGTTAGGACAAGCCCGGTATTTTTCTGTTTTGGACCTTACGAAAGAGTACTGGCAGGTGCCCTTAACAGAGGCTGCCAAAGAAAAAACTGCCTTCATCACGCTATATCAATAGAAGTTCTTACCCTTTGGTCTGCATGGAGCCCCCGCCACTTTTCAGCGACTAATGGACATCGTGTTTCGTCCACATCGTCGGTACGCTTTGGCTTACCTGTACGATATTGTCATCCAGAGTACCGACTGGGAAAGTCACCTACCCAAAGTGCAGGCTGTATTGGACTCCCTTCGGAAAGCTTGCCTAACCGCTAATCCAAAAAATGTGCGATAGGGTTAGAAGAGACTAAGTACCTGGGGTATGTCATTGGGCGCGGAGTCATCAAACCCCAAGTGAACAAAATAGAGGCGATACGGCATTGGACCCAACCTGTCACCACTAGGCAAATAGTCATTCCTGGGAATGGTGGGCTATTACATGAGGTTTGTTCCCCACTTTACTACTCTAGCCGCGCCCTTGACAGAGCTCTTTAAGGGACGAATATCAGTGATGGTTTGCTGGGATGATCAGGCGGAAGAGGCTTTTGCCGCTTTAAAGTCAGCCCTGTGTGGGTCACCGGTTTCAGTGACGCCCGACTTCAAGAGGGAGCTCATGGTACAAATGGATGCCTCCGAAGTAGGCCTCGGTGCTGTACTGTCTCAGAAAGTCAACGGGGAGGAGCATCCCGTTGTCTTCCTAAGCCACAAGCTCACCCCAGCCAAAACCAGGTACAGTATTGTGGAGAGAGAGAGTGCCTGGCTATCAAGTGGGCACTCTAGTCTCTCCGCTACTATTTGTTGGGGAGAACGTTCCGCCTGGTGACCGCCCACTCCCCTCTTAAGTGGATGAGCCATGCCAAAGACAGGAATGCCCAGGTCACAAGATGGTTTTTGTCTCTGCAGAACTATAAGTTCTCGTTAGAACACATAGCAGGCCGGTTGCAGGGAAATGCGGATGCCCTGTCCCGGGTGCATTGTCTGGCGTGTGGCAACCCTCCTCAGGGTTGAACAAAGGAGAGGGGGGGGGGGGTGTATGTGACACAGTGAGGGGTTGTGTCTGGCAAGGCAGGTGTTTTCCTCCCAGCATGTGCGGCTGGGATGATTTCCAGCCAGGTGAGGTCAAATACCGGACCGGAGTTTAATCCTAGCGATATGCCCCCATTGTCTAAGATGGGATAACACCTTTAAATAGGCAGCTGGGCTCAACAGAGATGTCTGTTTTTGGGATCTGAGGCTTTGTGCCGTGCTGGAGGGCTGAGAGCCGCACGCTGGGGAAACAGGCCCCCTAAAGCCTGCTGTGGACTACTGGAGGCAGAACTGCCAGCAAGGTGACTTGTTATATGGACTTTCCATTGTGTCTGAATTAACACCAAAACTGCAAAGTTACGTGCTGTTTTGTGCAATTACCTCAAGTGTGAATAAACACTGACATTTTGAGTTAAGAACTTGTATTTTACCTCTGTACTGCGCCTGCTTATCCTATCTTCCAGGGAAAAAACCCACAATTGCTATAGTTTGTCAGGTGTAATACAGATTTATCTATTTCTTTCCAAACAGGTTAAACTGCCAGCAATAGATCCAAAATTTATGAAGGATAACACTGGAATTGCATCCGGGAAAGGACTTCCTTCGACAAAAGCCAGGGATGAAAAGCTTGGAAAGAAATGTTTCTTTCCACCAATGTAAGTAGAGCATTTATGAGAGAACCTCACTGAGACGGGTGAATCGGTCTTGTTACAATCACAATAAATTCCATGTAAATGCTGAGGAACAAACAGCATTAGATGGCATCTGCAAAATTACAAAAAAAAATGGCTTTTTTTTTTTCCCTTTATGACTTTTACAGGTGAAAGAAGTTGAAAGCACTTGTTATACCTGTAAAAGTTATACAGTCAAAACCACACCCAAACATACAGTTTTAACACATGGCACAGAGACCCTGCCTTTGGCTACTTCTGAAAAGACCCTAAAGTAAAATGCAATCATGAGTTTCGCTGACTACATTGGAATTTTTGGGGGGAAACTAAGACAAATTTAACCCAAGTTAAACTATTAATAACATAAGGGTTTGTCCAGGATTTTTATATGCATGGTCTATCCTTAGGATCTGTCATCAATATCTGATCAGCAGAGAAGTCTGACACCTTGCACCCCCGTCGATAAGCTGTTCCGAGGTAACTACATAGCTCTTTCCATTGTGTAGTGGATGGAGCTGGGTACTGCAGTGCTGCTTCCATTCACTACAATGGGAGCAGCTGAGTGTCAGACCCCTGCCGATTTAGATATTGATGGTCAGCTTTTTGAAGAGGTTGCGGTAGTCTAGTGAGGTCTGTGGCCTTTTCATTGTTTACCAGGTACAGTGCCATATTGCTATGGGCTCTGTGTGGTACTGCAACTTATTGCAGCTCCGTCCCGGACAAGTAAATGGGATAGAGCTCCATACAGTACCATGAACAGAAACTACAGAATGTATGGCACTATACTTGATAATGAAGAGGCCGCAAGGCTAGCAAAATCTCCAACTGGTCAGACCAACCCCACCAATCTGACACAGATCACCTTCCTTAAGGATAGGTCATCAGCATTAAAATCCTGGACAACCTCTTAAATGGTAGGGTCTATGGTGCAGGCTGATGTAAATGTCAGGGCTTAGGTAGACATCATCTGCGTATTTAGTTACCACATACTAGAAAACATGATATACAGAATGATGAAGGTAAGCATTTTCATTTATTGATATTGCAGGCCAGGAAATAAAAGTGACTCTGTGAACATTGGCAAATTGCTAAGCAATGGATATGGAGATGAATGGCATCGTCAGCATGATGAACAAGATAAAAACCTGTACAGAAGGCCACAATGAAAGGTAACTCACAAATTGGGTTTCTTTCTATTTCATTTCAAAGCTATTTTGTTTTAAATTCGTTCATTTTATGGACAAATCACTGTTTTATAAATTATTAGCAGCTCTATTATTAGTGATAATACATTCACTTATGTTTATTTATTGAGACCAAAATTCAATGAACTGAAACCAAACTCCATAGAGGTGCACTGAGGTACTTCAGAAGGCCAGTCTTAGGAGGGTATTAGTTCAGCAAAGAGATAAGGCTCTGTTGATCCATCCAAAACCCTGCTAAGAATCCATTACCAGCTCATTGCATCTTGATATCCAAGGAGCACGTGAAGAGTTTAAAACTGCAGTGTAATCAAAATGAGTCCTGAATCCTTTTATTTCTTTTAATGGATGAAAGCCAGAAACAGACATGCCATGAAAAAATGCAAAGTAGAGGAACATTAACAGAAGAAGACTTTGGACTTTGTCTCTGTAGGCCCCACTCCTGGTTTTAGCTTACAAATGCAAATTAGTGACCAAATACTGATACTAGCAGTGTGAAAGTGACCTTACTTACTTTTCTTATAATAGTGCAGTAGCCCCTATCTCTGCACAGTAGAATGGTAATAACCAACAGTTATTGCATTCATGGGCTAACTGAATAAGACTAAACATGTTACCTAATCCCTGCTCCCACACATTGTGACCCTGGCATTCATTTAACAAAAGGCCAACAACATTCATATGCTTGGCCAACGGACTGGACACATTCATGGTCTAACTGCATAGGGCTACTGGTGGAATACTTATTAATATTGTGTTTGTTGCAACTTCACTGTGCATTTACATGGTTAATATGGCTTCCTGTCTCTGGGTGGTGTATTACAGCTGTCTGTCTGTAGGTCATGTAACATGACAATATTGTCACTGTTGTGTTGGTGGCCTGTGCCTGCCGCTGTCCTGCTGGTCACCTCATTTAAGGCACCTTTCCCTGTGGGAAAGTGCCTGAGCAATAGGTTAGATTGCTAGTTCCCTATATAGATGCACTATAACTGTTGTCTGCTCATGTATCAACTTCTGCCTGATGCCTGGATTCTGACCCTCCTCTGCCTGACGTGAAACATGGCTGCCCTGACCTGGGATTCTTTAGCTATTCACATACTCTGCCTGTTCTGATCTCAGCCGGTCCCTGACTACAATTTTGCCAGACTCCTTGGTGCCCTCCACTGGTGTCTCAGACACCAATGGGTCTGCTGTCAACAACACAGACTAGTCCAGGAGGTAGTAGTCTTTTGGCTCCCCTGCAGCGAACTACAGATCCCTGTAAAGCAGTTAAAGAGTGAATACCAGGGGACTGACCAGATAAGGCCCTTAGTTTTAGTTTAAATCCAAATCTGTTGGTTGACTCAGTGGTCACGTTGTTGCAAATGCACACAGTAGACTGGCAGAGATGTTGCTGTAGGAATGTTCTGTTCCTTTATAAATTACTGCTCAGCCACAGGATAATTGCTAGTGTTAACCACATGCCAGAGCAAAAAATGACACTGCCATGTTTAGTTCAGTTTAGTTATCCCATGGATGCATTACATTTGACTAATCTGTGGGCTAAACTTTTCTCACACCGTTCCCACAGTATGAATTTAAAATGTAGATCAGAAGACTGCTTGATTTCTTATTATATAAACAAATAAATATAAAGCTGCCCCTTTAAGACAACCATTATGCAAGCTCCTTCTTTGATTCCTCATCGTAGAGCCAAACAACTATAAATCATAATTTCTAATATTTTTTGAGTTTTTTTTTCTTTTCAGGCTTGTTTGCACTCTATGCAATGTACAGAAAAACATCCTGTTGCTATGTGGGTGTATTTGACAGATCTGTTTTTATGTCTATTTTGGAGTGTGCTTTAGGCCTCCAAAATAACTTTGAATGAGCTTTAGGCCTCATGCACACGACCGTGGCCGTTCCGTTTTCAGTGATTTTCTGCGGACCCATTGACTTTCAATGGGTCCGTTAAAAAATCAGAAAGTGCACCGTTGTTTATCCGCGGCCGTGATCCGTGTTTCCTGTCCGTCAAAAAAATAAGACCTGTCCTATTTTTATGACGGACAATGGTTCACGGACCCATTCAAGTCAATGGGTCCGTGAAAAAACACGGATGCACACAAGATTGGCATCCGCGTCCGTGATCCGTGGCCGTTGGCAACTTTCACACAGACGGATCGCAGACGCTACTGCAGTCCTGGTTGCCATGGTTACTTAGCAATTTTTAGAAGCATTATACTTACCTGCGATGTCTGTGACCGGCCGGGCGCTCCTCCTACTGGTAAGTGACAGGTCTGTGCTATAGGCAATGCGCCGCACAGACCTTTCACTTACCAGTAGGAGGAGCGCCCGGCCGGTCACAGACATCGCAGGTAAGTATAATGCTTCTAAAAATTGCTAAGTAACCATGGCAACCAGGACTGCAGTAGCGTCCTGGTTGCCATGGTTACTAATTGGAGCCCCAGCGATTAAACTGGGACTCTGATCGGAACTCTCCACTGCCACCAATGATGGGGGAACGTGATTTTAACTAGGGGGGGGGGGGAGATGTGTGGCCGGCCGCTCTGGCCACCAATGATGGGGGATTCGGAACGTGATTTTAACTAGGCGGGGGGGGAAGAGATGTGAGGCCGCTCTGGCCACCAATGACGGGGGATTCGGAATGTGATTTTTAACTGGGGGGGGGGGGGAGAGAGGTGAGGCCGTCCTGGTTACCATGGTTACCAATCGGAGCCCCAGCGATTAAATTGGGACTCCGATCGGAACTCTCCACTGCCACCAATGATGGGGGAACGTGATTTTAACTGGGGGGGAGATGTGAGGCCGCACTAGCCACCAATAATGGGGGATTCGGAACGGGATTTTAACTAGGAAGGGGGGGGAGAGGTGACGCCGCACTGGCCACCAATGAATGTAATACAGGGGAGGTAGGGGGGGTCTGCCCCCTCCTGCCTGGCAGCACCTGATCTCTTACAGGGGGCTATGATACGCACAATTAACCCCTCAGGTGCGGCACCTGAGGGGTTAATTGTGCGGATCACAGCCCCCTGTAAGAGCTCGGGTGCTGCCAGGCACCAGGGGGCAGTCATGTACACAGTTCGTAGGATATTCTAACTTGAAGCGTCCCCATCACTATGGGAACGCCTCTGTGTTAGAATATACTGTCGGATATGAGTTTCACGATTTAACTCAAATCCGATGGTATATTCTAACATAGAGGCGTTCCCATGGTGATAGGGACGCTTCAAGTTAAAATATACCATGGTATATTAACTCCTGACTTTACATTAAAAGTCAATGGGGGACGGATCCGTTTGCAATTGCACCATATTGTGTCAACGTCAAACGGATCCGTCCACATTGACTTGCATTTGGCTCCGCACGGCCAGGCGGACACCAAAACAACTTTTTTTTTCATGTCCGTGGATCCTCCAAAAATCAAGGAAGACCCACGGACGAAAAAACGGTCACGGATCACGGACCAACGGAACCCCGTTTTGCGGACCGTGTGCATGAGGCCTTAAGGGTATGTTCACACAGATTTTTCCACCAGAAAAATTCACCACAGCAGAAATCCAAAGTTGACCATAAGGTTTTTGCTGTGATTTTGCACACTGTGGATCCACCCGTGCTTTATCCCTGTTTAGTGGGGATGCTCCACAAGAGGACACGGTTAACAAAGGTTTCTGGTTGTCTGCAAATTCCATGCAGAAATCTGCTGCTGTATGGACGTCAGCATGGACTCTCACTGAAAGCTGTGGGAGGTGGTATTCAGCAGGAAATCCAAGCACAGATACCACCTGATATATTTATCACAGTATATGTATGATTATGTAACAGGGCGCTCTTCTCGCAGCAGCTTGCGGTGTATGGCACAACTCAGTTGTTTTGCAGTGCAAATCTCTTTATTTCAATGTGTTTATCTGTAGAAACCACATTACAAAACCATCACAATTTGTGGTGAAACCACACAGTTTTGCTGTGTGGTTCTTGGTTGCACTGCACAAACCACTACACATACAGTGAGGAACAGAAGTATTTGAGCACCCTGCAATTTTGCAAATTCTCCCACTTAGAAATCATGGAGGGGTCTGAAATTCACATTGTAGGTGCATTCCCACTCAGAGACAGAATAAAAAAAAAATTAAAATCAGGAAATCACATTGTATGATTTTTAAAGAATTTATTTGTCTTGCACGGCTAAACATAAGTATTTGAACACCTGAGAAAATCAGTGTTAATATTTGGTACAGAAGCCTTTGTTTGCAATTGGAGGTCAAACGTTTCCTGTAATTCTTGACCAGGTTTGCACACACTGCAACAGGGATTTTGGCCCACTCCTCCAGATAGATCTCCTCTAGATCTGTCAGGTTTCGGGGCTGTTGCTGAGCAACCCAAAGTTTCAGCTCCCTCCAAAGATGTTCTATTGGATTTAGGTCTGGAGACTGGCTAGGCCACTCCAGAACCTTGATATGCTTCTTACGGAGCCACTCCTTGGTTATCCTGGCTGTGTGTTTCAGGTCTTTGTCATGTTGGAAGACCCAGCCACGACCCATCTTCAATGCTCTGACTGAGGGAAGGAGGTCGTTGCTCAAAATCTCACAATAAATGGCCCCATTCATCCTCTCCTTAATACAGTGCAGTCGTCCTGTCCCCTTAGCAGAAAAGAACCCCCAAAGCATGTTACCACCCCCCATGCTTCACAGTAGGGATGGTGTTCTTGGGATGCAACTCATCCTTTTTCCCCCAAACACGACGAGTGAAGTTTAGACCAAAAAGTTCTACTTTGGTCTCATTTGACCACATGACTTTCTCCCATGCCTCCTCTGGATCATCCAGATGGTCATTGGCAAACTTCAGACAGGCCTGGACATGTGATGACTTGAGCAGGGGAACCTTCCGTGCAATGCATGATTTAAAACCATGACGGCGTAATGTTCTACCAACAGTGACCTTTGAAACTGTGGTCCCAGCTCTCTTCAGATCATCGACCAGCTCCTCCCTTGTAGTTCTGGGCTGATTCCTCACCTTTCTTATCATCCGTGATACCCCATGAGGTGAGATCTTGCATGGAGCCCCAGTCCGAGGGAGACAGACAGTTTTTAGCCTCTTCCATTTTCTAACAATTGCTCCAACAGTTGATCTATTTTCACCAAGCTGCTTGGCAATTGCCCCATAGCCCTTTCCAGCCTTGTGGAGGTCCCCAATTTTGTCTCTGGTGTCTTTTGACAGCTCTTTGGTCTTGCCCATGGTAGTAGTTGGCGTCTGACTGACTGACTGAGGTGGATAGGTGTCTTTAAAGAGCTCAGACAGGTTCTACTAAGTTAGATTAATGAGTGGAGTAGAGGTGGACTTTTTAAAGGCACAGTAACAAGTCTTTGAGAGCCAGAATTCTTGCTGTTTCTCAGGTGTTCAAATACTTATGTTCAGCAGTGCAAGATAAATAAATTCTTTAAAAATCAATTCTGTCTCTCAGAGTGGGAATGCACCTACAATGTGAATTTCAGACCCCTCCATGATTTCTAAGTGGGAGAACTTGCAAAGTCGCAGGGTGTTCAAATACTTCTGTTCCTCACTGTATAGACTGCCTACATGATCAGAGCTTTCCACACTTGAACATTATTAAAAAAATATACAAGTTTAGTCGAGTTATGATTAGCCTAAAAATGAAGCCATTATCTCTTAGCAGCAGATATCCCTTTTGCTGACAGTTTTCAAATGGCAGCAGATTTTTACTTCTACTCTGAGCTGACAAAATAGTGAATAAAAGTGAAACAAAATCATACAAATGTATTGCACTAGATTTTACATACTTTTATATGGCCAATGTTTTTTAAACTTTCCTGACCTGTGAAGGATCAACTCTGAGAATTAATATATTTTTTCTGTGTTTTGCAGGTTTTGAGTAAAAGGAGGGCAAGTCCACGGTATCTGCTATATCAACACAGTAGAATTAAAACTGGATGCTTAGAAAACTTAGAGAAAAGCATGCAGAATCTTAATAAATACGGAGCCAACTTTGATTCAGCTCTTGTCAAACGATACTGTCCAGTTTTATTGTTCTTAGTGTAATTTATTTCTTATTGCTTTTCAGTGAGGTGAAATAACTGTTTCAAGTACGAATAAAATATTAATAAAAATAACGATGCATCACTCACTACTGAATTCCAAACTGCATTTAGAGATCCACCTATACAGTATAAGGGTACTTTCACACTTGTGGCAAAGGATTCCGGCAGGCAGTTCTGTCGTCGGCAATCTGGACGCAAACTGATGTATTTGTGAGATGGATCCGGATGCGGACCTGTCTGAGAAAATTCATTGCAATACCGGATCCATCTTTCTGATTGTCATCTGGAAAAATGGATCCAGTATTTATTTATTTTTCTCATTTTTAAAGGTCTGCGCATGTGCAGATCGGGATACCGAATCCGGTTTTCCAGAACACTTAGTAATTAATACATTTCAATGGAAAATAATGCCGGATCCGGCATTCCGGCAAGTGTTCAGAAAACTGCAGCATTCTGCAGTATTTTCTACGACCAAAAAACGTAAAAGTGACTGAACTGATTGCTCTCCATTCCGAATGCATTAGGATAAAACAGATAATTTTTTTTTCCCGTATTGAGCCCCTGTGACGGAACTCAATACCGGAAAAGAAAAAACGCTAGTGTGAAAGTACCCTAATGGCAAGCATAGGCAGTATAGACAAACCCCTCCTATATGCATACCCCCTACTCAAATAAATTCAACATGGGACCCTCAAGCCTATGATCTTGCAATGTTCTTCAAGACATGTTATCTACTGCAGCCTCCAGGGAACATGTACCAAAGGTTGAGAACTTAGGATGTAAAGCATCCTGCTAGTAAAAATCTGGAGCAGTGAAAATGTATTTGCTTGAAAAAAAAAAGTTATAGTTCACTATTTGACAGACCATTTTCAGTTTAACAGATGACAGAAATTTTTTTTTGGTCTAACATAACGTATATTTATCAACCGAGACTATATCCCCTGCTGGAGGATGCGCTTAATTTGTGATGAGGCACAGGCCTTGTCATAAAGTAAGAGCAATCTCCAGCCGTTTGTGCGTCTAGACTGAAATGCACGGCAGCTCCGAGCCTAGCTGATGTATGTGGCAATTAAAAAGTTGCAAGCATGAGGGGTTTTTTTGTAATTTTTTACGCAAGAAAACTGGTGTAGGGGGAAGATAATTTCCCCTCATAGTGCTAACAGGTACAGTAAAAATAATGGTCTGGGCTGTTCTCGTTTATTTTTTTTCATAGTTTGGGCTGACTTCCTTTTGTTTCAGTGATTTAGATATTGTATTATTTATGCATATACTTGGTGCCAATTTATTCTGAGCACTTTCTTAAAGTAGGAAGTAAGAAACCGTTCCAGCTCACCAGTCTCCTTGTGGCTATACAAATTCCTGTGCGGATTCTGCTAGACTTGCGGTAGAAAGCGATCCAGCACGGATAAAATCAATCTTTGTATCTTTATTGATTATGATTAAAATCATCCCAACATATCATGTCATAAGCTGCCCCCTCAGCGATAGCACCTAAGAAGCTGAGAGGGCCACTTATAAGATGCTATGTGATTATTTTAATCAGAATGAATACAGGAACGAAGATGGATTTTATCCAAGTGCTGGATCGTTTTCTTCTTTAACGTTTACCTACTTCAAGGGGTTGTCCGGGTTCAGAGCTGATCCCGGACATACCCATAATTTCACCCAGGCAGCCCCCCTGATTTCATGCTCCCTTACCCTGCCCTGGATCGCGCAGGGCAAGGGCTCTTTTATTTACAATAACACACTGCCGGGCGGAGGCTTCTGCCCAGCAGTGTGTTCGGTGATGTCACTGGCTCTGATGGGCAGGCTTTAGTGCTGCCCTAGCCGTTTTAAAAGCTAGGGCAGCACTAATCTCGCCCATCAGTGCCGGTGAAGTCACCGTGCTCACTGCTGGGAGGAAGCCTCCGCCTGGAAGCCTTATGCAGAGCCCGGTTCGTCACCGGAACTCCAGAAAATGCCTTTGCCCTGCACAATTTTAGCGTAGGGCAAAGGAGAGCATTGGAGCATGAACTGCTCCGATGCGCAAGTCAGGGGGGTTGCTGGGTGAAAATGGGGATATGTCCAGGTTCAGCTCTGAACCCGGACAACCCCTTTAATGGGGGACATTTATCAATAATGACAATTTGCGCCAAAAGAATACTAACATTACATTACAAGTCTTGATTTGTTTCATCTCGTATATCAAAAACCTCACGCCACTTTTAAAATGTGACTTTTTTTAAAAATATAAACTTGATTTACTGACAAAGTTCAGGATGTCTATAGCTATTTGGAATTTGCACACTTGTACAGATTCTACTGTGGGGCAGCAGTCAGCAATGCAGAGGCAGGAACACACATCACTGCTCCTGCCTGTGCACAGGCAGGAGCAGCAATGTGCTATGCAGAGCTCCTGCCCTCGCCTCTCCGCTCACTTAAAGGCTCTGCATAGCACATTGCTGCTCCTGCCTGTGCACAGGCAGGACAAGTGATGTGTGTTCCTGCCTGTGCATTGCTGACTGCAACCCCACAGTAGAATCCGTACAGGTGTACAATTTCACCCACAAGCCAAATATCCCAAACTTTTTGTGAGTAGTGTATATATAATGACCATTCTTATTATTTATGTACAGGCAGGAGCTCTGCATAGCACAGGCTTTAGCAGAGTGGGTACAGACAAGAACATCAATGCATGCTGCTGCCTGTACATAAATAAGAAGAATGTTCATTATATATACACTACTCACAAAAAGTTAGGGATTTTTGGCTTGTGGGTGAATTTTCAGGATGAACCTAAAATGCACTCTAACCTTTACAGGCAAACTTTAATGTGACCTTCTCTAAACTTTTCAATGCACATGTCCAACTGTTCAATGTTTCAGTACTTTTTGTACAACTTACTGTTCTCTAACAAGGAGCTTAACGGCAAAATTCAAAATGGGTGTTTGATCCATGAATCGCCCAATAAATTTTCTGGTTCAATTAGAATTGGTATTTAAACAGTTTTCCTCATCGTGCTGTTCCCCTTTTTGAGATAATGAGACCAAGACGACACCTGGCCATTGCGAGGTTTCAAGCAGGATGTTCTCAGACAGAAGTGCCACTGAGCTTAGAGTGTCACAGAGTGTCATCAGCAAGTTGCAACAGAAAGACTGGAAGAGACACAGAAAGGCATAGAAGTGGACGTTTTTGGCCACATCCCACACTGATGATGGCTTCATTGGGAACAATGCCCTGTGGAACCGGATGATGAATGCCACACAACTCCAGGCACATTTAAGGGAGGTGAGAGGCACCCAAGTGTCACGTCAGACCATACAAAAACATTTACATCAGAGTGGTCTGTGTGCTAAATGACCTGCAAAGGTACCTGACCACAACACCAGGCACAGGCATCATCATCTTGCATGGGCCAGGGAGCATCTATGCTGGACAAGGGACCAGTGGTCCTGAGTGTTGTTCACTGATGATAGTCGATTCATGCATAGCAGAAATGGCCGCCAACGATGTTGGAGACTTCAAGGAGAGCGCTATGCATCAGCCACTGTTGTTACCAGACAAGCCTTTGGTGGTGTTAAAGTGTGGACAGGTGTGTCTAGTCAATACAGAACTGCCCTACACTTTGTGAATGGAACAGTGACACACCCATACTACTTAATTCAGTCATTGTGCCTCTGGATGAACAACAGGACTAATATCATCTTCATGGACTACAATGCGCCAACTCATCAAGGTCACATTATTAGGGAATGGCTGCTGGAGACTGGAGTACCTTAAATGGAGTGACCTGCACTTTCTCCAGACCTGAATCCTAATGAAAACCTATGGGATCAGCTGAGTCGCTGTGTAGAGGCTTTTAACTCTGTACCCCAGAACCTCAATGACCCGAGGACTGCCCTTCCTCAGCAGGTAAGTGGACTCGTGAATAGCATGAGACGTAGCTGTCAAGCTGCAATTGATGCTTAAGACCACATGACGAGCTATTGAGACACTGACATTTTTTGAGTGGGTATGTATACCCACCACTGTTATTGGCATTTGTTTTAATAAATAGTTTGAGATGAGGAAACCACCATTGCATGCTGCTACTTAAATGCCCTACTTTCATGATATAATATCACTATAGCATGAACTTTTTATGTTTTCCATACATTTCACCCGAAAACCAAATATCCCTAACTTTTTGTGAGTAGTGTATAGTGCCAACATATTCTCCAGCGCTTTATAATTCAGAGGGAACATGTACAAATAAAGTGAACATTACACATTGAAAAGTCATCAATTCAGACAATAGGGGTGAGGGCCCTGCTCACTAGAGTTTACAATGTATGAGGAGATAGGGGTAAAACATGACGCCTAAGTGCTTGTATTATAAAATGGTCCAGTAACCTTTTTATATAGTATAGGGAAGTACAAGTAATTCTGCATGAGCCAACATCATTTAGTACAAATATTAAGTTGTAGTATCAGGGCTATGGTTGGATGAGGGGTACACGTTTTAGGAGAAATTATAGAAAGGTCACAAAATAGTTACATTAGGGAATATCGTAGGCCTGTCTAAGAAGATTTGCTTTTAGGGCACACTTCGAACTGTGGATGTTAAGAATCAATCTGAATGTCTAGGTTAGTGCATTCCAGAGACCTTGTGAAGTACGAGTAAAGTCTTGTAGATAAGAGTAGGAATTTCGGATTATTGAGGATGTCAGTCTGACATCATTGGCAGAGCGCAGTTAGGATGCTAGACAGAGATGAGCAAGGAGATAGAGGGATGTACAGCAGAACTTTGTGGGTGAGAGTGAGGAGTTTAAATTTTATTCTATATTGAATGGGCAACCAGTGCAGGGAATGGCACGGGGAGGAAGCATCAGTGAAGCAGTTTGATAGAAAGATGAGCCTGGCTGCTGCATTCAGGATGAATTGGACAGGGGAGAACTTGGTGAGGCGGAGACCAATCCGTAATGTGTTGCAGTAGTCTAGACTATAATGAATCAGAGCAACAATTAGAGTTTCGGCCATCTCCATAGAGAAAAAATGGCAGATTCTAGAGATGTTTTTGAAGTGTAGATGGCAGGAGCGTGCAAAGGACTGGAAATAAGGGGGTAAAGGAAAGATATGAATTGAACATGACACCTATTAGAAATATATTGTTTCAGAAATAGAGAGGACATGATGTTAGATGCAGAGGAATTTATATTGGACGTTTTAGCACACCTAGAAGACAGCCGAAGAAATTGTGTTTGAGACCTGTCCCAAGGCTGCTGTCCTTTGTCGGGAGATTTGAATTGTAGAGGGCGCTACTTCATCCAGGGTGCATTTTGGAGTTTTGTTTAAGTGAGTGTTCGCTGCCAGGACAGGAGAGGGCAGAGATTGGGACCGTTATAACTGTAGAGAATCCAATAGAAGCTGAGTGTTAATAGCGTGTATTGTAGGTTTCTGTGCAATATTTAGAAGGATGCTGAGAGGTGTAGGAGTGCTTGATGCTAAATGACAGAAAGTTGTAGTCAGAGATTGGGAGGAGAGAGTTAGTAAAGTCAGTAACTGAACAGAGTCGAAAGAAGTGAGCTTTTATAGGACTAGAGAGGACGTAAATAATAGAAAGTGGAGGGCAGATGGAAAGGTAGTTATCAATGGGGATGTTAAAGTCACAGAGAACAAGGGCTGATGTTTTACAGGATAGGAAAGGGGAAGCCAGGCAGAAAAGTAATCCAGGAACTGGTTTGGTGAACCTGGAGGGCAGTAGATAACTGCCACTCTCAGGGAGAGTGGATGAAAGAGTCTGACAGTATGGACCTCAAATGAGGGGAAGATGAGAGATGGTACTGGTCGAATGACCTGGAAAGTGCATTGAGGAGAGAGAAGGATTCCAGATCCTACACCATGCCTGTTCTTAGGCAGGCCTGGAGGTATGTGAAATGTGTAGACCTCCATGAGATAAGTCAGCCAAGGAGGTGTTATCATGTTGATGAATCCATGTTTCTGTGAGGGCCAGCAAGTTGAGAGAACTGGAGATAAAGGGTGATTAGAGCAGTGAGACTATGGCACTCTCTGCCTGAGATGGTGGTGATGGTGAATTCACTAAAAGAGTTCAAGAGGGGCCTGGATGTATTTCTGGAGTGTAATAAAATTACAGGCTATAGCTACTAGAGATGGGTCGTTGATCCAGGGAGTTATTCTGACTGCCTGATTGGAGTTGGGAAGAAGTAGATGATGGGGTAGGAGATATGTCTCCAATAGCAAGTAACAGGAGAACATAGAGAGAGATCAAATGGCTCAGTAATTTGTTGGAGTTTTCTCTGTTGCATAGTGGCGTTATGTGGATTCAGGTGATTTAAGAAACTAAACAGTGTAGGTGAGCTGTACATGGACGAGGGGAGTAAAGAGGAGCTGATATTGATAGAGGGTAGACTGAAAGCTTGCAAGAAAACAGCAGAAATAATGAAGATGGAAGCAGTGAACATGAAGAGACAATTGAGCATTTGTGAGTGGTGACCAAGTTTCTTTGAGTGTGCCACTGAGCTTACTTGTCGCCTGCTTGCCATCTTGGAGAGCAAAGCCCCACAGTGGAATCCGTACACCCATACACCGCTGACATGTCAGTGAGTGTACAGTTTCCAAAGCGGTATAGGCAGCTTGAACTTCAGTTGCCTATTAGGTCACTAGAACAGTAAAATAAGTAAATGGAGTACAGTGGATATAAAAAGTCTACACATCCCTGTTAAAATGTCAGGTTTCTGTGATGTAAAAAAAAATTAGACAAAGATAAATAATTTCAGAACTTTTTCCACCTTTAATGTCACCTATATACTGTACCACTCAATTGAAAAACAAACTGAAATCTTTTAGGTGGAGGGGAAAAAATCCCTAAAATTATGTGGTTGCATAAGTGTCCACACCCTCTTATTACTGGGGATGTAGCTGTGTTCAGAATTAAGCAATTACATTCAAAATCATGTTAAATAGGAGTCAGCATACATCTGCCATCATTTAAAGTGTCTCTGATTAACCCCAAATAAAGTTCAGCTGCTCTAGTTGGTCTTTCCTGAACTTTTCTTAGTCGCATCCCACAGCAAAAGCCATGGTCCACAGAGAGCTTCCAAAACATCAGAGGGATCTCATTGTTAAAAAGTATCAGTCAGGAGAAGGGTACAAAAGAATTTCCAAGGCATTAGATATACCATGGAACACAGTGAAGATAGTCAGCATCAAGTGGAAAATATGGCACAACAGTGACATTACCAAGAACTGGATGTCCCTCCAAAATTGATGAAAAGACGAGAAAAAAACTGTTCTCGGAGGCTACCAAGAGGCCTACAGCAACATTAAAGGAGCTGCAGGAATATCTGTTACTGGCTGTGTGGTACATGTGACAACATTCTCCCGTATTCTTCATATGTCTGGGCTATGGGGTAGAGTGGCAAGACGAAAGCCTTTTCTTACGAAGAAAAACATCCAAGCCAGGCTATATTTTGAAAAAACACATCTGAAGTCTCCCAAAAGCATGTGGGAAAAGGTGTTATGGTCTGATGAAACCTAGGTTGAACTTTGGCCATAATTCCAAAAGATATGTTTGGCGCAAAAACAACACATCATCAAAAGCACACCATACCCACAGTGAAGCATGGTGGTGGCAGCATCATGCTTTGGGGCTGTTTTTCTTCAGCTGGAACTGGGGCCTTAGTTAAGCTAGAGGGAATTATGAACAGTTCCAAATACCAGTCAATATTGGCACAAAACCTTCAGGCTTCTGCTAGAAAGCTGAACATGAAGAGGAACGTCATCTTTCAGCATGACAACGACCCAAGCATACATCCAAATTGACAAAGGAATGGCTTCACCAGAAGAAGATTAAAGTTTTGGAATGGCCCAGCCAGAGCCCAGACCTGAATCCAATTGAAAATCTGTGGGGTTATCTGAAGAGGGCTGTGCACAGAAGATGCCCTTGCAATCTGACAGATTTGGAATGTTTTTGCAAAGAAGAGTGGGCAAATCTTGCCAAGCCAAAATGTGCCATGCTGATAGACTCATACCCAAAAAGACTGAGTGCTGTAATAAAATCAAAAGGTGCTTCAACAAAGTATTAGTTTAAGGGTATGTACACTTATGCAACCATATTATTTTTATATTTTTTGCTCCCTCTACCTAAAAGATTTCAGTTTGTTTTTCAATTGAGTGGTACAGTTTATAGGTTCAGTTGTACAGTTTATATGGCTCCATTCACACATCCGCAATTCCATTCCGCATTTTGCGGAACGGAATAGCGGACCCATACATTTCTATGGGGCCGCACGATGTGCGGCCCCGATCCGGAATTGTGGACCCGCACTTCCGGGTCCGCAATTCCGATCCTGAAAAAAAATAGAACATGTCCACGGATCTGCAAAACACACACAGATGTGTGAATGGACCCTAAAGGTGGAAAAAGTTCTGAAATTATTTATCTTTGTCTCATTTTTACCTCACATAATCCTGACATTTTAACAGAGGTGTGTAGATTTTTTATATCGACTGTATATTACAAAAATAAATGATGTCCAATTTAGAATAGTTTTGAATGAAAAATGTACACAAGGTTAGGTACTCTAATATTCAGTTGGACCTCCTTTTTCTACCATATGGTAATGTACAGCAATATGCAAAAATACAAAAAGGAATGCGCACTAATTTCCCCAAATGCCAGTGCACATCCTGATACTACTGTATAGCAATTTCCAAATAGTTTAACAAAATAAAATAAAATATGGCTGGCACACAATGCACTTAGTCGAACATTTATTCCAAACTCATATCTTATCACTTTTTAAAACAATTGATGCAATCTATACACAATAAAAACAAAATAAAACAAATATATTAATATACAGTCCGGTCCACATTTTATTTAAATCTTTATATATATAAAAGGAAGCTATGGTCTCATTTAATAACCATTGAAACCACTGAGGAAGGAACTTGTGTTCCGAAACGCATCTGGTTGGTGAAGAGACGACTATATTCTATATGAACGTCAAGTGACATTTGAAGAATATTATCCAAATTAACTTTACCACGTTATAAGTCCAAGAGGTGTTGGTGTTTGGCAAGTAGAGGTGCGCATGTGCGAAGTACGTCGGCAGCTAAAGACAACTAAAGGCAGCAACCTGTAGGACAATAAAGCTCAGCAGACCCTGATCCCGCTAAGGAGGGTAAGCGATACTGTTATCAGCTAGATGTAACATTCAAACGGGTAAGAGACACTGTCACTGTTTATCTACTACTTACTTGATATCGCAGGCCCAAGAAAAGCTGGCAATACTGCTATGATTTGCACGGATCATTCAGACCCGCTATACATGCTGCCAGCATTTCAACTAATTCACATTCACTGTTCAATTGAATACCTTAATGAATGGTGAGGTATGGACTGTTGAGTTTGACTAAAATTACAGAAAGAGGAGGACTCTATATATGTGATCATATGATGAATCATTTTTAATATCGCATGGAAAACGCCGAACTACCGCAATCATAAAAGTGTGGTTAGAATAAGGCACTGGATTACAACTAGAAGTGGATAAAGAGAAAGAAATAGTCGTCTTGTTACATATAAGATACAAACAGTCAAATCAGTGTGAGCACCGCTGAATGACATTTAAAGAGACAGAGACTGTAAATTAATATATTGATTTTATTTTGTTTTTATTGTGTATAGATTGCATAAATTGTTTTAAAAAGTGATGAGATATGAGTTTGAAATAAATGATTGACTAAGTGCATTGTAAGCCAGTCATATTTTATTTTATGTACAGCCAGGGGCGTAGCTTTTCTGGCGCCTGAGACAAAAATTGAAACATCCCCCTCCCCCCATGCCAAATTCTCAACCAAACCCATTCCCTCCAGTCCTACTATTAAAGGGGTTGTCCTCTTTTTACTACTGACGACTAGGGATGAGCGAACCCGAACTGTATAGTTAGGGTTCGTACCGAATTTGTGTTCGTGACACGGACCCGAACCCGAACATTTTCGTAAAAGTCCGGGTTCGGTGTTCGGCTCTTTCTTGGCGCTTTTTGAAAGGCAAAGCAGCCAATCAAGAAGCGTCATACTACTTGCCCCAAGAGGACATCTCAGCCATGCCTACTATTGGCATGGCAGTGATTGGCCAGTGCAGCATGTGACCCAGCCTCTATATAAGCTTGGGTCACGTAGCGCCGCACGTCACTCTGCTCTGATCAGTGTAGGGATAGGATGCAGCTGCTGCTGTTAGGGCCAGATTAGGCAGTGATTTACTTACTCAAGTGATCGATGTACAGCTGTGTATCATACAACCTCTGCTATTCAATTGCTCACTGTTTTAAGGCTGCCCAGAGCGTTTTTCTGTCACTTGTTTCTGGGGTGATCGGCGGCCATTTTGTGTCTTGTGGTGCGCCAGCACAAGCTGCCACCAAGTACATTTAACCATCAATAGTGTGTTGTTGTTTTTTTTGCTATATCCTACATCAGGGGCTTGGCTGTGCTTGCTATTTTATTGAGGGGTAAAATACAATTGCCAAAATAGCAGTACCCTAAATCTGGTGTTTCAGCTGTGGCTAGCCAATTGTAATACTGTCTGCTGTCTGGCAAAGGATACATTTTGTTCTGGGTTAAAATACAATTCCCAACTTAGCAATTCCCTAAATCAGTGGTTTCTGCTGTATCAGGCCAAGTTTAAATCTATCCATAAAAGGGTATATTGAAGGTGCGGATAGGGTCATTCTCAATAACTTCAAACGCTACCGTGCATCACCAAGTCTAATTCTGTCCGTAAACGTATACCTGTCACCCACCACCTAAATACTAGACCTACAATTTATATTCAGCTAAATCTGTGGTTACTGCTGTGCCTGTATTAGTGTAATACGGTACCTAAGTAGATAGGCAGATAGTGTTAGGTGCCTGTAAAAAAAGGCCTGAATTTGAATTCAATACATTGGGCCAAATAATTTTTTTCTTATTGAGGTGAACGGTAACAATGAGGAAAACATCTAGTAAGGGACGCGGACATGGTCGTGGTGGTGTTAGTGGACCCTCTGGTGCTGGGAGAGGACGTGGCCGTTCTGCCACAGCCACACGTCCTAGTGTACCAACTACCTCAGGTCCCAGTAGACGCCAGAATTTACAGCGATATTTGGTGGGGCCCAATGCCGTTCTAAGGATGGTAAGGCCTGAGCAGGTACAGACATTAGTCAATTGGGTGGCTGACAGTGGATCCAGCACGTTCACATTATCTCCCACCCAGTCTTCTGCAGAAAGCGCACAGATGGCGCCTGAAAACCAAGCCCATCAGTCTGTCACATCACCCCCATGCATATCAGGGAAACTGTCTGAGCCTCAACTTATGCAGCAGTCTCTTATGCTGTTTGAAGACTCTGCTGGCAGGGTTTCCCAAGGTCATCCACCTAGCCCTTCCCCAGCGGTGGAAGACATAGAATGCACTGACGCACAACCACTTATGTTTCCTGATGATGAGTACATGGGAATACCACCTCAGCACGTCTCTGATGATGAAACACAGGTGCCAACTGCTGCATCTTTCTGCAGTGTGCAGACTGAACAAGAGGTCAGGGAGGAAGACTGGGTGGAAGACGATGCAGGGGACGATGAGGTCCTAGACCCCACATGGAATGAAGGTCGTGCCACTGACTTTCACAGTTCGGTGAGACCGAGCCAACAGCGTAGCAAAAGAGGTGTGACGGGGTTCCGAAGGTGCACTCGGTCCCCCATTGCCCGCGGACCTGTTGCTTAGCTTTGGGAATGAGGATCTGTGTTTGACCTCATTCCCAGGGCGGCGTTACTAGCTGAGTGGCTCCCTGCTCCTAAGTCTGCCTTGAGCGCCGAGCTGATCACTCGGTGCTCGACTGGTTGGTCTGTCGGTCATGTGACGCTGGCCACGTCACATGACCCTCACTCCCCACTATAAATAAAGGCAGCCTGCTGGCCACAGGTTGCCTGTTAATTTAGGTTCCACCTGTGATTTGGTCTTTCCTGGCGTACTTACCTCCTGCTGAATTCCTGACGATCCTCTGCCTGCTCCTTGTGTACTTTGCTGCTCTCCTGGTATTTATGACCCCGGCTTCTCCTGACTATTCTCTGCTTGCTCCCTTTGTACTTTGTAGCTTTCCTGGTATTGACTCGGTCCGTTCACGTCCTGTTATTTGTCTGTCTGTCATCCCTGCACTTATTCCAAGTTAGGGATTGCCGTCCAGTTGTCCCCTGTCATTAGGACTCGCGAGGCAAGTAGGCAGGGCTAGGGGTAAGGGTGGAGCGCAGTGGTCACTTCCCTTCCCCCTGTGTGTGTGTGTACGCGACCGTTACAAGAGGGAGTAGTGGGCAAAAGCAGAACACCCGCCGCCAAGAGAGTCCGCCTGCTACTGGCCACCGCCATCTGGGACCGAGCACCCCAAAGGCAGCTTCAAGGAGTTCCCTGGCGTGGCAGTTCTTTAAACAATGTGCTGACGACAAGACCCGAGTGGTTTGCACGCTGTGCCATCAGAGCCTGAAGCGAGGCATTAACGTTCTGAACCTTAGCACAACCTGCATGACCAGGCACCTGCATGCAAAGCATGAACTGCAGTTGAGTAAACACCTTAAAAACAAGGAACTCACTCAGGCTCCCCCTGCTACCTCTTCTGCTGCTGCCTCGGCCTCTTCCTCCGCCTCTGGAGGAACGTTGGCACCTGCCGCCCAGCAAACAGAGGATGTAGCACCAACACCACCACCTCCGTCACCAAGCATCTGAACCATGTCACACGGCAGCGTTCAGCTCTCCATCTCACAAACATTTGAGATATAGCGTAAATTCCCACCTAGCCACCCTCGATCCCTGGCCCTGAATGCCAGCATTTCTAAACTACTGGCCTATGAAATGCTGTCATTCAGGCTGGTGGACACAGACAGCTTCAAACAGCTTATGTCTCTTGCTGTCCCACAGTATGTTGTTCCCAGCCGCCACTACTTCTCCAAGAGAGCCGTGCCTTCCCTGCACAACCAAGTATCCGATAAAATCAAGTGTGCACTGTGGAACGCCATCTGTGGCAAGGTCCACCTAACCACAGATACGTGGACCAGTAAGCACGCTATATCTCCCTAACTTACAGACAAACACAGCCGCCTGTCTACAGCCAATGTGGACAAGCTGACGTTCATAAAAATGAACCAGGCATGGATCCCACAGGACCTGTCCATCCCTTGTGCAGATTAGACATTTATAACTACCTCTCCTTAACCATATATTCTTGTACTCCAGGGCACTTCCTCATTCAATCCTCTTTTTTTAATTTTACCATTTATATTGCGGGGCAACCCAAAGTTGAATGAACCTCTCCTCTGACTGGGTGCCGGGGCCTAAAAATATCTGACAATGGCCTGTTCCAGTGTTGGGTGACATGAAGCCTGATTCTCTGCTATGACACGAAGCCTGAATCTCTGCTATGGGACCTCTCTCCTCTGTCTGGGTGCCGGGGCCTGAAAATATCTGACAATGGCCTGTTCCAGTGGTGGGTGACATGAAGCCTGATTCTCTGCTATGACATGAAGCCTGATTCTCTGCTATGGGACCTCTCTCCTCTGTCTGGGTGCCGGGCCCTAAAAATATCTGACAATGGCCTGTTCCAGTGGTGGGTGACATGAAGCCTGATTCTCTGCTATGGGACCTCTCTCCTCTGTCTGGTTGCCGGGGCCTAAAAATATCTGACAATGGCCTGTTCCAGTGGTGGGTGACATGAAGCATGATTCTCTGCTATGACATGAAGCCTGATTCTCTGCTATGGGACCTCTCTCCTCTGTCTGGGTGGCGGGGCCTAAAAATATCTGACAGTGGCCTGTTCCAGTGTTGGGAGACATGAAGCCTGATTCTCTGCTATGACATGAAGCCTGAATCTCTGCTATGGGACCTCTCTCCTCTGTGTGGGTGCCGGGGCCTAAAAATATCTGACAGTGGCCTGTTCCAGTGTTGGGTGACATGAAGCCTGATTCTCTGCTATGACATGAAGCCTGAATCTCTGCTATGGGACCTCTCTCCAATTTATATTGGTTAATTTTTATTTATTTTATTTTTATTTTTATTCATTTCCCTATCCACATTTGTTTGCAGGGGATTTACCTACATTTTGCTGCCTTTTGCAGCCCTCTAGCCCTTTCCTGGGCTGTTTTACAGCCTTTTTAGTGCCGAAAAGTTTGGGTCCCCATTGACTTCAATGGGGTTCGGGACGAAGTTCGGGTCGAGTTCGGATCCCGAACCCGAACATTTCCGGGAAGTTCGGCCGAACTTCTCGAACCCGAACATCCAGGTGTTCGCTCAACTCTACTGACGACCTATCCTAAAGATAGGTCATTACTATCAGACCGGCAGGGGTGCCGGGAGATCAGCTGTTTAAATAGAGGGCAGTGCTGATATGAGAATTGCTTTCTCTGCTCTGTTCACCTGCTCACTGAAGCAATTGCAATGGTAAGCGGGTAAAAAGAGCAGAGAAGGCAGCGCTCATACGACAAGTACGTGAACAACCCCATTAAAGACATACTTGGAAAACATTACATACAGCGCTACAGAACACACAGGGTAATACAGCCCCACATATGTACCTCTTCCATTCAGTGATATCTCCTCTGATGTAGATATTCTCTTTCCTCATCTTCTCCTTCATACCATACTGCCATGGTGACTTCTTTCAGCTGCGTCTCGTCTCTGCAGAGTTTAACAAACAGACATCTTACTTTCCTACTTTTCCATCCTCCTCCTCACCTTTTAAACACCCCATTCTGCCCCCCCCCCAATCCCCAATACTATACTGTGGAAACAGTCCCCCTGAAAATACTGGTACCACACAGATACTGTAGTGTGCCAGTACAAAAAAAAATATCCCCTTACCTTTTAGATCAGACCCCCATATCAAACCCTAGATGAGACCCCCCTGTCTCAGACCAGACCCCCTTTAGACCTCTGTCAGACCCCATATCAGACCCCCATTGGACCTCAATGTCAGACCCCACCCCAATATCAGACCTCAGATAAGACCCCCATTAGACCTCCAGTCCTCCATTAGACCCCAGATCAGACCCACATTTGTCCTCCAAACTCCCATATCTGACCCCTATTAGACCTCTAGACTCCCAATTAGACCTCCAGACCCCCAATCAGACCCCCATTAGACCTCAAGACCCCAATCGGACCCCCATTAGACCTCCAGACCCGCAATCAGAACCCCATTAGATCTCCAGACCCCCATTAGACTTCTCTAGACCCCCAGTCAGACCCTTTAGGCTCCTAATCAGACCCATCAGGCCCCAAATCAGACCCTTCAGACACCCAATCAGACCCTTTAGACCCTCAATCAGATCCTTCAGGCCCCTAATCAGACCCCCAATCAGACTATTCAGACCCCCAATCAGACCCTTCAGACCCCCATATCAGACCTCAGATCAGACTATAAAATAAATAAACAAACTTATCTCTCCTGCTGTGCCGCTCCTCTTCCAGTCAGGCTGTCTCCTGGGCTATCATGTTTTCTCAGGTTCCGCGCTGCAGTCACCTGACCTCCTGCAGTGTCAGGTCAGAGTGCGCTATGTACGTCCTGGCGCTGCAGGCAGCCAAGACACAGCAGTGAATCTTATAAAGGGAAATATACAGCACCACTGGCAAGGGGGGGCCCCCTGGCTTAGGGGCATGGTCGCAACTGTGACCCCTATAGTTACGCCAGAGTGTACAGCATTATACTGTACATTGCTGAAGGGGTGCACCACCAATGAGGCCAGTTGAGGCAATCGCCTCAGACAGCACCAGGTAGGGGCATGAGGGGGGCAGCCGAAGGGCCATGGGCTGAAGGGAAGGGATTAGGTTAAGAAATTGGCATTGGGGAGTGGGGGCACCCTTTCAGTTCTCGCCTCAGGCGCTGAGATCTGGCTTGGTCCCTCGCTCAGATTTTCTGTTATTTGATGCCCAATGCACATCCGTTTGGCTATAAAATTATAACAAACCCTCTCTTAGCTCCAGCATACAATAACCATTTACCTCTGTTGGTATTGTGTTCGGTCACTGATTTCCATTTTATGATCCACCCTCTGAAAACTTTAAGGCTAGTTTCAAACTAGCACTGAAATCTTATGGCAGTCTGTTCCAGCAGAACAGAGTTTATCATATCAAAGAACCAGAGCACCGCCAGGCCTTATTGCAGCGGTATTTGTCCAGCTGAATCCGGGCACTAATGTCAGAAACAGGTCATATTCTTGCTGGGTCCCATTATAATGAAAGGGGCCTGGTGGTGCTCTGGCCCTTTCCAGCTATGTCAGATATGATGAACTCTGGCAGGCTGTGAAAGTAGCCTAACAAGTGTTCCTCCTCTACAGTTCAAGGCCAATGCTTTGCATATACATTAATAAATAAATTAGCACCATGAAATTATTATATCTGGCTATGGTACAGTGGTGTGATCCAAGCGATGTATCTCACCCATAAAAATATTTTGTGAGGCTGTTATTAGATTGTTTGACTTTTTTCTGGTTGTCAGTTACCATTCCATGTCTGAGCAATGGGTAATCCGTATTATTAAAGAAAAATACAATACCAGCTTTAAAATGAAGTCAGTAGCTGGAACATTACATGTAATGGATTGCTACTAGAGAAGAATCTACTCCTTTAATCTCAAGGATTCGTTGGAGAAGTACGGTACTTAACCCAAAATTATCCATATTTTCCATATTATGATGTTTACCCTCTATGACTACATTATCATTTTTAAACTCCCCCAGAGATGTCCGTCATATTTGAGTTCTCTAATGACAACTTTCTATAAAAATAGGTAATACTACTAGTCATAACCTAATTACCTGACATACTTTGCAAATAAATAATGTTGCATGCATGCAGTAAATAAAAAATCTAAATAGTACAGTAAATCTGCAAACTATGACCTGGGTACCATTATCATAGGACAAAAAAATGCATGTAAATATATAGCTTTTACAGCAGTTTTGAAATGCCAAAAGTTGCAGGAAAATAGTCTGTAGCAATGCAAAAGTAATAAACCATAACTACATAAATTTGGTATCACCATAATCATATTGACCTGCAGAAAAAAGTTATATATATCGCATGGGAAACCCATAAAAAAACACTGACACAATTGGAATTTTTGCCCACCTTTCCGAATAATTAAAAAGCGATCTAAAAACCAAAATACCCCAAAATGGTAACAATTAGAGTTGAGCGGACACCTGGATGTTCGGGTTCGACCTAACTTCAGAAAAAAGTCAATGGGGACCCGAACCTTTGAGCACTAAAATGGCTGTAAAAATGTCATGGAAAGGGCTAGAGGGCTGCAAATGGCATCAAAATGTGGTTAAGAGCATGGCAAAAGGGGATAGGGAAATGACTATAAATAACATAAAATATGTAAAAATTAAAAATAATAATCTTGATCTAGGAGGACGAGGTCCATATGGAGTAGGAGGTTGAGGAGGCGGTGGATGTGGCGGTGTAGGTGGAAGCGGCAGTGGTGGAGGAGGAGCAGGTAGCCTACACAGTTTTTTGGTTTTAAATTTATTTTTATTTTTTTAAATTAGGGTACACCCCAAAACATTGGGAAATATAACCTGTGATAACCCCCTCCAGTCGTGCTAAACACACCAAGGGGTAAAGGGCAAGCTCAGGCCATGTGCCCAATTTGGAGACCCAGAAGTTGAAGGGGGCAGACCCATAATTCAGTACATGTAGGCGTGTGCATACATACTGCTCCACCATGTCGCACGTCCCCGTGATGTCCACAATCCAATTGGATATCTTCTCTATCAACTTTCGATGTTCTTGTATGCGCCTACCATGGTGATCACGGGTGGCGTGGATTCAGGGTTCTAGGCCGGAGACGGAGCCTGTGAAAGAGATACCACATCCAAGGGAGGTCAATGGATAAAATTAAATGTAATCGAGCAGAAATATGGGACAAAGTATTGAAGCATAAGCTTCCAAGTAAAGGAGGGGGCGCGCGGCAATTACCCACTCCCGACTCGGGGAGGTAGTGACGATAAATAACAATACAGGACTCTTAAGATGCCCTGTTATTGGAATGATTAATAAAAAATTACACGGAATGTCACTGCGGTATTTTGGATTAGGAAACGTTAGCCAGGAGAGGCCCTGCTGCCGCTTTGTTGACTCTAGATAACTTCTGCCTGATCGCACGTCCCTGTGACGTCCACCATCCATTTGGATATCTTCTCTATCAACTTTCAATGTGTTTTTCTGAGCCTACCATGTTGATCACGGTTATCAGCGAATCAGGGTTCCACCCCGGAGAGGGAGCGTGAGAAAGAGAGACCACATCCAAGGGAGATAAATGGATGAAATTTTTTTTTGATCAAGCAGAAATATGGGAAAAGTTATTGAGGCGCAAATGTGGGACAAATTATTGAAGCGCAAATGTGGTACAACTTGTTAAAGTTTAAGCATTGAATGAAAGGAGGTGGCGTGCATCAATTAAAGAAGAATTTCTAAAATTTTATTCCCTGTCACCTATGCAGAGCAGGGGTTTATTCAAGTCCAAAATTGTAAAATATCAACCCAAGAATGTAACAGAGAAATTACTGAAATTTATTGACATGTCTACTTCGTAGAGCAGGGGTCTATGACAGAAAAAAATTGTTTATCATCACCCGAAAAATTATTTAAATTTATTAAGCTGTCAACTAGGTAGAGGAGGGGTATATTACACCCAAAAATTGATTAATTTCACCCGAAAATGTAACAGACAAATTAGTGAATATTTTTTAACCTTTCTACTAGGTATAGCCGTGGTATATCACACCCAAAAATTGGTGAATCTCACCCAAAAATGTAACAGACAAAGTAGTGAAATGACATAAAATAAAATACGTACAAATAAAAATTAAAAAACTTGATTTATGAGGTGGAGTTCCATATGGAGCAGGAGTTTGAGGAGGCAGTGGACATAGCGGTGTAGGTGGAAGCTGCGGTGGAGGAGGACGAGGTAGCCAACACTGGTTTTTGGTTTTAATTTAAAAATTTTATTTTTATTAAGGTACACTCCAAAATAGTGTGAAATATCCAAAATACAAGAATGAGCATTTGCGCTGTAGTATAACAATGGCTGGTTAAGGCCGGTATACATGTCTATTCTGCACAAGGTACGGACAAGTCCTGTGGGATCCATGCCTAATTCATTTTAATGAACGTGAGCTTGTCCACATTGGCTGTGGACAGGCGGCTGCGCTTGTCTGTGATAACGCCTTCTGCCGTGCTAAACACGTTCAGATAATACACTGGCTGCAGGGCAGGCCAGCACCTCCAAGGTGTAAAGGGCAAGTTCAGGCCATGTGCCCAATTTAGAGACCCAGAAGTTGAAGGGGGCAGACCCGTCATTCAGTACGTGTAGGCGTGTGCACACATACTGCTCCACCATGTTGGTGAAATTCTGCGTCCTGCTAAGACGTTCCATATCAGCTGGTGGTGCTGGTTGTTGTGGCGTGCTAACAAAGATTTTCCACATTTCGGCCATGCTAACCCTGCTTTCTGAGAAGCTGGCGGTGCCCCAGCTGCGTTGGCAACCTCTTCCTCTGCCTTAGCCTTGTGCTTCCACTGTGCCCCTGCTGTCAGGTGGGAATGCCACCAGCAGCGCGTCTACCAGCATGCGCTTCTACTCGCGCATCTTACGATCACGCTCAAGTGAGGGAATTAAGGACGGTTCCGTTGTCCTTGTAATGGGGATCCAGCAGCGTGGCCACCCAGTAATCAGCACAAGTTAGAATGTGGGCAACTTTGCTTTCCTTGCTGAGACACTGCAGCATGTAATCGCTCATGTGTGCCAGGCTGCCCAGAGGCAACGAAAAGCTGTCCTCTGTGGGAGGTGTATCGTCTGTGTCCTCTGTATCCCCCCAGCCACGCACCAGTGATGGCCATGAGCTGGTCTGGGTGCCACACTATTGCGAACAAGGTTCCTCATCCTCCACCTCGTCATCCTCCAGATCTGTGCCCTGGCTGGTTAATTGTGTACCTGGCATTTGTGGGTGCAGGAACCCACCCTGGGAGCCACTTGTGAATGACGGGCCGGAAACCCTACAAAATGATCCCTCTTCCTCCTCCTCCTCCTGTGCCACATCCTCTTCCATCATCGCCAGCAGCATTTTTTCAAGGAGGCATAGAAGTGGGATAGTTACACTGATAACGGCATTATCGGCACTGGCCATGTTGGTGGAGTACTCAAAACAGTGCAACAAGGAACACAGGTCTCGCATGGTGGCCCTGTCATTGGTGGTGAAGTGGTGCTGTTCCGCAGAGCGACTCACCCATGCGTACTGCAGCTGAAACTCCATCGCCTGCTGCTGCTCGCACAGTCTGGCCAGCATGTGCAAGGTGGAGTTCCAACTTGTGGGCACGTTGTATATGAGGCGGTGAGTGGGAAGGCCAAAGTTACGCTGCAGCGCTGACAGGCAAACAGCAGCAGGGTAAGTTCAAAGTGAATAAATTCTATGAAATACCTTTAGGTTGAAAAACATCACTACACCCCTAGCTGAATTTCTTAAGAGGTGTAGTTGAATTTTTTTTTTTCACTTTACTGGTACCTACGACATGGCACTCAAATCCATTTCAGTAAAATCTGGGTTTCAAAAGACAAATGGCTGTCCTTCCCTTCTGAGCCATGCTGTATGCCCAAACAGCAGGTTAGCACATATGAAGCACATATGAAGTATTGTCATACTTAGGAGAAAGGGTGTAACAATCGTTAGGGATCTTTTTCTCCTGTTGAAAAAATATTCAGCTACATATTATTTTTAACATGCAATTTTCATGCCCTAGTTGTAATAAATTCTATGAAACATAGTGAGGTGAAAATGCCCATTATACAATAGTGCCCAAAACGTTTCCTAAAAATGGAGACCCAAAATCCACAAGCTGCTCCTTCAATGCTGAAGCCAATATTTGAGTCGAGTAGCACTGTAAGGCCAAATATGGGATATTTGTAAAAAAAAATGCTGAATCAGAGTAATAAATTTGGAGTATTGGTTACATTTTATCACCTTCTATGTGCAAAAAATGGATTAAAATTCAAATTTTGCAAAAATATTTTTTTTATTTCACCTCTATCTTTATCTATCTAGCTTTAATTCCTGTGAAACACCGAAAGGATTAACATTTGTAATTTTAAATACTTTGAAGGGTGCAGATTTTAAAATTGGGGGATTTATGGGGGTTCTAATATATGCTTCTTAAAGTCTCTTCAGAACGAAACTGGTCCCTAACGTATAGGATTAGGAAATTTTCTTGAAGCCCAATAATGCCACCCCCTTCCCAAAATTATTGTAGTGATGTGTACGGGATGAGTGCTGGAAGGTGTGTGTAAATCCCACCCAGATACCTCAGCTGGGCTGCATTTCATTTGGAATGGTGGATAGGTTTGGTAGTGGGATCTGCCAGTTCACATCCTTCCAGTCCGGGTATTGTCTTTTACCTGAGGTGATCGCAGGTAAGGCCTGCTGTAATCAAGGAGGGATAAAACAACCCTCTCTGTGTCAGTCTAGAGAGAGGGAAACAGAGGCCTACTCAGGCTCTGTGTGGTCTCAACCAGGAGGGCTGAGGGGCCACAAGGCTTTGTAAAGCCTGAACTTTGGGGGGCCCAGCAACGCTTACAGAAAGAGGGTCGCACGGTCAGAGTCGGGAGGACTTCTGGACCATCTCCGCCCAAGGGTGCTTTTGTGGTCACAGCCTGGAGGCTGCTGGACCGTATGTGGCTGAGGGGCCACAAGGCTATGTGAAGCCTGATCTCTTCCCGTATGGACTTGTGTCTGATGAACAGACCTGCTAAGGCTTGAAGCCTGAGACCCTGTGCTTAGAGGTGAGTCAGGGAAACTACTATGTATTAGTTAGAGCCCAGATAGGCAGGTGTTTGTTTTGCTGATTTGTGTGTGCTGGTGTCAAAATAAATGACCATTTTGGACTTTAAATCCGTTGTCTGCAAAGAAGTCTGTGACCCCCTGAGAGAGAGCGATCCCTTACAGTATGTTTTGTTTAGATTTGTTTAGACAGAAGCGCAAAACATAGCAACCCTTATTTGCGTCTAACATGCAGTACAATATGTCACGAAAAAACAAGGCCAGAATTGCTCGCATATGCACGGTAGAAGCATTCCAAAGTTATTACCACATAGAGACTCCAATTTGAAAAATCAGTCATCTATGTACAAAATGACAGTTATGCCTTATAACCTGAGTGCACCTGAGAGCGCTACCACCACTTTTCAAGGGCTACTCAGATGCCAAAGAGAGGACAACAAAACTCAAGCTGAAGAATGTAAGAGTCCATCTATCTGACTAATCTGAGAAGCCTCCTGTGAGCTAGTAGTATTAGAATATAGAGTAGGCATCTGTTAATGCATAAGGTAAACTACATAGGTCACCAGCACCATCTGTAACCATAGCCAGCAAATAGAGATGAGCGAATTGAAGTTGACTAAGTGGATTTCGATCCGAATTTCAGGAAAAATTCGATTTGCACCGAATCCTAATTTCCTCATGCTTCGTGGTAACGAATCGCATTTTTTCCTAAAATGGCTGCTGCACGTGTTAGGACATGGAGCAAGGAACTCTGGGAACGAGGCATCACCCACAATGCCATGCATGCAGCCAATCAGCAGCCAGCTCGGTGATGTCACAGCCCTATAAATAGTCTAAGCCATCTTGGATTCAGCCATTTTCCAGTGTACTTAGTGCAGGGAGAGACGTCAGCAGGCGCTATGGACAGTGGTAGAAAAGACTTTAAAACTTTTATTTTGCTGTATAGAAGATCAGAGAAAGGATAGGGAGGAATTATTACACTGTATTGAAGCAGAACAGGGTTCAGTATGGGAGGTTACAGCCTGGGTAATAGGAACAATCCTATTACACTTTGCTGCACTGACTGCGAACCTAAATTGCCATTATACAGCTCTTTAATTCCAGCAAACCGTTCTTGTTATTGGGGTGCAAGTGCTGTTTGATACAGCCATTAACAGGGTTTATTACAAGGAAATATTTCTATGTCTTATTTTCCCTTGTGTGGTGCAGTTATATGTTCTAAAGCATTTTTTGGCTTGTTTTAGTGGGGGAAAAAGGGCTTCTTTGCCGTTGTGTGGTAAAGTCAGAAAATGACAACACTTTTTGGTGTTTATTAGTGGCAAAAAATATATATTTTTGCCGTTCAGCGCTGCAGTCATATACACGCCACAAAAGGCTTTAGAACATAAGTGGAAAAAAATAAGGGCCTATTTGTCGTTCAGTGGTGCAGTTATATGTTCTAAAGTCCTTTTTGCCGGGTATTAGTGGAAAAAAGGGCTTATGTGGTGAAGTGAGACAATTACAGACTTTTTTGGGGTGTTGCACCGTATTTTTCACTTTATAAGACGCACCTAGATTTTTGAGGAGGAAAATAACTAAAAAAATATTTTTAACCAAAAGGTGTGCTTTTGGTGGGTTTTGAACTAATGGTGGTCTGTGGATGACACTATTATGGGGGATCTGTGAATTACACTGTTATATGTCTGTGAAGGTTCTCATTTATCCAGGTCATGGTATATCTGTAAAGAATAAATCAAAGCATCTGGACTTACTGTAGATTTCGTTGGAAGAACGAGTGAAACGTTTTCAAGAAATCTACAGTAAGTCCAGCTACAGAGACACTGTTATAGAAATGAACTGTAGATGACGCACTGTTTTATGGGGGCTCTGTGGATGACACTGTTATGGAGGGGATCTGTGGATGACACACTGATATGGGGGCGCTGTGGAAGACACTGTTATGGGGGACCTGTGGATGATGCACAGTTATGTGATTATAACCCCCATCATTCTAAAGAATTGGTGTACATTGGTGTATTATTAAGGATGATGGGAGTTATAGTCACATTAAATATAACCACTGTCCAGGTACTATTCAGTAATTGGCATGTAATAAGACTATAGTCTTAGGGCTCGTTCACACAATCGTGCTGTTTTTTTAGGTCCGCAAATTGCGGATCCGCAAAACACAGATGGCACCCCCATATGCCTTCTGCAAATTGCGGTACGGAACAGGAGGCCTATTATAGAAATGCCTATTCTTGTCCGCAAAATGGACAAGAATAGGACAGGACTTTTTGCGGGGCCACGTAACGGAGCAACGGATGCGGACAGCACACAGAGTGCTATCCACATCTTTTGAAAACCCATCAAAATGAATGGTTCTGTATATGGACCGTATGCGGAACGCAGAAAACAGCCCGTATACGGAACGCAAAATACGGTCGTGTGAACAAGCCCTTATAAAGTAAAAAATACGGTAATTTCCTTTTTATTTATTTGATCTAACAGTATGTCAGACTTAAAAGTGCCAAGCCCTGCACAGTGGAGTGGTAGAGTCCTAAATGTTTCTGGCACAGGTCGCAAAAGAGTAAGAGGGCGTGGCAGCAGGAGTCGCAGCGAGAGGCCTGAGCTCCTGGTGTCATCTAGTGGTCGTGTCTTGACCAGCAACCCAGCGGTTCTTGAATGGTTGACTCGATCTTCGACTTTGTCGCAAGTGACATCAGACACCCCCAGCCAAGAGTCGGTGGGTTTGTCAGACACAACCCTTAGTTGGCATGGCCCTGGAGCAGGCCCTGTGCCCTCACCTGTCCTCAACCTGCCTCTGTCCTTTTCTGTTCCCTCAGCCAGAGAAGTATTATATGCTGTGGGCTCAACTCCCCTATACAGCGAGGACAAGCTACTAAAGGACAGTCAGCAGCTACTGGCCAGCCAAAAAGTAGAGGAGATATCTGCCGCTTCCTCCGGTAGGCCGGCAAGTAGTGATGAGGAGAGTGGCGTGGGAGCCTATCTGCCTGGAAAGTAGTAGTGCAGGGGTTCATGGAAGCAGCGACGGTAGCAGTCAGTCAGTGCCGAGTGTTTGGGGTAAAATCACCTACTCGGAGGTGTGGCAATTTTTTGTTAAGCCATCGGAAGAGGTGAACATGGCCATTTGTAGAATCTGTGGGCAGAAGGTGAAGCGTGGCCAGGGTGCCAATGTTTGCACCACGGCCCTGCATCAACATATGCAGCATCACCATAAAGTGGTCTGGTAGAACCATGGCTCCGATATGGTGGTCCAGCCTGCGTCACCAACCGCTGCATCACCCAGTGAAACTCACCTGATTTCAGGCAGTCAAGGCTCCACCACCTCAGCCAAAGGGAGCTGTCTGTCCTTACCATCATCTGCTGGTCCTGATGCTCCTGCTCCTCCTCGTCAGTCATTCCGTCAGCAATCGATCACCGAAGTGATTGCCAAGAGACAACAGTATGCGTGCACTCATCCAATGGCGCAGAAGCTTAACATGCTCCTGGTCAAGTTGCTGGTGCTGCAGTCCCTCCTTTTCCAAGTGGTGGACTCTGCACCTTTCAGAGAACTGATGGCTTTTGTCGAGCTGAGGTGGAGAGTCCCAAGCCGTCATTTCTTTGCCAAAAAGGCAGTACCAGCCCTGTACACACATGCAGAACAGAAGGTGGGCCAGTCCTTGAGCCTGTCGGTGTCTGCTAAAGTGCACGGCAGCGCCGACGTGTGGAGCTGTAACAACGGTCAGGGACAATATACCGTATGTCCTTTACGGCCCACTGGGTGAATGTGGTTCCTGCACAGCCACACCAGCAACTTAACCAGGTGACGCCGCTTCCACCTCCATGTTCTCACGCTGTTGTTCCTGCGACAATGTCCGCATCTGCCTCCTTATATTCCACAGTGTCCTCAGCCTCCACTGCAGGGACAATTCACAGTGCCCCTCCAGCAAACCACATGTGCAGGGCACGGTGGTGTCACTCTGTTCTGCACCTCGTTTGCCTGGGCGAACGGAGTCACACAGGGTAGGAACTGCTCCGTGTCCTTCTTCAAGAAATAGAATCCTGGCAACTGAAAATCGGAACCATGGTGACCGACATCGGGAAGAACATGGTGTCGGCTCTGCGTCAAGGAGGGCTGAGCCATGCTCCCTGCATGGCACACGTGTTCAATCTGGTTGTCAAGCAGTTCCTGAAGTCTTCCACCCATCTGCAAGACATCCTAAAAATGGTCAGGAAACTTTGCATGCACTTCAGCCACTCGTACACCTCAAAGCACACCCTCCTTGAGCTGCAGCGGCAGAACGGCATCCCCCAACATAGGCTGATATCTGACGTTTTCCAACTGTTAGAATTTCATCCTCCATATGTTGGACCGACTATAGATACAGAGAAAGGCCATAAATTATTTATTGATGATCCAAGCGAACAGGAGTACTCCAATGTGTAACTTCGATGTCAGCCAGTGGCAACTCATGCATGACACCTGCAATTTGCTCAGGCCCTTTGAGGAGGCCACGTTATTTGTCAGTCGCCAGGACTACGGGATGAACAACGTCATTCCATTGCTTCATGTTCTGGAACAGATGCTGGTAAATCTGGCTGGTCAGGGGACTGCAGATGTGGCGCCTAGATCTCACGGCCACATGAGCCCTGTGGGGGGCTGAACTGGAAGAGGAGTACATTGGAGCACAAGCAATGTGTAGCGAAATGGGTGGTTTTTTTACACAGGTGACAGGAGAGGAGGAGCTACAGGGTGATGAGGAAGATGAGGCAGAGGACCCAGACACACTGTGGCAGTATGCAGTGGAGATGGAGGCAGGGAGTCCCTCTGAGTCACTTGCACAAATGGCCCAATGCATGCTCAATTGCTTGTGTAGTGATAGCTGAATTGTCACCATTCGGCAGAGGGATGACTTCTGGCTCTCCACCTTGTTGGACCCTTGCTACCGGTCCAAAATGGGGGTCTTTTTTACACCCGAGGGAGGACAAACTGAACTACTATAAAGACATCCTATGTAATCAGTTGGCTGCTGCCTATCTGCACCATCGTCCATCCTCTCGCAGGTCTGACCGGGGGGGGGGGGGGGGGGGGCCCTCTGTGCTCATGTTCCTCTGCCAAAGCTGTGGCAGGGTGGGGGATAGGAACATTTCCAGCTCCATTAACAGCCACTTGAGTCTACAGTCTTGTGAAAAAATTAGGACACCCTTTGAAAGCATGTGGTTTTTTGTAACATTTTTAATAAATGGTTATTTCATCTCCGTTTCAACAATACAGAGAGATTAAAGTAATCCGACTAAACAAAGAAAACTGAAGAAAAGTCTTTTCAAGATCTTCTGTAAATGTCATTCTACAAAAATGCCTATTCTAACTGAGGAAAAAGATAGGACACCCTTGCCCCTAATAGCGAGTGTTACCTCCTTTGGCTGAAATAACTGCAGTGAGACGGTTCTTGTAGCCATCTACCAGTCTTCGACATCGGTCTGAGGAAATTTTACCCCACTCCTCAATGCAGAACTTTTTCAGCTGTGAGATGTTTGAGGGGTTTCTTGCACGTACAGCCCTTTTCAAGTCACCCCACAGCATCTCAATGGGATTCAAATCTGGACTTTGACTTGGCCATTCCAGGACTCTCCATTTCTTCTTTTTCAGCCAATCTTTGGTTGATTTACTAGTATGTTTTGGGTCATTGTCATGTTGCATGGTCCAGTTCCGCTTCAGCTTTAATTTTCTAACTGATGGTCTCACATGTTCTTCAAGCACCTTCTGATACACAGTAGAATTCATCGTGGATTCTATGATGGTGAGCTGACCAGGTCCTGCTGCAGCAAAGCAGCCCCAAACCATGACACTTCCACCTCCATGCTTCACAGTTGGCATGAGGTTCTTTTCTTGGAATGCTGTGTTTGGCTTACGCCAAACATGTCCTCTGCTGTTGTGTCCAAATAATTCAATTTTGGACTCATCTGTCCAAAGAACATTATTCCAGAAGTCCTGGTCTTTGTCAACTTTATCGCTGGCAAATGTCAGTCTGGCCTCGATGTTTCTCTTGGAAAGCAAAGGTTTCCTCCTTGCACACCTCCCATGCAAGTTAAACTTGTACAGTCTCTTTCTGATTGTAGAGGCATGTACTTCTACATCAACAGTAGCCAGAGCCTGCTGTAGTTCTCGAGATGACACTTTAGGGTTTTTGGATACCTCTTTTAGCATCTTGCGGTCTGCTCTTGGGGTGAACTTGCTGGGGCGACCAGTCCTGGGCATGTTGGCAGTTGTTTTGAAAGCCCTCCACTTGTAGACTATCTTCCGGACAGTGGAATGGCTGATTTCAAAATCTTTTGAGATCTTTTTAAATCCCTTCCCAGACTCATAGGCTGCTACAATCTTTTTTCTGAAGTCCTCTGACAGCTCTTTTGCTCTCACCATGGTGCTCACTCTCACTTCAACAGTCAGGAGCACACCAAACTAAATGTCTGAGGTTTAAATAGGGCAAGCCTCATTCAACATGCAGAGTAACGATCTACTAATTATGTGCACCTGGTGTGATATACCTGTGTGAGATCTGAGCCAATTTAAGAGGCAATACATGTGAGGGTGTCCTATCTTTTTCTTAAGTTAGAATAGGCATTTTTGTAGAATGACATTTACAGAAGATCTTGAAAAGACTTTTCTTCAGTTTTCTTTGTTTAGTTGGATTACTTTAATCTCTCTGTATTGTTGAAACGGAGATGAAATAACCATTTATTAAAAATGTTACAAAAAACCACATGCTTTCAAAGGGTGTCCTAATTTTTTCACATGACTGTATAGTCGCTGATAAGCAGCTTTCTTCACCCCCCTAGTGAATAAACTACTCACCAGCAGCAGCAGCTAGACCTGGAGCAGGACCTAAACCAGCAGGTGGTGGCATACTTGGGCAACACCCCACATTGAAGATCTGCTGGACTAATAGGTAGCCAAACTGGATTTGTGGCCACAACTGGCAGAGTTTGCCCTGGCCGGCCAGTAGTGTGGCATCAGAGCGGGTGTTTAGTGCGGCAGGGGCCATAGTTACCCCAAGAAGAACTCACCTGTCCACCCAAAACGTGTAGAGACTTACCTTTGTCAAGATGAATCAGGCGTGGATCAGCCAGGATTTCCACCCACTCTACCACTCTGTGGTCTCCTGATGCTGCTGCCACCTCAACACTGTCACCTTGCCACTCTGAGGCCTCCTGATGCTGCTGCTGCCACCTCCACACTGTCATTGTGCCACCCTGTGTCCTCCTCCTGATTCTGCTGCCACCTCAACACCCTGTTATTGTGCCATTCTGTGGTCTCCTCATGCTGCTTCTGCCACCTTTACACTGTCATTGTGCCACCCTGTGGCCTCCTGATACTGCTGCCGCCACCTCTACGCTGTCATTGTGCCACTCTGTGGCCTCCTCCTGATGCTGCTGCCACCACCTCCACACTGTCATTGTGCCACTCTGTGGCCTCCTGATGCTGCTGCCACCTCCATACTGTCATTGGGCCACTCTGTGGTCTTCTCATGCTGCTTCCACCTCACCACTATGTCATAGGGCCACTCCGTTGACTTCTCATTCTGATCCCACCCTCCCCATTTAATGACTGGGCCACTCTTTTGCCTTTCGGCCTGGCTGACATCATCATTTATTTTACCCTTCTTCTGATCTGTCAGAAGGAAGGAAAAATGAGACGCACAACGGATCCTGTTTATGTAACAGCTGTAAGGCCTGCATAAAGGTAAAAATAATCAGTGAAGTCAACACAATCTTACTGCTGACACCTTCTCCTCTCTGCCAGGGGGGCTCTACTTGTATAAGCGTTTAATAGAACAGGTTCTGTAGACATGTATGTATCAGCTGCCGACGGTGTAAAAGAAGTGCCCTCCTTCTTGACGCCAACATTGACCTGTAAGGCTGAGTTTATACTTGCGTTATTTGATCAGTTTTGGCCCCGTAACTGCACAAATAAGTGAAGTGTGCAGTGATTCTAAGTGCGACGCCTGTCATCTGCATGTCATGCTGACTCACAGTATTGTTTCACTACCACAGCAGACTCACTATGCGTGTTACTGCAAGGCACAGTGTTCTACACCACTATAAAGGCTCTCTGCAGCCAGGAAATAGCCGTTTTTTAACACGATTTGCCAAAAATAAGTTCTGATTGAACAAAATTTGGAAAAATTCGGCTAACCGGAAGAATCTAATTTTTGAGAAATTCGCTTATCTCTACCAGCAAACTCAAAAGTGCTACCAATCTTACTACACCACTCCAGTTAGAATCTAAAGCAACCCTTATTTGTTCACCAGAGCCTAGGTCTGCTAGGCCAGATGGACTTAGCTTCTAGGCACTTATGTCACATCAGCAGAGTAAGGCAGCAGAAAATAGGTGCAAGCTGACAGGTAGCAGTCCATACTGGATGACCCAAAGAAAAACAGAAGAGTAGCCACCTAGCCAAAGTCAAAACCAGGAAACCTAATACAAGCCATATTAGTAGACAAGAGGTTAATCTGGAGCCAAGCCAAAGTTGGTAGACAGAGGGTATGAGCAGTAAGTAGTAGGACAACAAGGAGCCAGAACACATGTAAAATTGCAAGGAGTCAGTGCCTGTTTCTAAATTCCCCCCCCCCCCCAGCTCTCTGATTGGTTGTCGAGTCCCATCTCTATGATAGACGAACAAACCAGGACTTGACTGGTCAGCAAGGCAACCATGCCCCACTCCTGATTTCCTCCAGGACCACTGCACGGCTGCTGAGTGGAGAGACAGACACTGTCATAGTGGCCAAGTAAGTACATGCACAGGAGATGTTTATAAACTACATGGAACTAGTCCAGGTCATTCCTGCTTATACTGTATAATGAGGATCAAAACTGCAAAGTGAAAATATTGAGGATTTGTATCAAGCATGAACGAAAGATAAATGTACCTAAAAGGTTTTTGTAGTCTGGCAGCACACACACAGCATTTATCATTGAACATCACTATAATCTGCTCTTACAGCTGAGGGATTTTGTACATTGCCGCTTGTCAAATAACTGAAGTTAAACAAAGAAAATAGTTTGTCTATGCAAAATGCACTTTTCTGCTATTGTGTATGTGAACAACCAGAAAATTCTAGCTGAGGTTTAAAAGATTCCAAGGATAGCTGTAATGTGCAAAAAATATAATTTCTCCAATGTGAGTTCTGTGTTAACCTAATGCATATGTAAAGAGAATGAACCCCAGCCAATTGTTTTATCTCAAAGGGTTTGTCTAAATTGGACGTACATAATACAACCTTATATATGGTGCCACATATATTGATAAGTCTTGCCAAAAACATGGATCCACCTCAACAGTAGGTCACAGCCTGCTTCCCAGAAGTAGCCTTTGACCTTTAGTCAGAAGATCATATTGCATGTGAGAACCACATATTTAGAGCTAAAAATGGCATCACATCATGTAATAGAGCAGCATGAAAAGATTCTCCAAAAGAAACTTTGTTTTCTTTTCATAAATTAAAACAGATTTGATGAAATGCACTACTAAAAATGGTGAAGCTCATATGTATGGGTGACTATCAAAACATTGCTACAGTTGACATCTGGAAAATGCATATAGTGCCTTGAGAAAATATTACCCCTTAGAGATTTTTCCAGTTTTGTTTCATTGCAAACATGAATTTTTATATAAATTTTAAGTAAAAGACCTGACAAAATAGACCGCACTGTTACAGTGGAATGGAAAAAAATCTTACTTATAAAAAAAATTAAGTGCATATGTATCCACTCCTTTAGCCATCAAACCCCTTAAATAAGGTCTAGTTCAACCAAATAACTTCAGAAGTCACATTTAGACCCCCTGTGTGCAGTCAAAGTGTCACATCATCTGTCACATAATGTGAGTGTGTGTATATATATATATACACACACAAGTGCCTTGCAAAAGTATTCACCCCCTTGACTTTTTTCGTATTTTGTTACATTACAGCCTTTAGTTTAATGTTTTGTTAATCTGAATTGTATGTGATGGATCAGAACACAATAGTCTAAGATGGTGAAATGAGAAAAATATATAAATAAAACTATTGTTCAGAAATAGAAAACAAAAAATTGGCATGTGCGTATGTATTCACCCCCTTTGTTAGGAAGCCCATAAAAAGCTCTGGTGCAACCAATTACCTTCAGAAGTCACATAATTAGTGAAATGATGTCCACCTTTGTGCAATCTAAGTGTCACATGATCTGTTATTACATATACACACCTTTTTTAAAAGGCCCCAGAGGCTGCAATACCTAAGCAAGAGGCATCACTAACCAAACACTGCCATGAAGACCAAGGAACTCTCCAAACAAGTAAGGGACAATGTTGTTGAGAAGTATAGGTCAGGGTTAGGTTATAAAAAAAATATCCAAATCTTTGATGATCCCCAGGAGCACCATCAAATCTATCATAATCAAATGGAAAGAACATGGCACAACAGCAAACCTGTGAAGAGACGGCCGCCCACCAAAACTCACAGACTGGGCAAGGAGGGCATTAATCAGAGAGGCAGCACAGAGACCTATGGTAACCCTGGAGGAGCTGCAGAGTTCCACAGCAGAGACTGGAGTATCTGTACATAGGATGACAATAAGCCGTACGCTCCATAGAGTTGGGCTTTATGGCAGAGTGGTCAGAAAAAAACCCTTACTTTCAGGGAAAAAAAAAAAGGCACATTGTGAGTTTGCGAAAAAGGCATGTGGGAGACTCCCAAAATGTATGGAGGAAGGTGCTCTGGTCTGAGGAGACTAAAATTGAACTTTTCAGCCATCAAAGAAAACGCTATGTCTAAAGCAAACCCAACACATTACATCACCCAAAGAACACCATCCCCACAGTGAAACATGGTGGTGGCAGAATCATGCTGTGGGGATGTTTTTCAACAGCCGAGACTGGGAAACTGGTCCGAGTTGAGGGAAAGTTGGATGGGGCTAAATACAGGGATATTCTTGAGCCAAACCTGTACCACTCTGTGCGTGATTTGAGGCTAGGACGGAGGTTCACCTTTCAGCAGGACAATGACCCCCAAACACACTGCTAAAGCAACACTTAACTGGTTTAAGGGGAAACATGTAAATGTGTTGGAATGGCCTAGTCAAAGCCCAGATCTCAATCCAATAGAAAATCTGTGGTCAGACTTAAAGAAAGATTGCTGTTCACAAGCACAAATCATCCAACTTGAAGGAGATGGAGCAGTTTTGCAAGGAGGAAGGGGCAAAAATCTCAGTGGTAAGATGTGGCAAGCTCATAGAGACTTATCCATAGCGACTTGGAGCTGTGATTGCTGCAAAAGGTAGCTCTACAAAGTATTGACTTTAGGGGGGTGAATAGTTATGCACATTGACCTGTTATTTTGTCCTATTTGTTGTTTGCTTTACAATAAAAAATAATAATAAATCTTAAAAATTTTGGGCATGTTCTGTAAATTAAATTATGCAAATCCTCAAACAATCCATGTTAATTCCAGGTTGTGAGGCACCAAAATACGAAAAAAGTCAAGGGGGGTGAAAACTTTTGCAAGGCACTGTATATATGTATGTGTGTATATATATATATATATATATATACAGGGAGTGCAGAATTATTAGGCAAATGAGTATTTTGACCACATCATCCTCTTTATGCATGTTGTCTTACTCCAAGCTGTATAGGCTCGAAAGCCTACTACCAATTAAGCATATTAGGTGATGTGCATCTCTGTAATGAGAAGGGGTGTGGTCTAATGACATCAACACCCTATATTAGGTGTGCATAATTATTAGGCAACTTCCTTTCCTTTGGCAAAATGGGTCAAAAGAAGGACTTGACAGGCTCAGAAAAGTCAAAAATAGTGAGATATCTTGCAGAGGGATGCAGCACTCTTAAAATTGCAAAGCTTCTGAAGCGTGATCATCGAACAATCAAGCGTTTCATTCAAAATAGTCAACAGGGTCGCAAGAAGCGTGTGAAAAACCAAGGCGCAAAATAACTGCCCATGAACTGAGAAAAGTCAAGCGTGCAGCTGCCAAGATGCCACTTGCCACCAGTTTGGCCATATTTCAGAACTGCAACATCACTGGAGTGCCCAAAAGCACAAGGTGTGCAATACTCAGAGACATGGCCAAGGTAAGAAAAGCTGAAAGACGACCACCACTGAACAAGACACACAAGCTGAAACGTCAAGACTGGGCCAAGAAATATCTCAAGACTGATTTTTCTAAGGTTTTATGGACTGATGAAATGAGAGTGAGTCTTGATGGGCCAGATGGATGGGCCCGTGGCTGGATTGGTAAAGGGCAGAGAGCTCCAGTCCGACTCAGACGCCAGCAAGGTGGAGGTGGAGTACTGGTTTGGGCTGGTATCATCAAAGATGAGCTTGTGGGGCCTTTTCGGGTTGAGGATGGAGTCAAGCTCAACTCCCAGTCCTACTGCCAGTTTCTGTAAGTGTAACAGTACAGCCTGGATCGCAGCAGCTCCCTGTGACTCCGCCCACTTACCTCCGGGCCTTAAATAGAAGACAGGTGCTAAGCAGGGTGTTCCACTAATGGAGTGCGCACCCTGCTAGCTCCATTGCATCTGAGGACTCTGTCCACATATCCAGACCTGGATCCCTAACAACATTGTGAAGGACTGCCTACCTTCTTGCCACTGGCTTCCCCACTGCTGGCTTCCTAGCCAGGATCAACTAACCGCAAGTATATGCCTGTTACCTGCTCTGATTAAGGTCCTGGAACTCAGAGTGGGGTGGTTCCTGCTGGTGTGAGGCGATATTCCCAAACCAACACTGCACTCAGGACATGCTATACAAACTCTGAACCTACTGCATATTATATACTAAACTGAGGACATGCTATACTAACTCTGAACCTGCTGCATATTATATACTAAACTGAGGACATGCTATACTAACTCTGTGTCATGGTCTTACCTTCTTGCTGTTCTCCTTCGTTTGACATGTGCTGGCGGCCATCTTGGTTTCTGGGTTTCTTGTAGCCTCCCACCCTGCGGCTCCTCCTTCCCACTGGGAGGAGCTGGATGCCCAGCTCATATATATAGGAGGTCTGTGGCTTCAGTTCCTTGCTTGGTCCTCCTGTGTTCACATGCTTCTAGACTGCTGCTGCTTCTGGTTCCTGATCCTGGTTTCGTCCGACTACCCTGCTGGTTCCTGATCCTGGTTTCGTCTGACTACCCTTCTGGTTCCTGACCTCTGGCTTCGCAAAGACTCTGCTTCGGTTTCGCCATCCGTTTGGACTTTTGCTTTACAGCTTTATTTTCAATAAAGCCTTCTTATTTTCACTTATCCCTTGTTGTACGTCTGGTTCATGGTTCCGTGACATTAGGACCAAGCCATGAATTCTGACGGTACAGGGCCATCCTCGCTACCCACGCTGGTTGCCAGACTTGATCAGCAGGATCACCTGTTGGGTCGGTTCGCTGTGGCGTTGCAAACCCTGTTTGAACGCACGGCTCATTTCGCTCCCGTTGCCGATGGGTCGGTTGTCGCTCCTGGGCCCGCTCCTACTGCCGCTCCGGTTGTTGCGCCAGAGTCTACCCCGACACCTGTTGTTGCACCTGCGGTGTTTCGGGGTATGACCGGTTCTGCCCCTCTTCCACAGCGCTTTGGGGGAGAGCCAACTCAGTGCCGAGGTTTCCTTAACCAGGTGGGCATTTATTTCGAGTTGCTGCCACATGCCTTTCCCACTGAGAGATCAAAGGTGGGCTTCTTGATCTCGCTGCTCTCGGACAAGGCCTTGGCCTGGGCCAGCCCTTTATGGGAGAACAACAATCCGGTGGTTGCCGAGTTTTCCGGTTTTGTTGCTTCTCTTCGGAAGGTATTCGATGTGCCGGCTCGTGCTGCCTCTGCTGCGAAGCTCCTTATGTCCATCAGACAGGGTTCACGATCCGTAGCTGAATACGCCATTGAGTTTCGTACCCTGGCAGCAGAGGTGGGCTGGAATAATGAGGCTCTGGTCGCTGCTTTCTCTCATGGTCTCTCGGATGCCTTGAAGGATGAGGTTGCAGCTAAGGACCTACCAGTGGAGCTCGAGTCTCTTATTTCTTTCCTGATTTTGATTGACACCAGACTCAGGGAGAGACCTTCCTTTAAGGAGAGCCTGCGGAAGTTTTCTAACAGATTGGCGCCTACGTTTGCTGTCCCACCCGTGCCTCCCTCTCCTCCCACGCCTCCTGGGGATGACTTGTCTGGGGGTAAACCCATGCAGCTGGGGTTTGCTCGCCTGTCCGAGGGGGAGAGGGTACTCCGGAGACGCGAGGGCCGATGCATGTACTGTGGTCTCGGTGGGCATTTTCGGTTGGCATGTCCGAACCGTCCGGGAAACGCTCGCACCTGAGATCCTGTCGGGGGCAGATCTTGGGTGGAGTCTCCTCGTCCCCGGTTTCCCGTGTTGACAAACCACTGATCACTGTTGTCCTCTCCTGGGTCGGGGGCTCGGTGACGACCCAGGCGTTGGTGGACTCTGGTGCTGGTGGTTTGTTCATTGATAATGTGTTCGCTGCCGCCAATTCCATTCCTCTGCAGGCTCGAGGTTCCCCACTGGCGCTTGAGGCGATAGACGGCAGACCCCTTCTGCCGCCACACGTGACTCATGAGACCCTTCCAGTGGGGATAGCCATTGGTGCCGTTCACAGAGAGTCGGTCTGCCTCCAGGTTATTTCGTCTCCACACTACTCGGTGGTCTTGGGGTACCCCTGGCTCCGGAAGCATAATCCGACTTTCGATTGGAGATCGGCCGAGATCCTCTCGTGGTCACCGCAGTGTGGGGCTAGTTGCATCCATGGGTCTGTCAAGTTGCTGTGTACTTCCTCGGACTCTCTGTTGCCTCCTGAATACGAGGAGTACCGGGATGTATTCGATAAGGTGCGCGCGGTTGCCCTACCTCCGCACCGCCCATACGATTGTGCCATAGAGTTACAATCTGGTGCCGTTCCTCCTCGTGGCAAAGTCTATCCACTGTCGGTAGCGGAGAATGAGGCCATGGAGGAGTACGTGAGGGAGGCGCTTTCACGCGGACACATTCGCAAATCCTCGTCCCCGGCAGGGGCTGGATTTTTCTTTGTGAAAAAGAAGGGCGGTGAGTTGAGGCCTTGCATCGATTACAGGGGTCTCAATCGCATCACGATCAAGAACGCTTACCCGATACCCTTGATTTCCGAGCTGTTCGATCGCCTTAAAGGGGCCACGGTCTTTACCAAACTCGACCTGAGGGCGGCATATAACCTGGTAAGGATCAAGGCGGGCGATGAGTGGAAGACCGCGTTTAACACCAGGACCGGTCATTATGAATCCTTGGTTATGCCCTTTGGGTTGTGCAATGCGCCCGCAGTCTTTCAGGAATTCATCAACGATGTTTTCTGTGACCTGTTGCAGCAGTGTGTGGTGGTCTATTTGGATGACATCTTGGTATATTCTGAATCCATGGAGGCCCACATTCTGGATGTCAGACGAGTGTTGCAACGGTTACGAGAGAACAAGCTGTTCGGTAAGCTTGAGAAATGCGAATTTCACCATTCCCAGGTAACCTTCTTAGGTTACATCATTTCCGCTGAGGGGTTCTCCATGGATCCTGAGAAGGTTTCGGCTGTCTTACAGTGGCCCCAGCCCAGTGGTCTTCGTTCCCTGCAGCGCTTTTTGGGCTTCGCCAATTATTATCGGAAGTTCATCAGGGACTTTTCCATGCTAGCCAAGCCTCTCACGGATCTGACCAGGAAGGGCAGTAATTCCCAGGTCTGGCCGCTCGAGGCCATCCGAGCTTTTGAGGCTCTAAAGTCCGCCTTTGTGTCGGCTCCGATTCTGTCGCATCCCAACCCTGGGTTGCCCTTTGTCCTCGAGGTGGACGCGTCTGAGACGGGATTAGGCGCCCTTCTGTCTCAGCGTAGAACACCAGAGGGTCCTCTGCTTCCTTGTGGGTTTTACTCCCGGAAACTGTCTTCCGCGGAGTGCAACTATCAGATTGGTGACAGGGAGTTATTGGCCATCGTGCAGGCCCTTAAAGAATGGAGGCACTTGCTCGAGGGTTCGGTGGTTCCGGTCCTCATCCTGACGGACCACAAGAATCTGACCTACCTTTCTGAGGCCAAGAGATTGACACCACGTCAGGCCAGATGGGCTCTGTTCTTGTCACGTTTTAATTACGTGGTCTCCTACCTACCCGGTTCCAAGAACATCAGGGTGGATGCCTTATCACGGCAGTACTCCGAGCTGTCCAGGGAGGAGTCGATTCCGACTTCGGTCATACCTCCGAATCAGATCTTGGCCGCCATTCGCACCAGCCTGACCTCTCCCCTGGGTGAGCAGATTTTGGCGGCTCAATCTGGTGCTCCCTCTGGGAGACCCAACGGCAGATGTTTTGTGCCTGAGGAGTTGCGCACTCGGTTGTTGCGAACCTACCATAACTCCAAGACCGCGGGGCATCCTGGAAAGAATCAGCTGTCCTGGGCTGTTTCACGTCTGTTCTGGTGGCCTTCCCTACGTTCCGACATCGCCGCATATGTAGCGGCATGCTCCGTTTGTGCCCAGAGTAAGTCCCCTCGGCACCTTCCGTTGGGCCTTCTGCAACCCATAGCCACCGGGGAGCGCCCATGGTCACACCTGGGGATGGATTTCATTGTGGACCTCCCTGCATCCCGAGGCCATACGGTCATTCTCATGATTGTGGATCGGTTTTCCAAAATGTGCCACTGTGTTCCTCTCAAGAAGTTACCCTCTGCACAAGAGTTGGCCACGATTTTTGCCAGGGAGGTCTTCCGGTTGCACGGTTTGCCCAAGGAGATTGTGTCGGATCGGGGGAGTCAGTTTGTGTCCAGGTTCTGGCGCGCCTTTTGCTCCCAGTTGGGGATTCATCTCTCCTTCTCCTCGGCCTACCACCCTCAGTCCAATGGGGCCGCAGAACGATCCAATCAGGCCTTGGAGCAATTCCTTCGTTGCTATGTCTCCGATCACCAAGACAATTGGGTTGACCTCCTGCCTTGGGCTGAGTTTGCCAGGAACACGGCGGTGAACTCTTCCTCTGGGACGTCTCCCTTCATGGCCAATTATGGGTTCCAACCTGCCGTGTTACCGGAGGTATTCTCTCCCCAGGATATTCCGGCTGTGGAGGATCACCTTTCCGTCCTACGTGCTTCTTGGGTACTGATCCAGAAGTCCCTTGAGGTCTCTGCGCAGCGCCAGAGACTCCAGGCTGATCGCAGACGAGCGCCTGCTCCTTCCTACCAGGTCGGAGACCGTGTATGGTTGTCCACCCGCAACCTCAACCTTCGAGTGCCCACTCCCAAGCTGGCGCCTCGCTTTGTTGGTCCCTTCCGAGTGCTTCGCAGGGTAAACCCGGTAGCCTATGCCCTTGCGCTTCCTCCTGGCATGCGGATCTCCAACGTGTTTCATGTCTCCCTGTTGAAGCCACTGGTGTGTAATCGTTTCACTTCCTCGGTTCCTCGGCCTCGTCCGGTCCAAGTGGGTAATCGTGAGGAGTATGAGGTGAGCAATATCCTGGACTCACGCCTGGTCCGCGGTCGGGTGCAGTTTTTGGTCCATTGGCGTGGTTATGGTCCAGAGGAGCGTTCCTGGGTTCCCTCCGCAGATGTCCATGCTCCTGCCTTGCTCCGAGCCTTCCACGCACGCTTCCCTCAGAAACCGTTCTTTACTCCGCGGAGGAGGGGCCCTTGAGGGGAAGGTACTGTCATGGTCTTACCTTCTTGCTGTTCTCCTTCGTTTGACATGTGCTGGCGGCCATCTTGGTTTCTGGGTTTCTTGTAGCCTCCCACCCTGCGGCTCCTCCTTCCCACTGGGAGGAGCTGGATGCCCAGCTCATATATATAGGAGGTCTGTGGCTTCAGTTCCTTGCTTGGTCCTCCTGTGTTCACATGCTTCTAGACTGCTGCTGCTTCTGGTTCCTGATCCTGGTTTCGTCCGACTACCCTGCTGGTTCCTGATCCTGGTTTCGTCCGACTACCCTGCTGGTTCCTGATCCTGGCTTCGTCTGACTACCCTGCTGGTTCCTGATCCTGGCTTCGTCTGACTACCCTTCTGGTTCCTGACCTCTGGCTTCGCAAAGACTCTGCTTCGGTTTCGCCATCCGTTTGGACTTTTGCTTTACAGCTTTATTTTCAATAAAGCCTTCTTATTTTCACTTATCCCTTGTTGTACGTCTGGTTCATGGTTCCGTGACACTCTGAACCTGCTGCATATTATATACTAAACTGAGGACATGCTATACTAACTCTGAACCTACTGCATATTATATACTAAACTGAGGACATGCTATACTAACTCTGAACCTGCTGCATATTATATACTAAACTGAGGACATGCTATACTAACTCTGAACCTGCTGCATATTATATACTAAACTGAGGACATGCTATACTAACTCTGAACCTACTGCATATTATATACTAAAACTGAGGACAAGCTATACTAACTCTGAACCTACTGCATATTATATACTAAAACTGAGGACATGCTATATACTAACCCTGAACCTATGGCATACTATAGACTAAACTGAGGGCATACTATATACTAACTCTGAACTGTGCACAAGCTTATACTAACTTGTGACTCCTGTAATACTGGGGGACCTTCCTTTCCAGCAGTAACTAATTAGATGGATAGCGGTAAATGATTTTGTTACCCCAAACTCTCCGCCCAAAACTGAGAGAGACGCCTGGGGTACATACTGAGTAACCGCGAATCCCACAGCCAAAAACAAGGGCGGTGGGATAATAGTGGATGTCCATTGCTTCCGCAGTTGAGATCCTAACTGATCAACTAGGTGCGTTACATATTAGTGGAACCTACATGGATCCAGCGGAGGTTGCAGGTCACCTCGTCACCCTCACTAAGAGGGTGGAGACCCTCAATGTGACTGTACAACATCTCCAGCTAGAAAACCAGGCACTACGGCAACTTGTCACTCAGGGGCCAGGACACCCCCGTGATGGACCAGAACCCAAGGTCAGCCCACCTGAGATATTCTCGGGTGACCGAAGGCAGTTCAGGGATTTCCTGAACGCGTGCAAACTAATGTTTGAGCTGCAGCCCCGGACTTACCCAACTGACAGAACAAAAGTACTTACCATGATCTCTTACCTCAGGGGGGAGCCCAGAGCATGGGCCAATACTTATTTAGAAAAGGAAGACCCAGTCTTGGATTCCTTCCCTCTGTTCCTTGAAAAAATGGCCCTTCTCTACGAGGACCATAGTAAACAGCTGACCGCTGAGACCGCTATACGCAGCCTTAAACAAGGGAGACGACCTGTAGAGGACTTTATTGCGGAATACACTCGCTGGGCCCAGGAGACTGAATGGAATGACCTCACTCTTAGGAATCAGTTCCGCCTAGGTCTTTCCGAGGCCCTGAAGGACGAATTAGCCCGAGGAGAATTACCACTTACACTTAATGCCTTGATGCAGAAGGCCACCACCATTGACAGACGGCTGAGGGAACGCAGAGCCGAGAGAGTCTCAGGCTTCACACCCAACCCAAGACCGTCCAGCCAGGGTCCTGCTGTAGAGATGATGGAGATTGGGGCGATCCGAGGACCTCTGACCGAGAGAGAGAAAGCCAGGAGACGTAACCTCAACCTCTGTTTATACTGTGCGTCTGCTGACCATACCGTTGAGGGATGCCCCGCGATACGTAAGAAGTGCGAAGGTAAGAGCGGCACGTTTTGTACCTTAGGCAGTACAAAAAATAGTACTGGTGGTTACATATACACGTCTCTCACCTTACAGTGGGACCAAAACCGGATTATCGTTGAAGCCATGGTGGACACGGGAGCTTCGGGGAATTTTATCGACATGCATCTGGTTGAGCGAAATAAAATTCCCCACATGAGAAAAAACTTTCCGATATCCGTGAGTTTCATTGACGGTACTACTTCTAGTCCTATCCACAGTCAGACTCAACCCCTCATGGTGACATGTGAAAATAACCACACAGAATTCTTATCCCTTGATATCATACACTCTCCATTGTTTCCCGTGATTCTTGGGTTGCCATGGTTGCAAATACACCAGCCAACCCTCCTATGGAAACAGGGGAGAGTTCAGTTTACGTCACCTTATTGTATGGAGACCTGCTTTCCTCTCAAATCTCTCATGCACGTGGGAGTGAACCAGGTTCCCAGCCAATACGCAGACTTTGCTGAGGTATTCAGCGCAAAGAAGGCGGAATCTCTTCCGCCCCATAGATCTTACGATTGCCCCATAGACTTGCTGCCGGGTAGTGAGATACCCACGAGTTGAATTTATCCATTGGCACAACCAGAACTTGTTCACCTCAAACAGTACCTAGAAGAGAATTTACGAAAAGGTTTTATTCAGCCTTCAACCTCCCCGGCAGCAGCAGGGATGTTCTTCGTGAGAAACAAAGACTCAAGCCTAAGGCCCATCATAGATTACAGAGCCTTGAACAAAGTAACAATCAAAAATCGGTACCCCTTGCCGCTAATATCCGAACTCATAGAAAGATTACAAACAGCAACAATCTACACCAAGCTGGATTTGAGAGGCGCATACAACTTAATTAGGATCAGAAAAGGTGATGAATGGAAGACAGCCTTCCGCACTCGGTATGGACTCTTCGAGTATACAGTGATGCCCTTTGGGTTGTGCAACGCCCCTGCCACATTCCAAAATTTTCTTAACGACATCTTTAGGGATCTACTGGACGTATGTGTAATCATCTATCTTGATGATATACTAGTGTATTCCGATAACTTACACGATCACAGGAAACATGTCCGTTGGGTTCTTGCACGGTTAAGTGTTCATCGCTTATACGTCAAACAGGAAAAATGTGTGTTCGAGACTACTTCTCTTCCCTTCCTCGGATACATAATTTCACCCAAGGGTATCCAGATGGATCACTCAAAAATCACTTGCATCCAAAATTGGCCGATCCCGGATTCCAGGAAAGCTCTTCAACGGTTCCTGGGGTTCTCAAACTTCTATAGGAAATTTATTAAAGATTTCTCCGCTACCACTAAACCACTAACCCGCTTAACTAGTGTCAACACGAAGTTCGTTTGGTCCAAGGACGCCCAATCAGCGTTTGAGTTATTAAAGAACAGGTTCACTACGGCACCGATACTGACTCTCCCAAATCCGAACCATCACTACGTGCTGGAAGTAGACGCATCCCAGGCAGCCATAGGAGCCGTTCTGTCCCAGCGAAGCTCTTTTTCAACTCCGTTACATCCTATCGGGTTCTACTCCCGGACGCTAAATACCGCCGAATTCAATTACCCCATAGGCGAAAAGGAACTCCTCGCCATAAAATGCTCCCTGGAAAATTGGAGGCATTTACTTGAAGGATCAATACACCCCATCACAATTTATACGGATCACCGTAATCTACAATACCTGAAAACCAATAAAACACTATCAGGCCGCCAAGTACGGTGGAGTTTTTTTTTTGACAGGTTTAACTTCCAAATTACATACCGACCAGGCTCAAAAAATGGGAAGGCCGACGCCTTGTCACGACTGGCTGAAATTCGCACTTCAGACACGGCCCCCACATGGATCATTCCACCGAAGAAACTCGTCCTTGCCACCATAACGTTGGAAACCCAGCTCAAGGATGCTCTAATTAATGACCATGCTAATACCCCCCCCTGGTTTTTCGCAGAACCAACAGGGTCTCCTTTACAAGGACAGCCAACTGTATATACCACCCTCCCTCACCAATCAGGTGATCAAACTTTGCCATGATTTACCCCTCGCGGGACATCCCGGCATTGCTAAAACCACAACCCTGATACGCAGGAACTTCTGGTGGCCAAAGATGACCAAACAAATTGAGGAATACGTTTCCACGTGCGTGACCTGTGCCTCATGTAAAACTGACAGGAACCGACCTTATGGTCTCCTAATGAGTCTTCCCATCGCCAACAGACCCTGGGAATGGGTCTCGATGGATTTCATAGTTGAACTTCCCCTTTCCAGAGGAAACAACACCATCATGGTGGTAGTGGATTTGCTGACTAAGATGGCACACTTCGTACCCCTCAAGAAGTTACCCTCCTCCAAGGAAACGGCCGTGGTATTCCTGTCTAATATTATTAAGTTACATGGAATTCCTAGCCAGGTCATATCAGACAGGGGTTCGCAATTCGTATCCAAATTCTGGAGAGCACTTTGTTCCAGACTTCAAATCGACCACAGAATGTCTACAGCCTATCACCCCCAAACTAAAGGGCAGACTGAAAGGGTGAATCAGTGTCTGGAACAGTTTCTCAGATGTCACTGCTCATTTCTCCAGGATGACTGGGAGGGCCTACTTCCTCTCGCTGAATTCGCCTATAATAATTCTACGAATTCCTCCACATTACATACTCCATTCTTTGCTAATTACGGATTTCACCCTAGGTCTCTTCCTCAAACCAGCCTTCCCACAAACGTTCCAGCCACAGACGATTATCTGACCACTTTGCAAACTACCCTTAAGACGCTAAAAGACAACCTTCAACGGGCAAAGGAAAGACAGAAGTTTTACTACGACCGTCGTAGGAGAGAAAATCCTCCCTACCAGGTCGGAGACTCGGTTTGGTTATCAACAAGAAACCTTCGGTTGGGGGTACCTTCCAAGAAATTGGGAAGACAATTCCTGGGTCCTTTTCTGATAGATAGGATTATTAACCCCAACACGGTGAGACTCACCCTTCCTCCTCGATTACAGGTACATCCCACATTCCACGTGTCACTACTGAAGCCGTTTAGACCTAGGCCGTTCCCATCAAATGATCCTCGACCCTTGCCGCCGATAGAGGTCCAAGGAGAAGAAGAATTTGAAGTTGAGCAGCTCATTGATTCCAGAAGAAGACGGGGGAAGATCCAGTATCTCGTTAGATGGAAGGGGTATGGTCCCCAGGATGACTCTTGGGAAGATGTGCAAAACGTTCATGCTCCCAGACTCCAAAGATTGTTCCATAGAAGATTTCCCAACCGACCCTCTCCTAGTGGGGTACCCCGGAGGGGTGCCTTAAGGTGGGGTACTGTAACAGTACAGCCTGGATCGCAGCAGCTCCCTGTGACTCCGCCCACTTACCTCCGGGCCTTAAATAGAAGACAGGTGCTAAGCAGGGTGTTCCACTAATGGAGTGCGCACCCTGCTAGCTCCATTGCATCTGAGGACTCTGTCCACATATCCAGACCTGGATCCCTAACAACATTGTGAAGGACTGCCTACCTTCTTGCCACTGGCTTCCCCACTGCTGGCTTCCTAGCCAGGATCAACTAACCGCAAGTATATGCCTGTTACCTGCTCTGATTAAGGTCCTGGAACTCAGAGTGGGGTGGTTCCTGCTGGTGTGAGGCGATATTCCCAAACCAACACTGCACTCAGGACATGCTATACAAACTCTGAACCTACTGCATATTATATACTAAACTGAGGACATGCTATACTAACTCTGAACCTGCTGCATATTATATACTAAACTGAGGACATGCTATACTAACTCTGAACCTGCTGCATATTATATACTAAACTGAGGACATGCTATACTAACTCTGAACCTACTGCATATTATATACTAAACTGAGGACATGCTATACTAACTCTGAACCTGCTGCATATTATATACTAAACTGAGGACATGCTATACTAACTCTGAACCTGCTGCATATTATATACTAAACTGAGGACATGCTATACTAACTCTGAACCTGCTGCATATTATATACTAAACTGAGGACATGCTATACTAACTCTGAACCTACTGCATATTATATACTAAAACTGAGGACAAGCTATACTAACTCTGAACCTACTGCATATTATATACTAAAACTGAGGACATGCTATATACTAACCCTGAACCTATGGCATACTATAGACTAAACTGAGGGCATACTATATACTAACTCTGAACTGTGCACAAGCTTATACTAACTTGTGACTCCTGTAATACTGGGGGACCTTCCTTTCCAGCAGTAACTAATTAGATGGATAGCGGTAAATGATTTTGTTACCCCAAACTCTCCGCCCAAGATTGAGAGAGACATACTAAGTAACCGCGAATCCCACAGCCAAAAACAAGGGCGGTGGGATAATAGTGTATGTCCATTGCTTCCGCAGTTGAGATCCTAACTGATCAACTAGGTGCGTTACAGGAAGACACCTTCTTCAAGCAGTGGTACAGGAAGAAGTCTGCATCCTTCAAGAAAAACATGATTTTCATGCAGGACAATGCTCCATCACACGCGTCCAAGTACTCCACAGCGTGGCTGGCAAGAAAGGGTATAAAAGAAGAAAATCTAATGACATGGCCTCCTTGTTCACCTGATCTGAACCCCATTGAGAACCTGTGGTCCATCATCAAATGTGAGATTTACAAGGAGGGAAAACAGTACACCTCTCTGAACAGTGTCTGGGAGGCTGTGGTTGCTGCTGCACGCAATGTTGATGGTGAACAGATCAAAACACTGACAGAATCCATGGATGGCAGGCTTTTGAGTGTCCTTGCAAAGAAAGGTGGCTATATTGGTCACTGATTTGTTTTTGTTTTGTTTTTGAATGTCAGAAATGTATATTTGTGAATGTTGAGATGTTATATTGGTTTCACTGGTAAAAATAAATAATTGAAATGGGTATATATTTGTTTTTTGTTAAGTTGCCTAATAATTATGCACAGTAATAGTCACCTGCACACACAGATATCCCCCTAAAATAGCTAAAACTAAAAACAAACTAAAAACTACTTCCAAAAATATTCAGCTTTAATATTAATGAGTTTTTTGGGTTCATTGAGAACATGGTTGTTGTTCAATAATAAAATTAATCCTCAAAAATACAACTTGCCTAATAATTCTGCACTCCCTGTATATGTGTATAGAGGCAATAACAAGTTCTTTGGATCAAACAGTTCAGTGTTTTAACACACTTTAGGCAAGTGACAAAATAAGCAGTCATATTCAAACAAAAAGTCACCTTGCGGTGTTGGTGGTAATTCACACCATGCAGCAATTCTGCCTCAAAGAGTCCTTACTGATAGCAGAACCAACCTGTTTTCACGCCAAACAGGTAGCAAGCCTTCATCCAGACACAAGGCTCCCAGATCCCAATATCTTCTGAGCCCAGCTGCCTATTTAAGGACAGCCAGGTGCTGCCAAAACCCGGACCGGCATTTAAAATCTGGTCAGGTATTTAACCTCGAGGTATAAGATTTATTAATGGGCACTCATATATTGGGAATCACATTTGATATTTGGAGCTGAATATATCATTAAAAAAATATATATATATTTATAAACAATGAATATAAAAACAATATAAAAAAAATATGTAACATATATATACAGGTTAGTCGTATATTCTCTAGCTGTTGGATAAATGCCAATTAATATACAGTAGACTAATGCGCTGCTCTTGAGTTTACTGGTATACCCTAGGGTTGGGCGACCCCAGATGGTGAATTGCTCTGATCGTAATTAGAGATGTCGCGAACATAACATTTTCCGTTCGCGAATGGCGAACGAAAATTTCCGCAAATGTTCTCGAACGGGCGAACCGCCATAGACTTCAATAGGCAGGTGAATTTTAAAACCCACAGGGACTCTTTCTGGCCACAATAGTGATGGAAAAGTTGTTTCAAGGGGACTAACACCTGGACTGTGGCATGCCGGAGGGGGATCCATGGCAAAACTCCCATGGAAAATTACGTAGTTGACACAGAGTCGGGTTTTAATCCATAAAGGGCATAAATCACCTAACATTCCTAAATTGTTTGGAATAACGTGCTTTAAAACATCCAGTGTGTGTATACAATCAGGTATGATGTTGTATCGATCAGGTAGTGTAAGGGTTACGCCCGCTTCACAGTGACAGACCAAACTCCCCGTTTAACGCCCCGCAAACAACCGCAAACAGTCCATTTGCACAAGGTTGGATACCAAGCTAGCCATGTCCTAATCCTTGTCCTCACTGACGTCATTGAAGGTCTCTTCCTCCACCCAGCCACGTACACCAACAAGGGTCCCCGAAAGGTGACAACAAGCCCCCTGGGACGCCTGCTGTGGTTGGTCTTCCACCTCCTCAAAGCCACCTTCCTCCTCTGACTCCTCTTCTTCAGACTCCTCTCTCTGCGTTGCCGCAGGTCCAGCAATCGACGACGACAAGGCTGTTTCTGGTGGTGATGGTGACCACAACTCTTCCTCTTCATGCTCATATACGGCCTGATCCAGCACTCCTCTCAGGGCACGCTCCAGAAAAAACGCATATGGGATGAGGTCGATGATGTTGCCTTGGGTTTGACTGACCAGGTTTCTCACCTCCGCAAAAGGACGCATGAGCCTACAGCCATTGTGCATGAGCGTTCAGTAACGCGGCAAAAAAATACCCAGCTCCGCAGAGGCTGTCCTCTTTTTTTTTTTTTTTTTATAAAAAAAATCTGTTTTTACCAGTTTAATCTCTGTTTTGTCCCCTATCAGGGGCCGGTGTGGTGTATGGAATAGATTTTAGGAACCGGGAGATGGAAAAAGATGCTTGGTCGGTCCTCTTACTTCCAATTTGGGGCACTGCGCATGCGCCGTGCAATGTACTGTGCTACCCGATATGAGTGGTATGTTAAGTAGTACTATTCCTATCAGTTTAATCCCTGTTACGTCCCCTATCAGGGGACGTGTATGGAATAGAGTTTAGACAACCGCAAAGAGTTGTCAATAGTTGACACACTCATGACATAAAGTTTATTCCTCTATGCGTCAATCTTGGTGTAGTGATGACTGTGCTCGTGCGCACGTTTGGGAGATTGCAGGTGATGGCAGTTTTTCAAAGCCTATGGTCGTGCTGAGGTAGTTCAGTGACAGTTAAGTGACCCAGAAAACAATGATTCTGCAGTGTGGGCCCATTGTTGGCCTAGTAGGCTTTAATGATCACCTTAGATGATCACAAAGAAAATTAATGTTTTTTCTATGCAAAACTATCCAGCCGATCGCTTTTGGTCTGTTCACAATGAAGCAACGACCTTATCATCTGGGGTGTGCCAACATTGCCAACACACTCATAGAGGTGATCGCTTCATTGTGATACGCAAGCTCCTTCACCACAACAAGGTAACGATCACGAAGGGGAATTGACACATGTATGTGCCTTTTTTTTTGTTTTGTTTTTGCAGCCACAGTGCAGCACCAGAGGCCAGGAAAATTAGGCATGTACACATGCCTGAAAAATTAGGTATTGATGTTTTCCAGGCAGAAAGTGCACTAAAACATTGCGGCTTGAACCCTAGTTGGTGGCGGAGAAGTCACGCAAGTCATCCGGCATGCAGAGATTAAATATAGCAGCGTGTGGACCATTTTTAGCCCAAGGCATCTAATCAGACCTTTTTTAGTCAAATGCATCCCCCACTGTCAGTCCCTTCGGGATCCATGCCTCATTCATCTTAATAAAGGTGAGGTAATCTAGACTTTTTTGACCTAGGCGACTTCTCTTCTCCGTGACAATACCTCCTGCTGCGCTGAAGGTCCTTTCTGACAGGACACTTGAAGCGGGGCAGGCCAGAAGTTCTATCACAAATTGGGATTGCTCAGGCCACAGGTCAAGCCTGCACACCCAGTAGTCAAGGGGTTCATCGCTCCTCAGAGTGTCGATATCTGCAGTTAAGGGGAGGTAGTCTGCTACCTGTCGGTCGAGTCGTTCTCTGAGGGTGGACCCCGAAGGGCTGTGGCGATGCGTAGGACTTAAAAAGCTCTGCATGGCCTCCATCAACAACACATCTGTAAAGCGTCCTGTCCTTGCTGGCGTGGTTGTGGTAGGAGGAGGATTACTTTCACCTCTTCTCCTGTTAGATTCCCGTTGTGCTGTGACATCACCCTTATATGCTGTGTAAAGCATACTTTTTAACTTGTTTTGGAACTGCTGCATCCTTTCCGACTTCCGGTAATTCGGTAACATTTCAGCCACTTTCTGCTTATACCGGGGGTCTAGTAGCGTGGCCACCCAGTACAGGTCATTCTCCTTCAGCCTTTTTATACGAGGGTCCCTCAACAGGCATGACAGCATGAAAGACCCCATTTGCACAAGGTTGGATGCTGAGCTACTCATGTCCCGTTCCTCGTACTCACTGATCTCATTGAAGGTCTGTTCTTCCCCCCAGCCACATACAACACCACGGGTACCAGATAGGTGACAACGAGCACCCTTGGATGCCTGCTGTGGTTGGTCTTCCTCCTCCTCAAAGCCATATTCCTCCTCTGACTCCTCTTCCTCAGACTCCTCTTCCAGCGTTGCCACAGGTCCAGCAAGCGATGATGATAAGGCTGTTTCTGGTGGTGATGGTGACCACAACTCTTCCTCTTCCTCTTCACGCTCATCTACGGCCTGATCCAGCACTCTTCGCAGGGCACGCTCCAGGAAGAAAACAATTGGGATGATGTCGCTGATGGTGCCTTCGGTGCGACTGACTAGGTTTGTCACCTCCTCAAAAGGACACATGAGCCTACAAGCATTGCGCATGAGCGCCCAGTAAAGTGGCAAAAAAATACCCAGCTCTGCAGAGGCTGTCCTAGCACCCCGGTCATACAAATACTCGTTGACCGTTTTTTCTTGTTGGAGCAGGCGGTCGAACATTAGGAGTGTTGAATTCCAACGTGTCGGGCTGTCGCAAATTAAGCGCCTCACTGGCATGTTGTTTCGCCGCTGAATATCGGAAAATTGCGCCATGGCCGTGTAGGAACGCCTGAAATGGCCACACACCTTCCTGGCCTGCTTGAGGATGTCCTGTAAGCCTGGGTACTTATGCACAACGCATTGTACGATCAGATTCAACACATGTGCCATGCACGGCACATGTGTCAACTTGCCCAAATTCAATGCCGCCAACAAATTGCTTCTGTTGTCACACACCACTTTGCCGATCTCCAGTTGGTGCTGAGTCAGCCACTGATCCACCTGTGCGTTCAGGGTGGACAGGAGTGCTGGTCCGGTGTGACTCTCTGCTTTCAGGCAAGTCAACCCCAAGATGGCGTGACACAGTCGTATCCGAGATGTGGAATAGCCCCTGGGGAGCTGAGGGGGTGCAGTCGATGTGGAGCAAGACGCAGCAGCAGAAGAGGACTCAGCCGAGGAGGTTAGCGAAGAGGATGGAGTAGAGGAGGTGGCAGCAGGCCTGCCTGCAAGTCGTGGCGGTGTCACCAACTCCTCTGCAGAGCCACGCATTCCATGCTTGGCAGTCATCAGCAGGTTTACCCAATGCGCAGTGTACGTGATATACCTGCCCTGACCGTGCTTTGCAGACCAGGTATCAGTGGTCAGATGGACCCTTGCCCCAACACTGTGTGCCAGACATGCCATGACATGCCCCGGGCAAGGGGGTGACTCTGTGACATTGGCTTCTTACGCTCAAACATTTCCTTGACAGACACCTGACTGTGGGCAGATGAGCAGAAACTGCTGAAGGTGAGAGGCGGAGTGGCGGATGGTTGAGAGGGGGCAAGGAGGACAGCAGTGGTTGAAGTGGCTGAAGATGCTGGACCAGGAGGAGGATGGTGGCTTTGAGTTTGTGTGCTGCTTGTACTCATCATGTGTTGATCTCATAGGCGTTTGTGATGTGAGATCATGTGCCTTCGCAAAGCAGTTGTACCTAGGTGGCTGTTATCAGAGGCAGACACACAAAAAAAATCCCACACTGCTGAGCTTTGCAATGATGGCATTCTGGTGGTGGCAACAGCATGCGTTGATTGGCGTGCTGTCTGGCTGACCCCGGGTGCCGATACATGCTGTCTGACTGTGCCACTAGCTCCTTGCGACGACCTCCCCCTGCTTCCAACTCGTCTCCTCCTCCTCTCTGTCTCCCCATCTGAACTTTCCCCCTGTTCTTCTTCTCTTCGAGCGGGCACCCACGTGACATCCACAGACACATCGTCATCATCAACCGCTTCCCTTGTATCTGACAACTCAGCAAAGGAAGCAGCAGCGGGTACAACATCATCATCATCACACCGTACGTCCATGTGTGTAATGCTGCCTGACTGAGACATATCCCTGTTATCTACATCCTCTGGCAATAATGGTTGCGCATCACTCATTTCTTCTAACTGAAGTGTAAATAACTCCTCTGACAGATCAAGTGAAGCAGCTGTGGTGCTAGTGTTGGTGGTGGCGGCAGGCGGGCGAGTGGTAACTTGAGGGCTGCCCAAAGCTCAGCTGGAGGAGGATGGTGCGTCATGGTGCTAGTTCAGGGTACATGGCCTCTGAACACTGGGCATTATTCTAGGGCAAAAGGAAATCACAGCATTACGACCACAACTGCACCTGCGGGGTGGCCTGCCTCTGCCTGTAATTTTTTTTCTGATTAGTAGTACTATGCGTGCAAGCTACTGTGACACCAGATATGAGTGGTGGGCACTGACAGTAGTGGGCACAGTACACGCTGTGGGTCTGACACACACGCTTGCAGGCAACTGCAATTATATTACAGTGAAAAAATTGTTTTACTGTTTTAAATGCAAGCTACTGTGACACCAGATATGAGTAGTGGGCACAGTACACGCTGTGGGCCTGACACACACTCTGGCAGGCAACTGCAATTATATTACAGTGCAAAAATTGTTTTACTGTTTTAAATGCAAGCTACTGTGACACCAGATATGAGTGGTGGCACTGGGCACTGGCAGTAGTGGGCACAGTACACGCTGTGGGCCTGACACACACGCGGGCAGGCAACTGCAATTATATTACAGTGAAAAAATTGTTTTACTCTTTTAAATGCAAGCTACTGTGACACCAGATATGAGTAGTGGGCACAGTACATGCTGTGGGCATGGCACACACGCTGGCAGGCAACTGCAATTATATTACAGTGAAAAAATTGTTTTACTGTTTTAAATGCAAGCTACTGTGACACCAGATATGAGTAGTGGGCACAGTACACGCTGTGGGCCTGACACACACGCTGGCAGGCAACTGCAATTATATTACAGTGAAAAAATTGTTTTACTGTTTTAAATGCAAGCAACTGTGACACCAGATATGAGTGGTGGCACTGGGCACTGGCAGTAGTGGGCACAGTACACACTGTGGGCCTGACACACACACGCTGGCAGGCAACTGCAATTATATTACAGTGAAAAAATTGTTTTACTGTTTTAACCACCTCAGCCCCCAGTGCTTAAACACCCTGAAAGACCAGGCCACTTTTTACACTTCTGACCTACACTACTTTCACCGTTTATTGCTCGGTCATGCAACTTACCACCCAAATGAATTTTACCTCCTTTTCTTCTCACTAATAGAGCTTTCATTTGGTGGTATTTCATTGCTGCTGACATTTTTACTTTTTTTGTTATTAATCGAAATTTAACGATTTTTTTGCAAAAAAATGACATTTTTCACTTTCAGTTGTAAAATTTTGCAAAAAAAACGACATCCATATATAAATTTTGCTCTAAATTTATTGTTCTACAGGTCTTTGATAAAAAAAAAATGTTTGGGTAAAAAAAAAATGGTTTGGGTAAAAGTTATAGCGTTTACAAACTATGGTACAAAAATGTGAATTTCCGCTTTTTGAAGCAGCTCTGACTTTCTGAGCACCTGTCATGTTTCCTGAGGTTCTACAATGGCCAGACAGTACAAACACCCCACAAATGACCCCATTTCGGAAAGTACACACCCTAAGGTATTCGCTGATGGGCATAGTGAGTTCATAGAACTTTTTATTTTTTGTCACAAGTTAGCGGAAAATGATGATTTTTTTTTTTTTTTCTTACAAAGTCTCATATTCCACTAACTTGTGACAAAAAATAAAAAGTTCTATGAACTCACTATGCCCATCACGAAATACCTTGGGGTCTCTTCTTTCCAAAATGGGGTCACTTGTGGGGTAGTTATACTGCCCTGGCATTCTAGGGGCCCAAATGTGTGGTAAGGAGTTTGAAATCAAATTCTGTAAAAAATGACCTGTGAAATCCGAAAGGTGCTCTTTGGAATATGGGCCCCTTTGCCCATCTAGGCTGCAAAAAAGTGTCACACATCTGGTATCTCCGTACTCAGGAGAAGGTGGGGAATGTGTTTTGAGGTGTCATTTTACATATACCCATGCTGGGTGAGAGAAATATCTTGGCAAAAGACAACTTTTCCCATTTTTTTATACAAAGTTGGCATTTGACCAAGATATTTATCTCACCCAGCATGGGTATATGTAAAAAGACACCCCAAAACACATTCCTCAACTTCTCCTGAATACAGAGATACTGTACCAGATGTGTGACACTTTTTTGCAGCCTAGGTGGGCAAAGGGGCCCATATTCCAAAGAGCACCTTTGGATTTCACAGGTCATTTTTTACTGAATTTGATTTCAAACTCCTTACCACACATTTGGGCCCCTAGAATGCCAGGGCAGTATAACTACCCCACAAGTGACCCCATTTTGGAAAGAAGAGACCCCAAGGTATTCGCTGATGGGCATAGTGAGTTCATGGAAGTTTTTATTTTTTGTCACAAGTTAGTGGAATATGAGACTTTGTATGAAAAAAATAAAAAAATCATCATTTTCCACTAACTTGTGACAAAAAATAAAAAATTCTAGGAACTCGCCATGCCCCTCACGGAATACCTTGGGGTGTCTTCTTTCCAAAATGGGGTCACTTGTGGGGTAGTTATACTGCCCTGGCATTCTAGGGGCCCACAGTTGGCATTTGACCAAGATATTTATCTCACCCAGCATGGGTATATGTAAAAAGACACCCCAAAACACATTCCTCAACTTCTCCTGAATACAGAGATACCAGATGTGTGACACTTTTTTGCAGCCTAGGTGGGCAAAGGTGCCCAAATTCCTTTTAGGAGGGCATTTTTAGACATTTGGATACCAGACTTCTTCTCACACTTTGGGGCCCCTAAAATGCCAGGGCAGTATAAATACCCCACATGTGACCCCATTTTGGAAAGAAGACACCCCAAGGTATTCAATGAGGGGCATGGCGAGTTCATAATAAAAAAAATTTTGGGCACAGGTTAGCGGAAATTGATTTTTTTGATTTTGTTCTCACAAAGTCTCCCTTTCCGCTAACTTGGGACAAAAATTTCAATCTTTCATGGACTCAATATGCCCCTCAGCGAATACCTTGGGGTGTCTTCTTTCCAAAATGGGGTCATTTGTGGGGTGTTTGTACTGCCCTGGCATTTGAGGGTCTCCGCAATCATTACATGTATGCCCAGCATTAGGAGTTTCTGCTATTCTCCTTATATTGAGCATACAGGTAATGAGATTTTTTTTTTCCGTTCAGCCTCTGGGCTGAAAGAAAAAAATGAACGGCACAGATTTCTTCATTCGCATCGATCAATGTGGATGAAAAAATCTCTGCCAAAAAAAGAAAAAGGAGGGGAAAGGCGTCTGCCAGGACATAGGAGCTCCGCCCAACATCCATACCCACTTCAGCTCGTATGCCCTGGCAAACCCGATTTCTCCATTCACATCAATCGATGTGGATGAATAAATCATTGCCGGGATTTTTTTTTTTATATATATACAAAGTGTTTGCCAAAGTATATGAACACCGCCACCTCCTCAGCTCATATGCCTCGGCAAACATATCTTTTACTGCAGAGGAGAAATCTCGTCTTGCAGCGCCGCATACACCGACTTGCGTGTAATCTGACAGCAGCGCAATGCTTCTGTCCGAATGCACATCAGTCCTGCAGCTAGTCGATCGGTTGGTCCACCTGGAAGGTAAAAAAAACAAAACAAAAAAGAAAAAACCAGGCCGCAAAGCAATAACTTTATTAACTTTAGAACAGAACATATTAACTTTTTTTAAACTTTTTAAACTTTTTTACTTACCGGTAATTTTTTTTTTTGTTTCGTTTTTTTTACCTTTATAGAACAAACCTCTCCTTCCCCATGGGACAATGTGCAAAGCGCAAATCGCCCAAAGATGTGGCGAAGTACGTTATGCACTTTATCCCAGGTGAAAGGAGAGGTTTGCAGCAGCTGTGAGTAAAAGGGCCCTAATAGCCCTGTGTGCCTGTCCTGTGAGATGCAATCCCTATGCTAGGTGTACCTGTGTGTGGTACTTCCGGAAACACTCACCTAAGCATAGGGCAGGGTGGTCAGGGCAGTCAGGACAGAAATAGCGGGTGTCACGCCTTATTCCACTCCTGCTACAGACACGACATTTTTTTCGGGGTGGCGGTTGGGTTGAGGTACCAGCAACGACACTGGGGAAATGTCGCTCGTGTAGACGGCTAACTACACTGGTGGATGGGGCCACGGAACCTCCTGGGTAAAGGAGGTTCGCGATGATCTCTTCCTGGAATTTGAGAAAGGATCCTGTTCTCCCAGCCTTACTGTAGAGAACAAAACTATTGTACAGCGCCAATTGAATTAAATATACAGACACCTTCTTATACCAGCGTCTGGTTCTGCGGGAAACTAAATAGGGAGCCAACATCTGGTCATTGAAGTCCACCCCTCCCATGAGCGCATTATAGTCGTGGACTGAGAGGGGCTTTTCAATGACACGGGTTGCCCTTTCAATTTGGATTGTCGTGTCTGCGTGAATGGAGGAGAGCATGTAAACGTCACGCTTGTCTCTCCATTTCACCGCGAGCAGTTCTTCGTTACACAAGGCAGCCCTCTCCCCCCTTGCAAGACGGGTGGTTACAAGCCGTTGGGGGAAGCCCACGCGACTAGTTCGCGCGGTGCCACAGGCGCAAATCCGTTCTAGAAACAAATGCCTAAAGAGGGCCACACTTGTGTAAAAATTGTCCACATAAAGATGGTACCCCTTGCCGAATAAGGGTGACACCAAGTCCCAGACTGTCTTCCCACTGCTCCCCAGGTAGTCAGGGCAACCGACCGGCTCCAGGGTCTGATCTTTTCCCTCATAGATCCGAAATTTGTGGGTATAGCCTGTGGCCCTTTCACAGAGCTTATACAATTTGACCCCATACCGGGCACGCTTGCTTGGGATGTATTGTTTGAAGCCAAGGCGCCCGGTAAAATGTATTAGGGACTCGTCTACGCAGATGTTTTGCTCAGGGGTATACAAATCTGCAAATTTCTGGTTGAAATGGTCTATGAGGGGCCGAATTTTGTGGAGCCGGTCAAAAGCTGGGTGGCCTCTGGGACGGGAGGTGGTGTTGTCGCTAAAATGCAGAAAACGCAGGATGGTCTCAAATCGTGTCCTGGACATAGCAGCAGAGAACATGGGCATGTGATGAATTGGGTTCGTGGACCAATATGACCGCAATTCATGTTTTTTTGTCAGGCCCATGTTGAGGAGAAGGCCCAGAAAAATTTTAAGTTCGGAAACTTGGACTGGTTTCCACCGGAAAGGCTGGGCATAATAGCTTTCCGGGTTTGCGGTTATAAATTGTGTGGCATACTGGTTGGTCTCTGCCACGACTAAGTCCAAGAGCTCTGCAGTCAAGAACAGCTCAAAAAATCCCAGGGCCGAACCGATTTGAGCCGTCTCAACCCGAACTCCAGACTGGGCGGTGAAAGGGGGAACTACAGGTGCGGCTGAAGTTGGTGACTGCCAATCAGGGTTTGCCAGCACCTCAGGGACTCTAGGGGGTCTACGGGCCTGTCTGCGCGGTGGCTGCGACGGGGTAACTACTGCACGTGCCACCGTACCAGCTTCAACTGCCCTTCTGGTGCTCGCTACTTCACCATGTTGTACGGCAGTGCTGGTACTAGGTCCAGGAAGGGCTGCGCTGCTGGTGTATGCCTCACCACGTGATCCGGCAGCGACAGCCCCACTCTGCTGCTCTTGAAGCGGATCCTGCGTAACCTGTGGTCTAGCGACACGGGGCCGGGTACGCCTGGTGCTGCCAGGGACCTCCACCTCCTCGTCCGAACTTTGGGTCAGAGAGCCACTGCTTTCCACAGGTTCATATTCTGACCCGCTAGATTCGTCAGATGAGGGTTCCCACTCCTCATCCGACTGGGTCAGAATCCTGTAGGCCTCTTCAGAAGAATACCCCCTGTTTGACATTTTGGACTACTAAATTTAGGGGTATTCCCTGAGACTACCCAAGAAAAAAAGCAAACCTGTCTTACAAAGGGGAGGCTAGCGAAGTACCGGAGGCCGCTGCGGTTGATAAAAAATATCAAAACTGATTTTTTGATCGCCGCAGTGCGTGTAAAGTGAATGTGCAGTGATCAAAAAATAATAATTTTTTGTCACTGCGGTGGGGCGGGTGTGGGTGAACGCACGTGTGGGCGACCGATCAGGCCTGATCGGGCAAACACTGCGTTTTGGGTGGAGGGCGAACTAAAGTGACACTAATACTATTATAGATCTGACCGTGATCAGTTTTGATCACTTACAGATACTATAAAAGTACAAATGCTGATTAGCGATACGCTAATCAGCGAATAAAAGTGACTGCGGTGCGGTGGGGTGGGCGCTAACTGACGCTAACTACCTAACCAAGGGGCCTAAACTATCCCTAAAACCTATCAGTCAATACCAGTGAAAAAAAAAAATGACAGTTTACACTGATCACTTTTTTTCCTTTCACTAGTGATTGACAGGGGCGATCAAAGGGGTGATCAAAGGGTTAATTGGGGTGCAGGGGGGTGATCTGGGGCTAAGGTGTAGTGTTTGGTGTACTCACAGTTCAGTCTGCTCCTGTGCTGGATCCAACCGACGAAAAGGACCAGCACAGGAGCAGAGAAGCCATATAACAGATCATATTTACTAATATGATCTGTTATCTGGCTTGTGATTCGATTTTTAAAAAATCAGCAACCTGCCAGCGACGATCATTGGCTGGCAGGTTGCTGATGCAATTCTCCTCGAACTTTTGCCGGCCCGCGATGCGCATGCGCGGGCCGGCTGAAACCGAAATCTCGCGTCTCGCGAGAGGACGCGCCGGCGCGTCCACTCGGAATGAAACAACCACCTCCAGGACGCGTCTGTGCGTACAGCGGTCCGGAGGTGGTTAAATGCAAGCTACTGTGACACCAGATATGAGTAATGGGCACAATACACGCTGTGGGCCTGACACACACACTGGCAGGCAACTGCAATTATATTACAGTAAAAAAAAATGTTTTACAGTTTTAAATGCAAGCTACTGTGACACCAGATATGAGTAGTGGCACTGGGCACTGGCAGTAGTGGGCACAGTACACACTGTGGGCCTGACACACACGCTGGCATGTTGAAGTCCCCAGAAAGACATATGTTGTTTTTTTTAATAGCATATACTATAATAAATAATATGTCATTAACCCATAGGATACCAGCGCTGTACATGTATGTCGCTGGAAACATGGTCACAAATCCCAGCGCCATACAGGTACAGCGCTCTGATCGGGCGGCCACAGGAGCTACTCCCGCCCGATCAGCTGCAGGGGTCCGGCAGGCACTAATAGTTGGACCCCTGCTGTATGCACCGGCATCGGTGAAAACACTGATGCCGGCTCATTAACCCTTGCACTGCCACGGTCAGCGCTGACGGCTGCATGTGCGGTATCCCCGTGGTGCTGGGACGTCAGCCTGCTGTCTAGCCCTGTCAGTCAATGGGGGAGGGGTGTGGGTGCAGAGCACAGGGGGTGTTATAGAGCATTGCTCAGAATAGGGTTGCCACCCGTACGGGAATTACCCGGACAGTCCGGGTTTGCAATCCTGTGCCCGGGTACAAGCCTTTCTCAGACCCGGGCACAGGATCAGCTGTGAATGATGGCGGCGGTGGCTGGGCACAGGGAGATGAGCGCTTCCATTGTGGAAGCGCTCATCTCCATAGTCATCTGTATCTCCGTCCTCAGGACATCGATACAGACGGCTGTGCTGCGGCGGGGCAGGGGAGGGAGAGGCGTCTCCCTCCCCTGTTCCTCTGATAGGCTGCAGGCACAAGGCCCGCAGCCTATCAGAGGCCGGTGCAGGCGGCGCAATGACGCCATCACGCCGCCTGAGCCAGCACGGTACACAGGCCGGGAAGAGGCCTGCATCGCATCGTTGGATGTAAGTAAAAGTTTTTTTTTTTATACTGGCACATATTGGGGGGGGGGGGGGGGAGAAATGAGGCACTTGATACTGGCACATATAAGGGAAGGGGGGAAGAGGCACCTTATACTGGCACATATTGGGGGGGAGAAAAGAGGCACTTCTTACTGACACATGGGGGGGCATCTATGGGGGGCACTTCTTACTGGCACATTATTTGGGGGCTTCTACTGAGGCCACAAAGAAGGGGTATTTTATATGGGGGGCTCTGCATTGTACTAGTATTATCAGGGGGTTTATCTGTTTCTGCAGTATAGTATTGGGGAGCAGAGCGGCACAGTATTGGGGGTAGTAGGATGGTTTGTCCAGAAGATGGGAGGATGATGGAAAAGAAGTAAACTAAGATTTTATTTTTTTTGTTGTCAAACTGCAGAGACGAAAAATGGCGACAAAATGGTGGTCTGAAAGGAGAAGATGAGGAAAGAGAACATCTACATCAAAGGAGATGTCACTGGATGTAAGAGGTATGAGGAGCTGTATTTCTGTAGTGACGGGATCACGGGCGTAACGATCGTGGGTGTGGCTGGAGGCGGGACATGGGTGGGGCCTGGAAGGGGGCCCTCCCTCCCTTCTGTTCGGGTTTGGCTTGAAGAAAAGGTGGCAACCCTAAACGCCATGCGCAAAGCCCGAGCATGGTACAAAGAAGTTGCGGTCTACTTGGTGCAGGTTGCCTTGCACAACTCTTTTGTACTATCCCAGAGCGCTGGCAACACAGAGAAATTCCTGCAGTTCTAGGAGGCAGTCCTCAAGGCCCTGATCTTTTCTGACCGGGAAAGAGCAGGTCGGAGTACCTCGGGAACTGGAGGCGCCAGGATCGTCCCTGGCCAACACTTTCCAGGTGTGGTTCCCCCATACTGGAAAGAAGGGACGGTCCCAAAAAAAAGTGCAGCGTGTGTAACAGGAGGGGGTAACGGAAGGACACCACCACTCAGTGTGACAAGTGCCCCGATCATCCGGGCCTCTGTATTGACGGTTGCTTCAGGGAGTGCCACACTTCCACGGAGTACTAAATTTATAATCCCCTTCCCCCATTTTAATTTATTTCTCCACAGTCTTCACAGGAATAGCTGCAAAGTGGAGGAGAAGATTCAAAATCTCCTTTTATTACACTAACATGTTCTTGTAGCCCCTTTTATTTCATTTTTACAAGGGGTAATAGGAGAAAAAGCGCCCCAAAATTCATAGCCCAATTTCTCCCGTGTAAGGACATACCCCATATGTGGACGTAAAGTGCTCTGCGGGCGAACTACATGGCTCAGAAGAGAAGGAGCGCCATTCGGATTTTGGTTGTCCTAGATGATGAGGAGAACGATGATGACAACAGGAAAGTGGGGTCATCCTCATCCTCACTGGGGCTCTCGGAGTCGGAGAGCAGCTGGGTGTATGCATCCTCGGCCGAGAACATCCGGCGGGCCATCTTAGAACCCTAAAGGGGAGTGCGTGTGTGTGTAAAACTTTATTTAGTGTGTGTGTGTGGGGGAAGCTTCTTATAAAAATTATGAATGTTGTATAAACATAAATGCTGGGTAATCTACATTTCATGAGAATATGAGAAAATGGTCGGATTTTAGTTCCTGTATAATTCAGGATATATAATGACAAGTGGATCAATATTTGGGATATGGATCACTGCTGCAACTTTATTGCGGTTTTAATGCGTTTTTTTTTATGCTGATGCATTTTTTGTTCCTTAGTGTATATACCATCTGTAGTATACTTTTTATAGTTTATTTTCAGCTACATATGAAACAAAATAGCTTTTCAACAGAATCTGTGAGAGGCTGAAAACTGTTACTACAATAGAGAATAACTTTATATTTCATTGTTCTAAGTATGTCATTTTGGGGGGATGTTTCAGTGTGACTTTGTCTAGAATATATATACACTGCTCAAAAAAATAAAGGGAACACTTAAACAACACAATGTAACTTCAAGTCAATCACACTTCTGTGAAATCAAACTGTCCATTTAGGAAGCAACACTGAGTGACAATCAATTTCACATGCTGTTGTGCAAATGGGATAGACAACAGGTGGAAATTATAGGCAATTAGCAAGACACCCCCAATAAAGGAGTGGTTCTGCAGGTGGTGCCCACAGACCACTTCTCAGTTCCTATGCTTCCTGGCGGATGTTTTGGTCACCTTTGAATGCTGGCGGTGCTTTCACTCTAGTGGTAGCATGAGACGGAGTCTACAACCCACACAAGTGGCTCAGGTAGTGCATCTTATCCAGGATGGCACATCAATGCGAGCTGTGGCAAGAAGGTTTGCTGTGTCTGTCAGCGTAGTGTCCAGAGCATGGAGGCACTACCAGGAGACAGACCAGTACATCAGGAGACGTGGAGGAGGTCGTAGGAGGGCAACAACCCAGCAGCAGGACCGCTACCTCCACCTTTGTGCAAGGAGGAACAGGAGGGAGGAGCATTGCCAGAGCCCTGCAAAATGACCTCCAGCAGGCCACAAATGTGCATGTGTCTGCTCAAACGGTCAGAAACAAACTCCATGAGGGTAATATGAGGGCCCGACGTCCACAGGTGGGGGTTGAGCTTACAGCCCAACACCGTGCAGGACGTTGGGCATTTGCCAGAGAACACCAAGATTGGCAAATTCGCCACTGGCGCCCTGTGCTCTTCACAGATTAAAGCAGGTTCACACTGAGCACATGTGACAGACGTGACAGAGTCTGGAGACGCCATGGAGAACGTTCTGCTGCCTGCAACATCCTCCAGCATGACTGGTTTGGCATTAGGTCAGTAATGGTGTGGGGTGGCATTTCTTTGGAGGGCCACACAGCCCTCCATGTGCTCGCCAGAGGTAGCCTGACTGCCATTAGGTACCGAGATGAGATCCTCAGACCCCTTGTGAGACCATATGCTGGTGCGGTTGGCCCTGGGTTCCTCCTACTGCAAGACAATGCTAGACCTCATGTGGCTGAAGTGAGTCAGCAGTTCCAGCAAGACGAAGGCATTGATGCAATGGACTGGCCCGCCCGTTCCCCAGACCTGAATCCAATTGAGCACATCTGGGACATCATGTCTCGCTCTATCCACCAACGTCACGTTGCACCACAGACTGTCCAGGAGTTGGCAGATGCTTTAGTCCAGGTCTGGGAGGGGATCCCTCAGGAGACCGTCCGCCACCTCATCAGGAGCATGCACAGGCGTTGTAGGGAGGTCATACAGGCACGTGGAGGCCACGCACACTACTGAGCCTCATTTTGACTTGTTTTAAGGACATTACATCAAAGTTGGATCAGCCTGTAGTGTGTTTTTCCACTTTAATTTTGAGTGTGACTCCAAATTCAGACCTCCATGGGTTGAAAAATTTGATTTCCATTTTTAAATTTTTGTGTGATTTTGTTGTTAGCACATTCAACTATGTAAAGAACAAAGTATTTCAGAAGAATATTTAATTAATTCAGATCTAGGATGTGTTATTTTTGTGTCCCCTTTATTTTTTTGAGCAGTGTGTGTGTATATATATATATATATATATATATAAATCCAGAAAATGGACGGCACTCCAGTCAGATGAAAAAAATGTGTGATTCCTTTATTCAGCACCGGATGGTTGAATAAAGGAATCACACATTTTTTTCATCTGACTGGAGTGCCGTCCATTTTCTGGATTTATTTGTGGGGTAAGAAGTCGATTCCCTAGGAACATGCACCCAATTTTATGCGTTTATAGCCAGTGCCTCCATTTTTCTTCCATATATGTATATATATATATATATATATATATATATATATATATATATATGTTGCATGGACGTATGTAGGATGGGAACCCTCGGCCAAGGAGGGGTCCCAGTGCTGGGAAACAGCTGGACTGACACCCCACCACCCCCCCTCCGTCGGCAGGGGGCACCCACCCCATCAAAGGAAACTGAAGATCTCTAGTTCAGCATTCAGACCTTCTGGTAAGAGACTGCCAAAGTTGAAAATCCGACTGTTGTGAGATCTACATCCATTCGTGACGTCCCACGTGTGATCAGATTGGTAAGCTTACCTCAATTGATGCGATGTGTCATGCTGGGAAGAAAGGTTAGTGATTCCTTACTTGGATTATTTGTAAAGCAGGTAAGTTCCGCTGCACGTATTGCAGATGGGATATTGTGCCCGGCTGCTTGTCTGCGGCGGCCCCGATGTCTCTGCTGACTGGGCTGTGGACTGAGTGCGTTCGGCGTCCCACGTGTCCCAGATTTCGCAAACATTTGTAATGGGAGTCAGCTGGCTGATTGATTCTTGTTATACCGTACCGGATCCGGACTTCGGTCTTCTCTTAGTATCCCAATGTAGCGCTTCACGAATTTTATAGTTGAGTAATGGACCACATTAGGCCTCATGCACACAACCGTTGTGTTACGTTCCGCAAAATGGGGTTCCGTTGTTCCGTGATCCGTTTTTGGTTCCGTTGTGTTTCAGTGTGTCTTCCGTTTTTTTGGGCGGACCGTCAAAAAAAACGGAAGAAGAAAAAAAGGGTAATTTTAATATCTCCACCCAGGATACTGGTATATATGCTGGTCCCCTGAGTTTGGTTTGGTGGCCATTTTCTGTAGTCTTTACAGGGTACAGAGGTTCGTTTGGTTGCTTGTCTTTGCTGTCTTACCATGGCGGATGACTCAGAGGAAGAGGTCGTATTGCACTGGCTTGTTTCTCGGCGATTGGGACAGCGATCCAATTTGTTGGACGAGGAACCTAGTAGAAGGCAGCGTTTTTGGGTCCATCCGATTGTTTCACAACGCTACCGGAAAGGACACTTTCATACCCTCTACCAAGATCTTCGGCAGCATCCAGAGAAGTTTTTTTCCTTCTGTCACATGTCAGTGTCTACATTTGATCGCTTGCTGTCGTCTCTACGTACTGTCCTTACCTTCATGGACACCAATATGAGGCGCAGCATTTCTCCTGAGGAAAGGCTCATCGTCACGTTGAGGTAAGCAATATCTTACTTATAGTTTAAACAGTAATGTGCACTGCTTCTTGCAGGAGGAACATGTTTCTGGAAATGGCTGGTGTCACACATGTGCTAATGTTTGCTGAAGTAACCTTTCTTTGTACTCAATGTTTGGGCCAAATATTATGCTTTTTTTTATTTTTTAAATCCCTGACACGCTAATTTTTGTTTAAGACACACATATTCACGTGATATATTTATATAAATACGTGAATGGACATAGATGGTTTAAACACATGTCTCGTATGCAACATTTTTGGTGAATCGTGTATGGCATGTTCCCTTTTATTTGCTGCTTATTAGTGGCGTCGCTAGGTCAAAACATCCGGGGCTTGAGCCCCCAATGTTTTGTTCAGTGCCCCGAATGTTATGCTGCCTGCCTGCCTGGTAGCATTCCAGGGCGGCAGCCGGCAGGGCTCTTAATTGATTGGTCCCTAGCCTGGGCAGCCAGTGGCGAATCCTGCAAACAACCAAACCATCCCCCCCCCCGACCAGTACCTGCGGGCCACTGGCGCCGGGCGGAGGTTTACTCATTCAGGACTCAGCAGCGCAGCGCACAGCCACTGCATCGGGGGGGGGGGGGGGGCAGACCCGGCGGAGGCAGAGCGTACAGGCTGGTGGCAGAGTTGAAGACTCACGTCACGCTGTGTGCCTGCCTGCGCGCCTGCTGGACCTGGTAGCAAGGTGAGGGCGGCAGCGTGGCAAACTTGAAGAGTGTGTCAGCCAGAGCCTGGTCGACTAGTTAGAATACTGTGCAAGAAGAACTGTGCCTTCTCCCTTACCCTGGCCCCAGTGCCCTGCTGAGCCTGTGACTGGAATAAAAAAGTATGTACCTTACCCAGCGGGGGATCTGTGGATGGCACTGTTATGGGGAAGGGGATCTGTGGATGGAACAGTTATGGGGAGGGGGATCTGTGGATGGCACTGTTATAGGGAGGGGGGATCTGTGGATGGCACTGTTATGGGAGGGGGATCTGTGGATGGCACTGTTATGGGGAGGGGGATCTGTGGATGGCACTGTTATGGATGATCTGTGGGGTTGCCCAGACGGCTAGGCCCTTCACTGTAGTTATTAACCCCTTTCAGCAGTCCCCCATTCACTGAAGGGGGGAACTGCTGAGAGGGGTTAATAACTACTGTAAAGGCCCCCCCCAGTGGCAATGATGGCGTGGCTTCATGGGATGGAGGCGTGGCTTCACGTGGGCTCGTGCCCCGGATGTCTACAGACCCTAGCAACGCCCCTGCTGCTTATTGATATGGTTTTTATTTCTTTTTCCTACAGATTCCTTGAAACTGGGAACTCTTTTGCATCCCTGCATTTTGAGTTTCTTTTGGGAACCTCAACAATTTCTCGGATTGTGCGTCACACTTGCCATGTTATCTGGCATCAACTCCGAGAGATGGTGATGCCACAGCCCAAGACAGACAATTGGGTTCGGATCGCTGAGGGATTCAATCTTTCCTCATAGTTTCCCAACTGCATTGGGGCAATAGATTGCAAGCACATCCGTGTGAAGAAGCCTCCTCACTCAGGGTCCTGATTCTTCAATTATAAGCAACATTTTTCGTTAGTTCTTATGCCTGTTGCTGACAGTAACTATCGGTTTATAATGGTTGATATCGGGGCCTATAGAAGCACAGCAGATGCTCGCTGTGGCGGATGAAGGGTTTGCATTGACTCCACATATTATGCGGCCCTTTCCAAAGCATGGATTGGATGACAGGAGGCGTATTTTCAACTACCGGTTGACTCGTGCCCGTCGGTATGTTGAGTGCGCTTTTGGAATACTCTCTAGCAAGTGGAGGGTGTTCTTGTCATCCATACAGATGGATCCGGAGAATGCTACCCTGGTGATTCAAGCTTGTGTTGTTCTACACAACATCACCAGGATTAATGAGGCTTCCTCTTCTGTTGACATGGAAGATTTTCCTACGTCATTAGATTTGGGTTTGGAAAGGACCCTGCATAGACGACCTGGGACTGCAGACATTGCAGTTCGGGAACTCTATGCAGACTACTTTTACAGCCCAGAGGGGTCCTTGCCATGGCAGAGGGACGCTATTTGTGGCAGTTTTTTAAATCTTCTGGGCTCTTTTGTTTTTTATTATTTTGTAGATAGATTATGTTAATTTATTGTGGTACTTGAGTGTAGGGACTTTCAAGAGAATGAGGACCCTTGATGTGGGCTTGCGGGCTGAGGTTTTTTGGCCATTACATAGTTAAAAGTAAATATCAATACTAATGATGTTTTCCACAAAATGTGAACGACATTAACATCATTAGTATTTTAGCGTAATGGGCCAAAAAATCTTCTAATACCTCATGTTCACATTATACCAAAATACAGATTATGCTCCTCAAAATAAAAATTTAAGTACATTGTGAACTAGTGTGCGTCTATATGTGTTTATGAAATGTGTTGAAGAACTGTAAAAGTTAGTTGTTTTTTAAAAATTCACACAACACAATGTACCGTATTTTTCGCCCTATAAGATGCACCGGCCCATAAGACGCACCTAGGTTTTTGAGGAGGAAAATACGAAAAAATATATTTTGAACCAATAGGTGTGCTTTTGGTGGGTTTTGAACTAATTGTGGTTTGTGGATGGCACACTGTTATGGGGGATCTGTGGATGGCGAACTGTTATGGAGGATCTGTGGGTGACGCACTGTTATGGGGGATCTGTGGGTGACGCACTGTTATGGGGGATCTGTGGGTGACACTTATGGGGGATCTGTGGGTGACACTTATGGGGGATCTGTGGGTGACACTTATGGGGGATCTGTGGGTGACACTTATGGGGGATCTGTGGGTGACACTTATGGGGGATCTGTGGGTGACACTTATGGGGGATCTGTGGGTGACACTTATGGGGGATCTGTGGGTGACACTTATTGGGGTCTCTGGATGGCACTGTTATGGGGATCTGTGTATGACACAGTTATGGGGGGGATCTGTGGATGACACATATATAGCATCTTATGCTATGTGTCATCCACAGATCCCCTCCATAACAGTGTCCCTGTAGTGAATGACCCTCAATACAAGGGGTGGGGGTCGCATCTGCTTTTATAATGACAGCGGGGCCCGTGCAGTGACTGTATTCTACTACACGGGCCCCGCTCACTGTATAATCGTATCTGTATTCTGTAATAGTTAATTATGTATATAATGTAATCGCATAATCAGCGCTACTTACAACTACAAGCGCTCGGTAGGTAGCAGAGAGGAGGGAGGACGCAGGCCGGGAGGACGGGCGCTGGCAGCGTGAGTCACTACGTCATGCGCCCACGCCGCCTGCTTCATTCATAAAGTGGGCGGCGCAGGCGCGTGACGTAGTGAGTGACGCGCCGCCCGCCCGTCCTCCCGGCCTGCCTCCTCCCTCCTCTCTGCTACCTACCGAGCTGTAGTTGTAAGTAGCACTGATTATGCGATTACATTATTCACACAATTAACTATTACAGAATACAGATACGATTATACAGTGAGCGGGGCCCGTGTAGTAGAATACAGTCACTGCACGGGCCCCGCTGTCATTATAAATGCAGATGCCGGCCCCCAGCCCCTCCTCCCTCACAGCTGATACACCCGCCGCACGGCATCGCGGCGGGTGTATCATTGAAAATACGGCAAAATCAGCAGCATTCGCCCCATAAGACGCACTGCTATTTTTCCCCCACTTTTGGGGGGAAAAAGTGCGTCTTATATGGCGAAAAATATGGTAAATGTTGAGATCTAAATTTTCTTTTAGAAACATGTAATTAAATAAAGTATACACAAACAACAATAATAATAAAACAAAAACATATTCGGAGCATATGACATTAAAGATCAAAAAGGTCTCGTGTAAACGAGCCATGCCCATAAAATGGGCACTTGCTTCAATAAAGGAGCAAGGCCCCTCAGCATTGACTCCTCAATGCCATCACTCCTCCTCTGGGCAAGGAATTCTATGACTCGAGCATCTATAATCTCCCGAGTCGGTTGCCCAGAGGAAGATTGAGGGACATTGCGGCGACGCCTGGGCTGCGGCTGCTGGACTGGTGAAGGGCTCCGTGGAGATCGGGTGGGCTCAGCCTGGGATGGCTGTTCCAGCTCCTCAGCGGGCGTTGGGGCAGGACTAGCTGCCGGGGAAAAAACTGCCGGCGTATCACTTAAGGCCGTCTCGGAGTCTTCAGGCTCATCAAGACTGTCCACAGTACTGTATTGAAAAATGACAAGAAAACATATATTACATCATTTGCCTACTACATTTCAAAAGTAGTTAATGTTTTCTAAATAAAAACAACTGTGTGTGAACTACATATACGTTGAGCATGCATACATCACAGATTTTATCATAATTTTGGGTTATCTCCTTCAATGTGAATTTTAAAAATAAAAATAAATTTAATTTTTCATGTCAATTAGCTCACAACGCCAAGTGTAAAACTATTTCTAAAAAATTGATTGCCGTTTGGATCAGTGAAGCACAAAACGAGGTATACACATTCAAGGACCAAAAGCAGTGCTGAAATTCTGTCAGTCTCTTCTGTATCTGGCCTGCTTTGAACTTCCTACCATCCATATGTAATGTAAACCAAAAAGAACATAATTTCCTAATAAATAACATGAAGCACGCATCACAAGGCCATGGTGGTAGTAGTATTTACTATTCAGCTGTATGGACACTGTTGTAGCATCATTATACTCTATTAAAAGCGGATTCTGTATGTGTCATTTTTATATAGTTGAACTTTGATGACACCATGTTGAGGTTTATAAGCAAACATAAAAACTATGTAAATGTCAATTACAGTACAGAAGAGGTACCAAATCCTAAAACCACCATAATAAAATTAGCGTGTATGTTCCAGAAATTATGAACATAACAAAACATACACAAATGGGTACGCTATTCAGGGCCACAAAAAGGCAACAGACTTTTCCATAACTTTACACATTTATTACCTATCCACAGGATAAGTACACAAGATCATATTGGCCGGGGAACAACAGCCAACCACCATGACGATCAACTGTATGAGGAGACAATGCGTGCAGTGCGCACGGGCCATCTCCCTTCTCGATTCCTGCTCTAATTGCTGAGATCTATGTGACTTGTTCAAGAAAATAGTGCCACTCGGGAAATAAAAAGATAGAGGAGGTGGCATGTGCGCTCTGCACGTGTCGTCTCAACTGCAATTAAGCAGCGTACAGATATGGCCTCTTTTTGGAGCTGCCTTCCCCACTCCGGCCTTGACTATTCAGATCCCGGCGGAATTGGTCCCGGCAGCTGTTCCACCTTGTTTTCGTCTGTTTCACTGTAAAGAAATGAGATATAGCAATTATCAGTAGAAATAGCAAAGGGAAAAGTTAAAGCAAAATCAGGTTGCCAACTCTGATAAATGTATGAATTGGCCGGATTATACAGCACATGGTACTGTACTGCAGGTGTGGGGATACTAATGTACAATGATTTCAGGAAGGAGGAGATTAGTCATGCAAGCCATTTGGACTAAAAGTCTTTATAATATGACATGGAGACAACTATAGGATGCTCAATTACAAAAGGGACACATGCGACTAAATAAAAAGTGCACATACAGGTTTGCCTGAGCAAAGGGAGGGTCAGCCATTTATTGTCAAAAATTCATGGGGTATGGTATTTAGTGCACAACTCTTTCCAAAACCATATACAGGTTTTATTCCAAATGAAGCTGGCCCACAAAATATACATTCTTCAGACCTCATGGAATTTATAGCTACATCATTTTAGGGACAGACTGGGCAAGGACAGTACAACGCCATTGCTATCACTTGCCTAAAGCTGCACGGCCTCGGCCATCTGCTTGGGACCATTCTGCCCGCCTCATGCTACGGGCCACTTGCTCCCAAGCCGACTCCTTGCGAACTCGGTACTGATAAATATTTGACCGGGTGTCCCATAGTTCGGGCCTCTCCTGCACCAAACAAATAAGTCTCTCCACATTCCAACGGGGCATCTTAGTTGGCAATAAATATAATAGCAAGCCACTCACTGCCACTCCACACTATGGATTTTCACCACAGGTGCCTAGCAATTAGCATAACCTGTGACCTTAAACTTCCTGTATCTTATTTTTTTTTACTTTACTGGCACAAGTTCTGGCAAACAGTTTTGGCATGACAAATGATTGAAATAAAACGGACGCGGACTACAATCATGTGCCACCGTGTTTTTTAGTGGTCCCATTGACTTGAATGGGTCCGCGAACCGTTTTCCGTGAAAATAATAGGACAGGTTATATTTTTTTGACGGACTGTAACCACGGATCACGAACGCGGATGGCAAACTGTGCATTGAGCCCAGAGTGTGTTTTTACATACTTTTATATGTACTTTCTTTTATTTGGATCTTGATTATTATTTCATTTTATCTTTATCATTTTTTACTTTTATTAAACTTGTCTGCAGACATTACTTTTGCTGTTTAAACACATGCCAAGTAAATGCTGATGCCAAATAATTGAGTCACCTGCAGAAGGAGGTACACTGACTCTGACTTGTAGTCACGTTCAAAGAAAGCGCCTGCAGCGGTGTTCTGTCTCTGGCAGATTTCACTGCCCGGGAAGTTTTCACTACCCCTCGTCACTTCCTCCTCGTTCCGACGTCTGGAAGGAGGTGCGTACTGCTTACTGTCATGATGCGCGTGCGCTAATTCTAGTTAGCGAACACGCCAGAGGCGTAACTAGAACTGACTGGGCCCCACAGCAAATTTTTGTACGGGGCCCCCCACACACACTTACACACTTCTTCACAAACCACCTCCTCCTGTGCAAACCCCTCTTATATGGCTATTTTGTGACTTTTTATTTACTGTATTTACTGTCATTTTTAGCACAACTTTGTTTTTTAACATTTACAGTTGCTGACGGAGTTTATATTCAACTCAACCCCTTTAAAACCTGCGCTGCAATTGTAATAGACCTGTCTGATTTACCTCTACATATCCACAAGTATTTTAGCCTCTGTACCTTTCATACTGCAGCCATGGACGCAGTCATACACGCACTCTCCATATACATGGACGCAGTCATACACGCACTCTCCACATACATAGACGCAGTCATACACACACTCTCCACATACATGGATGCAGTCATACACGCACTCTCCACATACATGGACGCAGTCATACACACACTCTCCACATACATGGATGCAGTCATACACGCACTCTCCACATACATGGACGCAGTCATACACGCACTCTCCACATACATGGACGCAGTCATACACGCACTCTCCACATACATGGACGCAGTCATACACGCACTCTCCACATACATGGATGCAGTCATACACGCACTCTCCACATACATGGACGCAGTCATACACGCACTCTCCACATACATGGATGCAGTCATACACGCACTCTCCACATACATGGATGCAGTCATACACGCACTCTCCACATACATGGACGCAGTGATAGACACACTCTCCACATACATGAACGCAGTCTCCACATACATGGACGCAGTCATACACACACTCTCCACATACATGGATGCACTCTCCACATACATGGACGCAGTCATACACGCACTCTCCACATACATGGACGCAGTCATACACACACTCTCCACATACATGGATGCACTCTCCACATACATGGACGCAGTCATACATGCATTCTCCACGTATATGGACGCACTCTCCACATACATAGATGCACTCTTACACACACTCAACATATACATAGATGCATTCATACACACACTCTCCACATACATGGACACACTCATACACGCACTCAACATATACATAGATGCATTCATACATGTGCTCACCATATACATAGATGCACTCATACACGCACTCTCCAAATACATGGATGCACTCATACATGCGCTCACCATATACATAGACGCACTCATACACATACTCTTCACATACAGGGGCGCACTCATACACACACTCTCCACATACATGGACGCACACATATACAATGCACATATATAGACACCCAGCTTTCCTGCTGTGCCTCTCCCCCATACTATAATGCCTCTGCACTTGTGCCATGCAGGATAGCAGGGAAGCTGAATGACATTTCATTATATAATTCACCCAGCTTTCCTACTGTACTGCATGTCACATGTGCACAGTCTGGGAAAGCTGAATATAACCGCAGTAGTTCCCCTGCTACTCACATCACTGGTGCAGTTGTGGCAATCCAACTGATGTTCAGCATGCTGGGCATGGAAGGTTCAGGCTGCAGGAATCGTGGGTAGAAAAGGGGGTGGGGTTATTATAGCTCCGCCCACATCGGGCAGTCCTGTTGCTGGTCACTGTCCATCATAAGAACTGAGGAGGGGGAGAGGCGGAGCAATGTCACTGATGTCAGGTCAGTGACAGAGGTGCAAGGGCAGGACTCTGGACCCGGTGCAGGAGAAGTCAGCTGCTTTGCCAGGGGCCCGGGGTGACGAAGTACAGTGACTTCTCCCGGGCCCCTTCTGAGCTCGGGCCCCGAAGCAGCTGCTTCCCTGATAGTTACGCCACTGGAACACTCCCTCTCTTGCTTTGTGGAACGCAAATGCGTCCCACAGGCAAGATTACTCTGTAGTGCAGGATGGGATGGTTTCGCCGTGGGAGCCCGCACCAAAGAGCCGCATTGAAGGGTCTAAAGAGCCGCTTGTGGCTCGCGAGCCGCACTTTGCCGACCACTGGTCTAGAATATATATATATATATATATGTTGCATGGACGTATGTAGGATGGGAACCCTTGGCCAAGGAGGGGTCGCAGTGCTGGGAAACAGCCGGACTGCGACCCCCCCTCCCCGTCAGCAGGGGGCACCCACCCCATCAAAGGAAACTGAAGATCTCTAGTTCAGCATTTAGACCTTCTGGTAAGAGACTGCCAAAGTCAAAAATCCGTCTGGATTCCGCTCTCGACATTCTTGAAATGTGATCACCCCCCCTCCCGTGGCATTCTACTTGTTCTAATGCCGCAAATATGAGGCCCTTTGGGTCTTGATTATGGACTAGTTTGAGGTGCTTGGACAGGAAGTACTTCTCATACCCATTTTTGATATTATTGATATGTTCTGCTATTCTGACCTTCAAGGGTCTTTTTGTTCTGCCAATATACTGTTTGCAACAAGTACATTGTATAATATAGATAACATTAGAAATATTGCATGTTAGAAAATCTTTTATTTTGAAAGAGAAGGAATTTTGTGTTGAGTTAATTCTAGTTATCTTTTTAGGAAATTATGTATTTCTGCAGTTGATGCAGCATTCTGTGAAAGCCACTCCTTTTTAGCCACTTGTGTATAGATTGGTTCTTCTTTTTAGGGTATTTGATGGGAGGGGTCAATTTTTAAGCCCAGGTTTGGGGCTTTTGTATATACTATCTGTGGCAGTACGGGTATTAATGACCCTATTATTTTGTCTTTCTGAATGTAGTGCCAATGTTTTTTTCTAATCTTTTCAATGGTTTTAGGTTGTGTGTTATAGGGCAATATTATACTGAAATTATCTTCTTTCTGTTTCTCATTTCTATCTGGTTTTGTTGTAAAAAAAAGTTTTTTTTATCCATTTCTCTCACTTTTTGTAATGCATTATCTATCACTTTATCTGGATAATTTTTAGACTGGAATTGTTCTTTCATTTGAGTCGCTTCTTCTTCAAATTTTTCTGCATTCTTACAGTTCCTTTTGATTCTACGGAATTGTCCAAGGGGGATGTTTAGCAGCCATCTGGGTAGATGGCAGCTAGAGAAAAAGGATGATGCTATTCCTTGCAACAGGTTTTTGGTAGGTGTTGCATATATATTGGACTTTCTTAGTAGTAATTAGTAATTAGTAAGTCCAGAAAGTCTATATGTTTGTTGTTGATGTTAAAAGAGAAAAGAAGATTATATGGATTTTTGTTGATCTCCTCTAAAAAGGTATTTAATTCGGGCTCCCCGTTTTGCCAAATGATAATAATATCGTCTATGTATCTGTTCCAGAGCACCTCGGCGTGATGAATTGTTACTCCCATTGTGCAATGAACAGATTGGCATAGCTGGGGGAGAATCTGGTACCCATGGCAGTACCACGGATTTGTAAGTAATAGAAATAGTTGTGTGTCAATATATGGTTGACACCCTCTACCAAAAATTCTGTTTGTGTCCTTCCCAAACCTCCGTTAGATTCCAATTGTGCCTTCATGGCTGCTGTTCCCTGATCATGTTTAATGATAGTATACAGTGATTGCACATCCAATGTACCAATTATCCAATGGGGTTGTTCTTTCAGGTTTTCTAAAATGTGTACAATCTGTGTGTTATTTTTATATACGATTGGGTCTTCTTTACTACTTGTTGAATTAGTTGATCAATATATTGTGAAAAGTATGATGTTAGTGCCCCAATTCCTGATATAATCGGACACCCAGGTGGATCTGTCAAATTCTTGTGTATTTTCGGCAGACAATAGAAGATTGGTGTAACAGGGTTCCGAAGGTGCACTCGGTCCCCCATTGCCCGCAGAACTGTTGCTTAGCTTTGGGAATGATCTGTGTTTGACCTCATTCCCAGGGCGGCTTTACTGCTGGGTAGCTCCCTGCTCCTAAGTCTGCCTTGAGCGCCGAGCTGATCACTCGGTGCTCAACTGGTTGGTCTGTCGGTCATGTGACGCTGGCCACGTCACATGACCCTCACTTCCCACTATAAATACAGGCAGCCTACTAGCCACAGGTTGCCTGTTAATTTCTAGGTTCCTGGCTATTTGTTGGACTACTGAATACACACCTGATTCCGTTCCCTGACGATCCTTTTGCCTACTCCTCCTGTACTGCGCATCCGTCCTGGTATTGTGACCTCGGCTCCCACCTGACTACACTCTTAGGACTCCTCTTGTACTTCTCTACTCTCCTGGTATTTGACCCCGGCTTCTCCTGACCATTCTTTGCTAAACCCTTAGTACTGCGTAGCTCTCTTGGTTCTGACCCGGTCCGTTCATGTTCCGTATTTTGTCTTGTCTGTCTTCCCTGCACGTATCCTAAGTTAGGGACTGTCGTACAGTTGTCCCCTGTCATCAGGACTCGTGAGGCAAGTAGGCAGGGCCAGGGGTGAGGGTGGAGCGCAGTAGTCACTATCCTTCCCCCTGTGTGAGTGTGGACGTGACCGTTACAGATTAACAGGCCCAATAACCACTGTATCATGAATCCTCTTACTACCCTGACTGACCATGTCTCTAACTTGACACAGAGGGTCCAGGAGCTAGGAGAGAAACTCCGTTCTTGTGAGTTAGGGCAAGGTTCTTCCACTCCTCTGTCCTCCAGTCCACATTTTCAACCCCAGATCAAGCTCCCAGAACCCTTTTCTGGAGACCGGAAGAGGTTTCTCTCCTTTAAGGAGAATTGCAAACTCTACTTCCGTTTGCGCCCCGTGTCCTCCGGTCCCGAGAGCCAACGCGTGGGGATTATCATTTCTCTACTACAGGGTGATCCCCAGGACTGGGCATTTTCGTTACCTCCTGGGGCCAGTTGTCTAACTTCTGTGGAGGGGTTTTTTCAGGCCCTAGGTATCCTCTATGACGAACCAGACAGGGCCCTGCTAGCCGAGACGGCTCTTAGGGCGCTGGTTCAGGGCCATCTCCCTGCTGAGGAGTATTGCACCCAATTCAGACGGTGGTGTGTCCCCTCAGGATGGAATGAACCAGCCCTGAAGAGTCAGTTTAGGTCTGGTCTATCTGATAATTTAAAAAGATCTATTGGTCAATTACCGAATTCCTGAGACCTTAGAGGAGATGATGACCCTAGTTGTCCGACTTGACAGACGAGTTAGAGAGAGACGACAAGAACGACAGTTCTGTTCTCAGATGGTGGTCCAGCCAGAGGCCTTTTCCAGGGACAACACTGAGGTCTCCACCGAGGAACCCATGCAGGTTGGCATGACCCGGGGTAATCTTCGTCTGTCACGGGGTTCCGAAGGTGCACTCGGTCCCCCATCGCCCGCAGACCTGTTGCTTAGCTTTGGGAATGAGGATCTGTGTTTGACCTCATTCCCAGGGCGGCTTTACTAGCTGGGTGGCTCCCTGCTCCTAAGTCTGCCTTGAGCGCAGAGCTGATCACTCGGTGCTCGACTGGTTGGTCTGTCGGTCATGTGACGCCACGTCACATGACCCTCACTCCCCACTATAAATACAGGCAGCCTGCTGGCTACAGGTTGCCTGTTAATTTCTAGGTTCCTGGCTATTTGTTGGACTGCTGAATACTTACCTGATCCTCCTGTACTGCGCATCCGTCCTGGTATTGTGACCTCGGCTCCCACCTGACTACTCTCTTAGGACTCCTCTTGTACTTCTCTGCTCTCCTGGTATTTGACCCCGGCTTCTCCTGACCATTCTTTGCTTAATCCTTTGTACTTTGTAGCTTTCCTGGTATTGACTCGGTCCGTTCACGTCCTGTTGTTTGTCTGTCTGTCATCCCTGCACTTATTCCAAGTTAGGGATTGCCGTCCAGTTGTCCCCTGTCATTAGGACTCGCGAGGCAAGTAGGCAGGGCCAGGGGTAAGGGTGGAGCGCAGTGGTCACTTCCCTTCTCCCCTGTGTGTGTGTGTACGCGACCGTTACATCGTCGCAGACGCGGAGAGTGCTTCTACTGTGGAGATCCTGGCCATTGGATCAACAATTGTCCTAAGAGGGTCCTCTCTGACAAGTCTCCTAAGGCAAGACAACCTAAAGAACAGGTACTGTCATGCCCCACTCTGACGATGTGCGGAGGTCGGCCAGGATTGCAGCACGAGTTTAGTGTTTGTTTTGGAGTCGTGCTGGATCCGCCCCTCATCAGGTGCACTGGGTGGAGTCATTAGTTTAAATAGCTCCTCTGCCCAGTGCCCTGAGCGGATTATATTCATTATTGTGATCTTGGAAGCTAGGAAGGAAGGTTGGCTGTCTGCTCCAGCTCAGGAAGATAAGTGTTGTTTCTAGTTGGTTGTTTTGTGTCATCTTTCCCATCCAGGTTCTGTGCGAGCAGGCTGCTCCTATTTCCCACTTCACCATCTCAGGGAATTCAGGGTTTTGTCAGCCCAGGCACGGGGACATCTCAGATCTACCTTCAAGATCTGTAGATGGGCTGAGCAGTGCAGAGAAAGAGGTCAGGGATTAGCTAGGAGGTGACCCTTCCCTGTCTCTCGCCCAGAGCCTGGTTGGTTCGTTATCTGTCATACTGAGTGCACGCCCGCCGTGACATTATAATCCGCCATACTGTGACTGCCATCACTCAGCGCTTTTGTGATGGCGTCAATTGATGCACTGGTTGACCGCATGCAGGGTTTATCCCTAGAGGTTGCGGATCTCCGTGGCACGGTCACACAGTGTCAGAGGTTTCTGGCATCAGGTACAGGTCAAATTGGTGGGGAGCCTAAAGTCGCTCTTCCCAACAGATTTACAGGGAGTACGGATGATTTTTTCCGCTTTAAAGAGTCATGCAAATTGTACTTTCGACTGCGTCCATTTTCGTCAGGTAATGAGGATCAGAGGGTTGGTATCATCATGTCTCTGCTTAAAGGGGACGCTCAATCCTGGGCTTTTTCTCTGCCGCCCGGTTCTCTGGCTCTCCGGTCAGTGGAGGAATTTTTCCAAGCCCTGGGATTGATTTACGATGACCCAGATCGGGTCTGGATGGCAGAATCAAAATTGCGTAACTTACTGCAGGGTGAACATACTGCAGAGGGTTACTGTACAGAGTTTAGGAGGTGGGCTACTGAGTCGGGGTGGAACGACCCCGCGTTACGTAGTCAGTTTTGTCAGGGGTTATCTGAAAGGTTGAAGGATGCCCTGGCTTTTCATGAGTATCCGGATACTTTAGAGAATGCTATCCGAGAGAGGGGTAAGGGTCCCTCCGTGCAGGGGATCCCTCCTGCGTGTGGTTTTGTTTCTTCTTCTGCCCAGGGTGATATTGCTTATAACTCTGGAGTAGCGGAGGAACCCATGCAATTGGGTCAGATTTCTTGCCATTCTGATAGTAGAGACTTTAGGAAATTGCACAAACTATGTTACTTTTGTGGAAAGAGGGGTCATTTTATTTTTTCTTGTCCTCATGTTAAATCACAGGTGGAAGAGAAAAAGAAAAAAGAAAAAAAAAAACTCCCTCACACTTGGTAGTATGAATGGTGTGGTGGAGCAGACAGGTATGCAAGCTCCCGGCAGTTCCCGTTTTCTCCTTTCAGCTATGGTGGCGCTAGAGTCAAAAAATGTGTTTGTTGATGTATACCTTGATTGTGGTGCTGGGGTAAACCTAATTGACTTTCTTTTTCTTCAAGGCCTGGGACTAAGTACTTGCACGTTAGAGAACGAGATTCGTGTTTTTGCAATTGATTCTTCCCCTCTTTCTCAAAGGAGTCTCACTCACATTGTTCATGGTATTCACTTAAGGGTGGGTGATTCACATGCTGAAATTATTTCTTGTTTTGCCAGCTCCTATAGTTTTGGGGTTGCCATGGTTGATTAGACATAACCCAATTATAGACTGGCAAGCGAAACAAATCATTGGTTGGAGCGAGTTTTGTTCGGACAATTGTCTTGTCACATCTATTTCTGAAGTGTCCATTACGGCTTTACCTCCGTATCTCTCGGATTTTGCGGATGTTTTTTCGGAGGGTGGGGCTCAGGAATTGCCCCCTCATCGGGACTATGATTGTCCAGTTAATCTCATTCCTGGCGCCAAGTTGCCAAAGTCTCAGCTTTACAACCTCTCTCAACCCGAAAGAGAGGTCATGCGAAAGTATGTCGCCGAGAGTTTGGCAAAGGGTCATATTAGACCATCTAAGTCTCCAGTGGCAGTAGGTTTGTTCTTTGTGAAGAAAAAAGATGGATCACTGAGACAGTGTTTGGATTTCCGGGAGTTGAACCGTATTACAGTCCGGGATCCATATCCCCTGACCTTGATCTCTGATCTTTTTGATCAGATTGTTGGAGCCAAGGTGTTCTCCAAGTTGGATTTGAGAGGAGCCTACAATCTGATCAGGATCAAGGAGGGGGATGAGTGGAAAACGGCCTTCAATACGCACGAGGGTCATTTTGAAAACCTGGTGATGCCTTTTGGGTTGACGAACGCGCCAGCAGTATTTCAGCGATTCGTCAATGACATTTTTCATCACTTGGTGGGGAGGTTCGTAGTAGTTTACCTGGATGACATTTTAATTTATTCTCCTGATCTGAAGACCCATCAGGATCATGTGAGACAGGTTTTGACGATCCTTCGGGAGAATAAGTTGTATGCCAAATTGGAGAAATGTTTGTTTGCGGTGCAAGAGCTTCCGTTCTTGGGATACATGCTTTCTGATTCCGGTTTTCGTATGGACCCCGAAAAGGTCCGGGCGGTTCTGGAGTGGGACCGACCAGAGAATCAGAAAGCTTTGATGCGGTTCTTGGGGTTTACAAATTATTATAGGAAATTTATTTCGAATTATTCTACCCTAGTAAAACCTCTTACTGATATGACCAAGAAGGGCGCCGATGTCTCTGTCTGGTCGGATGAGGCGTTGCAGGCCTTTTCAGCTGTTAAGGAGCGTTTTGCGTCCGCTCCCATTCTGGTGCAGCCGGATGTGTCTCAACCATTCGTAGTGGAGGTTGATGCATCAGAGGTGGGGGTTGGGGCGGTGCTGTCACAGGGTTCATCTCCTGGCAAGTGGGTCCCGTGTGCCTTCTTCTCCAAGAAGCTCTCGGTTGCCGAGAGGAATTATGATGTTGGAGATAGAGAGTTGTTGGCTATCAAGTTGGCCTTTGAGGAATGGCGCCACTGGTTGGAGGGGGCGTCTCACCCCGTTACGGTTTATACTGACCAGAAGAATTTGGCTTACCTGCAATCTGCCAAGCGTCTGAACCCTAGGCAGGCCAGATGGTCATTGTTTTTTACCAGGTTCAATTTTGTGGTTACCTTTCGCCCAGGGGTCAAGAACGTCAAGGCTGATGCCTTGTCTCGCAGCTTCCCTGGGGGAGGTGATTCAGAAGATCCAGCGCCGATTTTGGCGGATGGAGTGGTGGTCTCCGCTCTGTACCCTGAATTGGAGATGGAGGTGTTGGGAGCTCAGGAGGGGGCTCCTGGTTCGTGTCCCCCAGGGAGGTTGTTTGTTCCTGAGGGCCTACGATACAAGGTGTTTAAGGAACATCACGATACTGTTCTCGCTGGACATCCTGGTGGTAAGTCCACCTGTGATCTGGTGTCCCGGAGGTTCTGGTGGCCAGGTTTGCGTAAGAGTATTGAGAATTACGTGGCAGCTTGTGAAACCTGCGCTCGGTCTAAGGTTGCTCATACTCGACCGCCTGGTTCACTTCTTCCATTGTCTATTCCATCTCGTCCTTGGACACATTTGTCCATGGACTTTATTACGGACCTACCGAGTTCCTCCGGGAGAACAGTGATTTTGGTGGTAGTCGATCGTTTCAGTAAAATGGCTCACTTTATACCACTAACAAGTCTGCCTAACGCTAAGACTCTTGCGCAGATTTTTGTGGATAATATTGTTAAATTGCACGGTATTCCTTCGGATATTGTCTCTGATAGGGGCACGCAGTTTGTCTCCAGGTTTTGGAGGGCGTTCTGCTCTCGACTTGGCATTCAACTTTCTTTCTCGTCGGCTTTTCATCCACAGTCGAATGGTCAGACGGAGCGTACCAATCAAAACCTGGAGACCTACTTGAGGTGCTTTGTGGCTGAGAATCAGGAGGACTGGTCCTCGTTCTTGCCCTTAGCAGAATTTGCATTGAATAACCATAGGCAGGAGTCCACGGGTAAGTCGCCATTTTTTGGCGCATACGGTTTCCATCCTCAGTTTGGTACCTTTTCTGGGTCTGGTTCCTCCGGGATGCCAGAGGAGGAGAGATTCTCTTCTGCCTTATCCTCTATCTGGCGGGGGATTCAAGGGAATTTGGAGAGGATGGGTGAGAGGTATAAACGAATGGCTGACAGGAGACGTGTGACTGGTCCGGACCTGTGTGTGGGTGATTTGGTGTGGTTGTCCACTAGGAATATCAAGTTGAGAATGCCATCTTGGAAACTGGGTCCAAGATTTGTTGGTCCATATAAGATTTCTGCTGTGATCAATCCTGTGGCATTTCGACTTGATCTGCCGCAGACTTGGAGGATCCACGATGTCTTCCACAAGTCTTTACTAAAAAAATATGTTAAACCGGTGGTACCATCGCCATTGCCTCCTCCTCCTGTTCTGGTCGAGGGAAACTTGGAGTTCGAGATCTCCAGGATTCTCGACTCGAGAGTTCTGCGGGGTTCCCTCCAGTACCTGGTTCACTGGAGGGGATACGGTCCTGAGGAGAGGATGTGGGTTCCGGCGTCAGATGTCAACGCCAGCCGTCTGGTGAGGGCCTTTCATAGGTCCCATCTGGATAAGGTTGGTCCAGGGTGTCCGGAGGTCACCCGTAGAAGGGGGGGTACTGTCATGCCCCACTCTGACGATGTGCGGAGGTCGGCCAGGATTGCAGCACGAGTTTAGTGTTTGTTTTGGAGTCGTGCTGGATCCGCCCCTCATCAGGTGCACTGGGTGGAGTCATTAGTTTAAATAGCTCCTCTGCCCAGTGCCCTGAGCGGATTATATTCATTATTGTGATCTTGGAAGCTAGGAAGGAAGGTTGGCTGTCTGCTCCAGCTCAGGAAGATAAGTGTTGTTTCTAGTTGGTTGTTTTGTGTCATCTTTCCCATCCAGATTCTGTGCGAGCAGGCTGCTCCTATTTCCCACTTCACCATCTCAGGGAATTCAGGGTTTTGTCAGCCCAGGCACGGGGACATCTCAGATCTACCTTCAAGATCTGTAGATGGGCTGAGCAGTGCAGAGAAAGAGGTCAGGGATTAGCTAGGAGGTGACCCTTCCCTGTCTCTCGCCCAGAGCCTGATTGGTTCGTTATCTGTCATACTGAGTGCACGCCCGCCGTGACAGGTACACCCTGATTTTTCTAAAGGTAAGCTTTTGGTACCCATAACAGTTTCTCTGGGGGTTAATAAGTGGCCGGGTAAGGCCTTTATTGACTCCGGTTCAGCGGCCAGCTTTATTGACTTTGAGTTTGCTTGTAAATTGGGTATTCCAATGTTTGCTTTACCTACACCTATCCATGTCATGGCTATTGATGCTACTCCCCTGATTGGTGGTACGGTGAGGTCATGTACCTCTGAAACTTCTCTGTCCGTGGGTGTGTGCCACTCTGAGAGATGTTCTCTTCTAGTCCTGGAGAACCTACCGGTTGAGGTGGTACTAGGGTTGCCTTGGCTCCGTTTACATAACCCTCTCCAAAGGAGAGTTAATGAAATGGGGACCTAAGTGTGACTCATACTTGTCCGTGGTCCAGGCTGGGGTTTCAGTAAGGTCTAATACATTACCCTCTGTTATTAAGGAATATTCTGATGTGTTCTCGTCCCTTACTCCAGAGGTTCTACCCCCCCATAGACCTTATGATTGCGCCATAGAGCTAATTGAGGGTGCCGAATTTCCTAAAGGTCGAATTTATAATCTTTCAGGGCCCGAACGCAAGGCTATGGAAGATTATATTAAGGAGAGCCTTGCTAAAGGGCATATTAGACCTTCAGTCTCTCCTATGGGAGCAGGGTTTTTCTTTGTTAAAAAGAAGGATGGTGGTCTTAGGCCTTGTATTGATTACCGGAGATTAAATAAAATCACTGTCCAAAATAGATACTCTCTCCCATTGATTCCGGATTTATTTAACCAGGTTTTGGGGGCAACCTGGTTTTCCAAGATTGACCTGAAAGGGGCATACAATCTAATCCGAATCAAGGAGGGAGACGAATGGAAGACAGCGTTCAATACTCCGATAGGACACTTTGAATATCAGGTGATGCCTTTTGGACTCAGCAATGCCCCAGCTGTGTTCCAAAACTTAATGAACGATATTCTTAGGGAGTTCTTAGGTAAATTTATTATTGTCTATCTTGACGACATTTTGATATTCTCTCCTGATTTCGAATCTCATGTGTCCCATGTCAAACAAGTATTAGAGGTGTTGAGGGAGAACCAGCTATCCGCTAAGCAAGAGAAATGTGTCTTTGGTGTACAGGAGATACTGTTTCTAGGGCATGTTTTGACTCCTCACGCCTTTAAGATGGATCCTGGTAAGGTTTTAGCTATTAAGGAATGGCTAAGGCCTTCATCCTTAAAGGCTTTACAACGGTTTTTGGGTTTCGCTAATTACTACCGTAAATTTATCATGAATTTTTCTGTAATTGCTAAGCCATTGACCGACCTTACTAAGAAAGGGGCGGATTTGGAGAATTGGTCTACCAAGGCCATTTCTTCATTTGAAACGTTAAAAAAGGCATTTAGTAGCGCTCCCATTCTGATCCAGCCTGATCAGGAGAGACCCTTTTTTGTGGAGGTGGATGCGTCCGAGGACGGCGCAGGAGCAGTCCTTTCACAAGGTCCTGCTAGCCTTACTAACCTGAGACCGTGTGCCTTCTTCTCTAGGAAATTCTCTCCCACGGAGAGAAACTACGACATAGGGAATAGGGAGCTGCTGGCTATTAAATGGGCATTTGAGGAGTGGAGACATTTTTTGGAGGGGGCAAGGCATCGAGTAACTGTTGTCACTGATCATAAAAACCTAATGTTTCTCGAGTCCGCTAAGAGGTTGAATCCCCGACAAGCCCGATGGGCTCTGTTTTTTACCCGTTTTTATTTCTCCATTACGTTCAGGCCGGGAAGTCAAAATGTGAAGGCAGACGCATTATCTCGGAGCTTCCATGCTTTTCAACCCACTGAGACGCCGCCTGAATCCATCCTACCAGCAAACATCTTCTTAGCGGCTCTAACCCAGGATATCTCGGCTCGCATTAAGGCTGAACAACATCTGGCACCGGCATCCACCCCAACAGATAAGATGTTTGTTCCTGTACAATTTCGTCTCCAGCTGTTGGGTGAGTGTCACGATTCTGCCTTTTGTGGACATCCGGGTGTTGGGGGCACTAAGGATCTGGTTTCTAGATATTATTGGTGGCCCACTCTGACCAGGGATGTCAAGTCCTACGTGTCAGCCTGTGAGGTTTGTGCCAGGTCTAAGACACCTAGGACTCGCCCTGCTGGTAACCTACGACCCCTACTCATTCCCAGTAGACCCTGATCCCATATCTCGATGGACTTTATAACTGACCTACCGCTGGCGGAGGGTAAGACTGTGGTTTGGGTAGTGGTCGATAGGTTTAGCAAGATGGTTTATTTCATTCCCCTGTCTAAACTTCCGAATGCTAAAACCCTGGCGTCTATTTTTGTGAGAGAGATTGTTCGTTTACATGGCATCCCGGAAAATATTGTTTCGGACAGGGGTGTGCAGTTTGTGTCCAAATTCTGGAGGGCCTTCTGTCAAAGATGTAAAATTTTGTTGTCTTTTTCTTCCGCCTACCATCCTGAGAGTAATGGGCAGACTGAACGCCTTAATCAGTCTGCGGAACAATTCCTGAGGTTGTATGTTGCTGATGACCAGCAATTATGGGTCAAATTTCTTCAGTGAAAGAAATTGCTTTGAATAACCGTGTCAATTCTTCTGCTGGGGTCTCCCCTTTCTTTTGTAACCATGGTTTTCATCCCCGTTTTCATTCTGGGTCGTCCGTCTCCTCCTCTAACCCTGAAGCTGATAAACTCTCCTCCGAACTGTGCACACACCTTGAAAAGGCTCAAAGTTCTCAAAAACTCAATGCCGATAGGAGACGTTCAAGGGGGGTGAACTTTCAGGTTGGGGATAAAGTATGGTTGTCCTCCAAGAATCTATCTCTCAAGGTAGCTTCTAGAAAATTTGCTCCTCGTTTTATTGGACCATATAAGATCACGGAGGTGATTAACCCGGTATCATTTAGGTTGGAGCTGCCCGAGTCATTCCACATTCATAATGTGTTCCATAAATCTCTACTTAAAAAATATTTTGAACCGGTAGTACCATCGAAAGCCTCGCCTCCGCCGGTTCTTGTTAATGATGCTGTTGAGTATGTTGTGTCCAAAATAGTGGATGTCAGGAAGATGCGTAACTCCTTGCAGTACCTGATTCACTGGAAGGGGTATGGACTTGAAGAGAGATCTTGGGTACCTGCCAGGGAGGTTCATGCTCCTAGACTGGTTCGTAAATTTCATTTAGAACACCCTGAAAAGCCATCGCCTGAAGTCTTGGGTCCGGTGGCCCCTCGTAAAAGGGGGGGTACTGTAACGGGGTTCCGAAGGTGCACTCGGTCCCCCATTGCCCGCAGAATTGTTGCTTAGCTTTGGGAATGAGGATCTGTGTTTGACCTCATTCCCAGGGCAGCTTTACTGCTGGGTAGCTCCCTGCTCCTAAGTCTGCCTTGAGCGCCGAGCTGATCACTCGGTGCTCAACTGGTTGGTCTGTCGGTCATGTGACGCTGGCCCACGTCACATGACCCTCACTCCCCACTATAAATACAGGCAGCCTGCTAGCCACAGGTTGCCTGTTAATTTCTAGGTTCCTGGCTATTTGTTGGACTACTGAATACACACCTGATTCCGTTCCCTGACGATCCTTTTGCCTGCTCCTCCTGTACTGCGCATCCGTCCTGGTATTGTGACCTCGGCTCCCACCTGACTACTCTCTTAGGACTCCTCTTGTACTTCTCTACTCTCCTGGTATTTGACCCCGGCTTCTCCTGACCATTCTTTGCTTAACCCGTTGTACTGCGTAGCTCTCTTGGTTCTGACCCGGTCCGTTCATGTTCCGTATTTTGTCTTGTCTGTCTTCCCTGCACGTATCCTAAGTTAGGGACTGTCGTCCAGTTGTCCCCTGTCATCAGGACTCGTGAGGCAAGTAGGCAGGGCCAGGAGTGAGGGTGGAGCGCAGTAGTCACTATCCTTCCCCCTGTGTGAGTGTGGACGTGACCGTTACAATTGGTAATCTCCGTTGAGTGCCTAAAATATAATGGTATTCTTGTTCCGTTAGTATTCCTTGTTCTAATCCTCTACTACAGTATTGGGTCAATACTTCAGTGAACTGCTCGGTAGGGTCTTTTTTAAGTTTTATATATGTTGAGTTGTCTGTGAGTTGTTTTAAGCATTCTGCATTATATTTTTCTGTCTCTAAGAGGACAATGGCCCTGCCTTTGTCTGCTAGCCATATTGTTAAATTATTTTGTGTTTGTAGTTCTTTGATTGCGTGTATTTCTTCTGGTGGATTTATCTGATATTTTCCTCAACTCTGTTTCCAAATTTTTTTGGAATGTTGCTATTTCTGCACTGATTTCCTGTCTAGGAAATTTTTTAAACTTCTGTTTAAGTTCTGTGTGTTTGATCGTTTCATCCTTGTGTTTTTGGGTGTTTAATATGATGGGATTTTTTTTTAAGTATTTTTTTAAATATAGTTTTCTGACAAACTTCTCTATTCCAACGTAAGTATCAAATTTATTTAGCTTTGTGGTTGGTGCAAACTTCAATCCTTTGTTGAGCAGTTTTATTTGTGCTTCTGCTAGGGTCACTGTGCTGAGATTGACTATGGCCTCTTGTTTGTCTGTTTATCTGTGACTGTTGTATTCCCCTCTTTTTTCTGTGACTTCTTCATGTCTTTCTTTTGAGCCTCGATTGTATTTGTTGTCTTGTTGTCTTTGAGTGTCCTCTCTTGCGTGTTTGAGTGTGGGGTAGTGTCTGTGATTCTGTGAATACCATCCCTTGGTTTGGTGTGATTCGTGATTGTGTGTTTGATAGTTGAATCTGTTCCTCAAGTTGTATGGGTGTGTCAGTGGTGATCTTTGGTGTTGAAAACGTGCCGCTGGTGATTGTGACCTGTGTCTGATCCTTGTTTTGTGATGGGGTGGGGTTCTGTCTAAAAAATTATTGTGAGTCAATGATTCATACCTATTACTTACTGGAATATTATATTTGTTTTGAGTCTTGTCATTAACTATCTATTGTGCAGGTCTAGTATCTGTTCGTCTTTGTTGTGAGTTATTTCTATGGTCTTCCATTTCTTCAAATTTTGGGCTATGTCTATGTTTTTTGTTTTTTTTTTGCTTATTATTTCTTGTTCTGTTTTGTCCAAGCTCCTGCACAGGCATTGTAGCCAGATTGGTAAATTCCTAATTTTTAGGGAGTTTAAACACTAGAACTTTCATCTGGTTAATTCTGTCGGTAATTTCTTCAAGCATTTGGGATCTCCTCTTTATAATCAGTTGTATAAGTGCTACTGATTGAGAAAATAATAGTGAGTCCCATTCTTTATCAAACTCCATGCAGCAGAGGTCCTGTGCAGGGGTTTTGGACAACAATAGCCCTTTTGGAATTTTCTTGTGTTCAATATATTGTTTTAATGACCTTATTTCCCATTGTTGTCGCCCAACCCTAGGGTATACCAGTAAACTCAAGAGCAGTGCATTAGTCTACTGTATATTCATCGGCATTTATCCAAAAGCTAGAGAATATATGACTAACCTGTATATATATGTTCCATATATTTGTTTATATATTTTTTTTATATTTATTATATTATTATTTTTTTTATTGATATATTCAGCTCCAAATAAACTGTCTTTTATCCACTGTATGTGATTCCCAATATATGAGTACCCATTCATAAATCTTATTCCTCAAACTCTAATCCATGTGACCAGGGTGCAGCACTAGCTTGGAGCACCATTGCATCACCAGGAAAAGGAGAGCCGTTCTTAAATTTTTTTATATTTTGTGGATTTGTACGCACCCACCAAGGACAGATCTCCCTTTTTGACTGAGGATGGATATTTGGAAACACCTAGAAAATAAAAGACTGAAAGTGGAAACTTACAAATTTGATGAATCTGAAACCAATGAAGAGACTGATATGATAAGGGAAAAATCCATGTCAGATATTTTTAGAGAACTTGAACCACTATTACAAAAACAACTAAAACAACAATGGGAAATAAGGTCATTAAAACAATATATTGAACACAAGAAAATTCCAAAAGGGCTATTGTTGTCCAAAACCCCTGCACGGGACCTCTACTGCATGGGATTTGATAAAGAATGGGACTCCCTATTATTTTCTCAATCAGTAGCACTTATACAACTAATTATAAAGAGGAGATGCCAAATGCTGGAAGAAATTACCGACAGAATTAACCAGATGAAAGTTCTAGTGGATAAACTCCCTAAAAATGAGGAATTTACCATGTGGCAGGAACGCCTTTGCAGGAGCTTGGACAAAACAGAACAAGAAATAATAATCAAAAAAAAAAAAACAGACATAGCCCAAAATTTTAAGAAATGGAAGACCATAGAAATAACTTAGAACAAAGACGAACAGATACTAGACCTGCACAGAAGATAGTTAATGACAACAAATATAATATTCCAGTAAGTAATAGGTATGAATCATTGACTCACAATCATTTTTTAGACAGAACCCCACCCCATCACAAAACAAGGATCAAACACAGGTCACAATCACCAGCGGCACGTTTTCAACACCAAAGATCACCACCGACACACCCATACAACTTGAGGAACAGATTCAACATATCAAACACACAATCACACCAAACCAGGGTCACAGACACTACCCCACTCCCAAACACACAAGAGAGGAAACTCAAAGACAACAACACAACGAATACAATCGAGGCCCAAAAGAAAGACACAAAGAAGTCAGAGAAAAAAGAGGGGAATACAACAGTCACAGATAAACAGACAAAGAAGAGGCCATAGTCAATCTCAGCACAGTGATCCTAACAGAAGCACAATAAAACTGCTCAACAAAGGATTGAAGTTTGCACCAACCACAAAGCTGAATAAATTTGATACTTACGTTGGAATAGAGAAGTTTGTCAGAAAACTATGTTCAAAAAAATACTTTTAAAAAAATCCCATCATATTAAACGCCCCAAAACACAAGGATGAAACTATCAAACACACAGGACTGAAACAGAAGTCTAAAAAATTTCCTAGACAGGAAATTAGTGCATAAATAGCAACATTCCAAAAAAATGTGGAAACAGAGTTGAGGAAAATATTAGATAGATCCACCAGAAGAAATAATTTAACAACACAAGAAATATGCGCAATCAAAAAACTACAAACACAAAATAATTTAACAATACGGCCAACAGACAAAGGCATGGCCATTGTCCTCTTAGAGACAGAAAAATATAATGCAGAATGCTTAAAACAACTCAGACAACTCAACGTATAAGAAACTTAAAAAAAAAACATACCGAGGAGTTCACTGAAGTATTGACCCAATACTGTAATAGAGGATTAGAACAGGGAATACTAACAGAACAAGAATACCATTATATTTTAGGCACTCAATGGAGATTACCAATCTTCTATTGTCTGTCGAAAATACACAAGAATTTGACAGATCCACCGGGGCGTCTGATTATATCAGGAATTGGGACACTAACATCAAACATTTCACAATATATTTATCAACTAGTTCAACCAGTAGTAAAGAAGACCCAATCGTATATAAAAGATACCACACAGATTGTACACATTTTAGAAAACCTGAAAGCGCAACCCCATTGGATAATTGGTACATTGGATGTGCAATCACTGTATACTATCATTAAACACGATCAGGGTGCAATTGGAATCTAATGGAGGTTTGGGTAAGAAACAAATATAATTTTTGGTAGAGGGTGTCAACCATATATTGACCTACAACTATTTCTATTTTGAGGGGGAATATTACTTACAAATCCGTGGTACTGTCATCGGCACCAGATTCGCCCCCAGCTATGCCAATCTGTTCATGGCACAATGGGAGCAACAATACATCACACCGAGGCAGGGGATGGATCTGGTGCTCTGGAACAGATACATAGAAGATCTTATTTTCATTCGGCAAAACGGGGAGCCCGAATTACATACCTTTTTAGAGGAGATCAACAAAAATCCATATAATCTTATTTTCTCTTCTAACATCAACAACAAACATATAGACTTTCTGGACTTAATAATTACCACTAAGAAAGACCAATATATATGCAACACCTACCAAAAACCTGTTGCAAGGAATAGCTTTATCTTTTTCTCTAGCTGCCATCTACCCAGATGGCCGCTAAACATCCCCCTGGACAATGCCATAGAATCAAAAGGAAGTGTACGAATGCAGAAAAATTTTAAGAAGCGACTCAAATGAAAGAACAGTTCCATTCTAAAAATTATCCAGATAAAGTGATAGATAATGCATTACAAAAAGTAAAAGAAATGGATAGAAAAACTCTTTACAACAAAACCAGATAGAAATGAGAAAAAAAACAGAAAGAAGATAATTTCTGTATAATATTGCCCTATAACACACAACATAAAACCATTGAAAAGATTATAAAAATACATTGGCACTACATTTAGAAAGACAAAATAATAGGGTCTTTAATACCCGTACTGCCACAGATAGTGTACATGAAGGCCCCAAGCTTAAAAATAGCCCCCTGCATTAAATACCCTAAAAAGAAGAACCAATCTATACACAAGTGGCTAAAAAGGAGTGGCTTTCACAGATGTGAATGCTTCATTAATTGCAGAAATACATAATTTCCTAAAAAGATAACTAGAATTAACTCAACACAAAATTCCTTCCCTTTCGAAATAAAAGATTTTCTAACTTGCAATACTTCTAATGCTTTCTAATGTTATCTATATTATACAATGTACTTGTTCCAAACAATATATCGGCAGAACAAAAAGACCCTTGAAGGTCAGAATAGCAGAACATATCAATAATATCAAAAATGGGTATGAGAAGCACTCCCTGTCCAAGCACTTCAAACTAGTCCATAATCCCAAAGGGCCTCATATTTGCGGCATTAGAATAAGTAGAACGCCACGGGAGGGGGGGTGATCACATTTCAAGAATGTCGAGAGCGGAATCCAGACGGATTTTCGACTTTGGCAGTCTCTTACCAGAAGGTCTGAATGCTGAACTAGAGATCTTCAGTTTCCTTTGATGGGGTGGGTGCCCCCTGCCGACGGAGGGGGGGGGGGGTGTCAGTCCAGCTGTTTCCCAGCACTGGGACTCCTCCTTGACCGAGGGTTCCCATCCTACATACGTCCATGCAACATATATATATATATATATATATATATACACACTCACCTAAAGAATTATTAGGAACACCATACTAATACGGTGTTGGACCCCCTTTTGCCTTCAGAACTGCCTTAATTCTACGTGGCATTGATTCAACAAGGTGCTGATAGCATTCTTTAGAAATGTTGGCTCATATTGATAGGATAGCATCTTGCAGTTGATGGAGATTTGAGGGATGCACATCCAGGTGTCATGGTCTTACCTTCTTGCTGTTCTCCTTCGTTTGACATGTGCTGGCGGCCATCTTGGTTTCTGGGTTTCTTGTAGCCTTCCACCCTGCGGCTCCTCCTTCCCACTGGGAGGAGCTGGATGCCTAGCTCATATATATAGGAGGTCTGTGGCTTCAGTTCCTTGCTTGGTCCTCTTGTGTTCACATGCTTCTAAGACTGCTGCTGCTTCTGGTTCCTGATCCTGGCTTCGTCTGACTACCCTGCTGGTTCCTGATCCTGGCTTCGTCTGACTACCCTGCTGGTTCCTGATCCTGGCTTCGTCTGACTACCCTTCTGGTTCCTGACCTCTGGCTTCGCAAAGACTCTGCTCGGTTTCACCATCCGTTTGGACTTTTGCTTTACAGCTTTATTTTCAATAAAGCCTTCTTATTTTCACTTATCTCTTGTTGTACGTCTGGTTCATGGTTCCGTGACATTAGGACCAAGCCATGAATTCTGACGGTACAGGGCCATCCTCGCTACCCACGCTGGTTGCCAGACTTGATCAGCAGGATCACCTGTTGGTTCGGTTCGCTGTGGCGTTGCAAACCCTGCTTGAACGCACGGCTCATTTCGCTCCCGTTGCCGATGGGTCGGTTGTCGCTCCTGGGCTCGCTCCTACTGCCGCTCCGGTTGTTGCGCCAGAGTCTACCCCGACACCTGTTGTTGCGCCTGCGGTGTTTCGGGGTATGACCGGTTCTGCCCCTCTTCCACAGCGCTTTGGGGGAGAGCCAACTCAGTGCCGAGGTTTCCTTAACCAGGTGGGCATTTATTTCGAGTTGCTGCCACATGCCTTTCCTACTGAGAGATCAAAGGTGGGCTTCTTGATCTCGCTGCTCTCGGACAAGGCCTTGGCCTGGGCCAGCCCTTTATGGGAGAACAACAATCCGGTGGTTGCCGAGTTTTCCGGTTTTGTTGCTTCTCTTCGGAAGGTATTCGATGTGCCGGCTCGTGCTGCCTCTGCTGCGAAGCTCCTTATGTCCATCAGACAGGGTTCACGATCCGTAGCTGAATACGCCATTGAGTTTCGTACCCTGGCAGCAGAGGTGGGCTGGAATAATGAGGCTCTGGTCGCTGCTTTCTCTCATGGTCTCTCGGATGCCTTGAAGGATGAGGTTGCAGCTAAGGACCTACCAGTTGAGCTCGAGTCTCTTATATCTTTCCTGATTTTGATTGACACCAGACTCAGGGAGAGACCTTCCTTTAAGGAGAACCTGCGGAGGTCTTCTAACAGATTGGTGCCTACGTTTGCTGTCCCACCCGTGCCTCCCTCTCCTCCCACGCCTCCTGGGGATGACTTGTCTGGGGGTGAACCCATGCAGCTGGGGTTTGCTCGCCTGTCCGAGGGGGAGAGGGCACTCCGGAGACGCGAGGGCCGATGCATGTACTGTGGTCTCGGTGGGCATTTTCGGTTGGCATGTCCGAACCGTCCGGGAAAACGCTCGTACCTGAGATCCTGTCGGGGGCAGATCTTGGGTGGAGTCTCCTCGTCCCCGGTTTCCCGTGTTGACAAACCACTGATCACTGTTGTCCTCTCCTGGGTCGGGGGCTCGGTGACGACCCAGGCGTTGGTGGACTCTGGTGCTGGTGGTTTGTTCATTGATAGTGTGTTCGCTGCCGCCAATTCCATTCCTCTGCAGGCTCGAGGTTCCCCACTGGCTCTTGAGGCGATAGACGGCAGACCCCTTCTGCCGCCACACGTGACTCATGAGACCCTTCCAGTGGGGATAGCCATTGGTGCCGTTCACAGAGAGTCGGTCTGCCTCCAGGTTATTTCGTCTCCACACTACTCGGTGGTCTTGGGGTACCCCTGGCTCCAGAAGCATAATCCGACTTTCGATTGGAGATCGGTCGAGATCCTCTCGTGGTCACCGCAGTGTGGGGCTAGTTGCATCCATGGGTCTGTCAAGTTGCTGTGTACTTCCTCGGACTCTCTGTTGCCTCCTGAATACGAGGAGTACCGGGATGTATTCGATAAGGTGCGCGCGGTTGCCCTACCTCCGCACCGCCCATACGATTGTGCCATAGAGTTACAATCTGGTGCCGTTCCTCCTCGTGGCAAAGTCTATCCACTGTCGGTAGCGGAGAATGAGGCCATGGAGGAGTACGTGAGGGAGGCGCTTTCACGCGGACACATTCGCAAATCTTCGTCCCCGGCAGGGGCTGGATTTTTCTTTGTGAAAAAGAAGGGCGGTGAGTTGAGGCCTTGCATCGATTACAGGGGTCTCAATCGCATCACGATCAAGAACGCTTACCCGATACCCTTGATTTCCGAGCTGTTCGATCGCCTTAAAGGGGCCACGGTCTTTACCAAACTCGACCTGAGGGCGGCATATAACCTGGTAAGGATCAAGGCGGGCGATGAGTGGAAGACCGCATTTAACACCAGGACCGGTCATTACGAATCCTTGGTTATGCCCTTTGGGTTGTGCAATGCGCCCGCAGTCTTTCAGGAATTCATCAATGATGTTTTCCGTGACCTGTTGCAGCAGTGTGTGGTGGTCTATTTGGATGACATCTTGGTATATTCTGAATCCATGGAGGCCCACATTCTGGATGTCAGACGAGTGTTGCAACGGTTACGAGAGAACAAGCTGTTCGGTAAGCTTGAGAAATGCGAATTTCACCGATCCCAGGTAACCTTCTTAGGTTACATCATTTCCGCTGAGGGGTTCTCCATGGATCCTGAGAAGGTTTCGGCTGTCTTACAGTGGCCCCAGCCCAGTGGTCTTCGTTCCCTGCAGCGCTTTTTGGGCTTCGCCAATTATTATCGGAAGTTCATCAGGGACTTTTCCATGCTGGCCAAGCCTCTCACGGATCTGACCAGGAAGGGCAGTAATTCCCAGGTCTGGCCGCTCGAGGCCATCCGAGCTTTTGAGGCCCTAAAGTCCGCCTTTGTGTCGGCTCCGATTCTGTCGCATCCCAACCCTGGGTTGCCCTTTGTCCTCGAGGTGGACGCGTCTGAGACGGGAGTAGGCGCCCTTCTGTCTCAGCGTAGAACACCAGAGGGTCCTCTGCTTCCTTGTGGGTTTTACTCCCGGAAACTGTCTTCCGCGGAGTGCAACTATCAGATTGGTGACAGGGAGTTATTGGCCATCGTGCAGGCCCTTAAAGAATGGAGGCACTTGCTCGAGGGTTCGGTGGTTCCGGTTCTCATCCTGACGGACCACAAGAATCTGACCTACCTTTCTGAGGCCAAGAGATTGACACCATGTCAGGCCAGATGGCTCTGTTCTTGTCACGTTTTAATTACGTGGTCTCCTACCTACCCGGTTCCAAGAACATCAGGGCGGATGCCTTATCACGGCAGTACTCCGAGCTGTCCAGGGAGGAGTCGATTCCGACTTCGGTCATACCTCCGAATCAGATCCTGGCCGCCATTCGCACCAGCCTGACCTCTCCCCTGGGTGAGCAGATTTTGGCGGCTCAATCTGGTGCTCCCTCTGGGAGACCCAACGGCAGATGTTTTGTGCCTGAGGAGTTGCGCACTCGGTTGTT